>NW_022103901.1:25870834-25877532 GCF_000313985.2 Echinops telfairi
GCCATTCACACCACTGGTCCTGAAGGGATCATCCGCCCTGGATTCCCTGTATTTTCAGCTCCTATCTGTACCAGTGTACACCCTCTGGTCTAGCCAGACTTGCAAGCTAGAATTCGGATCATGATAGTGGGGGGCGGAGGAAGCATTTAGGAACTAGAGAAAAATTGTATTTTTCATCGTTGCTACATCGCACCCTATCTAGCTCATCTCCTCCCTGAGACTCCTCTGCAAGGGGATCTCCAGTAGTGCCTGCATTCTTGTTGTCTGCCTTCTAACCATTGTTGAACTTCTCACAAGTCTTTTGATCTGAATCATATGGTTAGGAGGCTGAATTTGAATTCAGGTCGATTTGACTTCTTAGGTAACTGCACCTCACTGGCACCCTTTTCTGTTTGTGATGAGGACAGAAATAAAAAGTTATCAATTGGTGCATGGCAGAAATGTCTAGGTACCACTCCAGGCTCCACCCTCCCCTCCTGTAGAAGTGGTTCTCAACTGAGGGCAATGTTGGCAATGTCTCAAAACGTTTCTTGTTTTCATAATTGGGAGCCGCCGGCATCTAGGATGACAAGGATGCTGCTCAACACCCCACCATGCATGGGCCAGCCACAGCCCCCCCTCAAAGAACTGTATGGCTAAATTCCAAGTCTTGAGGCTGAGAAACGATGTTCCATAAGAACACAGCTCTAGGCACAGTAATGCCTTGGATAAAGAAGATGTGTGTCAAAGTAGAGCCCTGGTGGAATAGAATAGTGATGACATGTTGGGCTGCACTCTGCAAGGTCAGCGGTTTGAAACCACCAGCTGCTCCACAGGAAAAAGACACGACTTTCTACTCCCATAGTTACAGTCTCTGAAACTCACAGGGGCAGTTCTATCCTGTCTTATAGGGTCATTGTACATCAGCATGGACTTGTTGACAGTAAGTTGTTGTTGTTGTTGTTGTTGTTGTTGTTTTAGTGTAGCCATGTGGTTCATATCTGACGAATGGGATGTGAACAACTTCTGTCTGGACTGTGCCTTGAAATGAACAGGTGTACCCTCCCTTTCCTATTGTTCCCCTTCCTGGATGGGAGGTAGACCCGATGCAGATAAGGGCAGGGCAGCCCCCCACCCCCACCCCCACCCCACCACCCCCGCCTCCCCGTAGAAGGCAGGGCAACAAGATGGGAAGAGCCTGTAGCCCTGGTGACTTCCCGGAATGAGCTGACGCACTAGCTGAGACTTTCAGCTGAGCGAGAAATAAACTGTCAACGTCTTTAAACCATTATTGTTTTGAGTCTTGGTAGCGCCAACCCTTATACCGTCTAGCACACTGCGAGGGTGCCTCTCTCTCGTGTTCAGAGAAAGTCTACTGTCTTAAAAATACTCTCTGAAGAGGCTTAGTTTCTGCTTTGTTTGAACAACAGAGCCTGCAGGACAGAGGAGGAGCTTTCTAACGGCAATGCCATTAGAATCGCACAGCATTTGCTCTGTTAGTATTTGCCCTCGGGTCCTCTCCATTCGAGTGTGTGAGTTCATCAAATTCCCAGACTTTGACTCAGCTCCATTAGTCTTTGCTTACAGGGTTTCAAGTGGTCTCTTTATGCACAAAAACAGGTTCCTGAATACAGAACAGGTGAACCTTTTAATCTCGTATCTCAGAGAGCATGGAATAAAGGAGAAGGTGCCCAGCCTCTGCTGATGGGCTGGCGATCCTTTTGTTCCCCCATCCAGGATCGATAGGAGCCTGTGGGGGTCCACCTGGGTGTTGTTATGATCTCCACTGAGTCCTGCAGTCTGTTTCTTGCAGTCCAGGGAACACGGGGTGTATTGTGGGGACACAACTGAGCACGTTCAGAGGAATAGGGAAGGGCCTGGGTTTTAGCTGTGATTCTTTTTTATTGCAAGTAACATCTAAAGTAGCTGTAAGCCCCAGTATGAGGAATTCACTGACTCATGTAACTGAAAAATCCCCAAGACTGGGTGTCTAGGGGCTCAGATAGTGTCATAAGAAGCAATCTTCCTCTACTGATGAGCCCAGCTTTCCTCTGTACTGGCTGCATTCCCAGACAAGCCTCCCCTTTGAGAGGGCACAAGGTTTGCAGACAGCCCCATGCATATCTCCATGGAGTTCCACCATGGAGGGAGGAGCGCTTCTCTTTCCACCAGCAGCCTTAAACTTGAATTCTATTGGCCTGGTTTGCATGACACACCCATTCTCGTGGCAAACACTAGGCCAGGAAGATGAGGTTCTCTGCTTGGATGATATAGAAGACTTGCCCAATCCTGGAGCCCAAGAGTGTATTCTATCCTGCCCAGACCATAAGGAGGGTTGGGTAGGCTGTTTCCCATGGAAAATGGGGATGCTAGACAGGAGAAACCGTAGCTGGTTACTACCTCAGTTGGTATTCCCTAGAAACAGAACCCAACTCAAGGACTTGGTGCAAGTCACTCATTTGGGAATGTTCCTAGGAAGCACTGGTAAGAGATAAGAAAGACAGGAAGATCAAGAAAGTTGATAGAAGGTGCATCGAATGAGTGAGTGGCTGCTTAGGACAGCTGGGTCCAATCCAGCTGGGATCCCCAGGAGACAGAATTTGTGTAGGGAGTGAGGGTGCTAGGCTAAAGATCCACCAGCTCCCATCTGTCATTGGTTGAGGCTACTTTCAAGAACATACATTTTCAAGCAGTTGCCCAGAATGCTGTTTGAGCAGGCTCCTGGGGGCAGCACAAGGCCCAAGCAGAAAAATCAAATGTGCTGCAGGAAGAAGCTAGCATCTGCAGAGAAAGGTGAGGCCCAGGGGCCCAGGTGAGGCCCAGGACATCCCCGCCAGGACATCCCCGCCATCGGCTATCTCAAAGCTCTACAGTCATGCTGAACCTCCAGAAGTGTTTCCACTGGTGAGCGCAGCTCTTCAGGGGTTCTCTCCTTTCCCTCTCAGAGGGGCCTCTAACACTTCATTTCTGGGTTGAGCATATCCTCTGGAGATACCCCCTGAGTGCCTGCCTCATTTCAACAATAGACAATGTAGGCTGGTAGCTACGTACGTACGTGTCCATCCTCTGAAGACAGATTCGCCTGACATCTGAGGCAGCGTCCCAGCAGAAAACGGATGGCACAGTCTAAAATGTGTAGTGAAAAAGCATTGAACGAGGGGAGGGATCACCAGGCAGGATTAGCAAGAGCAAGGAGCTGCACCACCCCTGGGATGGAAGGACACAAGGGGAAGGATGTGCCAGGCGGCAGAGAGCTGGGGTCACGAACGAAGGAAGGACCTAAGGGTCGCCTAATGCTGTGACTGTGGAAGAACCTGCCAGGGCTTCAGCCCACTGGGGCGGGAGCAGCGCGGAGGGAATGGACACTGCCCACTCTCTCCTCTTCTGCCCTCTAAACCTCACCATGGCTGAAACCAGTGGAAACCTGGGACACAGAGTGGGACCGAGAAGGGCAGCTATTAGATCTAGAGGGGCAAAAGAAAAATAATCTGCCCAACAGGGTTCAGCTGCCAGCTCTTCTACTTATTAGCTGTGCAACTTTGGTCTGGTTGCTTAACCCATCTGGACCTGCTTCCACATCTAGAAAATGGAAACAGTATTTGTGTCTCCTTAAGCTTCTGAAAGTTGAAGGGCTTAAAAACAGGGTAAACAATGTAGGTGATGTATCCTTCCATCTCCATGTGCAAAGTAGGTTTACAATGTAAGGTTCCGTGTAAGTGTTCTCCACATCACAGCTCCTCCCACCAATATAAAATGAACAGCATGCACCAACATTTCTGGCAAACACTCTGGTTCACATTTGTCATATTAAAAAGGAATTTTGCAGAGTGAAGTGTCAACTCCAAACCAAAGCAAACTCACTGCCCTGAAGTTGATGCCGATTCACAGTGTGGCAGTTACATAATCTGCTGTCAACTTGAGCAAAGGGGTGGAGTCTAGCCTGTCAATCAGGTCATAGTCAGTGATGCCTCTATGTGGGCATGGCCTTCTCCTGAGGATTCTGGCAACTCTTGTCTTCCTCCCTGGAGGCGGGACACACACTCTCTGCTTTGTCTTCCTGCTGATAAGCCACATGGAGCCATGCTGATGGCAGCCAGAGCCCTGGAGATGCTGCCAATGCTACCGCCACTGCATCCACAAGACTTTCCACCCACTGGCCTGTGATCTTCCTGTATTCAGCATCATTGCATGTGGTACATGAGTCTGAAGAGGAATTTGTGGACGAGTAGCAAACATATGGGCTAACATCGGACTTGTGGGCTTGATCTGGACTGGGCTGGGATGTGGCCTTAATATACAATTACTCTTGAATATAACACTCTCTCTTACTCACATATGAGTGTCTCTGGATTTGTTTCTCTAGTCAAACCAGACTAATATACACAGTAACCCTGTAGGACAGGGTGGAACTGCCTCTGTGAGTTTCTGAGACTGTAACTACTTATAGAAGTAGACGGTCCCATCTTTCTCCCTCAGAGCACTGGTGGTTTTGAGCTGCTGACCTTTGGGATCACAGCCCATCTCAGAAGCACTGCACCACGAAGGCTCAACTAGAACTATAGAGTACTCCCAATGACCCTCAACTGTACCAGCAAAAACAACAACAAACAGTTGCCCTCAAATCAGCTCCCCTTCTGGTGACCTCAGGTGGGTCAGAGTAGATTGTGTCCCATTGGAGTTTTCAAACAGAAATTTTATTTTCTCACAGTTTAGGAGATCTCTCTGCCATCAAGTTGATTCCAACTGATAGTGACCTTCTGGGACACTGTCCCTGTGAGTTTCCTAGACTTTCACTCTTTACAGGAGTAGAAAGCCTCATCTTTCTCCTGAGGAATGGACGGTGGTTTTGAACTGCTGATGTTGTGGCTAGCAACCCAACATGTACCCCCCAGACCACCAGGACTCTCCAGGTTTAGGAGACTAGAACTTCCTCTTGGTCTGCTCTGGGGAGAAGGCCCCTGTCTTTTCATCTTCTGCTGCCTGGTTTGTTAGCTAGCTCCGTGGGTCTTAGCATCTACCTTACCCCATCTCTCTTGCGCTCAGTTGTTTAATCTCTCTCGTATCTCAAATGAGATGGACTCAAGTTAACTCCCCACAGAGACTTCTGGCAAGACAGTGAACTTGGCAGACATGCTAGACAGACCCTCTACAAAAAAGACACAAGAGACGTCATGGAAGAGACACAGACGATAACCCTAGAACCCCGAGCTTCAAAGGGAGGGATAGAGAGGTGATTGAATCCCCTAGGTCGGCTAGGAGGAGACGCTGAACAAAAGCAGCCAGAGAAGAGATAGACGAGTGAACCGACAGGTAGCCTGATACACTGCAGTCATATTGAACTTTTGTAAACAGCATTCCATCCAGACAGCAGCCTGGCACACCATCAAATGTTAAGGAATGGGGGGTCATCCCATGTTCCCCACACCCTCTTGATGACCAGAAGTATAAGGAGCCTGCACCTTCAACAACCCAGTGACCTGTGGCATCCCTGACACTCTGCACCCTAACTCCCAGCCTTCTGTTCTGCCTGAGGCCAGAGTTGTGCCCTCTCTGTTTAGGGTCCTGGTGCACCAGCCCTGAGTCTGAAAGTACATGAACTTCACCTCATCAGACGAGCAGAACACCCCATGGACTGTCAAGAACTCCTCCCACAACCAGATACCTTGCCCACAGCTGCCTTCTGGGTCTGAAAGAATTCCTTCTGGGAATAAACACCCTGACCTCAGCCACCGTCTGAGCCAACACAAACTACTTCTGGGTGAGGTGCCTTAACCTCAGACAACAGCAGGCAGGAACTCCATCTAAGACCAAGTGTGCCACCTCCTCCCTTAATCCATCAGCTCCTGGCTGGCAGAGGGTGACAACACATACTGGGTGTCCTGTCTCCCAGTTTTCTCTTCTCTTTATTTCTCCTCCTTTATTTACCCCTCTTTTTTTATCCTTCTTTTTTTCTTTCATTTATTTTTTTTATTCCCTTATGTGTTTTCTTTTTTATTACTTTCTTTTGTTCTACTACCTCATCTTAGTTTTGCCTGTTGTATTTTTCCCTTCCCTTGTTTTAATTTGCCTGTCGTTTTTTTTCAAATTTTTGTTAAATACTATTTTTTCTAGTTATTGTTTTCCTGATTTCCCTGCTTAGTTTCCTTTCATTGTTTCTTTCTTTCTCTCTCTCACCTCACCTTGTCCCACACAAAGGGAGATAACAAGTGTGCCCACAAATCCCAGGCACACCTGTACCTCACCTAGCCACTCCTGTACAACCTGATCATTGATAAATAGCTACACCAACCAAACCCACGCTCATCTGTGCGACATGAACAGAGAATTATGTACACATTTTCATTCTTGATCACACCCATTGGGAGACAGGTGGTGAGTGCCTAAATATGCAACAAACCGAAGACAAGGTCAAGGAAAAACTTCAGAAGAATTCAGGAGAAATACTATTAGAGCAACCTGACAAAATATGTGAAAAAATCAGAAACCATTCAAAAACAGCAAATAAAAATCCAGGAGATTAAGACTAGGATTCAGAACTAGAAAATATGTTTAAAAGGCAAACACATAGAATTGAATTAATGGAAAACTGAACTAGTGAGTTTGAAGACAAATCTAAAGCAGTAATAAGAAAAAAGGGAGTTTCCACAGCGCAGGGAGGGGAAGAGGATGAGGGGGAAAAAGGCGGTCGTCTGGGGTTAGGTGTTGGGGTGGGGATGGGT
>NW_022103901.1:25878271-25886888 GCF_000313985.2 Echinops telfairi
AGGTACTCAAGGTGCAGACTCATCTGGAAAACCCAACATGCTACCACCTCCAGCAGGCACGCCGGCAACAAGGGAAACAGTGCCTGTCTTCCACACTTGGACCCAAGCTGGCCTCCCAGGCCCTCAACCCACCACCAAGGCCCCCTAGTGCCCAGCCATGCCCTGCCCCTAAGGCTGTGCATGTTACCAGCCCTGTAGGCAGCACTTCCAACAGTCCCCAGGCTCGCCATACGCTCCAGCTCCCAGAAGGAAATTGATGCTGTCATTGATGGGTCATCAGCCTGGAATCCAGTTTCAATGGTGAGATGCTCAGTTACCTGCCTGGAGGCACTGCAGGCTTGCAGCTCCCCAGCACGCTGCCTGTGTCAGGGAATCTTCTTGATGTGTGCAGTCATCAGAATGTGGCCACACCAGCCATGACTGTCAGCAACTCCTGCCCAGCTGAGCTGCCTACCGTCAAATGGGAGATCTCTGAGACAGAGGCAGAAGAAAGACAATCACCATCTAATTGAGTGTCGCAGACTATTCAACATTAACGACAGGATCAAGGAACAATGACGTGCTGATCAGGCCGCTCTCCCTCCCCTGGGGTTTTCCTACCCAGGAAAGGAGGACCACCCAAGCCGAATGAGGCCCTGCCTTTTCTCCCAGTCCTTCATGAGACTGCCCTGCCCTGCCCAGGTTTTCTGGGGGAAGCGGGTGAGGGTGCCCAGCTCCTCATTTTGGAGCCCACCGTTGCAGCCACTTTATTGAGGGTGCTCCTCTTTTCACTGACCCTATAGTTTACCAAGTGTATTTATCCAGGGAATGATCTCTCCTGGCATGTTCAAAATATACGAGACAAAGTCTTGCTATCCTTATTTCTAGGGAGTATTCTAGATGTTCTTTTTCCAAAACAGATTTTTTTTTGTCCTCTGGCAGTATACGATACTTTAATATCCTTTGCACATACCATAATTCAAAGGTTCCAATTGTCCTATCATCTTCCTTATTCATTGTCCAGCTTCACATGCATACGAGGCAAATAAAAATGCCATGGCTTGAGTCAGGTACACTTCAGTCCTTAAGTGACATCTTCGCTCTTCAACACATTAAAGAGGTCTTGTGCGACAGATCTCAATGCCTGGTGTCATTTGACTTCTCGATGTAATATATCCATGAGTACTAACTGTGAGTCCATGCAAGGTAAAATCCTTGACACCTGTGTGAGTCTGGGTACTTTAGAGACATAAATCCACAGAAACTCATATGTATAAGAGAGAGGTTTATATAAAGGTTAAGTGCACATCCCAACCCAGCGCTGCCCAAGCCCACAAGTCCAACATTAACCCATATGTCCGACACCATTCTACAAAGCCCTCCTCCATCTCACATAACACATACTATGGTGCTGACTGCAGGAGGAAAGTCGAGGCAGTGAACGTGTAAGCATCTCAGCTCTGGCATGGGTCTCCATGTGGGTCCTTCAGCTCCAGGGCTCTGGTTCCATCAGGGGTCTCCATGTGACTTGTCAGCAGGAAGACAATCAACGTATGTCTCCCCCCTCCAGAGAGGAATACAGGAGCTCCCAGAATCCTCAGGAGAAGGCCAGGCCCATAGGGAGGCCTCATTGGCTATGGACTGATTGACAGGATAGACTCCACCCCTTCGCAAATTGACAGGAATTATGTAACTGCCACAGTGATATTGTTCTATAATTTGAGCATTTACTCTTCTATGCCACAACATTGGGCAAATAACTACTTAGCCAACTGGCTGGAAGAGATCCATATTTCTACCCATTCTAAAGAAAGGTGATCCAACAGAATGCTCAAATGATAACAGTATTGTTTGCGGAAATGCCATATTGCTTTCCACAGCAGTTGTACTGATTACAATCCCACCAGCAGTGTCTGAGGGTTCCCATCTTCCCTCACCTCTCCAGTAGTTATTGTTTTCTGCTTTTTTGAACTGTGCTCTCAATTCTGGGGAGAGGTAGCCTGTCACTGTTGTGCATCTCTCAGCTGGCTAGTTATCAGGAGCTATGGTAGTTAGGTAAGAAGCTATGGGTATAGTTTAGCATGTCCATCAGGTCGCGGTGTGATGAGCTCATTTGGAGGTGTCCCCGAGATGAATGGCTCTCTGGAGCTGAGACCTGCCCTAGTCCTGGAGATACATCCACTGCCATTGGAGCCACAAGACTTTCCACCCGCTAGCCTGTGATCGTCTTGCATTTTGCGTCATTGCTTGCGGCTGCATAAGTCTGAAGAGGAATTCATGGACTAAAATTGCACTTACGGGCTAGTATTGGACTTATGGACTTGAGTTGGACTGGCTGGGAAGATGTCCTTATATACCATTACTTCTTAATATAAAGCTCTTTCTTATGTCTCTGGATTTGTTTCTCTAGTCAACCCGGCCTAACACATGAGCATTTCTTCATATGTTTGTAGGCCACTTGGATGTCCTCGTTGGTAAACCCATCTGTTCATGTATTGGGTCTATTTTTCTTTTTTTTAATTTTAATCATTTTATTAGGGGCTCATACAACTCTTATCACAATCCATACATCCATCCATTGTGTAAAGCACATTTGTACATCATTGCTGGGTCTATTTTTCAATTGGATTATTCCTCTTTTCCTTGTTGAGGTGTAGTTTTCTGTAGATTTTAGAGAGTATGCCCTTGCCCAATATGTCATTGTCCAATATTTTCTTCCAGTTTATGGGGTTTCTTTTTACTCTTTTGGTGATATCTTATGATGTACATAGTTTCTTATTTTTTGGCAACCTTGTTTATCCTTTCTATTGTGTTATTATTATCTTTTGTATTTCAGCTAGTTCTGTTGCTCTGTTGCCTAGTTTGTTAGTAGTCAGGTTTGCATCTTCTCTTTTCCTTTGCTAAGTCTACCAGTAGTTTGCCAGTTGTGCTAATCCTTTCAAAGAATCAGTATCTTTTCTCGAAAGAGGGTATAATGGTCAGGAGAGTGGTATCTTTGGGGAAGGGGCATGCCTGGGAGGGTCCTGGTCACATTCAACTCCTTGATCCAGATGCTGGTTACATAGGTTGTTTGGCTTGTAGAACTTCATGAAGCTGCACACCTGGAATTTGCTTGTTTCTTCTCTTATTTTGGAACTTTATTTTGCCCCTGCTGTTGAGAGGCTACATAGAAAAGCATCCACCGCTCCAACCAGGACTGCAGTCATGACTACAGTTCAGTGACATTGATGACTTTCTTCCAGGTGTGCACTCCTCCTCCGCCTGAGTGCTTTCTCCCCAATTAGCATTGGAAGCTCACCGTCCCTAAGGTTCTTGTCTGATCTTTTGAGTTTCTGTTGTCAATTTGAGCCGGTGTAAATACTGCGTTTAAAGGGAGGCCTGGTAACACAGAGCTTTTTAAGCCAAAAAGAAGCGATTTGAACACACCAGCTGCTCTGTGGAAGGGAGATGTGGCAGTCTGTTAATGTCAAGATTACAGCTTGGAAAGCCCAAGGAGCAATTCTACCCTGCCCCATAGAGACACTGGGAGTCAATCTTCCCAACAGCACTGGATTTGACTCAGATCGCTCTTAAAAGAGCAAAATACTCAAGGCGGACTTTTTTGTTTTTACTAGTGAAGTGAAACAATCATTTGGCATTAAGAAGACTCACCAAGCCAGACTTACTGCCTCAAGGATGCCTTGAGTCTTTGCGGACTCATAGTGACCTCCTGGAGTTTCCGCACTGTGACTGTGCGGGAGCTGAAAGCCCGGTCTTTCTCCTCAGGAGCTCTGGCAGCTCGATGCATCACCACTACACCGCCAGGGCTCCTAAGAAGACTGGAAGGGATATTTTTGCTTTATGGTTAAAGGTGATCTCAGAGCACTTGATTCAAGGGTTCATCTAGCCTCCATGGTCCCTGGAAACCTGGAGTACGTAAGAACGTGAGATTCTGTGCTAAACTTTGGTCAGGATTCTGCTGTGGCAGCTTTGATAAACATGCTCAATAATGGTAGCCAAAGCAGTTGTCCGAGGAGACAATTATCCACACATTCCATTTTCTCTCCCTGTTCCCAACTCTCTATCTTCCGCTGCTGCTCCAACCTACTGCCGTCGAGTCAATTCTGACTCATAGCAACCCTCTAGGTGTTGTGGGGTACAATCAAGACCCCAATTCTCAAATACAATTTGAGAACATTTATTACGTCTTCAACAGGAAAAAAAGAAGACAAAGACATATCATTCAGATGTGGGAGACCATGAACCTAAGGTCGTAAGGGCATCTACAGGTTGGCAGAGATATGGAGATTTAAAAGGACATAGGAGAGCAAAGGAAACTGACACAGAAGCGTGATGGGTGGCAAATCAATACATCACAGTTCGAGGTGATGTATTGCAGGGACCGCAGAAACAGGAATGGGACCAGGATGGGGATATGTACACTATGTTAGACAGAAGAGCTCACAAGATTGGCCCAAGGCCTTTCTGATCAAGGAAGCCAGAGCCTGGCTCATGACTATGTGGCCCCCGGTAAGACAATCTCCATCAAGGACACACCCAGGCAAACCCCTAGAGGAGACTGCCCCTCCCTGGGCTGGTTAGGGGAAGATGGACGTAATTCATTTGTTAATGCATTCTGCCTGAGGACAAGACTGTTCACATTCCTGACTGATCTTCAGAAGGAATTCAACGGAGGCTTAAGCCACGTGGGAACTCTGCACGTGGATGTTGGGCTTTTACCCACTGTTATCCGTAGACCTCTGCCAACCTAGGCCTCGGAATTTAAGCTCTAATACATGGGACAGAAGAGAACTGCTCCCTAGAGATTCCAAAGCTTTAGAGGAGCAGAAAGCCTCATCTTTCTCCCACAGAGCAGCTGGTGGTTTCAAACTGCTAACCTTGCAAGTTACAGCCCAATTGATAACCCACTATGCTCATTTCAGTGACCCTTACATTGCAAAAAATAGTTCCATGGGAATTTTTTAAAGGGCCTCTGACACAATAGTTTCCAGACATTCCCAGGGAAGAGTGAGAGAGTCTTACAAACTAATTTCCCCAGGTGATGCACAGTGCAGGCAGGTTCTTGTACTCTGTTTCCCCGAAAGTAAGCCATCCCCCCAAAATAAGACCTACTTACAGTTTTGCCTCTCGCTGAAATAAAACACATCCCCCCCCCAAAAAATAGGTCCCCCTGAAGCTACCGTAACTCTGGACTCTGGACTCTGGACCGTAGCGGCGGGTGCTGCCGCGCAGCTCACTGTTGGCTGTAGCGCAGCTGGAGCAGACAGGAAGTACAAGGTCTCTTTTAATAAAACAATAACCAATAAATGTGTACCATATTCTTCTTCATGGAAAAATAAAACATCCCCTGAAAATAAGACCTAGTGCATCTTTGGGAGCAAACATTAATATAAGACACTCTCTTATTTTCGGGGAAACAGGGTTGTAACTAGAGCAAAAGGAAACCTTGTCCAACTCTCACCCAAGATCCTCCTCCCGGGTCCCTCTCCAGCTCCTCCCAACACCAAGCCTCCCTGCCCTTCTCAAAGCTCACTGCCATCCAGTCCATGCTGGCTCACAGAGACCGGCCAGGGCAAGGTAGAACTGCTCCTGTGGGATTCTATGAGGGTCACTCTTCTAGGGAGTGGCTGGTGATTTCGAATGGCAAACCTTAGCCGATGCAAACAGCTTACTTTCCATTGCTAACCTGAAGGCTGGTGGTTCACACCCACTGAGTGATGACACAGAAGGATGCCTTGGTGGCCTGCTTCCATTGCAATTACAGTCACCTGTTGAAGGCCATTAAGACTCAGCCTTGAAAGGGCTGAGCTATCCTGACCCAGGTGTCAGTGTCTGCTGTTTGCTTCTGTGCTTTCACATTGAGACTAAGAAAAAGAACAAGGACATAGGCAAGCTCTGGGAAAACAGAAGGTTTAATTTTTATCAAAGACTCCTTGACTTGGCAGAAGATAGAGTTGCTGATATATTGTCATAATAGACTAATTATAACCCCGGGTTGTTTCTGCATGTATAAAAGGAAGATGTAGAATAAACTTGGGGCTTCAGTATTCACTGTTGCCCTCCCAATCCTTTCTGTCTCCCTTTTTTCCCTTAATCCTCACTCCCCCTTTCAGGACCGTTCGACTCCTCGGCAGGCTCTGACAGTCACCAAACCTCTCTGGAGCAGTGCTACTCCGTAAGACTGATGATCTGAAATCCACACGGCAGCGATGTGCTTGTCTGTTGGTTTGCTTGCTTGCTTTTGGTTTGAGGACTTCTCCCATGCTGTTCCCCCTCCCCTCCCTCCACATTGCTGGCCCCTTGGAACACCTAAGGCCCACCCATTTAAATGCCACCTCGCCAAGGTCTAAAGTGCATCCTCCCTGCCGCTCTCTCTCTGACCACTCTCTTCTGTTTCTCCATAACCCTTCTCACAAGATATGTACTTGCTTGTTCACTGTGGGTCTCCCCATTAGAAGGTAAGTTCTATGAGGGCAGGGCTGTGATGCCCTTTGCTCAATCCCAGGGTCACAGCAGTAGAAGGCAGACATTCAGTATAAACATGTTGGGTAAATGAACATGCTGTGCCTCTCTTTGTCTCTGTCTCTCCTTCTGTGTGCCTGTGGGTGGCCAGTTCCCTCTCTGTGTACCAGCATGTCATTTGTAGGCAAGTGTTGGTGCCTGCAGACACACACATATGCACACATATGCACACACAGTCACTGTCCCTACCCTCACTCTTTTCCTTCCTGGGCTTCTGGGTGAGTGTTTGCTTTTATAGAATGTCTTTGGGAGGCTTGCAGGGTGGGGAGGTTCAAGGAAAAACACAGGAAGGAGGTTTATACAGCTCAACCCTATTCATTGCTCCTGGGCACCCAGTGCTTGCAGTGTGCAGGTGCTGTGCTGAGAGAAGAAGCACTTCCATCCATCATCTCATGTAGCTTCCCCGCAATCCTGGCTAACTCTCACACTCCTTTGAAGCTCTGAGTGGGTAAACCACTCCTCTGAGGTCACACTGTAAGTGACCAGGACAGAATTATTACTCACAGTAGCCCAACCAATTACTCGCTCCATATTTCCAAACCCTGTACCCACTAGCCCTCCTCAGAGCCCTCTGGCTTCTCCACCATCCAGGTGAGCAGCCAGGGAGCCATGCTGCCCCAACCTCAGCTCACATGGACACAAATAGTAGGCCCTTGCTCTCGCTGCCTTCCAGCCCAGCTCTGTATTCACGATTCCATCAATCTTGCTCAAACACTGGCTTCCACCAGCCCTGCTGAGCTGGAAGCCTCTGAGTCACCACACACCAGCAGATGGTGCTAAATTAATTTCCCAACATCTTTGGAAGGATTTTGTTTCTGGCTCTCCAGCTAAGAGCTATGCAGACGGTGGCAGCGGGCTGGCAAGACCTTCTCAGAGCAGTCCAGACTGAGCTGTGATAAGATCCTGACTAGCTTGCAGTGGGTTCTGGCTGCAGCCTGAACTGGATTAAGGGAAGGGGCACCTTGAGTGCCCCCTACAGGGGGATGATAGTTAAGCATCAATCCTGAAAAAGAATGCAGCTAGAGAAAAGTGTTATCATTATTTCTGCAGTTCTGCAGCATACCTACTACAGGTCACTTAACACACTCTAAGCACTGGACATAGCATCGAATCTATAGCCACTCTATGAGGCAGCTACAGTTCATCATTGCCAATTTACAGGTGAAGAAATTTAACCACAGAGCTTCAAAATCTTGCTCAGTCACAAAGTCAGTAGGTGATAAAGTCGGGCTTTTAACCCCAACTACTAAACTCAAAAGGCCACTAAAGAGCTAGCCCAACCAGGTGCCCACATGTCTTGGTCCAATCTTGTCATGAGTTGGACTGTGTCCCCCACCAGATGTGTCAAGTTGGCTAGACCATGATTCTCAGCTGTTTGGCAACCAATGATGCCATGATGTCATCAGCCCCCGTGACACGATCAGCCAATCGGTTGTAAGGGGCTTGGAGTGGGAGGCACACCCTTCATCAGGTCACGGCTTTGAAGTGGAAGGAGGGGCCTCATGACAGGGATGAGAACCTCCTAGACTCAGGAGACAAAAGGAGAGCTGCAACACTGGGGACCTCGCGGGACAGTGAGACTCAGTGGCAGAGAATTATAGCCCTTGCCTAAGCAGGGGGTTGCCAACCTGCAGAGCACCATGCTCCCGGAGCACCTCTGGGCTTGCTAGAGTAGTCAAGTACCTCCAGGCATTTGCGGGCATCTCCCAAGAGCTTGTGTCAGTGCACTAAAACGTTTGTCATGAAGCTTTTCTTGGCGCCTTCTTTGCACGCAGTCTCACCGTGGCTTCAAAGAAAGTTGGGGATAGCAGCCGTCAAGCTGAGAGGACAGCCGTGAGAGCCACGAGAAGAGTTAGAGAAAGAAGCCATTGGGAAATGTGAGTCAGGTCCCCGCTTGTCTGGTTTGGCAGCTGAATCCAGCCTGGCTCAATCAACATTTGCAACCGTTGGCTGGGGAGGGTGTAATTAAGTGGCTAAGGGGGCAAAAGGTGTGAAATCCTGAACCACGGAACAAAACCCAGCTCATGGAGGAGGTTGAAAAGTGACTTAACTTGGATAAATCGGAAACAACTCGATGACAATACTGTATCCGAGACAGGGATATCTGGGAGTAGGT
>NW_022103901.1:25888643-25889594 GCF_000313985.2 Echinops telfairi
CTATAAATGTAGGCTCATAGATCTATTTCCCCATCCTCATATAATATATTTGTATATGTACATGTCTTTATCTAGAGCTCTATAAATACGGAAAGTGCAAAGGGGATTCTATTCTGTCCTCCAGGGTCACCTTGAATTGAAGTCAACTTGACAGCTGTGGGTTTCACCTGGACCTTGGCCTCTTTGATCACAATGAATTCCAGAGCAGTTTTATTATGGTCAGAAGATCCCCCACACTCCTTAGCCATCACCCTGAGATCCTCCACCCCTCCCAATTCCTGGCAGCTAACATACTTTCTGACTCTAAAGATCCGTCTAGTCTAAAGACTTCATAGAAATGGAACCACAGAGCATCTCTCTGGTGCTGGCTTCATTCCTATGGCAAAGGGTTTTCAATGTTCCTTCATGTTAAGGCATGTCCTCATATTAGTACCTCTTCTAAGGAAGGTGCCCTGGTGGCTCGGTGATTAAGAACTCGGCTGGTAGAAAAACTAAAAGAGATCTCACTTAGATCCACTATCTAGAGAAGGCAAGTGTTGACAGACCAAAGTTGGGTGGAGGTTAGCAGTTAGAAGGGAGAGGCTGGAAGGGTCACTATGGAAGGGACACTGCTTCTATGAAGGACATTGGAAACTTTGGTAACATACTGGGGTCAGCTGAGTAGCATGATGGAGGTAACTAATGTCACTGAATTGCATGGGGGAAAAAAATGTTGCCCTACTAGGCCTCCTACACCCTCGTCACCATCAATTTTGGATCATTTGTTGTTCCCTTGTCCCTGGGTTTGTTAACACTCACTTCCTTTCCTCCGCTCCCGCCCCACTTCTCCCATGAATGTAATCAAGAGGAATTACTGAAACCAAAATGAAGGCTGAACATGATGGTGGGACAAGAGGAAAGTAAAAGGAAATAGAGGAAAGAGCTAGGAGGTGAAGGGCATTTATAGAGGTC
>NW_022103901.1:25890882-25893785 GCF_000313985.2 Echinops telfairi
GGAGAGGTGAAGATGTGAAGCCACTGGCCCTCACTGGGAGAACGCTGCGCACCGCAGGGTGCCTTTGAGAAGCTGGGCAGCCTCTGTGGGAGTTCTGTCAGTCCAGTAGCATCACTGCAAGTCAAAATCGGCTAGAAAGTTGTGACCCTCCCCCGAGCTGGGCACAGGTCAGCATCCCAGATGAATCCCCAGAAGACCAGAGGCCAAGCCCCTGCTGTTTCAAGGACACTTCCTTTTCCCAATTTCATTTTAAAAAGAAGAAGAAGAATATAAAAATATTAACCGGCATGCACTGTCTCCTATCTTTCCAGCAGAATTTGAATTTAATTTTGCTGGGAGAAAAGGAAGAGCTCACCGTCTCGCCCCTGATTTCATCATCAATTGTGACAATCAAAGCAACATAATTATATCCCTTAGGAAAGGTTCTCAGGAAATTGCCATTAAAAGACATTTGAGTCAGGGAAAAAAAAAGACCCTATTTTTTTTTAATCGATTTAATGAAATTTTGGGTAGAATAAGAAATAAGACTCTGAATCCAGATGTGCCTGTGATCGCTGATCAGTTCTTTTCGGGGGCGTGCATGAGACCGACATGAAAAGCAGAAATATGCACCGTAGACATCTGCTCACCGCGTCGTCACTGCACAGAAAGGTGGCCCAGCAAGAGTGTAAAACGAGGACGCGAACTGGGGCCTGTCAAGCTGGGCCTGTTCCACAGAGAGGGTTGCTCACCTCGATTTCAGGGGGACTTTGGGAAGCTGATGATGTGATTGACAAGCTCAGTACTTATTCCCAACTCCCTTTCCCTGCCCATTGTTCACGCAAGAAATGGCAAAACCGCAAGTCCAGGCTTTCATAGGTCATCTTGGAAAGCCCCTAAAGGGTTGCTCAGAATCAGAACTGACTCATGGGCAGTGGTGTTTTCCTTCTTTGGTTTTACTACTGTGTCAAAAATCTGTCTTGGAGGAAGTGCAGCCAAAATGCTCCTTAGAAGTGAGGATGGTGAGACTGTCATCTCGTGAACTTTGAACCTGTTACCCGGAGCCACCAGCCCTGAAAAAGAGGCAAAAAGAGAGACAGAGCCACAGGAGATCCATTGACACCATGGCTGCCACAATGGAGGCAAACACAGCAGGAGTCCCGCGGGGGGCATGCGCAGGACGGGGCAGCATTTACTGTGTTCGGACACGGGAGTGCTGTGAGTCAGAACCAACCTGATGGCATCAAACAAGCATGTATCAGAATGGCCACATACTTGGGAAGTGCTCTTGTGGTTGCAGAGCATGTCAGCTGTAATTCATGCTTGTTATTGCTCTCAAAATTATATATAATGCAGCCTTCAACGCCTGCAACTTGCTTATCAACAGCTCAGATGAAAGCACTGTAAATCTGCAGAGAGAGCTCATTAGCACGCGAATGTGGTAAAAGGAGGGACGCACCTGAAAAGGAAACCGTAAAAGACAGCGTTGGACCCCTTGTTCCTCTTACTGCAACTGTCCTTAAGGAGGCCAAGCCGAAAGAGCAGCTCGAACGGCAACATGCTCCTCCAAAGGACCTCAGGGGCATGAACATAGAAAGGAGACGGAGCAGATGCTTCTGAGTAAAGAAACCCACGCACCTGAACTGTCGGAAACCAGCCCCTAACACATCATCACAGGTCCGGTAGGTGCAATTGTACAGCGATTATAAGTGAAGATTATCGGAAAGTCACAGCGAGCATGAGAGATAGAAGAGAGGGTGAAATCATGGAGTCAGACACAATTCATGGTAGCGTGCTCATGGTGGTCCAAGTTTTCTTCAGAACCCGTATCTTGTCCTTCAAGTGAATCAAGAGGACTTAGTGAGGAAACGACAAATAACTGTTCCATGTTAAAATACAGCTGAAAAGCATATAAAGCAGAATTGTACACAATGGCCTTAACAGGAACACGGCCTTGAGATTTCTGATCATAAATTAATTATAAACAAAAATAACGTGGAGGAACTGAAGATGAATCATTGTCCATGTAGACTTCAGACATCTCTACACATTTCCAACTTCAATACGGCTAATAATGGGATGTATCAACTGAACAAGTCAGACACAGCAAAAGACTTAAAGAAAAAGGTCCTTAGTTCAGTATTTGGTCACGATTCTGGTCTGATATCAGCAAACAGTTTAAAATCTCCATCCCATAACCCTCCTGAGGAAACCAATGAGTGTAACCCTAAGAATATGGATAGTTTACCTCCAAGTAAAAGCCACAGGAAAGTGAAATATTATTAGGAAGAAATAAAAAAGAAAACCTGGAATCAAATATGGGTATCAATTAGATAGGAAGAAAAAAAACACCTGCATTTCTTATTGCACACACACAAAAAGGGAATTTCTAGCTCACCAGCACAATCCCTACTGGATTTATTTCAGACTAATGAAGAGAAATCAGAATTCTTGGGTTTCACAAGCGACCCGGACAACAGTGGTCCAGGTGATGCTTTAGATACTTGGGGAAAAGAAAATGCCAATCTATGCCAGGAGCTTCAAAGAGAGTCATAGAAACAATGGAATTAAGAGATAAAAATGTCCACGAACCTTTGAAGCCCCCTCCTATGACTGCCATCCTCAGCATCGCTATTAATCTGCTGGCTTATCAACGCCTTTCTTCTTTGGAGGGAATGGCCGCCCCGATCCTTCTCCCACTGCTACGGAGTCGATTCTGACTCACACCGGCCCTGCAGCACAGAGTAGAACTATCCCTTAGGGTCCTGAGACTGTGAGTCTTGATAGGAACGGACAGCCTCGTCCTTCTCCCAAGGAGCAGCTGGTGGGTTTCAAACCAGCAACCTTGCTGTTAGCAGCCCAACACTTCACCCATTAACCAATCAAGGCTCCTTCTCAGAAGTCAAACCCAAACCCCTGTCATC
>NW_022103901.1:25895006-25896427 GCF_000313985.2 Echinops telfairi
TGCCCTGAATGAAGGTAGACAATCACAAAAGGACAAATACTGTCTGAGACCACTGCTACAGAGCTAAACAACAAGACAAAGACAAGGCCAGGTCACGTCATCTATTCATCTGGTCTCCCAGGCAATGTGGCAGCATGTCTGTCTTATGCTTATGATCCATTTATCACTCCCTAATTGAGCTGCGAACCACAGTTCGGAACCACCCGCCGCTCCTTGGGAGAAGGATGAGGCGTTCTACTCTTATAAAGAATTACAGTCTCAGAAACCCACAGGGGCAATTCTACCTTCTTCTATAGGGTCACTGAAATGACTCGATGGATGGCAGTTGAGTTTGGGGGGGTTTGTTTGATTTGTACATCTTAAAAACGATTTCTACAAAGGAAGCCTTCCATCTGCTAGGACCAGTTTTTAGTTCAGAGTGGAGAGGGTGAGGGCCAAGTAGCTCCTGCCATAGAACATTGTCCCCCCAAACCAAACCAAACTTGCTGCCTGCGACTCAGTGCTGACTCATAGCGACTCCCAGTAATTGTTTAGGTCTTTCTCCCATGGAGCTGCTGTTGTCTCGAACTGCTGACCATATGGGTTGCAGCCCAACATGTAACCACTACACCACCAGGGCTCCTCTAACATTGCCCCATGGTCACCCAAAATTAATAAACCCTCCGCCAATGGTGTTCAGTAAGTTTCCATGAAAATTCAAGACTATCAAGAGGTATGGGCCTGGGTCTCAGGAGGTGATTGAACTTTGGTTGGTGGGTAAACCAGAAGGGGCAGACTGCCCTGGGGGGAAACGCTTAACATTGCTTATACAAACCCCCAGAATGGGAGGACTCGACCCTATATTATGCTCCTAATCATGCGGTTTTGAGCAAGTTTCTATTCAGCCCTTGGTGACCCAGGTTGTGAGCTATAAGAGACTTGGATATTTTTTTAGTACAACCTTCTTCATAGTCACACCAGAAGGATCCGATTTGGAAGCAACCCCACTACGTGACCTGTACTTTATCTTAAAAACACCTCTTTGTTGTTGTTGTTTCTGAGATTTTAATCTTTAAGGGGGCAGAAGTCTCATCCTTTTTAAAAAAATCATTTTATTGGTGGCTTGTACAACAACTCTTATCACAATCCATACATCCGTCCATTGTGTCAAGCACATTTGTACATTCGTTAACCTCATCATTCTCAAAACATTTGCTTTTTACTTGAGCCCTGGGTATCATCTCCTCATTTCCCCTCCCTCCTCCACCCTCCCTCTCTCATGATCCCTTGATAATGTATAAATTATTATTATTTTGTCATGTCTTACACTGTCCAATGTCTCCCTTCATCCACTGTTCTGTTGTCCATCCCCCAGGGAGGAGGTTCTTTGTGTATCCTTGTTATCAGTTCCCCCTTTCTCCGCTCCCTTCTCTCCACCCTCC
>NW_022103901.1:25900425-25905044 GCF_000313985.2 Echinops telfairi
AAAAGATCCCCAAACTCACTGTCATCGAGTCAATTCTGACCCAGCGATCCTCTACAAGGCCGAACTGCCCCGTGGAGCTAATAATAATAGATCTAAGAATGAAAACAATGTTTTAAAATTAATTGTGGTCATGAATGTACAACTTAAAAAATATATATTTAAACATAAACTTATATCATACAGGAATTGTATGTCAATAAAACTTTTTAAAATAAAGAAAATTGTAAGTAAAAGAATTTTCTGTGACCTTTTTGAAATTCCTTTATATAGTCAGTGTGGTATTTACATAACCTCATGTCAACTTGAGGATATTAAGAATGAAGGGGTGGGGTCTAGCCTGTCAATCAGGTCACAGCCTGCTGAGGCCTCTTTGTGGGCGTGGCCTTCTCATGAGGATTGTGGGTACTTCCTCTCTTTCTCTCTGCAGGTGGGCCACACTGCTGAGGAGACACACTCAGAGAGTTAGAGGAACCACGTGGGTACATGCACCCATGCTGAGATGCTGCCACTGGCATTGGATCCACAAGACTTTTCACCCACTGACTGGCCTGTGATCTTCCTGCATTCCACATCATCGCATGTGCTATGTGCATCTGAAGAGGGATTTATGGACCAGTTACGACGTATGGGCTAATATCGGACTTATGGACTTGATCTGGACTGGGACTGGGCTGGGATGTTTCTCAATATACGATTGCTCTTTGACATAAAGCTTTTCCTTATACATTTATGTATGTCCCTGGATTTGTTTCTCTAGTCACGCAGCCTAACATAATTAAGTTATTTTAACGCACACTTTGTCCAGGTTCATTTGCAAAAAAGATAAGTGTTCTTATCACAGTATAGCTGAAGTATTCAGTACCAAAACATTCAGTTAACCCATTTTAATTCTACGTAGAAGAGTTTTGTTTGTTTTTCTAGAGAGGTCAAGTTCATCATCTGGATTGGGAAGGTCACATTAACATCGATTCAGTGGGTGAGGCAATGAACAGAAAGGACGATTGTAGCATCTGGGGGCTGAAAGAAACACACTAACTCTGCAAATAACCAAAGAGGTATTAAGACGCAGGTGTGTTTTGGATTCACTCGGAAGCCAGAACTAGAGCTAACACATGGAATTTGTACAGAAGTGATTTCCATTTAACCTAAGAGAAAATGCAAACAATGTGGGCTGCCCGTCCCTGGGCCGGACTGAATACAGACACAGAATTAGTATGAGCACCTCACCACCAGCCCGGAAGACGTGTGTGCAAAGAAGGGGTGCCAGGTAGGGAGGTGGGCGTGTCTGTAGTGAGCAAGGTTAAAACAGGGCGGGGGGTGGGGGGGGTGAGTGTCTGAGGTGAGGTCTGCATTTCTAACAAGCACCTCGAGGTGCTTGTGCTGCTGGGCTGTAGAAAACACTTTGCATAGCTCAGTAGCCTTTTCTTCTGCCAGTCACCTTGTTGGGCTTGTGGTGTCTTCCCTGTTTCTGTAATGCTAGAAGCTAGTCCACTCATACTTCAAATACCAGCAGGCTCGCCCATCGTGGACAGCTTTCCAAGGAGCTAGACAGTTCAGACAGACTAGAAAGAAAGACCTGGCGATCTCATTCTGAGAGTCAACTAATGAAAACCTTCTGGATCACACCAGAACATCATCTGACACGGTGCTACTCTGACACCCAAAATCCACAGTGGCCCCAACAGTGGACTCCAGTCTATCAGCGATCATGAACATGATGCAGGACCAAGCAGGGCCTGCCCTTCTGTTACACACGGGGTGACCATGAGCCCAAGCTGAATCAGTGGTGACTGATAACAGCAAGGTTATCTCGGAAGTCCTTAGGACTCTTCCAACTGTGATGTCTGTAAGCGCCAAGCCATCAGTGCCCACATCTGTCCTGTTGTTTGTTTCCGCGTCACTACCTAGCACAGTGCTCAAAACACTGTTATGAATGGACACCACTCAACAGTAAGAAGGAATGAACTGGAAGTCATGTTGTTCCTGGGAACATCTCCATGACATTCTGAAGATGCTCTGGTGTCGGAAGCCGAGCAGAGCTTTCCAGGAGCAGGGGTGGGCGCATGGGAAGGGGGCCATGGGGGTCTCAGATGGAGACGGTATCATTCTAAAGGGAAAGCACCACAAAGAGTTTGGGGAGCGAAAAACCGTGTTGTAGCTTGATTCTGTGGATGGTTACACAAACCTAGACATGACTGAAAATTCATAGATTTGTACATCAAACTGAAGATCCACCCATCAAGATCAATTACAATATATACTTAAAAAAAATAATCATTATGATCAAAAGAGTGCATTTTCTGAATCCGATGGTTTGACTACTGACCAGGAGCGCAGCTGGAGACAGGTGTTCCAGACTCACTGGTGAATAAGACAAGGCCGCATCCCATCTCAATCCTCATGTTTGTCAAAACCGCTCTATGTAAATACTGGTCCAGGCATCATGAGTGCCCAACGGAGGCTCATCAACCATCTAAGTCTTCATCAGCCTGTAATCACGATTGCTTATACCCTGAGTCAAGAAAAGTGCTAATTCCATGCTGCCCTTTTGATGGGCTTGGGGAAAATTCCAGGAATTCTGCTCAAATTACCTTCATTTATTAGCTCAGTCCCACTTACCAAATCCACGCATTTGCCTCCAGACTCAGCCCTGTAGATCGTCAAATGCATCCAACGGGAAGGTCAATCTGCATAATCCAATCTTGATGCCAACTGACAGATGAAAATGATCTGGCCCAGAGCAGAGAGAAGCTTGACGCTTGACACCGGCCTTGTAAAAATCCACACAATACAGACTTCCAAATGTTAAGGAGAAAGGCAGCTGAGCATTGGGTTTATAATGAATGCTCCAGGTTGGTTGGTTGGTATTCCAATGCATAGCCTAACACATGTACATCAGCTCTTTGTTTGGCAACGATGTAATCATACTGTATCAATGGTGCCATTCCCCACCCCCACCCCCGGCCCCCCCTGAAAGGTATGTGGATCCATCTACTCCAACAGGGATGTCCATGAGTCAGCATCCACATGACAGCAAGTGGTACTTGAACGAATACGGACGTGTCCAGTTAAATCAGAAGTACACGGTCCTGGAAGAACGCTCTAGCCATACAAAAGAGTAAGTCGAGAATCCTCCTCCACCTCCCAGTGCCTGCTCCTGCTCCTTTCTCCTGGAAAGCAGCCCGCCTCACTCCCCGCTGTGCCTCCTATTTCCTTTCAGTGCTGAGCTGCTAACCACAAGATCAGATGTTCAAACCCACCAGCCGCTCAGAGGAAGAAAGATGAGGCTGCCTGCTCCCCTAACACGTACAGCCTATCTCAGACACCCTCCATAGGGCTCCTATGCGTCCGAACTGACTCATTGGTCGTGGGTTCAGAGGCGAAGGCGCTAGGGTAGTGTAATGGTTTGCACTAGGCTGGTAACCAAAATGTTGGTGTTTCGAACCTACCCAGAAGCAATTTGAGAAAAAGACCCGGTGCTGTGCTTCCACCAAGACCCTGTGGAACAGCTCTCCCATGAGCATCTTGCCATGAGTGGAAAATGACTGGAGCGCACCAGGCCCTGACAATGCTAGGTTGATCCCTAAGAAGAGATACGTGAGAAACTGGTCCCAATAGCGGCCCCCGGGAGAATGACAGGACTCAGGAGGAGCCCTGGAGGTGTAGTAGTTACACATTGGGCTGCGATCCTCGTGGTTGGCAGTTCGAAACCTCCACCTGCATCTCCTCAGGAGAAAGACTGGGCTTTCTACTTCCATAAACAGTTACCTTCTCGGAAAACCCCCAGGGGTCAGTATAAGTCAGCATGGACTGGATGGCAGGGAGTTTGGGCAGAAAGGTCAGGGATCTACCTCTTAGCTGTCACCCTCCTAGAATTTTCCCTACAGGCATGCATCACTTAGGAGCCTGGTGGAGCAGCGGGTAGCACTCAGCTGCTAACTGGAAGGTCAGAGGTTTGAATCCCCCAGTCGTTGTGCAGGGAGAGCTGTGGCCGACTGTGTCTGTAAAAGTGACCATGCAGTCCCCTGGAGTGGCTCTGGGTTGGAATCGGCAGCAGTGGATTTGGTTTAGTTTCCAAAACAAAACCAAATCCCAAACCACAGTCACAAGTTGATGCTAACTCACAGCGACCCAGAGAGGGTTTCCAGGAGGACATTTGTATGGGAGCAGAGAAGCTCATCTTTCTCCTGGGGCATGGGGGCAGGAGGGGGAGGTGGAATTGCCGGCCTCTCCGTTTGGTTTATGCTCCATGTATTGCAGCCAATGCCCAACTGTTATTTGGGAAAGAGGAGCGACTCCCCAAATAGTTAAATTAACAGGCCTGTATTAGTCTGGGTACATTAGAGAAACAAATCCACAGAAACTCATGTATAAGAGAGTTTTATATAAAGGGTAAGTGCACATCCCAACCCAGTGCTGCCCAAGCTCATAAGTCCAACATTAGCCCATATGTCCAACACCAATCCACAAAGTCCTCCTCCATCTCACAAAACACACACTATGATGCCAACTGCAGGAGGAAAGCCGAATCAGTGAGTGTGTAAGCACTGGCAGGGGTCTCTGCACGGCTGCTCCAGCACCCAGGGCTGCATGGGGGTAGGTCCATGTGGCTTCTCCTT
>NW_022103901.1:25905788-25909695 GCF_000313985.2 Echinops telfairi
CGCCTAGGAAAAGGGGGATTGATGTTGTTGTTAATTTATTTTTTCAATTGACCGTTCCGTCAAATCTCAAAGCACGCTGCTCTCAGGGCCTGGCTGGCTCCTGCCTGCCCAGTGGGCCCTGACAATGAGACTCAACTAGTTTCGAGTGCTGGCGCTGCCCCTCACCAGAGCTGGGCCTTTGGCAAGTTACAAGAGCAATCTGTGCCTCATTTCCTTCTCTGTTAAGTGGGGGTGTGGACCGGCGATGATGGCATAGATTTTTTACTAGTATTTTACATCTACAAAGATGCATGCAAGCGGTGTCAATACGCGTCCCAGAGTTGCTTCGGGTTGCACCTCCTGTGTGACAATTAGCAGGTTCATCAACCACTCTGAGCTGCAGTTCCTCACCTGTGAAAGGACAGCACTGACCCTTGGGAGAAGCTTATGGGACGGTCCTGCATTATGCCAAACACCACATCTAGCACCACATGAATGCCCTGTCCACAGAGCTGATGAGATGTCCACGGGAGCTGGTGCAAGATGTCCACGGAGCTGAGGGACTGTGGGAGTTGAGTGCCAGCGTCCATCCTGACGCCCTTGCTTTCCTTCCTGATGTCCTGTGGCCATGAATGAGAGTGACCAAACACGGGCTGGAGGGGGTCTGTGGTAGGCCACATAATTCCCCGAGGGGCTCCACACCCAGCCCCCTGAAACCTGAGACTATGTGGCGCCACCTGCCAACATGACTCCTCAGCGGTGTGAGTGGTTCTGAGACTGTGAATCATTGCGGGAGTAGAAAGCCTCATCTTCCTCCCAAGGAGCGGCTGGTGGTTTCAAACCCCCAACCTTGCAGTTAGCAGCCCAGCGTGCAGCCCGCTGCGTCCTCCCGGCTCCTGCTCTGGATGTCAAAAGCTGTCAAAAGGTAGGCGCTCCAGGGTCTGACCGAAGTTTGAGGAGAGGAGCCATGTTTTCAATGACTGCTCCTAGCCCGGACTGCCCGGATGGAACTGACAAAGACCTTCAGCAGGCTGGGAGCCTGGTGGCGCAGCGGGTTAAGCCCGGGGCTGAGAGCGGGAGGGTGAGCCGAGGGAAACCTTCTGTTCTCCAGGGTCTCCTGTCCGTGGCAGTGCGTCTGAGGCGTGTGAGTTCGGGTAACTACTCTGCCTGACCCACTTCGATGGCCTGTTTTCACGGCTCCCTCCGCGGAGCACCGGCCCAGTGCCTTCCGCTGGCGTGGCCTGATTCGAATAGTAGCTACTGACAGTGAGTATCCGCCATTAGCTACCCAGGGAAACACAGAAATGGCGTAAGCTTTTCAAATCCGGCAACTAGCAACCACAGCAACTGACAATGACCCGTCCACCGGTCCCTTGTTGCTGCGATTAAATAAAGGGTCCTCAGGTGGGGAGGGTCCAGGTGGGTGCAGTCTAGTCGCACCAGAGAGGTGCGATGGGGCAGGAAGAAGCAAGAGCTGGCCTCGAAGCTGGAAGGGCCGTGGTCAGTGGTGGCCTCTAGAAGTTGAGAGTGGCCCTTAGTGGACAGTTGGCAAAGCAAACGGGGACTTGATCCGACCCACTCCAGGACCGGATCCTGCTAACTCCGCCAAGGAGATTCCCCGCCCCTCCAAGCCCACGTGGGACTTCTCACCTCCAGAATGTAAGCTGCTAAACGCGTCGTGTCCTAAACCACTGCATTTGTGACTGTTGTTGGCGCTTCAGGTAAGTCCCTCTGCCTGGCAACTCCCCCCCACCCCCTACCCCCACCCCCATTCCACCCAACGGCAGCCTGGCCCTGCCTCATGTTGGATCGGGACCATTTGGATCCATTGACTTTGCACTAGTCAATTTAGGGAAGGACATCTTCCAGAAAATGAATTAACCAAACCAGTCGCTGTCTGTCCACCTCCAGGCTCCCCAGGTGTATCAGAGTGGAACCGATTACCACACCTTACCTGGGAGGCGCTGCTGGGCGGGCTGCCTTCAAGACCGGCCCTTTATGGATTATCTGTTTTACTTATTGATTTGTTTGCTCCTCCCACACACTCGCACACATCTAGCTGTGAATCTATTTGTAGATTATGACTTTGACTGTTATTTACCTCTGCTGCCATGAACATGTTGCAACAACAGCAGGGGGCTGCCATCTGCCCGCCTGTGGCGTCACCGGCGGGGAGGAGACACAAACTCAGCATGAGCCAGTCCTGTGAGGCAAATGTCACACGTAGCTCCACCCTCCAACGTTCTCACCAGTTCTGACACCGAAGATCCCTCCCACGGTGCTCTCTAGTTCTCTGCTGTTTTCTCCCCACCATTCTTGCCATGGGCACACAGAACTCTGCTTGCCCACAACTAGGAGGTATAGTCGGGGAGGTAACAGGTTACACTTCAAGATCAGAAATGTGCAGGATACAGTTCTTGGGTCAGGAGTGCCTCTTCTCAGTAGTGCCTGTCGGCATCTCTCTCTCTGGTCTTGGGCCTCTGCCCTGCACTGCACTCTGGCCCACAGGGTTACAAATCACGTTTAGCTCTGCCAAAAGGCACCCCATGCTTCTAACAAAACTCTTGCCAAAGACACTCAGCTTTTAAAGACAGCTTTAAAGCCTAGAGTGGCAAACCTGACCGTTTCTCACGCCGGGATTCCATGTGCCTTATCCGCATGGTCCTTCCCACAAGGTTGCTATGCCCCTTCTTTACCTTATTAGCAAGCTATCCAATCCCCGTTTGGGGCTGTCAGCACCTCATATTTGCGTCGTTCTCCCCGGTCACTTGGTAGGAGTGACAATAACTGTGCCTAGCAGAAGGCGCCCTGGTGGCGCTGTGGGTTAAGGATGGGGCTGCTGACCGCAAGGTTGGCAGTTGAAGCCCACGAGCCACTGCACAGGAGCAAGATGCCACTGTCTGCTCCTGTAAAGCGTCACGCCCCGAGAACCCCGACGCAGGGCCATTGTGAGTCAGAATCGGCTGCACGATGGCGGGCTGGGCTTAGATTGGTTTTATAGCTACAAGAGCCCCAGCAAGTAACTCACAACACTGCCCTCTTGTACTCCTCCCATACTCCTTAGAAGTTAACACACACACAGAAAAAGGTACAGATTGTAAGAATAAAGCTTGACCAGTGCTGAGAGTGGCCATACCAGGAGGGCAGAGGGAAGGTGGGGTAGAAAGGGGGAATGGATTACAAGGATCTACATATAACCTCCTCCCTGGGGGATGGACAGTGGAGAAGGGAGTGAAGGGAGATGTCTGATGGTGTAAGATATGACAAAAGTAATAATAATAATTTATAAATTACCAAGGGTTCATGGGGGAGGGAAGACCAAGGAGGGAGGGAAAAAAATGAGGAGCTGATACCAAGAGCTCAAGTAGAAAGCGAATATTTAGAGAATGATGATGGCAACAAATGTACAAATGTGCTTGACACAATGGATGGATGTGTGGATTGTGATAAGAGTTGTACAAGCCCCCAATAAAATGATTTAATTATTTTTTTAAAAGAATAAAGTTGGATAGACACTCACGGTTTGGACACAGCTTTCACAATTTGAGCCAGCACTCAGATCAAGAAATTGAACTTTAAAAAAAAAAGAAATTGAACTTTATAAGCCACCACCATCACCAATAACAACACCCACCACCACTACTACCACCATCCCCACCACCAACACTAATACCAACAACAATAATGACACCCAACACTACCACCATACCCCCCACCATCACCACCACCACCACTACCACCACCACCATCACCAACAACACCCACCACTACCACCATCCCCACCACCACTGACAACAACTACAACATCCCTATGCTTTGAAGGAGACTTTGGAAACTGTTCCTCTAACTCCATCTAACAGAAACAAGAACCAAGGTCCAAAAACAATGCTGAAAGTTTGCCACCCTATCCTTATTTTTAAAATATGCT
>NW_022103901.1:25909998-25914985 GCF_000313985.2 Echinops telfairi
CCCCCGCTGATCTGAATTTTAGGGAGAAGACCCATTGAGCTGTGCCCTGGCCTAGTGTGCCACCTGCTGGTTGGAAGCAGGAATCTCGTCACCACATCCTGTCCGTGGGTTAGGTTTGTGTCCATTTATTCTACAAATGCAAAATACCTGCTGTTGCTGTCCGTTGCTGTGCAGTCTGAACTGGCCCATGGCGACCCCAGGCATGCAGAATAGGATTGTTCCGGATGGTTCTCAAGGTGATGTCCTTCCGGAGGTAGATCGCCAGGTGGGTCTTCTACCTTCCAGGTACCAACCCTTCAGCTAGTAGGCGAGCAATGAACCGTCAGCGCCACCAGGGACTCAGAATGCCTCTGTGTGCCAGGCCGTCTCATTTCCGTCAGGCTTGGGAACTGGCAGGAGCCTCGGCCAGCCCTGCATATGCCACTGAGAAGCTTACCGATGTCGTCCATTCAACAGTGACCAGCGGTCTCCCAAGCTGGCCGTCCCTCCGACCATCTGCTGAAACTCCTAGAGTTGATGTTCCTAGCCCTCAGCTGGCCCCAGCAAGTCTGTGTTTACAACCAATACCCTGTAAGATGTTGGCTGCCCAGACTACTATGGGCACAAGACTGATGCTGGCAGGGTCAGGTAGAAACAGAAATCACAAGGTTGCTTTAGAGTGTAACTGCACTCTGAAGAAAGGATAAATGTCAGGTAACCACAGACCAGTGAGTGTGACGCTTTAGAAACCCACAGCCTTCCAGTCGATTCCAACTCAGAGGGAGCCTATGCGACAGAGCAGGACTGCCCGCACAGGGTTCCCACGGCTGGCACCTTTACAAAAGCAGCTGCCGCATCTTCCGCCCTCAGAACAACTGGTGGGTTTGAAGGGCCAACCTTTTGGTTCGCATCTGAGCGCTTAACCACTGAATCACCAGGGCTCCTTAAATCGTTAGAAGAGCATCTTGTAGGGAAGAAGGGAGTGAGAGAGAGAGAAACAGAGAGAGAAGGAGGGAGGGAGGAAGAAAGAGGAGATGGAGAGGTGAGAGAGCGAAGACAGCGCATAAAGGTTTTATTTGAAAAAACCAAACCAAACTCACTGCCATCGAGCCCATTCTGACTCACCGTCAGCCCTCCTTGGGTTTCCCAGACTGGCACAGACTGGCACTGTTCGCAGAAGTAGAAAGCCCAGTCTTTCTCCCTCAGAAGCAGCTGGTGGTCTTGAACTACTGACCATGAGGATCACAGCCCAACATGTAACCAGTGCGCCACCAGGGCTCCATTTGAGAAAAGAGAAGGTAAAGAAAAACAAGAGGGAAAGGCGAGCCCAGTCTCCCCAAACACCACCTTCCTCTGACTTGAAGACCACATCAAGCTCTCCCTCTGGGCCTGCGAGTCGCCAGGGTTTCCTGTCACCACGCACGTCACAGCAGAACAGCGCCCATCGCGTTCTCCATGACGACCTTTGGGGAAGGAGATTGCGTGGCCTTTCTCTCGCGCTGGCTCTGAGTGGACTCAGATCTCTAACCGTTGGCAGTCCAGGGTGTCTGCTCCACAGGAGGGCTCCTCAGATCTGCTCCCAGGGCTCCCAGGACCCGCTGGAACAGAGAGTGACCGGGCGCCCTGGAACCTGCCTTTGGAAAGGTCTCTAGCGTTCCATGTGCCTATGCCTGGTAAATTTCCCAAAGACCACCAGTCTGTAAACTTCACCAGGGCAGGGACCCACCTGCCGTGTTCACCACTGTCCACCACACAGGCCACTGGTGGAAAAGGCCCACTGGGTGGCTTCTGGGTACAAGCAAATATGCTCAGTGGGCAGATGGTGCAGAAAGCACAGCAGAGCAAGGCTGGTCCCACACACAGCCCCCTGGTATAGTGTGTGGCATGGGGTGTGCTGTGGTCATGTGACTCAGAATGAAACCAATCACTCTCCTTCCCTAGCCTTTTGGAGATGGAGCCTGGGAAGTGAGTGCCTGTGTCCAGGGGTTTATTATCAGATGTTTCCTTCCAGTTTTGACAATCTGTGAAACTAGAAAAAAGCCATCTATTTTATGAATGGATTTTTCATGTGAGAATAATTGTGAAGCGCTTGTGTAGACAGTTAGGGTTCCATGTTAGAAGTTTCAACTTCTGCAGGGGAGACTCGGGTTCAGTCCCCACCCAATGCTCCTCATGTGTACCCAGTCCTGTCAGTGGAAGCTTACAGAAACAGGTTTCAGTGGCGTTTCTAGATTAAGGTGGAACAGGCAGAAAGGCCTAGAGATCTACCTTTGAAAATCAGCCAATGAAAACCCAGGACACGGGATTGTCTAATCCCTAACTGACCGGGGGGATAGGTCCAGGCAGCGTTTCATTCTGTGATGTGTGGGTCTCTATGAATAAGCAGCCAACTCAAGCGCTGTGAACAATACAGCATATGCACCAAGCCGGGGGCCATATGCCTTCTCCCTGCACCACCTGGCAAGAGAGGTTGTGTTCTTGTCCCCACTTTGCAGATGAGGAAGCACCGTCAGCAAGTGTGCAAGCTCGGGGTCAAGCCTCTATCCCTTGGACTCTGGGACACTGCTCAATTTCTAAACACATCTGCTGCTCATCACAATTCCTTTGCAAACACTGTTTATAAAGACTGCACATTTTCCACCTTGGGAATATAGCATAATCTAAGCAATTCCCAATTACTGATACTTAGGATATTCCCAGTCCCCACCATTATGAATGACAACATTGTTTACTCAGCATACAGATGGAATAAGTATGGTAAGAGGATGCAACCCTGATGCACATCTCTCTAGGTTTTAAGCCAGTACTTGTACACGCTTGTTCTGTTTGAGTGACTGCCTCTTAGCCAAGTTACAGATTCCACAGGAGCACTATCAAAAGTTCTGGAATTTCTGTTCTTCTCAATGTGATCTGTAGCCTGTCATGATCCATACAGTCAAATGCCCTTGAATAGTCAATAAAATACAAGTAAATATCGTTCAAGTATTCTCTACCTTCAGGTAAGACCCATCTGATGTCCACAACGATATCCCTTGTGCTCCATCCTATTCTGAATCTAGTTGGGTTTTCCTGGCAGCTCCCTGGCAATGTACAGCTGCAATTGTTGTTGAGTGATTTCAGCAAAATTTTACATTTATGTGATATCAATGGCACTGTTTGATAATTTGTGCATTCTGTAATTTGGGCCACCTTTCTTTGGAATGGGTACAAATATGGGTCTCTCCTAGTCAGATGGCCAGGGAGCTGTGTCCCAAATCTCTTGGCATAGACCGGCAAGTGCTTCCAGTGTTTCATCAGCTTATTAAAACATTGCAATTTTTATTCCATCAATTCCTAGAGCCTTATTTTTGGCTAATGACTTCAATGCAGCTTGGACTTCTTCCTTGAGTGCAAATGGTTCTTGATCAGAAGCTACCTCTTTAAAATGACTGAAGTCAGCCAGTTCTTTCTGACGCAGTGACTCTGTATATTCCTTCCACCTTCCTTTGATGCTCTCTGCATTATTCAATACTTTACACACAGAATCTTTCAATATTGCAACTTGGGGCTTGAATTTTTTTCTTTCCATTTGAGATATACTCGTGTGTTCTTCCTTTCTGGCTTTCTAACCCTAAGTCTTTGCACATTTCGTTATAATAATTTGTCTTCTCGAGACGCATTTCGAAATGATCTCTTCAGCTCTTTTACTTCATCTTTTCTTCCATTTGTTTAGCTGCTCTACAACCAAGAGCACCTTTCAGAGTCTCTTCTGAAATCCACTTTGGTCTTTTCTTTCTTTTCTGTCTTTTTAATGACATGCTGATATGGATAAACTCAATATCCGCAACTAAAACCAGGTCAGGGGCTGACTGTGGAACAGACAGACCATCAATTGCTCTTATGTAAGCTCAGGTTAAAGCTGAAGAAAACTAAAACAAGTCCACAAGAGCCAAAATACGACCTCTAGTCTATCCCACCTGAATTTCAAGAGCATGTTTGCCAAATTGAATACTAATGAAGCACTAGTCAACCTATTAGTAATGACTAATCAGTAGACCCGATGAACTATGGAAGAACATCAAGAGCATCAGAAGAGCCTGCAACCTGCTCTTGATCATAGAGGAGCTGAAGCAGCTGGAAGAAAGGATAAAGTCAATGCGCTGAAATGAACATGTCAAAGGGCAGCTCAAGAATACAGTCTTCTTCCTTAAAGATGGACAGCCTTCAGAACCCTATGGGACAGGTATACTGTGTCCTACACGGTTGCTGTGAATCTTAATAAATTCCATGGCACTGTGATTTGTTTGTTTGTTTTCTTACTCACTTTAGTCAGTATTCATTGGCAGGATTTTCAGATACCCAAGTGTGTTAGTCCAGGTAGACTAGAGAAACAAACCCAGAGACCCTCATATGTATAACAGAGAACTTTATATCAAGAAGTAATTATGCATCCATAAAATATCCCAGCCCATGGAGAGGTCTGAGGGGCCAGCCCCAATCCCAACTACTATGTGAACACCTGCCCCTCACCCCCAGAAGAATTTATTTCAGAGGACAGCACTGAATCTGCAGCTCCATGACAGGGACATATCTTATCAGAGCACATGGGAGCAGATGAAGGGGGAGGAGGAGAGAGTGGAGCACATCATGGCCCACCAGGCCTTGAGGACGATGTTCCGGATTAGAGCATCCAGTCCACAGAGAGGACCACATGGCCCGCCCCACTATGAGACATGACGTCCCCCACTGACCCACAGCCCTACAGGGGGCAACACTGGAGACACAGTGTGGGAATTTCACCCAATCTGATCCCGCCACACCGAGGCAAAACACTAAGGGGGTGCAACAGAACAGCAAGGGAATGGAGCAGCAAGGTCCCCAGAGAATGCTGAAGGTGGACTTTGGGGTCAGGGCTGATGTGGACTGGAAAACACTCCTAAAGGCCAACAGACAGTCCTTGAACTAACTACAAGCTTTTCTTTCTTGTTGTGTTTTGTTTTGTTTTTTTGTCATTGGTTTGTTGTTGTTG
>NW_022103901.1:25915865-25924339 GCF_000313985.2 Echinops telfairi
AATTATCAAGGGTTCATGAGGGAGGGGGAAAAAGGAGGAGCTGATGCCAGGGGCTTAGGTGGAGAGCAAATGTTTTGAGAATGATGAGGGCAATGAAAGCACAAATGTGCTTTACACAATTGATGTATGTATGGATTGTGATAAGAGTTGTATGATGAGCCCCTAATAAAACGATTAAAAAAATATCCCAGCCCAGCCCAAATCAAGCCCGTAAGTTTGACATTAGCCCATAAGTCTGATATTAGCCCATGAATTCCTCTTCAGGCTCATGGAACACATGCAATAATACCAAATACAGGAAGATCACAGGCCAATGGGTGGAAAGTTCTGTGGATCCAGTGGTGGTGGAAACATCTCCAGGACGCAAGAGATTATGTAACTGTCCCACCAGGGTAGAAGGCCTTGCCACCTCTTGGGTAATTGTTTCCATGTTTCTCTAAATAGCAGCTTGGCAGCCGTGCCCAAATCTCTTAGCTTCTGAGAGACGTTTCCTCCGATTGCTGATCTAGGTGGCTCGTGGGAGACCTGCACTCAGGCCATTAGAGCATCCCATTCATGACCAAGCCACTCCAACCTCGGGGACCTGGTTCCAGTCTTTTTGGTTGAACTATCAGGAGCGTAGTTACAATCCCTTCTACTGGACATGGCCCTGGAAGGACGTTGTTCCCAGAACCAACCAGCTTACAATCGTAAGGGAGAGTGAGCCAAAGCAAGCAGCTCATTGGAGGCGAAAGATCTGAGGACTAGGTCTCCCCATTCAAGCCCCCACTCCACCCCCACCCCAAGCAAACCCTTGTGGTTGAACACAGCAGAAAAATTAAATGCCATGGGAGAAATGATTGGTGTCAGAATAGGGTGATGAAAAATGGAAGGTGGAGATATGTCTGGCTTCTGCCTTGTGCCGACTGGCCTTGGCCTGATTTAGAGATGCGTGGACACATCCCCTCAATGTCCAAGCGTAGAAAGCTCTCTGGATGCTGAATCCTCGCTGCTCCCTCTGAGATGCCTGCTCTGCTCCTCCGCGGCTGCTGTCACACTTTGGGGGGGGGGGGGTGTCCCTACAATGCGTTGTTTGGCTGCTTTCTTGACCACATCCCATAGTTGTTGATGGGGGCTGTCCAGGTGGTCCCCACTCACAGTGACTCCACAGGACAGAGCAGATGGGTTCCCGTGGTGTTCCCTGCCTGGAGTCTTGATGGGAGCAGACCTCCAGGTCTTGGGCGTGGAGCATGTCAACCACCAACGTTGCAGTTAGCAACCAGGAGCTCAGCCACGGGCCCCCCACTTCCATAACGCACTACAGGTGCTCATTTTCAGAAGGGCCCATCTCCCTTAAACACCTACCTGGCTTGTGGAGCTCGGTGCCCCCTCCCTCAGCTCCCCAGCCCAAGTGCCCAGCGGGGACGGTGACCCGACCTCCCCCGCATGGTCACCAGAGGGCGCGCCAAAGAAGCCAAACCAGCTGCAAAACTGCGGCGAGGTCCGCAGGGAGCCATCGCTCCCCCAAAAGACCTGTTTTCCAAAGGCTGAGCGAGGCCCCCGCCGGGTGTTCACGCTCGGTCTCCTGGTAAGTAAACGAACTTAATTGCGATTTAATATCTTCCCAACTGCATCGACAATTAAAAAGAAATTATTCCTCTAGCCTTTTCTGCGCCGAGCTCCCTGGTAATGTAGGCAATTTAATGAAGTCCTTTTTGAAAAGGCAATTGGATTTTAACGGCTCGCTTCCCCCCGCCCCTCCCCCGCAGGTAGGCTCTGCCTTCCCCCCATTCTCCTTTACTAAGAGTCTCTTAACCTTAGGGTGCCCAACTGCGCTGGGAACTATGTCTCTGTGCTTATCAGGAGTCCCTTGTTTAAGCAGCAAAGGTGCAGAAGAGAGCATGTCCCCTGCAGTCAAGTCCCTCTCTCCTCCGTTCCACCCCCAGGCCCCCAGACCCCCCCAAACCTTGGTTTTGACTAGCACCGCCTCCCTGCCCACACACTCTTCTGATCTATACGCACCTTTTAGAAATGCTTTTTCTTAGTGGGTGAAGGGAGTCCTGAAAAAAATAATAATTTATAAATGATCAAGGGTTCATAAGGAAGGGAGGGGGGGGAATGATGAATGGATATCGAGGGCAAGGAGAAAGAAAACGTTTTGAAAATGATGATGGCAACCTATGTACAAAGGTGCTAGACACAATGGATGGATGGATGGATGGATTGTGAGCAGAGCTGTACGAGCCCCCAGTAAAATGAGTTTCAAAAGAAATGCTTTTTCTTAACCCTCTTCAGTTGCTTTTGACGACTCCCCTAAAGGTTGGCAGTTCCAACCCAGTGTCACCATGGAAGAGAAGGCCTGGAGTCTGCTTCTGGGATGATGACAGTTAGGAAAACTCCACGGAGACTCCGAGGTGGCACTGTGAGTCAGAGTCGACTCCCCAGGACTGGGCTTGGTTTGGGGCTGAAGTCCTGAAGCACACAGAAATGGGTCAACCCAGGTGTCCAAACTTCATCCCTCGGCCCAGCTCTAGGACCTGAGGGACAGAGGAACAGAGGGGTAGGAGCAAAGTGGAAAACTGCACTATTCCTGACCGCGGGAAGACAGAGGCAACCCACGTGTCCTCAGGGAAGGGACGGGGGAATGTAAGAAGAAAGGCATTGTGGATGCATGCTACACAGTGTGAGGAACTTCAGACGAAAGACATCCACCACAAAGCGTCTTTCTTTGCCTGACTCCCTTGAAAGATCGGCTCTTCTTCGGTCCCCGGGTCTACCTTGCACAGACTGAACATACCCGAGCTCAGGTGGGGGCGTCTCAGTCCTCTCATTCCAACACTTTCAGGAGGCTCTTGCGCCACAGCGCAATGTGTTGTTTGAGCTCTTGACTGCGACTTCCGTGAGCATTGGGCAGTTTATCATGATGTTCCCACGTGATGGTCCATCCTGGTTTCTGACAGGGAGTGGTCCTCCGCCCTGAAGGCGCAATCCTTGCTCTTCATCAGCAAGTGCGCCAAGTCCTCCTCACTCACGGTCAGCCAGCAAGGCTGTCACCTGCACCTCGCAGGTTGTTAATAAGCCTGCCTCGAGTCCTGACCTGAGGCTGCACGCCTCTTCGTAGAGGCCAGCTTCTTGAATTATGATTGCTGTTGCCTGTGGGAGCCGTGTCGCGAGAGAAAAACAACTAACTTTTTGAATCTGGAAAAGGAAGGCAGCCTAGCTGGAGAGAAGAATCCGCTTGGGCGGGGAGGGGAGCAAAGATGGGCTGTGCGGCACCTGGCATTTGGATGCGACCGAGATGGCTGAAACAACATTGTTAACTGTCATGGAGTCCACGGCCAACTCCGCGGACCACAGAATGAAGCACTGCCTTCTCAGCCATCCCCAGCATCGATTCCTGATCGAACCATGAGGCTCCATTTTGGAGCTGAGTTTGGAACTAGATAACCAGGCCATTCTTCCTAGTAGGAGCCCTGGTGGCATAGTGGGTAACCTACCAGCAGCAAAGTCAACAGGGGGAAACCCCCAGCCAACCTACCGGAGAAAGATGAGGCGTTCTGCTCCTGTAAAGATTTACAGTCTCAGAAACCCACAGGGTCAGTTCTACTCTGCCCTGCGGGGCTCTCTGAGTCAGAATCAACTCAGCAGCGGTGAATTTCCTCCGAGGCATCTGCCTCCGGAAGCCTGTTCAGCATCCTTGTCCCGCGTCGCTGCTGTCATGCAGTACCTTCCTCCCGGTGAGACACAGAGACCAATCTGAAGACACTGAGATGAGGAGAGAAAGAAAGTGTGTTCACTCAGGCCAGGTAAGGAGCAGAGAGACTAGACCTAGGGTCCAACTCTCAGACTAGAAAAAGCAGCGGGCTTCTGCTCGACAGGCAGGAGGTGGAGAAGTGATCGTGCAAGGAGGCTTTAAGGAGGGTTGGGTTATATGAGGTTACCTTTAAAGGGTTCTGGCCTGCACAAGCCGGTCTAGCCCGGAACTTGTTTACAATGAAGGGCTCTGGGGCCAAAGGACACACTCCACTCCCAGCTCTTCTTTCTTGGTGGTAGTCAGGCCCCTCTGATCTCTGCTCTCTTTTTAAATCTCTTTCATATCTCAGAAGTGACTCAAGATTCTAGCTTATCCTGTAGATTGCATTCTGTCTCATTAATATCATGAGTTAGGTTTTACAATACATAGAATGATTATCCTATCACAAAATGAAGGATAACTACTCAATATTGACTTCAGTTGACCTATTTTTGGGGAGGCGGGAGCATAATTCAACCCATAGCAGTTACTAAATGGCTGTCTCCACTCTGAAGGCTGTGTCTTCCTGTGGCCTCTTCCAAAGCAGGAAGCAGGGAGCTCTGCTCTTTCACAGGAGCGTCTATTTTCAACAGAGAGAAAACCTGTCCAGTTGACTTCCCCTCCACATGACCCCACAGGATGGAGCTGGACTATGTTAGCATGCCCTAGCTTCAAGGGAAGCTGGGAAGACAATTAGAAGTATTGCCAACCGCTAGCTTACCTCCAGTGTCCGTGCTTCTTGTCTATGTGAGGGTACTCTCTGGTCGGTGGGCCAAATCCAGCCTCTTTTCCTAATAAAGTGTCATGGAAACACAGCCATTCATTGATACATTGCTTATGACTGCTTTTGTGGGTCCGCAGAAAGACTCCCTCTCTGACCTTTGTTTGCCCTCAAAAGCCATTGCCAGCAAGAAGATTCTAACTAGGGCACCCCTATTTGATCGAACAGAACTGCTCCATGGGGCAGGTGAATCTTGGTGAAACCTGACGGCCACCTTTCTCACCAGGTGGTGTGGGGGTAGATTTTATGCCAACTTGTGCTGTGGAAGGAGGGGTGGGGTCCAACCTGCCAATTAGGTGGTAGCCTGGTGATACCTCCTTGAGGGTACGACCTTTTAATAAGAGAGGCAATGAGAACTTCCCTCTCTTCTTGCCCCTCACCCGTCCTGCCTGCTGGGATTCTGTATCTGCCTCCAGGGGTGACACCCTCTGGGCCACTGACCCCAGGGGCTAACCTAGGAGCTGTAATTGCCCTCCCAGGTTCCCACTGACTTGGATCCACGTGACTCTGCACTCACAAACCCACCCACCCCCGTGATCTCCCTGCTTTACCTTTCTGCGGCCTGCCGCTACGTGAGTCAGCGGGCCCTCTTCAGAGGCCGCAGCCAGTATCAGACTCCTACACTGCAGTTGGATGAGATAAAATGACTTCTTGATATAAAGTTTTTTCTTACATAAATATGAGTGTCGCTGGTTTTTCTAGACAACTCAGCCTAACACAATTGGGTTTGAACCACCGACCTTTTGGCTAGCAGCAAAGCACTTCACTCCAGCCCCACCGAGACCCTTTTGCCTGCCCTCAATTTAGACTGAAGTCGTGAGCTTGCACGACATATGGGGTCACTCCAATAAAGACACCATTCCCCAGGCTCCTTTAACTCGGTAGAGCCACATGACTAATTGTTGGCCAGTGTGGTGCACAAAGAACCGATGAGGGCCATTTCTAAGTTTTGCTCTTAAAATGAGTGGGCTTCTACTTCCCTGTAACTCCCCCTCCCCGCCCCACTTCTAGCTTCCTGGGACAAGGTGAAACCTAGAGTTACAGTCCTGAATCAACAGATGGGAGCCTCATGCACAGGGTGGCAGAGCTGCCAACGAGTTCTAGACTAGTCTGTCTGATCAGCCTCTATCTTGCAGAAGCCACAGGAGGGTCAAGTATTCGGGACTCTCTTTGTTCCAGGGGTTTACACACACACACACACACACACCCTTGGCTATTTCAGCAAGTGGCTGGCATTTTTGGCCTCCAGGGAGATGGTGCGATCTGCTAGCAGGGAGGGAGGGAAGGGACTGGATACAGCCGGGGCAATAAGATAGGAAGAAGCTTAAGTCAGTCTCCATGCTGTGCCCTGAGATTCACCCAAGTGGCAGCTGTTTGTCTCCAGAGGTCACACCCTTCCAGCTTCTGCTCAGCTGGCCCAAAGTAGGGCAAAGCCAAGGTCCACAGCTTCTGCCACCCAACCTCTCTGCTGACCCTCAAGTGGCAGAGCTGATATACTGGAACCATCCATCTGGCTAGGTTTCCTGCCGGGAAGCACTGTCCTTGTAGCTGAGTATACCCATCCTGGGAGTGTTAGAGAAAGCAACCCTTGGGTTTTCCTGCCTCCCACCCGGACCCTGACACCCCAACCCCAGGCTCCCCTCTGTACACAAGATCAGGGGTCCCACCCATGTGGCAAGATTTTAGCTACTCCCAGGATCCCTAAACGGCTTTCCATCGTTCATTCAGTCCACAAGCCTTACTGGAATACCTGCTGGGTACCTGCCAGACCTTGTTTTGGGGAGCTCGGTGACGTGGTCTTATAGGGTGCCTTCTCCACGAATGATCATGTCTAGGGGTACCAGAGGCCTCCGCTCCCCACCCGCACCCTAAACCGAGAAGGATGGAGCTACCTTTGTACAGGGGAGCTGCAAACACTCAAGGACAAAGGTGGTCAGGAAAGGCCTTGTGGCGTGGGTGGCACTTAAGACGGACAAATGGAACCAGCCGGGGACATGCATTTCAGCAAGGACAGCACATGAAAAGAAAGAGCTGAAGGATTTGTTTGACCTGGTGTCTGGGGACCGGACTTCTCTGCCATCCAGTGCGGCTACAACCACACCTTCCCCCGTGAGCTCTGCAACCCAGCCTGGCAAGGGGTCCCCTTCCCAGCCTTCCTGGGGTACCGCCCCCCACCACAGGCATTGCTTCAGAGTTCTCTTCACAGCTGTTGAGCCACTCTCTTATCTCACTTACATCATTTTTAGAATTTTACCATTCTTCGGAATAAGTTTCCTCTTGCATATAGTAATGGTACGGCTTCTATCTCCTGATCGAAAACACAAAAGTGAAATGATTAGATAAAGATGGGGTAGCTGCTTACAGGTAGACAGGCATAAACCAAACATTCAGAGAAAAAAACAATTGTCATCAAGCCAATTCCAACTCATGTCTGACAGAGTCAACCGGTGGCCCATGGGTTTCCAATGATTGTGACCTCCAGGAAGTCAACCATCAGATCTTTCGGACAAGGCACCTCTAGGTGAATTCAGATTGCAGCTTTCTCGGTTAGCCATGAAGTCGTTGATGATTGGCACAACCCAGGAACTCCAGAAATAAATGTATACATTTTTATGTAAGATTATAAAAGCATGAATGGCAATGATAACCAAAAATGGTCGATTCCAATCATAGTAACCCTATAGAACAGAAGAGAGCTGCTCCCAAGGGCTTCTGGGGCTGTATATCTGTGTAGGAGCAGACAGCCTCATTTCTTTTTTCTCCCCAGACATTCGCCAGCAGGTTGCAAACTTCTGACCTCATGGTTAGTAGCCCAATGTGCAATTGACTTCAGGATAGGGGTCTCTGCTAGGAAGAGACAGAGGGAATAGGCGCGGTGATGGGTGTGTGGAGGACTTCAGTCCCATTTGGAAGATTGTCTTACTTTTAACCACCACTCTGTGCCATTTTCTCGTACTGTATGTTGGTGTGATGCTGGAGGCTATGTGGCAAAGATTTCAAATATCAGTAGAGTCACCCATGGTCAACAGGTTCAAGCAGAGCTGCCAGACTAAGACAGACTGAGAAGAAGGCCTTTAGACATTTTCAGAAAATGTGTCGGTTAGGGATCACAGCCGAACCTGTCCTGCTTGCTCCTACTGGACGTGTCATCAGGAAAGGTCAACTGCTGAGGAAGCCCTTGGGTTGGGCTATGGAGGGCGAGGGAAAGGCTGGGTGAGATCGGTTGGTGCACCGCTGCAACAATCAGCTATAACCTGCTGGGCATGGTGAAGAAGCAGGGGACCAAGCAATCTTCCTTTCTGTTGTGCCGACTGTCATGCGCCAGAATTGACTCAAAGACACCTATTTCTTCAAAAGATTTGGGAAAACTGTAAGACTTCAGTGGACTGAGTGGTGTTGGTGATATTATAGTCTCTGTTGTTTTCTGTATGGAACAACATTTAGCAGACTATTAGCAATGGTTGGAGCAAGCAAGTCAACGCATTCACTCATTCATTTAGAGCGTCTTCATTTGTGGGGCATGTTATGCAGGTGCTGTCTAGTCGGTTCGGACCCATCCTAACCCTATGTCCAACAGAATGAAGCACTGCCTGGTCTGGCACCATCCTCACACATGTTTCTGTGCCTGAGCCCATTGTTGCAGCCACGCAGTCAATCCATCGAATTGAGGGTCTTCCTCTATTCTGCTGCCCCTCTACTCTACCAAGCACAATGTCCTTCCCCAGGGACTGGCCTCTCCTCATAATATGTCCAAAGTACGTGAGACAAAGTCTTGCCATCCTTGCTTCTAAGGAACATCTGGGCTATACTTCTTCAAAAATAAGTTTGTTGGTGCTTTTGGCAGTTCATGGTATTCAATAGTCTTCAGTTTTCTTCGTCAGCACCACTGAGTTGGGATCAACTCGCTGGCAGTGACTGAGA
>NW_022103901.1:25925558-25936840 GCF_000313985.2 Echinops telfairi
TAGGCTCATAGATCTTTTCCCCATGCTCATATAAATATATTTGCATATGTACATGTCTTTATCTAGACATCTATAAATGCCCTTTTCCTCATGGGAGAACTATCTAAGTAGATCCTGCACCTAAATTTTAACTTTAATGCAACTTATTCCTCCCACTATAAGACAGCCAACAAAGCACCCATGACAGTAAATGGCTGACAGCCCACAATCTATGTGTCAGGAAGGGGCAGGGCACACTGGAAAGCACATGCCGTGTCCTGCTTCAAGGGTTGGCTGCTCGTTAGCTCCAGCTAATGGGTTTTGTGAAGGAATGCCGGCTCAGTGGTACTAGATCTTTCTGATGTTTTCGTTTTAGAGTTTGTTTTTCAAAAGAAACCATATTCTGAATTTGCATCAAAAAACTCGCAAGTTGATTGGGGTGATGATTGTACAATTCTTCTTCTTCTTTTTTTTTTTTTTTGATTGTACAATTCTTCTTGATATGATTGAACTATTGAATCATATGATATGTGAATTTTATGTCATTAAAACTATTTTCAAAAACCCTCACAGGTTTTAAAGGACAATAGCTCATTTTGAAAAGAATTATAACAGTACACACCAAATGAAATATGTATCTGGCTAGAAATCCCAACAGATTGGGACTTCTGCTAGAGAAGTATTCAGTATTGAACACCATCCCAGAGTTGAATGTGACAATATTTTAAATATTAAAGGTAGTAGCAGCATAAGTGTACAGTCTCAGAAACACACCTCTCCCTCTGCCTTTCATTTTAACTCTGCCTTATTAGGACTTCTATTATAAGTTCCTTATCTCCTTATTAAAAATGTTTTTAATATTTTAAACAAGTAGAGAGAATGAAACATTACAAACACATAGGCACTCACCACCAAGTTTAATATCATTATGCCACAGATACATGAGGTGTTTTTAGCGTTACAGTTGAAGCCAATGTTGATGTTCTTGGGTGCCATCGAGCAAGTTCTGACCCATAGTGACCTTGGGCACAGCAGAATGAAGCATTGCCTGGTCCCTCCATCCTCATAAATGTTCCTGTGTTTGATCCATTGTTGCAGCCATTGTGTCAATCCAATAGCTTCTTATTTTCTCTCCCTCCTTTCCCAGAGATGATCACGATACCAGGATAAGTTGAAGTATCATTCCCAGACATGTGCTTGTATTTTACTGCATATGTATGATAGCATTTTGCAAGACCAACAACTTCTTCATTGCAAATATGTTTTGTCAGTAACATAACTGACAACTATACATGTGGACTTCACCAGGTGGAATACACAGCAGTCAAATTGACTTCACCTGTAGGAAGAGACAGTGGAGAAGCTCTTTATCCTCAGCCCCAAACAAGGTCAGCAGCTGATTGTAGAACAGGCCATCAATTTCTCCTATGCAAGTTTAGGTTGAAGCTAAAGAAAATTTAAATGTCTATAAGAGCCGAAATAAGACCTAGCGTGTATCCCACCTGCATTTGTAGAGCGGCTCAATAACAGACTTGACATATGGAACAGTCATGAGCAGAAGACGCGGCAGTTGTTGGAGGACATCAAGAACACCATACGTGACGAAAGCAAAAGGTCAGAAAAAGACAAGAACGAACAAAAAGATCCAAGTGTGTTTCAGGAGAGACTCCGAAACTTGCCCGTAAACACACAGTAACGATAGCCAGTGGAAGAAGCAATGAAGTAGAAGAGCTGAGTAAAACATTTCAGGCCGCCTGTGCCGCCGCCTGGAAAGCAAGGAAGCGGGACAGGAGCCCACGCCGCCTGTCACCCGAGTCTTCCAGCCGCGCCTCCCTGAAGACGCAAAGATGTTCGCCTGCGCCAAGCTCGCCTGCACCCCCGCTCTGATCCGAGCTGGATCCAGAGCTGCATACAGACCAATGTCTGCATCAGTGTTATATCGACCAGAAGCTAGAACTAGAGAGGGCTCAGCAGTGTTTAATGGGGCCCAGACTGGTGTGTCTCCACTAATCCGAAGGGAGTTTCAAACCAGTGCAATCAGCAGAGACATTGATACTGCTGCCAAATGTATTGGTGCAGGTGCTGCAACAGTAGGAGTGGCTGGTTCTGGTGCTGGTATTGGAGCCGTCTTTGGCAGCCTCTTCATTGGTTATGCCAGAAACCCTTCACTGAAGCAGCAGCTGTTCTCATACACTATCCTGGGATTTGCCTCGTCTGAAGCTATGGGTCTCTTGTTTAATGGTTGCTTTCTTGATTTTGTTTGCCACGTAACAAAAATGAATGGCTAGAGATGTTGGCATTCATATTAATTACGGAATGGATAGAATTCTGTCTGTCTAACTGTGACTCCAAAAACTGTAGTGTTGGTGTCATAGAAATGTATGTTCTTCCCAAAGTCATTTCATTAAAGATGAAAACTTAAAAAAAATTTTTCAAAGGGCAGCTCAAGAAGACAAAGTATTAAAATGAAGCAGACAAAGCCCTGGCATTGGAAAACCCAAAGGGAAGAACACATTCACAAATCTCAAGCAGAAATAACCGAAGAAAACCTTCAAGCCTCAAGTTGCAATACTGAAGGAATCTAGGGGCAAACTATGGACCGACACAGGAAGCATCAAAAGAAAAGTCTGTCGTGTTTACAGAAATAGAGGGTCAGTGCAAAAGGCGAATGCTGGGCCAGGCAGTGTTTCATTCTGATCCACATGGATTGGAGCGGACTTGAAGGCAGCTAACAGCAATCTTGGATTGTTGCTTTGGGTCTACACCTACCAGGCTGAATGGTTGTGACACAGAAAGCAGGACTTACATGCCTAAACTATTGACTATCTGGCCCTTTCAAGCAGTGGCTAATGAATGGTACAGGAACTTCTGCTGAGGAGGTTTTGGTAAAACTTTTCCTCCCTTGCACCCTATAACTTCCTTCGTTGGACGGTCACAGGAGGAAGTGGTGCTCAGAGCTGTGGCAGCCATCACCTGCCATTGAAGGAGACGCAGAGGAGTCACAAAGACACCCACCCAGGACGGGGGCCTTGCTAACCCACTGAATTATGGGTAAAGTGCTCATTGCAAATGAAAGGTAGCTGGATTACGGACAGAGGGGGGCTGTCTCCCCGGAATGCCTACGATGAACAAAAATTAGCTGACACTGTCACAATTATGGGATTGGAAAGAAATCAGGCACCTATGGGAAAATCCAGAACAGAGCATGCTCAGACTAAGGCCACCTAAGCCCAGGTAGGAGGTTCACCTGGGTACACAGATAGGGCACATGACATCACACAGGTGTCCTTCAACTCAGCCAATAAGGTCATCCCATACTCTCCACCACACCTTCCCAGCCAATGGGGATGGGAGGGGATAAAAACTGGTCACAGCCCGCTCTTGTTCAGGTGTGCTCTTGTACGTGGGAGTGGAGGGCAGGTGCCTGGCCCCTGGGGCCCAAGCTCCCTCTCAGACCTTTCTCTCAGGGCGCTCTTTTGCACGTGGGAGGGTGAGATTCCTCCCGTTTGGGGGGCTGGGGGTGGAAGGGCACACGAGCCCGCTTGCCCACTCCTGGTCACTTACATTCTTGGGATTTCCTTTTCTTGGTTCCCAAGCTTGGCTCCGCACCCTGGTTCCTCTCTCCTGTTCCAGCCTTGGGAATTCCTCCAGCATTGAGAAGCAAGAACTCAGGTGAACCACCCAAGAAACCTAGGACAAGAAACATAATCATTGGGAAGGGGCTATTTTACACACACCCAAAAAGGATCCAAAACCAGTAGACAATTGGTTTGTGTGTGACTATTTACTCAGAATGAGATAATAAATTAAAATAGTATCAACCGTAAAAGCCAACAAACACACACAACACTCATTGCTGTCAAGTCTATCCCGATTCATGGCAACCTCGTGGGGGACCGGTTAGAGCTGAGCTCTGTGGGGCTTTTCTTTTTTTTAAAAAATCGTTTGATTAGGGGCGCATAGAACTCTTATCACAATCCATATACACATCAATTGGGTAAAGCACATTTGTACATTCACTGCCCTCATCATTCTCAAAATATTTGCTCTCCACTTAAACCCCTGGCATCAGGTCCTCATTTTTTCCCCTCCCTCCCCGCTTCCCCCTTCCTCATGAGCCCTTGATAATTTATAAATTATTATTTTGTCATGTCTTGCCCTGTCCGACGTCTCCCTTCACCCACTCTTCTGTTGTCTGTCCCCCAGGGAGGAGGACACATGTAGATCCTTGTAATCGGTTCCCCCTTTCCAACCCACCCTTCCTCTACCCTCCCAGTATCGCCAGTCACACCACTGGTTCTGAAGGGTTCATCCGCCCTGGATTCCCTGTGTTTCCAGGTCCTGTCTGTACCAGTGTACATCCTCTGGTCTAGCCAGACTTGCAAGGTCGAATTCGGATCATGATAGTGGAGGTGGGGGGTCAGTAGGGTTTTTCATGGCTGATTTTTCAGGAGTAGGTGATTGATATTTTTTTCTGAGCTGCATGTCAGTGGGCTTGAACCTCCAACCTTTCAGTTAGCAGCTGAACACGTTAATTGTTGTTTATTTTCCAGGGTACAAATACCATTGCTATCACAAAATTCAGAAAAACAGCATAAAGGGCTTTATTAACTGCCTGACCTCTGTACTACTTTGTTCAAGGAAAAACATTTTGGTTTTAAACATGTCAAGTTTTAATTCTACACTTCCCTCATCTTGTGATACAAACTATGGCTTTGCATCTTGATGCCTTGTGAGTCTCCACTAGGACTCCACGCAAAACCTGTCCATGGACATGACAGTGAACTGCCTCAGTGTAGCCCCTGACAGGTCTTTCTGTGATGCACCGGCTTGCTTGTTACGGCTCTTCTACCCATAGTCCTTATATAACTCCCACCAAATGATGGGGTGGGACCATGCAAATCGGGTGTGTGTCAGCATATTCATGCTCAGCTGACATTGAGTGGATTCTGACTCACAGCGACCCTATTGGGTAAAGGAGAATGGCACCTGTGGCTTTCCTGTAGATCTTTACAGGAGTAGAAAGCCTCATCTTTCTCCCTCAGAAGTGGCTGGTGGGTTCAAACTGCTGACCATGTGGTTAGTAGCCCAACAAGGTAACCCACTCCACCACGAGGATTCCTGTAACAACCTAGATGTCTAATTCCAGGGGAATAAAATAGTATATGACACGTTTTCTGTTTTTGTTTTAGCCCAAACCTGACGGTCAAAAGGTTTTCTGTTTAGCAGTTTCTACTTTCCGTGAAGTGCCTGGCATCTTGATGCCATTGTTAGCCACAGGAAAGAAGCCACAATTTAAAAGATAGTTCCATATTTAAAAAAATGTGCATACAGAAGCCCCCTTCGACACATGGTAAATTGCTTCCACAGCAAAAGGTTGGAGCAAAAGGTTTCAGATGCGTGAATCCATCTCCTCACAGCTCATCATTATAGAGTATAGCATGTATTTCTTGTCTTGCATGAGCGTCTGAGTCTCTTCAAGTGTATCCTGGAGGGCTCGCCAAGGAAACAGAATTCTGTTTGGCGATACATAGAGGGAGAGGTTTGTTTTAAAGAATTGAGTTTCAAGACAGTGGTGATTGGCAAGTCCAAAATCTGAAAAGCAGGCCAGCAAGCAGGAACCGCCTGCAGGGACACTATTGTATTAGAGCTAAATTCTGAGACCCCTGGTCTGCAAAATGCTGTGGGTGGCAGGGACAACCAGAAGTCCATTTGCAAGATCCCCAAATAGATTAAGCCTCCATTGAATTCTTCCAGATCTTTAACCAAAGATTAGATAGTCTTGCCCTTCAGCAGCATGCCCTGGAATGTAGATTATCTCCTCCACTCTCTAGGCAGCCCAGGGAGGGGCAGTCTCTCTCTTGGAGGTTTGCCTGGATGTGTCTTGGTGGAGGTCACTGTACTAGGGACGGTGCATAATCACGCCCTATAGTCTCACCCTGACTGCCTTGGTTGGAGGGCCCTGGATCGATCTTGTAAGCCTTTCTAACAATGTACATGTCCCAGGCACGGTCCCATCTGTAACTGAGATGTAGCTCCCACCAATTATGAATTTGTGGCAGTTTCCTTTGTCCCATGCCCTATTTATCAAGGTTCCAGACTGACTCCTCAGATGCTACGTTGCCTGTGGACTGTTGGCTTCCCTCACCCAGATAATGTGTGGGGATCTTTGTCCCTTTAAGCAACCACAAGCAAACAAGACTACTGCCATTGGAGACCTCATCGATGTCCTTGTTTTCTCTTTGAGATGGGGGTCTCTTCTGTACCCCAAACACTATGCTGGAGACTTAAAGAAGAACTCTTTCTTAAAGTAAGGTCTACAGGACTGTCATAAGGGAATTGGTCAGTCTTGCTGAGTATAAAGCGAGCCATCTCCGAAGCAGGAATGGGGACCCACTGACCATTAAGAAAGAAGAACTGGAATCCCGAGGCACCCACTCTGAAATTCTTTCATTAGGAGCCCCGGTTTGTGAGACTTGGGAGGTACAGCACAATGACAGAGAAGCAGTGGCTGCGGAACCAAGAGCCAGAACTCAAGACTGCACATAGGCTTCCCCGCCTTGCAGCAATTAACGCTGGGTGGCTCCGGCGGCATTACAGGGGTTTTTATAACATGTGCCTGAGCAGGCCAGAGGCGAAGGGGCCCAGGCCTGGGGGCATGGTGGAGAAGAGGGATTGAGGACAAATGTGGGAAACTAACACTGAGGGAAATATGACGAGGACAATATTCCTAAACTTATTACAGAGGGAATCCGGAAAGCTGGTTTTCCATGGTAGGAAAGACTCCACTTTGGTAAGTTAGAGGTAGAGTCCAAGTACATGATCCTGCTTTAAATATCATCTGCACAGATTTTCCCCTAACAGCTATGCTGCCTTCAGGTGAGCACATGGTTGATTCTATCTCCCTATAGAAGCAGACATAATCCTTCTCTCTCTTCCCGCTGTGTCACCCAACCCCACTTGTACCTTCCCCCAATGCAGGTCTTAGGTTTCCTCACCTGTGAGCTCAGAGACCTTTAATGTAGATACCACCCACCTTGTGACACAGGTAACTACTGAATATGCATGTCTTAAGGCTACCTATAGTGTCCCAAGATAGGAAAGGCTCACTCGCTCTTCTCCCAGTTCCACGTGGACCATCAAGAGGGGCTGAGGTGAGCATGCTACCATAAATGCGCCTGACTCCTTTACTGTACTCTCTCTCCTATCTTTCTTATCCTCTATGAGTTTACTATAATCTTTATGTATTGGCGTACAATTGCCCCTACTGGCCCTTCGGTTGTTGGAGGCTGGATTCCTCTGACAAACAAAAAAAGAAGAAGGAGAAATACCACTGTATCCTTAACATTTCTGAACAGCAAATATCATTTGCGAACTTCCCTAACAGTGATTATTGTCTGTGAATGATGTGTGGTTATGGCAACAGATGATGAAACCCAGCAGAGAAGTAGAGGGCCATGGGAAGGGGCTTTGGGTGTCAGAGTATGGCAAGGTTGTAGGGTGATGACCTGTCTGACCTCTGCCCCATAGGAATGGTCCAGGGGATGATCATCCTAGGGAAGCCAGAGGAGGTCAGATGTGGCCCTCACACCATTTCCTTAAGACCCAACTCAAGTTCCCCTGAGATAGACTCCCCAAACCCCTGGGGCCCTGCAGTCCCATTAGACACAGGGGAAGCCTGATAAGGGGACATCCTCATGAAGAGAGACAAAGGTCCTGCTTCAGCAAAGTGTACAAAACCATAGTAGCATGTGAACACATTGCCAAGGTACAGTCCAGGTTGTGGGCCCTCCCCCACTCCAACAAGGGAGGGACCTGAAGCTCCAGGTCCATTGGCTTCCTGGTAATTCAACCTCTGGTTCTTCCCATTCGTCAGGCTACAATCAGTGGCTATATAGCTTACCTGCATCTGAAAGCATTCCTAACTGGTATACTTTATTGCTGCTCATATAATTTTGTTACTAGCTAGCAAAGCAGCCCAGGACCTCTGGTAATGTAGTGGTTACATGTTGGGCTGCTAACCCCAAGGTCAGCAGTTGAAAACCACCAGCCAGCTCCACAGGAGATAGGCGAGGTTTTCTAGTCCCATGGAGAGTTACAGAGAGTTGGGAAACTCATGAGGCAGTTCTACCCTGTCCTATAGAGTCAATACGAGTCAGAAAGGGAAAGAAAAGCACAGTAGGATCCTTACCTAGAATCACAACAGTGTATACTTTCTGGGTTTACTCTCCCGAGCCTAATGTCACACACCAGTTTGAAAAACAGATGCCTAATTTTTTTGGTGAGTTCTGCGAGCCAGTTGTTAAAAAAGGCATTTACCATCGTGGTTGTCTCTAAAGGGGGCAGCTTGGTTGCCAACCAATGTGGAATCACAAATTTACATTCCTTGCTCCTTTTTCCACATTCATCTGTGCAACAGCATATTCTAAGTGCCTGTAGTAAGATTCATTCCATCCACGGGTATAACAAATTAGACGGTGGGGGAGGGGGAGTCACTGATACCAAGGGCTCAATAGAAAGCAAATGTCTAGAAAATAATGATGGCAACATCTGTACAAATATGCTTGATACACCTGATGTATGGGTTGTTATAGGAGCTGTAAGAGCCTCCAATAAAATGCTCTTTTAATTTAAAAAAATTAGATGGAACTGTGCTTGTAGAATTTACTTATTCATTTCATAAAGCTTGTTACCCTCTTGATGGACCACTACATTTTTATTCCTTTACATTTATTACTTCAGTAAACAAGGATATAGCATAAAGACAAAAAGTGCGATAGCACCAGAGGGTGACAGGTTGTCATTCATTTCAGCTTTGTGTTATGCCCAAAATTCCCATGAGATATTATGAGCAAATCATGCAATTCCTACAAGAAGGGGTTTTTCAAAGACAAACCGAATATATTCAGAGAAAAGAAATCGCCTGTTTCTAATACATCAAACACAATGATTACTGTCTAATTGGTCTACCTCTAAAGGAAAGGGATCCTACTCTTACAGGGAAAAGATGGTTAAGGATAAATCAAACAGCTGATGATGCTCAGATAAAAGTGAAGAATGCCAACCACGAAGCAATGTGGAAATATCTTAAAGAGCAGTTTCATCGTTTGGGGGCAGATATTACTTATTTTTGCGATACCGGGAGGGTGGAGGGAGGGTGAGGGAGAAAGGGGGAACAGATTACAAGGATCTACATATAACCTCCTGCCTGGGAGACGGACAGCGGAGAAGTGGGTGAAGGGAGACATTGGATGGTGTAAGATATGACAAAATAATAATAATTTATAAATTGTCAAGGGTTCATGGGGGAGGGGAAAAATGAGGAGCTGATACCAAGGGCTCAAGTAGAAAGCAAATGTTTTGAGAATGATGATGGCAACACATGCACAAATGTGCTTGACACAATGGATGCATGGATGGATGGATTGTGATAAGAGTTGTATGAGCCCCCAATAAAATAATTTTTAAAAAACCAACCTCTTTCTTATCATCTGTAGCACTTCAGCCAGCTCTGAGCTACCTGCAGTGCATGGTCTCAAGACACAAGACTGACTCCTTAGGGAAAGAGAGAGGTGTTCAAGAGAGAGCAGATCTCCCAGGCTTCTCCGCTTGCTGGTCTCCTTGACACACCAAAGGAGGCAGTTTGCCGAGATTGAAATGAGGGAGCTGTGTGAGCACACAACAACGTCAGGCTCCACCTGTCCTCACACTATCAAACCTGTTCCCCAGGACCACAATCTGACCTAAGGGAGGGGCCCTGTTGTTTGCCGCAAGGAGTCTCCTTTTCACTGCCTGTTTGCACCAAGGTCCTGGCACATTCAAACAGATACACAGTCTTTGCACCCAAGTGACTCTCCGGGGGGCCAGGGCAATGTTTCCCCACAATAACCTAGTTTTGTATACCTCTTTTATTGTTCTTACTTATGTATGAACTGTGTGAAATAATAAACTACCTTTGGGTACCTCTTTTTTTATGTTCATCATTGTGTTGAAGAATTCCCCCTCTATTCCTATTTTATTGGGTGTTTTTTATCAGAAATGTGTGTTGGATATTGTCAAGTACTTTCCCTGCATCTATTGATATGATCATGTGGTTCTAATTGTTCATCTTATTTATATGGTGGATTACGTTAATTGTTTTTTGAATGTTGAACCAACCTTACATCTCTGGTATGAATCTCACTTGGTCACAATGAACTATTTTTTGATGTGTTGTTGGACTCTATTGTTGAGAATTGTTATGCCTCTTTTCTTTGCTTTTGTGGGGTCTTTGCTGGTTTTGGTATCAGAGTTCTGCTCGATACATAGAGGAAGTTTGGAGTTTTTCTGTCCCTTTCGATATTCTGGAATAGTTGGTCTATGTGTTAGTCCGGGTTGACTAAAGAAACAAATCCAGAGACACTTAAAAGTGCACAAGAAACAGCTTTATATAAAAAGAGCAATTGTATATTAAGAAAACATTCCAGCCAAGTCCAGATCAAGTCCATAATTCCAATATTATCCCATATGTCTGATACCAGTCTGCAATTTCCTCTCCAGGCTCACGGACCATATGCAATGACGCAGAATGCAGGAAGATCACAGGTTGGTGGGTGGAAAGTCTTGTAGATCCAATGGTGGTGGAAGCATCTCAGCACTGGCGTGGGTCCAATCTCCACATGTCTCCTCCAGCGCTGGCTCCATCAGCATAGCTCCATGTGGCTTGTCATCAGGAATCCGAAGCAGAGAGTGTATCTGGCCTCCAGTGAGCTATTTATCTTGGTCGTGCCTCCAAATAAGGTCATTAAGCTGCAACCTGATGGACAGGTTAAATCCCAACCCTTCGTGCTTAATAGTCTCAAGTTGACACCAGATTATGTAACTACCACAGTGTAGAATTGATGACATCTCTTCTGAATACTTGGTAGACGTTCCCTGGGAAGCCATCGGACACCTTCAAGAAAAGCTGGTCCTGAGCGTCCCTTTGTTGGTAGTGTCTTGATGACCTTCTCTGTTTCTTCTTTGTTGTGGGTCTGTTCAGGTTGTCTGCAGCCATCTGCATTAATTTGAATAGATGGTATGTTTCTAGAGATGTATTCATTTCTTTAGATTATCAGGCTTGTTAGCGTACAACCTTTTGCAGTATTCTGTTGTTGTTGTTGTTATTATTATTATTAATTTCATTTGGACCTGTGGTGAGGTCACCCTTCTCATCTCTAATTCCAACAAAGCTCTCGGTCCCCCATTGTGATGATCCCAATGCTTTTCTTCAACTGCCAAATTCTTCACAAATAATTTGCCGAGAGCTCCACTGTTTGATCACC
>NW_022103901.1:25938757-25962340 GCF_000313985.2 Echinops telfairi
TGGATTGTGCTAAGAGCTATAAGAGCCCCCAATAAAATGATTTTTAAAAGAGAAAAAAGGTTAAAGAATAAAACCCCTACCCTCAAGGAGTTTACATGTGGGGGCAAGTGGGGTAGGATTACATAGGAAAAGGACAGGAAGGAATCAAATGCTTTTCATCTTGTCATGTTATTATGAAAAACTGTCCAACATCCAGAAAGGTTGAAAATAGTATACGAGGTACACCAGCAGGGTCTCCTTATCTCATTCTGGTAAACAGAGCCCAGAGTGCTCCAGTTGAGAGGGAGGGGATTGAGGCAGCCAAAGAAGCAGTGACTCGGGTTTGAAGAGAGAAGAGCGACTTGCCAAGTGGTGAAGGGAAGGAGGCGGTGTACCCGGCAAAGGTACCTGACAAGGGTCCAGCAGGGAAGATTGTGGAGTCAGGAGTCCTGCGGTCAGAGCACGGGTTGATGTTCCGTGCATGCTGGAGACATGAGAAGAAACTAGGTTTGAGGGGCCGCTCCTGAACCTACCACCTGCTACATTTAGACTCAGGCTGCGGGACAGGTGAGGCTGTTGCCCTGGCCTGCCTGTTGCCTTGTTAACACTGGATCTGTTGAGAAATGCCCTCTGGCGGTCAGGCTAGTTGGACCAGTTCAAAGCTGTTGATAGGAGGCCTGACCCAGGACTAGAGCAGGAAGTAGGCAGGGATGGATTCACATGACATTCTGCAGGACAAACCAGCCAGACTTACTGATTGATTATAGATTATGGTAGAATGAGAGGTGCTGAGGTATTGGGGCAGAGAGGGTTGTGAGAGATGGAACCAGACAGGCAATGAATGTACAAATGTGCTTTACACAATTGATGTATGTATGGATTGTAATGAGTTGTATGAGCCCCTAATAAAATGATTAGAAAAGAAAAAGGTAGCAATAATGAAAACTGTGAGAAAAAAAAAGAGAGAGATTCAGCTTATGTCAGAATGGACTTACAATGGAGTCATCCACACAGAACCATGTTCTATATCAGGGACTATCTGTACACTAAATATCAAGATTTAACCATGATGTGCTGTGATTTTGAAGTAGTGGTAAGCATTAGCAGGATTTTTTTTATGCAGCAACTATAATGTGATATGAAAAGCTCTGGAATTCCCATTAATGACAAAATTAGTACTGCTTAAATAAAAAAAAGATGTAAGAGCCCCCAATAAAAGTATTTTAAAAAATAAAAAAGAGATGGAACCAGACAAGGAGAAAGGGAGAAGGGGATCAATGTTAGATATGGACCCTGTTGGGTTCCAAGGGCCCACAGAGCATGCACATGGAAATAGGGAGTGTCCTACTATGTGGACAACAATAGACAGTTGAGTCGCTGCAAAAGAGTCCATATGATAGGCAAGGATGTGTGATCCTGTAAAGCTAGCTTGCTGTCCCCTCATATAGGCCCCGGTGACTGATAATGGAAAGGATGATGGTTCAAATTCACCAGCCATGTCATAGGAAAAATATCAGGTGGTCTGTTCCCAAAAAGGTTTATAGATTCAGAAACCCGATTGGGGAAATTCTACTCTACCCTCTAGGGTCTCTATGAGTCAGATTGATCCAGCAGCAATAGGTTGGCGTGTGTAGGGTGAGTTCTCTAGAGAAGCAAAGCCAGCAAGACACATAGATGAAAAAGTATATCTAACCAGAAAGTGGCCCACATAGTGAGAGAAGGCCAAGTCCATTTCAAGTCTGTGGATCAGTTGCTAAGTTGAAGGCTCTTCCTGACTCACATCGCTGCCAGACTGACAAACCAGGAAGCAGGAAGAATGATGAATGGTAACACAGAGGCAAATGTTGACAGGTCAGATGGCAAGTTCTGATGGCTCCCAAGGTTGGCAGGCAAAATGGTGGACCACTGACTCAAGTCCAAAGAACTGGCAGTCAAGGATCCAGATGCAGGATCCAGACCCAGCAAAAAGCAAAGAAGCTCTCCACAGTGTCTGCTTATATATGAAGTAGCTCCCACCCCTAACAAAACATCATTGGGACTATGACCTGGTAAGGGGCTGCGCTCCACCCTAATCTTCCCACACCTGCTTGACTGCTCACAACTGAACCGTCCTGCAGTTGATTACATTATATCACATCATGAAGGAGGCCTCAATTGCCAAATTACTAAGAATTCTGAGCCAGCCAAGTTGACACAAAACCTAACTACTGCATGTGGTTTGGGTTCTTAATCAAGGCAGTCTGAGGCGTAGTCTGCCCCTCTTGCTACACAAGAATGCCTATTATGAACTTGGTCAGAAGTAATGATAAATGCAGGTGTGCTTTGATTCTTCAATTTGATATATCCTTTGGTGAGAAAGCATAACCTTTTTTTTTTAAATCGTTTTATTAGGGGCTCATACAACTCTTATCACAATCCATACATACATCAATTGTGTAAAGCACATTTGTACATCATTGCCCTCGTCATTCTCAAAACATTTGCTCTCCACTTAAGCCCCTGGCATCAGGTCCCCATTTTTTCCCCTCCCTCCCCGCTTCCCCCTCCCTCATGAGCCCTTGATAATTTATAAATTGTTATTTTGTCATATCTTGCCCTGTCCGACGTCTCTCTTCACCCACTTTGCTGTTGTCCATCCCCCAGGGAGGAGGTCACATATAGATCCTTGTAATCGGTTCCCTGCATAACCTTGTTTTAGGTACAATCTTTATACGGATGTTTTTGGATTTTATTAGTGGACTTTTGTTTCAAGAACTCAGCAGTAATGGACGAACTAAAACTACAAAGCTGTTAGAAGAAAATATAGGAGTAAATCTATTTAACTTTGATCTCCGAAAAGACTCCAGAACTACAAGCAACGAAAGAAAACTATAGACAAATTAAATAGCATCAAAATTAAAAACTTCTGACTTTCGATAGACATGATCAAGAAAGTAAAAAGACAACCAAAATAGGCAAATTATTTGTAAATCATGCACCTAATTGCTGTTGCTGCTAGTTGCTATCAAGTTTTGTTTTGTTTTTTTAATCCTTCTATTGGGAGTTTTTACAGATATCCTAACATTCCATAGTTCCATCACCTCAAGGCAAGTTGGTGTTGACTCAGCAAGCCTATGTACAAAAGATCAAAACACTCCTGGCTCCCGCACCATCCCCACAGTCAGTGCTATGTTTGAGCCTGTTGCTGCAGCCACTGGGTCAATCCATCACTTTGAGGATCTTCTTCTTTACCACATATGGTGCCTTTCTCCAGGGACAGGTCTATCCTGATAGCATGTCTGAAGCACACGAGACAAAGTCTCACCATTCTCATTTCCAAAGAGTATTCTGTCTATACAGCTTTCAAGAACAATCCGCTTGGTCTGCTTGCAGTCGACGGTATATTGACTACTCTTGATCAACACCAGCCATAATTTTAAAGCATCAATGATTCTGCAGTTCTCCTTACTCATTGTCCAGCTTATACATGCATATGAGGTGATTGACGATATGATGACTTGGGTCAGGCACATCTTAGTCTTCAAAGTGACATGTTAGCATTTGTTTTTTTATATCAGATGTGCCTAATACCATATCTCACTTGATTTCTGGACTGCTGTCTCCATGGGTGTTGATTGTGGATTCAAACAAAATGAAATCTTTGGTAACTTCATTAACTTCTCCAGTTATCGTGCTGTTGCTGATTGGTCCAGTTGTGAGGAATTTTGTTTTCTTTATATTGAAGTGTGATGCATACTGAAAACTGTAGTCATTTGCTCTTCCTCAGTACATGCTGTAAGTCCTCTTGGATCAGCATGCAAGGTTGTGTCATTTGCATATTACAGGTTGTTAATGAGTCGTCTTCCCGTGGTGATGCTGCATCTGTAGTCCAGCTTCTCGGATTATTTGCCCAGCATTCAGATGGAATAAGCATTATTAAAAGATAAAACCCAGACACACATCTTTCCTGATTTTAAACAATACATAGTTCCTTTTTCTTTTGCATGATTAGTCTATATACAGGTTCCACATCAAAACAATGAAAAGTTCTGAATTCTCATTCTTCGCAGTGTTACCTATAACGTGTTATGATCCACACAGTTGAATTCCTTTGCATAATCAGCAAAACACTTGCTGGTATTCTCGACTTTTAGACAAGATCCATCTGATATTCCTCATTCCATGTCCTATTCTAAACTGAGCATGAGTTTTGGGAAGTTCCCTGTCAATGTATGGCTACAATCATTTTTTAATTGTCTTCAGCAAAAGTTCATTTCTGAGAGAAGCGCCCGCAGCCTGGGCACTGTGTAGTCAGCGTGCCCAGCAGTGCCTTCTCCCTGAGACTCCTTGCACCTCTTCAGCTCAAAGCAAGGGCCAACCTGACTTAATTAAGCTCTCCCGACATAACCAAGCAGCCAGACTACAACCTGGAGACATTGAGAACAAAACAGAACCCACTGTAGCCATGCATCCCAGTGACTTCTCACTCACTCCTGCAACGTTTCAAGAAGGCCCTGGTCCTCGTCATGCAGGTGGAAGAGCAGGCCAGCAAAGAAACCAGCAGCGAGAAATCGCCCCAGGGATGACTGCAAATAAAGTAGAAAATAATAGAAGTTTCCCGCAAACATTTGAAGCCCCCTTGTATATCTATCACACAACTTTTGCCTGTTCAGTTATTTACAGGTTTAATCCTTCTTGAAAGTAATTACAAGAATCTGTTTGCAAGATAACATTCCATGATCCATGTAGTTTTTCCATCACCCCTACCCCCCACCCCCCACTTTCTGTATACTGACCCTAGTAACCACTAATAAACTTCAATATCTATTTTTTTAAAGTTGATTTCTCTGTGGTTTTAATAATAGTAGTTGATAATTGCAGCATTCTGTTTGATCACCTTCCTTTAGAATGGGCACAGACATGGATCTCTTCCAATCACCTGGTCATATGGTTATCTCCTAAATCCCTTCGCATAAGGGAGGGAACACTTCCAGTGTTGAGTCCATTTCTGAAAACATCTCTATTTGTATTCCTTCAGTTCCTTGAGCCTCTTGTCCCCCAGTGCCTTCAGTGGCGCATGGACTTTCCCCCTCAATACCTTCAGTTCTTGATGATATTCTACCTCCTGAAGTGGTTAAACATCAACCAAGTATTTCTGGTACAGGGACTCTGTGTGCTCCTTCCATCTTCTTTGGATGTTTCTTGTGTCATTCAGTATTTTGGCTATAGAATCCTTCAATATGCCCATTCGAGACTTGAAATTTTTCTTCAGATCTTTTTCAACTTGAAAAATGCCAAGTGTATTATTCTGTTCTGGTTTTCTAACACCAAGACTTTGCACATTTCATTATAATATTTTACTTTATCTTGTAGAACCACCCACGGAAATATTCTGTTCAATTCATTTACTTCATTTCTTGGAGTAGCTTTTAGCTTTACACTCCAGAGGAAGGTAAGAGACATCTGATAAGGGACTTATATTTAAAACATATAAGTAATTCTTACAACTCAAAAATCAAAAGATAAATAACTTAATTAAGAGATGGGTGAAGGATCTAAATGGACACTTTCTCCAGGGAAAATATACAATCACCCAATAAGCACATGAATCAATGCTCAGCTTTATAAGACATCAAGGGGTGGGGGGAACATAATGAAATATCACTTTGCTCTTACCAGAATAGCCATAATATAAAAGATGGATAATAAGCAGCCTTTAAGAGGCTGTGGAGAAATTGGAATTATGTGGCGGGTGGGAATGTATAATGGTATCGCCACTAAGGAGAACAGCTTGGCAGTTCTTCAAAAGGCAGCAATTCCACTTCAGTGTAATTTCCTAAAGGAAATAAAAATATATATGTCCACACAAATTTGTACATAAATATTCACAGCAGCATTCTTCATAATAACCAAAGAGTGGAACCAAGCCAATGTCTATCAATGAATGAATGAATAAACAAAATGTGGTGTAGCATACAATGGACTAACTAACATTCAACCATTTTTTAAGAAAAGGAAGCACTGATTTGTGCTACAACATAGATGGACCCTGAAAACATATGAACACATATTCTGTGATCTTGTTTGTTTGAAATGTCCAAGATAGGCAAAACTCTAGAGACAGAAAGTAGCTTGGTGGTTGTCAGGAACTGGAGGATAATGAGAACCAACTGGTAAAAATAGAGAGTTCCTTTTTGAGGTGTTAAAAATATTCTAAAATTGTGGTGATGGTTGCATAGCTTTGTGAATATACTAAAAACCATGGAATTGTACACTTTAAAGAAATTAATTGTGTGGTATGTGAATTATATTTTAATAAAGTTATGTCCTGTAAAAATAAATTAACAATATATCTTATATGAAAGGCAGCTTTACTTGCTGTTAGAAGTTATGAAGAAATGTACAAAATATGCATGCTCACCTCTGCAGATTTAAAGGATATGCATAACCAAATCTCTTCTTTGGTCCATTTTGACAATGTAGATGGGGGAAATTTTTTTTTAAGAAAAGAAATAGCCCTTGTGGGTTTCCGAGACTGCAGCTGTGTACGGTAGTAGAAAGCCCAACCCTTCTTCTATGGAGCTGCTGGTGGTTTCAAACTGCCGACCATGCAGACCGCAGCCACATTCGTAACCACTACAGCACCAAGGCTCCTTAAACTCCCTGCTTAGGACAAGAAAATATGTACTTAGTAAATCAATATAGTCCATTTAAAGGCCACAAGTTGGTATGGTATTTGAGAGAGAAATTGGTTCCTTGATTAATAAGTGACTTTGGGTTGCTTTATGATGCATAGTCTGAAGATAGCAACAACAACAACAAAATACTTAAAATCCAGCAGGCAAAAATTAGCCTTACTACCTAACAACAGGACCTGGTCCCCCATCAACCTGGAAAAATCATTTAGAAAAAAATGCTAAAACTTTGTTTGTGGTATAATTAAATAACCTACTCTCTGCAGGAGTTTGAAGAGTCATGAGAATTCAGGTAAGTTTATACGGCTTAATGACTCACATATTTCTCAGCACTACATGCTTCTGTAGTATAAAAATCATTTTCTCTTTATGAATGCCTAATAGGAATCAACTATTTTCCTTTAAAAACCATATTTTTGCAAACTTTCCAGGAAAGTATTCCAGGCAATCATGATATCAGTGCTGTAGGATCATTAGGACTTGCTATTGGAATACGAGACCTCTTTCAAGTGTTGAAAAGCAAGGATGTGACTTTGAGGACAAAGGTTCACTTAACCCAAGCCATTGTGTTTTCAAATGCCTTACACGCATGTGGAAGTTGGACTTGGCATAAGGAAGCCCGAAGAAGAGTCAATGCACTGGAACGATGGTGCTGGCGAAGGACCACGGACTGCCAAAAGAACAAACAGATCTATCTTGGAAGAAGAACCAGGTGTAGATGGTGGGATTTCAGCTCACATACTTTGAATGTGTTGTCAGGAGAGATTAGACCCAAGCATGGTTAGGAAAGTAGATGGGCAGCGAACAAGAAGGCCCACAACAAGATGGATTGACATCGTGGCTGCAAGGGTGGGCTCACACGGAGGAACACTGGCTAGGATGGGGCAGGACCGGGCAGTGTCTCATTCGGTTACACGTAGGGTTGCTATGAGTCAGAACCAACTTGACAGCATTTAGCAACCACCACCACCACAAAACTGGAGTACACGAGATAAGGACACATGGTGGGTCCTTGACAGACGGTCGATTTCTTCCCACAGCTCTTGAACTATTGTCTGCTGAGGGTTAAAAATACTTCTGAACTCAGGTTACTGAAAGAAAAACCTGAGGGAAAAAAAGACATTAGGTAAAAAAAAAAAAAAAGCCATTTTCTTTGCGGAAGATCAGAATGAATATTTACAAAGGGCTGCTGGGTCCCACCACCGATCCATCTTCAAACTTAGTGGTGGCGCTGTACCAGGTTTTCCGTTTCCTTTTGTTTCACAAGAAAGGCACGTTCAAAGCTCGAGAAAACACTGCAGTGATTTTTGGAAAGAATTCTTCGGAGGAAGAGGCACACCATTCCCAGGAACTATTCTGATGTTGAGCATTCTTCCTGCTAGTCACATGAAATAAATCTTCCTTCTTGGATTTTTTCCATAATATATGTTATGAAGTGACCTCCCTTATAGGCATATAAAGATTATCCTCTCATAGACGGCGTTGTTTTTCTTTTGTTCCTTCATGGATTTCATCTCAATATTTTAGTGGATTTTTTCCATAATATATGTTATGAAATGACCTCCCTTATAGGCATATAAAGATTATCCTCTCATAGACGGCGTTGTTTTTCTTTTGTTCCTTCATGGATTTCATCTCAATATTTTAGTGCACAGAAAGCAATGTCTCCGTGTATGAGTGTAGCCCTCCTCTTTCACTCTTTGTCTAAGATGTAGGGTCCCTGGGCCATCAGGATTGCCGGAAGGCTTATTAACAACCTGTGATATGCAGATGATATAATGAGATCAAGGATTGTAATCTTCAGGATGGACTACAACTCAATGTTAAGAAGACCAAATCCTCACAAATGGACCAATAGGTAGCATAGTGATAAATGGAGTAAAGATTAAAGTTGTGAAGGATTTTGTCTTGCTTGAATCCACAATCAGTTCTCATGGAGGCAGCAGTCAAGAGATCAAAAGACGTGACAGGTTGCATTGGGTAAATCTGCTGCATAAGACTTCTTTAGAGTGTTAGAAATCATAGATATTACTTTGAGGACTAAGGCACATCTAACTCAAGTCATGGTGTTTTCAATTGCCTCATATGCATGTGAAAGTTAAACATTGAATAAGGAAGACCAAAGAAGAATCAATGTGTTTGGATTGTGGTGCTAGAGAAGAATATTGAAAGTTCCAGGGACTGCCAAAAGGAAAAAAAAGTCTGTCTTGGAAAATGCATGACCAGATTGCTCCTAAGAGGCAAAGATGACAAGACTTCATGTCACACTTTGGACATGTGGTTAGGAGAGACCAGTCCCTGGGGAAGGACGTTGTGTTAGTCTGAGTACTTTAGAGAGACAAATCCACAGAAACTCATGCATAAGAGAGAGTTTTATATTAAGGTTATTAAGTGTGCATCAAGAAAACATCCCAACCCAGTGCTGCCCAAGCCCACAAATCCAACATCAACCCACTAGCCCCTATGTCCAACACCAATCCACAAAGTCCTCCTCCATCTCACAAAACACAGGCAATGACACCGACGGCAGGAGGAAAGCCGAGTCAGTGAATGTTTAATCATCCCATTGCTGGCAGGGGTCTCCACACGGCTGCTCCAGCACCCAGGGCTGCATCGGTATAGGTCCATGTGGCTTCTCCTCAGGAATGTCTTACAGGAAGTGAGCCTTGCCAGCTGAAGCTGGGAACTGGCTAAGGCAGCTGCACCCTGGTCTGACCATCAGAAAGCAAGAGATCCGAGAGGTAGAAAGGTGAGGCTCACCGAGCCATTTATCCCTCTGCCCTTCAATTAACCCCACATGTCCTTATAGGCCAGGTTGGCACAATAAACTAACTACCTCAGACATCATGCTTGGTACAGTGGCAATGAAGAAGAGGAAGGAACTCAATGAGATGAACTGGAACAGTGACTGCAACCATGGACTCAAGCGTAGGAGTAATTGTGAGGCTGGTGCAGGACTAGACAGTGTTTTATTCTGTTGTGCACCGTGCATAGAGTTACTCTGGGTAGGAACCGGCTTGATGGACCCTAGCAACAGGAAGCCACCAGGAATCCAGGGAGGGGAACATTCTACTGCTGTGGTGCCTTGGTGAGAGGCTTCAGCTTACCTAATTGGCAAGAGTTCACCCTCTCCATCACCACCGCTCTTTGGAGGCAAGACGAGACTCAGTTGTAGCGGAGTTACACCTGTCCTGAACCACGGCCAGGGGACTGTTCACATGGCGTAGGTAGGTTGGAGAGCTGAGCAAGTTGTATGCCTTCGACAAAGACCGTAGGCTAATTGTGTTGGGTGATAGCTCTTTCTAGATGTCCAGAGAAAAGCAGTTTGCATAGTTTCTGAGCCAGACAATTTATGGTGCTTGCTTAAGTAAAGCCTTCCCTTTGATGGCACAGGTCATCATGGGGTTCCTTGTCCTCGTCCTTCAACCTACAAAGTTTTTACATAGAGTAGTGCTTCTCAAAGTGTGAGTCCCAATGTCAACTAAATCCACACAGAAGAAGCACACCAGCTTGTGTTATCCAAGGATTGTAAATAATAAAATTCAAATCCAAAAGAAGAAATGGTATCAGAGTTTAAATTCTGAAGACCCAGTTTACAGAAGGCAGTGGACAACAGTGAAAACTCAAAATCCATTTGCAGGGTCTCCACATGGATTAAGCCCCTGTTGAATCCCTCTGACCATAATTCAGGGATGTGAATAGCCTTGCTATCAAACAGAGAGTATTGCAAATTTGATTTTGGCAGATGTAGATAGGTTAAAATATAACACATTATCATTTGCTCTCCCTTTTGAAGTATTTTAAAGTTGCTTCACTTTTTAATACTATCTGCTTTCTTTTTTATTGAGATTTTTCTCCATTTCAGGTTGTCATTGCTGGGTTTTTTGGTTTTGTTTTGTATGATTTTCTGTACATGAAATCCAGGATTTGCAAATCTATAAAGAAAGTAACTGGATTCATAATTATTTGGAGGCATGGAGAAAGACAGGACTGTCTATTCACGTAAAGAGTTACAGTCTCAGAAACTCATGAGGGCAGTTCTGTCCTGCCCTGGAGGGTCACCAGGAGTCAGAATTACCTAGATAGCAGTGAGTTTTGTTTTCTTTGTATTTTTAAAGAGGCATGGCAGGCAAGATTAGGCAGGGAAATGAGAAGCTAACAATAATAAGTGCAAGGAAGAAGAAAATATTTTGTAATTGATTGTGGTGATGATTGCACAACTTTTCTTGTATGACTGAGAGATTAAATTGTATGATATGTTAATTGTATGCCAATAGAATTATTTTTTTTTTTACAATGTAGTCCCCAGACCAGCAGCAACACCTGGGAACTTGTGAAAAATGTGCATTCTCAAGCCCTAGCCCACTCATCACTGCCATCAAGCCGATTCCAATTCATAGTGATCCTATGGGACAGATCAGAACTGCCTCTGTGGGCTCCCAAGGCTGTACATTTTTACAGAAGCAGAAAGTGGCTGGTGGTTTTTGACTGCTGACTTTGTGGTTGGACTACTGCCCAACCCATGAAGCCATCAGGGGTCCCAGACATAGACATAGATATCTATAAATATACACCTGCACCTCCATTCAAACTAGACTTACTGCATCAGAAACTCCGAAGGGGGACCCAACAATCTGGATTTGAACAAACCCTCAAAGGGATAATGATATACACAAAAGTTTGAGAGTTGTGTTTCTCTAACTTGGCTTTATTCTCGGATTTCCTGGGAAGCTTCGAAAAATTCTCATGTCCAGGTATTGCCAACATTGGGAATAGGTATCCACAATGAGACTGGCTCCACCTGCTTAGTCCTATGTATCCCTGTAAATTCCACAGCGTCTGCAGGGAACCTACCTTTTGGGGTAAGTGGTACTGTCACAGGCTGTTGGGACATATACCTTATATATAGTCTGTATCTGTTAGACAGGGTTGACCAGAAAAACAAATCCAGAGACCCTCATATGTGTAAGAGAGAGTTTTCTATCATAGGACAATTGCATATTGAGAAAACATCCCAGCCAGGTCTAGATCTAGTCCACAAGTCCAATGTTACCCCATATGTCCGCTATTAGTTTGTAAATTCCTCTTCGGACTCGCGCAACACATGCAATGATGCCAAATGCAGGAAAATCACAGGCCAGTGGGTGGGAAGTCTTGTGGATCCAATGGCAGTGGAAGCATCACAGGGCTGCCTCCGCAGGTCTCTTTAAGAAACAAGGACAGCTACTAGAAGAAAATGAAATGGTTGTTTTATTTTGGTTGATCAAGAAAGGAGGCGAGTGTCACCAACGAAAGCCCCTGGAAAGGGGCACTTTCAGTTTTATATGAATCTCCCACTCACTGCCCTCAAGTCGATGCTGACTCATAGCGACCCTTTAGGACAGGGTAGAACTGTCCGGGTTTCTGAGACTGTAACTCTCGCTGGGGGTAGAAAGCCCTGTCTTTTCCTCTCGGAGTGGCTGGTGGTTTCAAACTCCTGACCTTAAGCATAGCAGCCCATTGCATAACCAATACGCCAATAAGTTGAGGGAATAGGAGTATGTAACAGATTTCGAGGACTGTCAAGAATACGCATTTGGGCACGGTTAAGACTCTTGTCTTGTCAGACTCCTTGATTCTAAATGTTGTCTGAGTTGATCTGGTGGAGACTTGACCCAAGTTCTTTTGTTATGAGGTCAGCTCTAGGTTCCAATTGTTTCTTCTATTATAACTTATCATTGTTTGGTTGGGGTGGGATATTTTTCTAGGAGAAAAGGGCTCCGAAGAAACAGGTTATCAGGAAGGAAAGAGCAAAATAGGTTAATTATAATGTGGTAGTTACGTAGTCTCACATCGACTTGAGGCTATTAAGAGCGAAGGGGTGGAGTCTAATCCGTCAATCAGGTCACAGCCTGATGATGCCTCCTTGTGGGCGTGGCCTTCTCATGAGGATTCTGGGAACTTCCACTCTTTGCCTTTGTTTCCATGTGCACAAGCCCTGTGAAGCTACGCTGAAAGCGTAGCCATGTGTGAGCCATGTGTATCAGATATCTGTGTTCCATGGGGTTTTCAATAGCTGGTGTTTTTGAAAGTAGGTCACCAGGTCTTTCTTCCAAGGCACCTCTGAGTAGAGCTGAACCTCCAACCTCTTGATTGCAGTTAGCATGTTAACCATTTGCAACATCCATGAACTCCAAATTTTCCACGGGTGGATGAAATGAATGGACACCTTTCAGAGCCAGCAGTTCACGCGAGGGCCTTGCTGCTCCCCATCTGGCCCTAACAGCAGCCTGAGCACCACCTGGAAGCTCATTGGAAAAGCAGAATCCCGGGCCCTGCAGCAGACCCGCTGGATCAGAATTTGCACTTCAACGAAATACCCGATGATTAGAAGGCATATTACAGTTTGAGCATTGGCCTGGGTTACCAAACCCTCCGTCTGAGATGGGTGTCTGAAAGTCTCTGACACAGGTCCATCGTTAACTGAACTCAAGTCCAGAGCTCATTGCTTTTGCTTTTCTGATTCGGGGTTGCACTTCCCCTTTGCTCTAAACCACTGAGTGCCCTGACTGAGGAGGGGAGAACAGCCTCCGGGAGAAGTAACTAAATCCAATTCAAGGGGAGCATTATGCATGAGCAAGGAGAAGGGGATGCGTTAACATTTGGACATATTCTCTTGCCATATTGTCTAATCCACAGCCTTCTGCAAATCTAGTGCTCAGGATTTAAGCTCTGTTATAATCCTCCTCCTCTGATCATGGATTTCCTTATGAACAATCCTTTAATCACATGGATTCGTATGCTTTTTTCCATGTGGATTTAACTGACACCTCATTTAAGATAAACCTGTCAGACCTCAGGCCCTATTATTTTGGATAGCTGGGCAGCTTCTGATTTCTTTGCCACATTTTCTATAGCACCCACTTCTTCAGTGATTGGTTCATGAGGGTGAGTATCGTATGTGTTCTTCCAATGGTCCTGGGCTTTTTCTCTCTGAGTAGTTCTTAGATATAGAATTACTTTGATGGAAGTGTTTCTGTCTTTTAGTCGATCATATCCCCAAGGAAACAACGGGTGTAATGTGATTCACATGTCTCCTAAGGTCAGGGCTTCCCTTCCAAAATAGCCACAGAGTTCAGAACCATAATACATCACATAAGGGCCTTATTTATGGGATGGTAACTTAGTTCTTTCTCTCATGATAACTCTGACCAATAAGTAGTGGTTACCTGGAACACTGGGCTGAAAAAGATCCCAAGACCTTCAGCGGGCTTGGAGAGGAAAATATCTTTTGACTGACCCTTAATGCCTGTTATGGATGTTAGTGCTCTGATTGATTGTTGATGTCTGTTATGGATGTAGACAAGTAAAATGGATACATTGTTTGATATGTATTTCTCCACCAAAACCCAGAGGCTTCTTAGAAACTAGCAAGTTTTGTTTGGTTGAAGAATTAAGATATGATACGTGTAAGTGACAAAATGATAGTTAAGATAAGTCTCCAGAGTCAGAGAAGAGAGAACTTCTTAACGTCAAAAGGCAAAGTTCATGCAAGAGTTACAGCTGAGCAGAGTTACGGCTGAGCAGTGGAAGAGTTAGGTCCTGGGTGAGACCCCCAGGCGACAAATCTTAGTAGAAATGGCTTGTGTCTTGCCAATGCCCTGGATTCATCATATCCTGGGATAACTACCCACATACAATGGCTTCATCTCTTAAACAGTGCTCAATAGAGCATATTCTCACCATTTTGGGTTTTTTTTAAACCTAGCACAGTGCTATCCAATAGAAATATAGTGTAAGCTACCTATGTCACCTTAAACTTTCTGGTAGACACGTTAAAAAGTAAAGAATAACAAAGGAGATTCATTTTTTATTTTAGCAAAAACACATATAACAAAGTTTGTCATTTCCACCACTTTTAAGTATGCCATTCAGGGATATTGATTATATTCGCAATGTTGTACAAGCATTCTCACTCTTTCCAAAACTTTGTTTTGACCACTAACAGAAACTTAGAAAGCAATCACTCCCCATCCCTTCCTTCCTCCATCCCCTGATAATTACTAATCTATTTTGGCCTCTATATATTTGCTTATTGTAGATATTTAATAAAGGTGGGATCATACAATAGTTGTCCTTTTGTGCCTAACTCACTGTATATGCTCGAGTACAAGCCGACCCAAATAGCAGCCAAAGCACCTAATTTTGCCACAAAAACTGCATTAAAAATGTGCTGAAAAACTCGGCTTATACATGAGTATATATGGTATTTCACTTAATGTGGATGTTCTTAAATTTTATCCATCTTGTAGCATGTATGACAATATCTTTTCTCTTCATGCCTGAATAATATTCCATTGTGCATTCAAATCTTATTTTGTTGATTTATTCATCCTTTGGAGCGACTTGGGTTGTTTCCACCTTTGGCTAATGTGAATAGCACTAACGTGAGCATTGGTATATAGTTTGAATCCATTCTTCAGTTCTTTAAGTATACATACCTTGGAGTAGAATTTCCGGGTCATGTAGTAACTCCATTTTTAACTTTTTGAGAAACTGTCAAACTATTTTCCATAATAGCTATAATTTTAATAATATATTAATTTTATCTAGATATCCAGAATATTATCATTTAAGCTTGCAATTATAACAAACATACTACTATTGAGATATTTTACGTTTTTGGAGGGGATGGGCACTAAATCTTTGAAAGTTAGTGTATGATGCTCACATCATATTCTCAATGTGAACTAACTACAGTCCCAGTGCTTCATACCCACCGAGGACATGTATGTCCTTATGTATATGTTCCTTATACCAAAATGTCTGAGTACATGCCACTCGGATCCTGCACTTTCCCTCAAATTCTATTCTGATGAATTCAACAGACATGAGGGTTTTTTTCCATTTAAAATGTCTATCAATATAACATAAGAAAAATTATTAACTTATTTTAACATGAAATCTATTACTAAGTAAGCAGTGCTTTCAAAGTCAAAGAACTTTGTCGCTGATTCTAAAAGGTAAACTGATGGTAGAAAAGGAACATCCGTAGCCATGGAGTTGATTCTGATTCATGGAGACCTCTTGTGTTACAGAACGGAAGAGATTTTCACAGGGTTTTCTTGGCGATAACCTCTGTGGAAGTAGATCCCAGGCCTTTACTCCATGACACTGTTGGGAGGGTTGAAGCCACCAATTTTTAGGGTAGTGGTTGAGCAGGAAGCAATTGCGCCCCCAGGAACTTTAAATCAATGAAGGAATCTTTAATACTTTTCCCCAGGGAACAGATTATATGGACCTCTTTTCTGGAACCTAAGTGGGTTTTTTGTTTGCTTGGGGGTTTTTTTGGTTCTTGTTTAACTTTTCATTGTGATTTGGATGAAAGGTTACATAACCAATTGGTTTGATTTTTTTAAAAACACTTAAAATTTTTTTTGTTATGATTTAGGTGAAGATACACTGAGCAATTCGTATACATTTGGTTTCACGCGCCTTTTGCCGTGCCCTCAATGTCACCTCACTGTGATAGGTAGGTTTATTGCGCCAACGTGGCCAATGAACACATGTGGGATTATTTGAAGGGCGGAGAGATAAATGGCTCGACGAGCCTCGCCTTTCTTGTCTCTTGCTCTTTGATGGTCGGACCAGGGTGCAGCCATCTTAGCTTGTGCTCTGCCTCAATTTGCAAGCTACCCTACCTGTGGGACACCTGACCTATACACTGTGTGGCTGTAGTTTGAAGTTCCTTCAAGACCTGCTCCTGGAGTAGGCATTGCTTGAACTGGAGACTATCAGACCCTATCATCTGGCTGACTGTTGGTGACCTTGCTGTTTGCTGCCTGTGGCCAGATAGCCTGAATGGCTCTACAGAGAACTACCCAGGGGCCCTCAAGACTTGAAGGACTGCCAGAGTATTAGCTGTCTCACGGAAGTGAGTTGCCCTGAGCCATTTGTACTGCTTTATAGATTAATTAACTGTTTATTTCTTATGATATATATATGTAATCATTAGTGTCCTGGTTTTGTTTCTCTAGAGATCCCTGTGTAGCATACTCACGCATCCCACTTTCTCCATGTGTCCTGTTTCCATTCTCTCTTCCTCACCCTCTGGACTTTGGCCTTGGGTAAATGCTGCCTTATTAAAACCTCCAATGGTCGATCACTTAACAGAGGAGTGAGTTCAGTTTCAGGCCTCAAGAGTGACTTTGAGACATAGTCTTGGCCCAACCAGGATGCCTATTCTTTGAATGATTTTGAATTGTGCTGTACATTTTCTCCCACTCTTCTAATATAACCCTTTTCAAGGCAGTTGGTAGTGGTAGCCAAGCCCAGTCTAGTAATCAGAGGTCCTCAAACTATAGCCCATGGGCCACATGCGGCCCGCTGAAGACATTTATCCAGCCGACTGGGTGTTTTTGCCCCATTTTGTTTTTTACTTTAAAATAAGATATGTGCAGTGTGCCTAGGAATTTGTTCACTTTTTTTTTTAACTATAGTCTGGCCCTCCAACGGGTCTGAGGGACAGTGAACTGGCCCTCTGTTTAAAGTTTGAGGACCCCTGGTCTAGTTCTTCTTGTTTCAGGGTTCTAATAACGATTCGCCCACCGGACTAATTATTTCCATGTCTTTTGATTTTCATCACATATCTTTTCTCAGGGAGAGACCAATGTTTGCACGTTACATGATCATTGACAAGCTTCTAAGACACCAGTCACCATTCACCCACCTAGGATGTAGAACAGAATCTTTGTGATCTAGGTTAGGCCAATAGACCTTGGTGTCCCATGAGACTGGGGTCCTGATCCCTCGGGCCCGGTCTGTTTGGTGATGTCTACGAAGTCTTAATAACTTTGTCTCCTGTATGCTCTACCACAACCTTGGATCTATTTGTCGCAAAGATAAATACACATAAGCAAATATACAAAGAGCCTCCTGTCAAATCTATATATTCATTCTCCCTCCAAGGAGGTTTCCTAATGGTTTTGTTTGTTTTCTGGAAAACTAGAGTGAGCTCTTTCTCATGTGTGTTATCAATATTCCCTCCAAAAAGCCTCTCAAAGTTGGCTACCACATGAATCCAGCCTCCTCTTCCTATGCACTTTGCCCTCATTCTCCTGTTCTGCTCTGTAATGCAGATGCTGGCCCATGGACACTGCCTTTCCCAGGGTCCCAGGTACGCTGGCTCTGGCTCAGTGCAGTCAGTGAGAGAGCCATTGGCAAGGGGCTGAAAGGGAAGGGAGTAGCTAGAGCGTCTCTCCCACCTCTGCAAGGGAATGATCTTCTTGCCTGGACTCCATTCCTGTTCCAATTATTTCATGGGCAGCCACCAGCCACCTGTCAGAGGACGTTTGCATGTTGCTAGACAGTAGACTCGACTGATGATGCTGAGCCAGTTTCAGCGGGGCTTTCAGACAAAGACGGACTGCAAAGGGAAGTCAAGTGTTCAACTCCTGAAAATCAGCCAATGGAAAAACCCTTTCGATCACAATGGTCTGATGTTCAGCTGTGGACGGGTATTCTGCCGAACTGGGCAGTGTTTCTTTCAGTTGTGAATTCATTCAGAATTGGGGGCTGCCTGTGATTGTTAACAAGGCAGCTTCTCTGTATCTAAATTGCCTGTTCACAGTTTGTCCACATCTTTCCATGGGGTCTCCTGTCTTACCTGACCTCTGCTTCATGGCAATAGGGAAGCCAGAGAAGGCTACATAGGGTTCCTCCTCCTCCAAGCCATTTTTATCAACTGTGCCAGGTACGAGTAATCTAAAGATGATTTAAAGTACATAGGAGGACTTGAGTATCCTCCTATTTTAATATGCTCGGGATCCCCTGATGATCCCAAGGGATTGTAACTCTATCATATTTTAATGATTCTCTCAAATAAGTTTGGGAAAAATTGAGTGAGAGCCTTCTTTCATTACAGTGAAGATCTCCCTGTGTGGTATACATGGTTTGTGCTCAACTAACTGAAAGGTTGATGGTTCAAACCACCCAGTAATAGAGGACCATTCTACTTTGCTACACATGCAGTTACCATGAGTTAGAATAGACCCAAAAGCAACTGTGTGGGGTTTGTTTGTTTGGGTTTGGGGAAGAAGGGTTCATCACATGCAGATCTGCGGCTAGGTCCTGGTACTTCCTTAATGTTATCAAAGGGTATACAGTGAAATTCCCAGTCCTTCCCAAGTCTAATGCCGCAGAAGTAAGTACAGGAGTTCTGCCATGGGACAATATATGAGCCCCTGATACATGTTCTGGGAAATCACAGACACTAAAAGCCAAGAGACTGATGAGAGTAATAGGGTCAGGTCAGAACACTCACAAGAACTATCATTGTAACCTGGGGAGACTGAGAGCCCAGGCAGGTGGCCCCGCCTATGACTGGAAGCTGCCTTGGGGATGTTAAAAGTATACAAGTACAGTAGTGAGACAATATAGTGGAGCAGGGATATATATATAATATATATTACATATACAAATGGGTGTTGAGCTCACACTTAATCTTAAACTCTAATCTAAGAACAATTATGTCACCCTGCTTGGTACTAGCCCTTACGATGTCATCACTGAAGATATGGGTGCTACAGCAAAGTGAGGTGAGGAAATCAGATGGTTCCTGGCTATCAGAAAGAATAGTATCTGGGATCATAGAGGCATCCTTAAACAAACAGCCATCTAAGTGAGGTGTCAGCCAAGTCCACAAGGAACAAGCACACCAGCAGTGTGATCAAAGGATTATAAATTATCAAGGCCATGATTAGATGGAAGGATTGCATTAGCATGTAGCTTCCAAGCACCTGGTTTGCAGAAGGGCATGGATGACAGCAAAAATCCAAAATCCATTTGCAGAATCCCCGTATGGATTACGCCTTCATTGATCCCCTCAGTCCATTGACCAGGGATGTGAAGGGTCTTAGAGTCAGACAGAGTGCATTGTTACTCCAGATATACCCAAATCAAACTCACCGCCATCAAGGTGATGGTAACTCATAGAGACACTATAGGACAAGAAAGAACTTCCCCTGTGAGTGTCTGAGACGGTTACTCCGTGTAGGAGTAGAAAGCCCGAGCTTCCTCCCTCAGAGCACCTGGTGCTTTTGAAGTACAGACCGTGTGGATCGTGGCCCAATTCATAACCACAACACCACCAGGGCTTCGCACTGCAGGTGTGCTTTGGTTAAAATGTAACATTTACCATCTGTTTTCCCTTTTGACTCATTTTTAACTTATTCTAATTTTATTATTTTCTGTTTTCTTTTGGATTGAGGCTTTGCTGTGTTTCATTGTTATTATGTAAATGAAGTCTAGGATGGGTCTATCTACAGAGACAGTAACTAGATTAATAGCGTCTTAGGGTTTGGGCAGGTGAGGTTGTAGGGAAATTTTGAAGTAAAAAACAAAACAGGGCAAAAGCACCTGGTGGGCCAGATAAATGTCCTCTGCCAGCCGCAAGTGGCCCGCGGGCCATCGTTTGAGGACCCCTGACATAGACATTTGACACTCTAGCCATTTTAAGTGTATAATTCACTGGCATTTTCACGTTTGACTTTTTATGTCTACCAGACTTCACTCAGCATGATGTTTTCAAGGTTTATCTGTGTTGTGGCATGTATCAGATATTTATTTTTCTTTTCATGGCTGAATTAGATTACACTGTATGTGTACACAAAAATATGTTTATCCGTTCGAATGTTGATGGGCAATTTGAGTTGTTCCCTCCTTTGGGATATTGTGAATAAAGGTGTAATGAATGTTGGTGTCACAAAAAGAACCATAGTGAGACAGTGAGATGGGCCTGAGAAAAGAAGATGAAGTGGGCTAATGTACAGGAGGTAGTACTACTGCCAGGAACTGGAGTTACCTGCCCACAGCCAAGACCTCTCCCAGCTCAATCTTCCTTTGTGTAGAAAAAAAAAAAAGCATTTGAAACCAATACAATGTCTGAGTTATTTTGTCACTTGTGAGTTATCTCTAATCCATGGTGACTGTATCAGTCTGAGTATATTAGAGAAATAAATCCACAGAAACTCATGCATAAGAGAGAGTTTTTTATAAAGGTTAAGTACACATTAAGAAAGCATCCCAGCCCAGTGCTGCCCAAGCCCACAAGTCCAACATTAGCCCATATGTCCAACACCAATTCACAAAGTCCTCCTCCATCTTACAAAACACACACAATGATGCCGACTGCAGGAGGAAAACCGAATCAGCGAATGTGTAAGCATCTCAGTGCTGGCAGGGGTCTCCACACGGGTGTCTCCACACGGGTGCTTCAGCACCCAAGGCTGCATCGGGGTAGGCCCATGTGGCTTCTTCTCAGGGATGTCTTGCAGGAAGTGAGCCTTGCCAGCTGAAGCTGGGAACTGGCTAAGGCAGCTGCACCCTGGTCTGACCATCACAAAGCAAGAGACCCCAGAACTAGAAAGGCGAGGCTCACCGAGCCATTTATCTCTCCGTCCTTCAATTAACTCCACATGTGTTTATCAGCCAGATTGGCACAATGAACTAACTACCTCAATCCACCCTTGCCAACTTGGCAGGTGTACATAATTCTTTAGCCTCACAATTGCAATTAAGTAACACCTACACCTTAATCCTATAATCCTGTGAATATGTTCCCCCACCTACGAAAGTTTGTAAGCCAACCACTTCATGCCTTTATCCCCCCAATTTTGGCTATCTAATTTAGTGACCCTACAGGTGTCAGAATAGGATTTTTCTTCTGACTGGTTTTTCTGATGTTGATGGCCAGCCCTTTCTCCCAAGACATATCTGGTTGCACTTGACTCTCCCACTGGTTGGTTAGCAGCCTTGTTCATCAACCATTTGCAACACCTAGGGACTCCTATACTGTCAACACCCCCGTACCTGCCAATCCACTTGGTGTTAGAAAAACATGCTTTATAGCAGAACAGGCTCTTTGATTCAGAGTTTTATATGTTGAAGTTTAATATGTACCCTTCCAGGTGTTCTTCCTGCCTATACAACATATGGATAGACGTTCACAAAGTGTGTGCATTTTTCCCATGCAGAGATGTTATTATGCTGTGAATCTTTCTCCACCACAGGCTTTTAAAACAAGAACATCCTTCCATCCCAGTAGATGTAAATATTCCCCCCCAAACTTTGTTCTTTCTGGGTCAGAGATGCTTTTTCCTCATCTAGCAGTTATTGCAGGTCCTTCATTCGATGGACTACAGTGGCCGCATGGACTTTCATTTCCATCCAGTCCTATGGAGCTTGAACTTGATAGAAAGAGGAGCCAGAAAGCACTGAGTGGTCCTTGGTTAAATTCATCAAGCGTGGCAGGATTGTTTAAGGACAAATTTCCAAAAGAAACCCGTTGCCATCGATTCTGCTTTATGATGACCTCATGGGACAGAGTTGGACACTTCAGGGCTGTAGATCTTTACAGCAGCAGACCGCAGCCCCATGGGACAGCTGTTGGTTTGACCCATGATTTTCCAGCACAGGACCATGCGCTGTTTCGTTCTGTTGTGCAGAAGGTCACTATGGGCCGGAGCCAACTCGATGGCACCTAACAACGTAACCACAGCAGCCAAGGGCTGAGCCACTAGACCACCAGGCTTCTTAGGAACTGACCAAAGAGACACTAGTTGGCCCTCTCACTATCTTAACTACCTTTCTGGGGTTTTCCCCCATCAGTCTTTCCAAAATGAACATCCGCTTTAAAAAAGAAAAGAAGGTGAAAGACCCACCTGGTCAAAAGTACTAGGTGTCCACAATGCACGCATCATTTGAGTACCTGGTAGGAGCGTCAAGGTACAGTTGGGAAAATGTTCTTCCTGCTATGCCCTCAGGTGATTTTCCGGTTTGGATGTGTGGTGGCCATCAGCAGGGCCACGCTTCGAATCCAGGTTCTGCCTTTGACCAGCACTATGGCCTGAGTCAATTCATTACTAAACTTGGAGCACAGTTTCTGAGTGTCTGAAACAGGGGTGTGGGTAATACTTACCTCCGAGAGCGTTAGACGTGCTGGTGAGTAGATCATCCGTGAGATTACAATTCTCAGGGCATGGTCATCGTGCTTCGGACACAATGTTGAAAATGGTGGCGTCTGCTTTGAAATACAGGCAAGCCCTTGGGGTGGTGACTAGCCTTTCTCTCTGCCTGGTAGTTGCCAGGAGAAAACGCCCTCTGAGAGCGTGTTGATGATTTGGAGATGGGACTCTTATTTTTTGTATACGCTTGTTGTTTTCATATGCCCGTTTCCCATGCCCAAGGTGAGGTCATTCTCACCCATCTGTGTCCACCTCATGCCAAAGCTACTTCAACGCACAGCTCCTCTGAGAAGCCTCTTCCAAGGCCCAGCAGGGAGGATTCTCTGTGAGTTGGCATGCCTGGGGGAAGGTGCAAGACACTGTGCCAAGCAGTGTGACCTTCATATCATTTTCTGACCCAAAAGGCTTCATCGAACAGGCTCCGTTTGCCTCCTGGGCTTGGGACAAAGGAATCATTTCAGTAAGACATATATAGCAGTCCACCGAAGAAGCCAAGCAAGAAGCTGTGAAATAAAATATCTGCCCCTCCTTGGTGAGTAGGCTCTAAGAGTTCACGTCAAAAGGGTGGTTGCAAACTCATAGAACTCTGTATTAAACAGAAAACATCAGAAGGCAGAGCTGTTGTTTCTCCACACAGCCTTCAGCTGGGTGGATATGCTTCTGAAGCCAGTGTTCCCTTCGAATTCTGTGATCTTTGACTTACATCACTTCATGAGAGACCTCTGGGCATCCTCCAGAGACGTGTGTTGGGTTTTCTCTGAAATGGTCTTTGAGTTTAGGAAACACAGGGAAATCTGAAAGGGCAAGATCAGAGCAGCAGGGTGGGTGGGGTGAGGTTTCCCAACAAAATTCTCATAGGACAGCCTTGCTACCATAGAGGAATGAACAGGTGCATTGTCGTTGGGAGAGGGGAGGGAATTCCGGGGGGG
>NW_022103901.1:25963276-25979451 GCF_000313985.2 Echinops telfairi
CACAGCTGCACAGGGGATTTGCGCAATGGAAGCCAGCCAGGAGCAGAAGGTCCACCCTCAGCAGTTCAGAACTTCAGATCTCCGGCCAGCTTGGGTGCTCAGATGAGCTGAGTTGCCTATTTGCACAATTGTATTAGATATCACCCTTAAATAAATTCACTTGATCCGTTTGAATCTTTGTCCTATTGCGCATGTGACAGGAATCAAGGGCAGAGGGATTTGATTGAGCCCTCCCAGTAACAACTTCTGGTGCTTTGACTTAGATCCCTGTGCAGCCGGGCCAAAGGATGAACCACAGTGGATTCCCATTCCCTCAGGGACGCTCTCGTTTCTTCTCTGCGTGCTCTCTTTGCCAACCTTTAAGAGGTGCAAGAGGGAGAATTCGAGTCTAGGGCCATCTTCAGAGACAGAAAAAAGAGCCATTATGAGCTGTACTCTGAACCGCAGAGAAGCATTTCCTCTCTCTGATCCAGATATCTGGACTTTTATCAGAACTGTGAGAGGGGTCCTCGCCCAACATGGCCACCATTCAGCAGCTGGTAGGAAGATGGCGCCTGGTAGACAGCAAAGGTTTGATGAAAATGAGGAGTGGGGATGGCTCTGGGACAGGTGGGTACAGTGGCCAAGCCTGACTGTGTCATCTTTACTGATGGCAAAACCGGCATCATGAAAACCAAGAGCATTTTGAAAACAACACGGATTTGTTGTAACCTGGGAGCCAAGTTGGAAGAACTACAGCGGATGGTAGGAAAGCTCAGACCGTCTGCTACTTTACAGACGGTGGGATGGGCAGGAAGGCCCAATAACAAGACAACTGGGAGACGGAGAATTAGTGGTGGAGTGTGTTATGAACAACCTCGCCTGTCCTCGAACCTATGGAAAAGTAGAAAAAAAATTCTATCATTTGGACAAAAATTAGCCGTGAGAATGAACAAGCTCAGTTCAAGAGCAAATCTCCACACTGCTTTTTGTGGTTGTTTCATTCAATTACTTCAATCACACAACTTGTATGCTGTATGTTCTTACATGCGACTATTGCAAAGCATTGGTTTTATGAGGATCATCCCTTTGCATAATAAATGGGTTGGTTCCAAATAAATAAATCCAAGCTCAGCCCCCATGATGCACAGGAAACTCCTTTGGGAATTTGTTATACCTTAACCAACTCATCTGGGAAATACACCTAAGGGTTCATTCATCAGGGCCGAAGTCCCCTTTACTGTCTTGAATGCCTGTGAGAGAAACTGAGGCCAGGGAACTAGCACACTCCCTGGCAGTCCTACCCACAAACAGCACGCTGAGACCTACTGCACAAAGTCACCAAGAGAGTTCCCCTCTCTCTGAAACATGCTGGGGGGGGGGGGAATTCCATTTGAGCTGCTAGCCAGCCACCGCCTGATTACACCTTTCCCTGTCTGGCTTTTGCACCCACCCTGTAGGAAATGCATGCAAAACATGTGCTGCGTTTGTCAGACAGCAGGGGAGAAGGGAGACTTGGGGAGCCACCTCATCTTTAAGATATTGTACTCAAAATGCCAGAGATGCCTCCTGTAGGAAGTCTCTTTGGAAGCATCGTCAAGAGAGACACAGACCAGAAGGCATTCACTGACAGCTGGTCATAATGAAGCCAGCAAAAGTACGCTAAGCACACTTTAACAGGCCAAGTAGAAAGAAAAAAAGTGGAACTATCGCTCAGGCGATTCAGAGCATCATACCTCTCTCCCCCACCAGCTCTGGGACAGATGGAATCAAGGTAGTTACTTTGTGGGTCTTAGGAACATTTTCCAACCCTCAAATCTTTACTGAGTAGGCATTTCTTTTCTTTTCTAATCCTAAAAGCCATTGTGGCAGTTACGCCATCTCCTGTCAACTTGAGTAAAGGGGTGGAGTCTAGCCTGTCAATCAGGTCATAGCCAATGAGCCCTCTGTGTGGGCAAGGCCTTCTTCAGAGGATTCTGGGAACTCCTGTCTTCCTCCCTGGAGGTGGGACACACTCTCTCTGCTTCGTCTTCCTGCTGACAAGCCACATGGAGCCACATTGACGGAGCCAGAGCCCTGGAGCTGGAGGAGCCATGTGGAGAGACCCACACCAGTGCTGGCATGCTTCTACCACCACTGGATCCACAAGACTTTCCACCCGCAGGCCTGTGATCTTCCTGCCTTCGGTATCACTCAGTATGTGTTGTGTGAATCTGCAGAGGAATTTACAGACTGGTATGGGACATATGGCTAACATCGGACTTATGGACTTGATCCAGACTGGGCTGGGATATTTTCTTAATATATGATTACTCTTTGATATAAAGCTCTCTCTTATACACATATGAGTGTCTCTGGATTTGTTTCTCTAGTCCACCCAGACTAACACAGCCATGCAAAGAACACAGGGAGTCAGTCCATCAGCTGACTGCCATCTCCCTCCTCCTGTTCCTGCACACATGAAATTTAGCATACAGCTAGGGCTAACACCACCAAGCATTTATAACACCAACCAGAAGGTGTACATGTTTTCCGGGGAGCCCCAACATGAAGGTCCTACAAGCACAGAATGAAAAGGTTTCCCCAGGGGGAGAGACAGAGGGCTCTCCCAGAGAAGGGTTCAGAGGGGCGTGGATTACACTTGGACAGAGGAGCAGGGGACATCCAACCTCTCCCATGATCTCCTCTCCTCTGTTTCAGATGGGAAAACAAAACGCAATGCTTTCAGACATACTTCTGGGCTGCATCTCTAATAACTGGGACAAGTTTGAACCACAGATCCTAAAAAGAAAAAGACTGATATTCTTTTGTAATACAACTCGGACTCAGTATAAGTTAGGGAATGGGGAAGTTCGGCCTGTAAGTAGTAAAATAAATTATAATAGCATACTACACCTCCACTTGTTCTTGCAAAACGCAAGGAAAATGGAAGAAGCCTCTCACGTGAAGGCCGTCATGGCACTGGGGAATACTCTCGAATTTTTCAGGTATCGTAAAATGGACCCTGCGCTCTTGCTGATCTTGGGAAGAAATAAACCAGAACCCGAGAGTGTGGAAGCGGGCTCCCCGTCTCTCCACGTGGAACCCTAGAGCCAATGGCTTCATTAACCTCAGAGTGAGCACCACCCTGTTCAAAACCCTAAGTCCCATCGTATAAGGCAGAAGAAGTCTAAGCCATTGCCCAAGTCTGGGTACCCTCAACTTTTTCCTTTACAAGAAACTACAGGGCCAGACAGGACAGTCAGGGTCCAAGGTCCATTCACCATGCAGGAATTAATGAGCATTAAAGACAAATCAGAGAGTTTTACAGATGACCCTCGCACAGTGGTTCTCAACCTTCCTAATGCCGGGACCCTTGAACACAGTTCCTTATGTTGTGGTGACCACCCCTAACCATAAAATTATTTTCATTGCTACTTCATAACTGTAATTTTGCTACTTTTATGAATCAGACGATCCCTGGGAAAGGGTCATTCGATCCCCAAAGGGGTCGCGACCCACAGGTTGAGAACCAGTGGTTTGGGAGATGAGAGAGATGTTGATTCCCGAAGGCTCTAGAAGGAGAGAAAAATCTCTGTTGGCCAAGTGCAGGTCTACTATAATCATGCAAGAGCCAACGGCCCCATGACTTCAAGGCCATGGTATCGGAGGTTGCCAACCCAAACTCTTTCTGGCACTCAGCACAGTCCCTCTTCCAGTGGCTGCAATTCTGGCACAGAGGACATGGCTTCCAGAGATTCCTCAATCGGAGACATTCTCACTTCCAGGGCCCGGGCTTCCCACAACTTTGGCAGTTCCCACTGGGTGTTTCTTTTAGTGGGCCACGGGTCTACTGTCTCTGCACGGCAGTTATTCACTGACACTGCCTCTTTTCCGGCTCCAGGGCCCTTTCTTCCTCCTCTACATCCCTATTTTTTACACCATGGGAGCTCCTTTTATTATTTTATTTTCGGAAGCCCCTTTTGATGTTTCTTCCAGGGAGGTCACTGGGCCCACCCCTAACTGTCATAAGTTCTTTCTTCTGTTTGCGGCAGATGAGTTCTACACTCATCTTTTAATGGTATCTATCCCACAGAATCCTATCCGTCTAGGTTAGTATGTCTCATTAGATAGCCTTTCCGAGAAGGCCGTCAATTCTCCTGAGACTCTTTGGTCAACTGTTGCTAACTTGTTATAGTTAATTGGTTTCTTTTGAACACTTTCATTCCTTGTAAAAGAGCTTGTGGTCCCTGGTCCTTATCCCTTCTGCTGAACCAGAATCCTAGTGGATCTGTATAAGGTATTGCTTCTGTGCTTGGTGGATAATTGTCACTTTGGACATGCACCTCAATGGCATAGGCTATGGCCTATATCCTAATACCTTCATTCTCAGAAATGCTTAGAGCAGTGGTCCTCAACCTGTGAGTCACGACCCCTTTGGCCTCATCCCACCTGTGATGTCGATGTATTGCTCTGCCACCCCTCATGTTTCTGTGACAGCTCCCTTTGCCCGATCATGTACTATGTAAGCCTCTGATTGTAAACCCTTGGATGCCATTACAACCTTGGACTAATGGGCTCCTCCATTAGGATGATGCATCTTTGTCTCACTTCTTCTTGTTGAAGACTTAATAAATAATCTCTTTTGATGCTACTTGAGATTTAGGGAGGTCTTTTTTTTACCCCCAAACAGCCGCCTGCTCAATGTTGGGAAGGAACAGAAGCTTCAGCCCTGTGATCAGCAATGCTTCTGCACACAGGAGGACAAGAAAGCCAGGCTGCCCACCGAGACACTGATATGAAAACTCAAGAACGAGGAAAGATGATGGCCGGCCTGTTCAAAAGGGAGACACCCAGGAGAGGATGCCACATGAGGATGCTGCTCTGAAGCCAGGCATGCCAAGAAGCGCCTGGGCTACCAGAAGCTGGTAGACTCTTTCTGGCACGCAGGCAGAACACATGGCCCTTGCAGGCCAGCAGGTGGACTTCTGTCCTCTAGAACTCAGAGGCCGACCTTGAATGAGCCTGCTGTGTAAAGCCACCTCCTGGTGGTCTTTTCAGTTCACACACCTCTCTGTCATAGCTTTCATCCTGAGCAGCATCGGAGCTGGTGCCTTTAGAACAGCTCTGAAACCCTTCAGCCCAGCAGGGCTAATCCTGGGGGAACCTACCCTTCCTGTTTTCACCCCAGACTCCCCACTTTCAGTCCTTCTCTCTCATGGTTTGGAGGGTGCCCAAGCCATTGGGCAGCACAGCCTGTGCCCGCCTTGGTTCATAGATGCTCAAGCCTTGCCTCAGACTGAGGCAACCCGAACAGAGATTTTTAAAGGTGTCATCAAAGTTCCCAGCCAAATTCCTCCTGTACCAGTTTGAAAACTTGCCAGAAATATAGCGCCCATTAAGAGAGACGGACCCGTTACAAAGATTTTCTAGCTGGGAGCAGGAATAAGAAACCTGATTTTTTTGTTTTGTTTTAAAATGTTTAAGCCATGTCTCTGGGATGTGAATTACCTTTTAAGATTTTGTTTTAAAAATCACTCTTGGACTTGAATCTGTTATTTGGCTTCTCAATTCTTGGAACCTTGTTGGGGTTCATCCTGGGCCAGATTTGGGGATTTAAAGGAGATAAAAGTGTGTGTGTGTGTGTGTGTGTGTGAGAGAGAGAGAGAGAGAGAGACAGAGAGAGAGAGAGGCAGAGAGAGAGAGAGAGAGAGAGAGTTTTATCTTTTGACAACTTGGGGGTGGGGGGGAAAGGCACAGGCTAGAATGGAGTATCTATCTAGGAAAGTTAGGAGCTCTGTCTAGGAAAATCCTAGTGGTTAAGGATTCTGGAATTGGCCTGAGTTCAAGTGCTGACTTCAGGGATTTTCAAAGTTCAAAGAGATTCAGATCACCTGTTTTTTGTTGTTGTTGCTTTTCAGGCTCTGAGTACATTGAAAAATGTAGGATATGCCAAACAGAGTACACAATCTTTGGTCCTCTTCAAAAGTGGGCTTTATAGTAAATGAACAACAGGTTTAACACGGGGGTGGGGTGGGGGAAAGCGATGATAAAGTATAATTATTCTCCATGGAAGATCATGATGTATGACAAGATATGAGTCTGCAGCCACTGCGGGTGTGTGGGCTGGGAATGAGACCCAGTTTTAAGATTCAGACCTCTCTCCTGTCAGTGCGTCACTGGGACCCTGCATATAACCTCATTAGACAACCACGTCAAAGGTCTATATCTGAGGCTTCTGACGACTGTGAGCTTGTGGCCAAAGGTCCCGTCTGTTTCTGCCTGTGACGGTCCCTGCTGGCTCTGCCTGTGACCAGCTGGGTGACCTTGGCCAGGCTGCTTCACTTTGGTTGGCATCAGAGCCCCAGTGTGACAACTGCGTCTTGGTACCTACCTCTGTGTGTGGCTTGGAGGATTCCACGAAGCAGCCTGGAAGCAGGTTGCTCTGAGCTTGGCACCAGTACATGCTTAATAAATATTAGCTGAAGTTAGTCACTATTATTAGTGGAAAGACTCAATGCCGTGGACAAAGTTTACTTTATTGGTCTATGTGGGTCACGACCACACCCCAAGAGTACTTGTTCTTTGTTCAGTCAGTCAGTGCATTTATTGAATGCTTACTTTTAGTTTCTGTTATTATTATTATTTTACAAATACCATCTCTTGTGTCTAAACTAGGAAACTACCATGGAGCAGGAAAGAAAACACATGACATCCCTCCCCTTTTCACAAGTCATCATTCTTAGACAAATCAAATCTTTTTGTATCTTCCCATTTCTGTTCTCTTTTTTTTTCTTTAATTTTTATTCAATTCTTCTTTTTTTAAAATCGTTTTATTAGGGCTCATACAACTCTTATCACAATCCACACATACATCAATTGTGTAAAGCACATTTGTACATTCATTGCCCTCATCATTCTCAAAACATTTGCTTTCCACCTAAGCCCCTGGCATCAGCTCCTCATTTTTCCCCCTGCCTCCCCGGTCCCCCCTCCCTCATGAACCCTTGATAATTTACAAATTATTATTTTGTCATATCGTGCCCTGTCCGACGTCTCCCTTCACCCACTTTTCTGTTGTCTGTCCCCCAGGGAGGAGGTCACATATAGTTCCTTGTAATCGGTTCCCCCTTTCCAACCCACCCTCTCTCCACCCTCCCAGTATCGCCACTCACACCACTGGTCCCGAAGGGCTCCTCCGCCCTGGATTCCCTGTGTTTCCACTTCCTCTCTGTACCAGTGTCCCTCCTCTCCCATCTTCGTTCTAGGAATACCCTCTTAAAGACAAACGAACACAGAACTGAAGTCAGCGTCTATGTTCACGTTAGCATCGCATGCCTGTTTTGTTTTAAGTATGCTAGTATAATGCTTTCCTCATTTCATTACTCCTTAAAGATCAATTTTAATAATTAAAGAACTCTCTAACAATGGCTGCACTACTTCCCCCTCGGCTGCTTACAGTTGGGAATTCGGATGACTTCCAGCTCTTTGTTATTCTTAAGAAAGACTGAGAGCAGGGCTGCTGTGTTCATCTTGGTGTAGGTCACATCCGTCTCAAGGCTTCTAGCTTCAACTCTATTTTGAAGGGTTATTCTGAGCCAGGCTGGGGGTGGAGGGGCAGAGGCGCTGAGACAACAGCCTGCTGGCCGATGAAGCTCCTCTCTCAAGGCTGGGATAGACACTTCAAAGACCACCTTTGGCAGGAAGTCAATTTTGAATCAAAGCAAAGTCGGTTTTCGAGGCTGCCATGTTGATGAGAGCCCATCTGGCCACGGGGATTGCAGAACCATGGCTCCCCCAAGACTCCTCCTACCATGGCCCCTTTCGGATGCAAAGCAATCCTACAGGATTCATAGGGTTTCCTAGGCCCCAGGGAGCAGCTGGTGGCTTCGAATCATTGGCCTCTCCGTTAGCACCTGTGCGCTTTAACCACTGCGGTGCCAGGGCCCCATTCGGTAAAGATTCGGGCCTCGGAAAGCTCAGGAAGCAGGTCTATTCCGGTGACCGAGGTGCTCAGGCCGCAAAATGTAAGGAGCATGACCCTCGAGCGCCCCTCCAGCTGACCTCACCTCACGCCAGCGGGGAGGGCGGTCCACGCACGCACGGGGCGCAGCAAGTGCACAGACCGCAGCTGAAAGCCGGTTTGGTTTTCGTTTTAACAAAGGAACAGAAAACGGGCCCTTAGGACTCGGGTAGAGGAAGTCAGAAAGTGTGGGTGGAACCAGTGAGCCAGAGCAGCAAAAGAAATGAGGAAACTGGTTGTGAAAGCCTGACAGTGGATCCTTATAGAGAGATAGAGGCGTATAAATTCTTGTGGATGTATCTATATACCCAAACTCACTGCCGAAGTCAATTTGGACTGGTAGTGACCCTATATGACAGGGTGGAGCTGCTCACTAGGGTTCCCAATTCTAAATTTTTTATGAGAGTAGACAGCCTCATTTTTCTCCTGTACACCTGCAGCTGGCTTTGAACCACGAACCTTGAGGTTAGCAGCCCAATACTTAGGCACCACCAGGGCTCCTAATATATATGTATATGCAATTATATATGTGTATGAGGAGAGCGGAGGATAAAATTAGTCATTTAAAACATTTTCAAGTGCTTAATTCAGTGACACTAATTATATTCACCATGTTGTTCAACCACCACCACTGTTTATTTCCAAATAATTTTTATCCCCCCCAATCATAAACTCAGAACCCCTTAAGCAATAACTGCCTATTCCTCCCCTCCTCCCAGCCCCTGTTAAGCACTAACTAACTTCAGTGCCTAGTCATAAGCCTTTTCTAGACGTTGTGCTTCAGTGGGGTCATATACTACTTATTCTTTTGTGTCTAACTAATTTCACTTAGCTTTATGTTTTTAGGGCTCAGCCATGCCATAGCATGCATCACAATTGTATTTATCTTTATGGCTGAGTAATATTCCAATGTATGCATACACCGCATTTCATTTACCCATTCGTTTAGAGGTAAACACATTTTTCAGTATCCAATCAGTTGTCATGGGAAAAATTGGACTTGGAAAGTTTCCCCCCTGGTGGTTAGCATTATCTTTATATCTCACACATATTAGAAAGTGGGTTGGGATAGTACAGATAACTTTTTTTTAAAGTGCTAAAGTGATAAGAAGGTCTCCAGGTGGTGCAATAGTTTGTGCTCAGTGATGAACAGACAGCCGGGCCGTTTAAATCCACCCAGCAGTGGCATGCAAGGAAGGTCTGGTGGTCTATGTCCATAAGATCACATCACCAAACCTTACGGAGTTATGAAAATGGAATGATGGGGGCGGGGGGACAGGAGGGTTGGGGATTAGGGGTGGGAAGGCAAGGTGCGTCTGACCTCTCACTTAACCAGGAGGAAGAAGAATCAAGATCCACACTCACAGCTCAAGGCTGATGCCGATGAAACCAAGACCAGACATACCTCCCACATACCTCCCCTCTTCACCCTACCTGCCAGTTCTGACACCAGCCATCCTCTCCCGTGCACTTGCTACTTCTCTGCTGGGCTTGATAGCTCATTGCTGTGGCCACACAGAACTCAGACAGCGCAATGAAATGATTTAGTAAGGGAATAACAGGGTACACCAATCAGGATACTGTTTTTGGGTCAGGGAGCCATGCTTAAGGTTGGTTTCTCTCTGACCTCTCAGACTCTCAGTCCATCAACTGGGCCCCTTCAGTTGTTACAAAGATCTTTGAGGTCTGTCCATAAGTGCCCAGAGGCACGTCCCGTCACTAGTAAGCCTCAACTGATAGGAGTTCAGTTTTCTCACTCCACCATCTCCTAGTTCTGTTACCCTTATTGCTGACATTTCTCTGCTGTTGCCTCTGATTTCCTCTCACTGCCTCTAGTGCTACAGCTCTCTGCCTCCTGGGTCTAAGAGGGTCACAGCGCAGAGGTTCTGTGTACACAAGATGCATTCCACTCCTGGCTCTTTTTTCTTGGTGGCAGTCAGGTCTCCTCTCCCTATTCACTTGTCTCTCCTTTTATCTCACAAAGAATAAGGGTACGTATCATCTTAATCCTGCCTCAACACAAATAGTTCTGTATTTACACTTCCAATGGAGGATAATTACATAAGATCACAAGCTGGAAACCAATACTCTGGTTTCTCTTCAAATCGTATAAATCTTTCGCCTTTTACACAAGCTGGAAACCACACAATACTGTGAATCACGAACTACACAAATTGATACATAATCCTAACCATCACAGGCTCCAGACACCTCATCTGCAGGGCCCCACCCAGTCACTGTGTGGGGGTCTCAAAGAGTGTGTTTAGAAGGGCCACATTAATATCATTGCACTGCAGGAGTACAGCTCTATCTGACACACACCTGGTCATCATGGGTCAGAACTGACTTGCTGACAGTGAGTTTGGTTTGGTAGAAAGTGTGGTACTCAATCTTGCCTGCACATTGGAATCCCTTGGACAGATTAAAAAATATTGGTGACTGGTCTTACAGTGAAGGATCCTGATTTGATTGGGCTGGAGTGTAGCTTGGACAAGGAGTTTCTACTACGAAGTCAACATGGAGAATCACCACTAGGATTCTGTTCTGAATGTGAACTGCTGTGGGATGTTTGCGATGTAGGAGAAACCTGATTCTATAGTTTTTTGGGGGAAGAATCTCCGTAATGATAAGTGTGGATTTTATTCTGAGAAGAATGAGAAACCACTGATGGGTTTTCAGTAGGATAGCGGTGACAGGATCTGATTATTACATTGAGAAAATAACTTTGGCTTCAGTGTGGCAAATTTCCTTAGGATAGTTTCCCAGAAGCAGAATTAGCAAAGGTATGCACAATTTTCAGTCTTTGGATGCAACTCAAAGCGAACCCACTGCCATGCAATTCACAGTGACCATACAGGGCAGCGTCCAGCCGTAGGGTTTCTAAGGCTGTGATCATTAAGGAAATAAATTATCACATCCTTCTCTGAGCACCTGATGGGTTTGAACCACCAACCTTTTGGTTGACAGTCAATCACTTAACTACCTGCCACCAGGACTCCTTTGGGTATACATAGTTAAATTGCTTTCCAGGAAATTTCTGCCACTGGATCACTCCCCTTCTGTGGTTTTGGGATGGAGAGGGTGGAGGGGTGGGCAGACGCAGAGTTGTTTGTTATTGTGGTAAATACATAGAGATAAGCAACAACAAAAAAAAAAGTATTGCTAGCAGGGTTCTGGTTCATACATGGATGAGTTTATTCCAAGCAAAGTGTGTTTAACCATGTCTCTGTGATCAGTGTATGGCAGATAAGTCATCTCAGTAATACAACTTGTCTTCGTCTCCTTGGGGTGCTTTCCAAAAGTTCTCAATCAAAACAGTGTCTTCCAAGGAGATCTACTCAGTCAGTTAAGTTCAAGGTGGAGAGTTAAGATCAGAAGCCTATAGTGATTGTTTCTGGGGGGTGGGGGTGGGGGGGATTCCAGAGGGATAATCCTGATAGATTTTCTCTAAGGACACGAATCATGAGGATTAGTAGGTTAGGAAGAAATTTTTTAAAAAATCATTTTATTAGGGGCTCATACAACTCATCACATTCCATACATACATCAATTGTGTAAAGTGCATTTGTACATTCATTGCCCTCATCATTCTCAAAACATTTCCTCTACACTTAAGCCCCTATCATTAGGTCCTCATTTTTCCCCTCCTTCCCAGGAAGAAGTTTTAAGAAAACAGCAAACTGCCTTGGTGAGAAAAAGGCCAGAAACACTGTGCTGAAGGATATACCCCCTCCCCCCCAATCACAACAATGCACCTGCTTGTTCACCTAGGGTAGAAAGGGCTGTCCTATTAGAAATTCTTGAGGAAATCTCACCCCATCCACCTTACAGCCCTGATCTTGCCCTTTCAGACTTCTCTTTATTCCCCAAGTTGAAAAAAACATTTCAAAGGGACATGATTTGCGTTTTCCAAGAATGCCAAAACAGCTGCTTTGATGTCAGGAGAGCAGGATTCTTGAGGGAAGAGTGCTGTTTTTAGGGCCATCTATAGTGACCCGGGTATAGCAGAATGAAACACTGCCTCGTCCTTCCTCATTCTCACAATTGTTGTGTTTGAGCCCATGGTCGCAGCCAAGGGGTCAATCCACTTTGTCTAGGGTCTTCCTCTTCTTGGTTGCCTCTCAACTTTGCCAAGCAACATACCCTTTCCCAAGGACTGGTCTCTGCTGATAATATGTCCCCATGATGTGAGACAAAGTTTCGTTACCCTCATGTCTAAAGAGCTTTCGGGCTGTACTTCCAAGACAGGTTTCTTTATTGTCTTGGCAATCCATGGTACTTCCAATATTCTTTGCCAGGGAAGAGTTGGGGAGATGGAAATACTGCCTTCAGAAGTGTAGATGGAGGATATGTCAGGAAACAATATTCACATTTATATAGATTGTTGTGTGATATACAGTCCTATGATTTGGGTAGCAATATTTTACTTACCCTCATCTATGTCACGAAACAGCTGGCACTTCAACAAGCTCAGTTCAGAGACATTCATTCGGTTCACCATGTCGTTCCACCACCACCTTTCCTGATCCCAAATTGCCCCACTATGCCTAACAAGAACCCGATGCCCAGCAGTGGGTGTTTTTGAAGGTCAATGGGAGACAAGCAATTGCTTGAGCAAGTGGACATCACTCCTGCCAGCGCCTTTTCCCCTATTTTTCATTGGTCAAAATATTATTCGAATCACAAGTGCTTCATAGAAGTTGTCGATCTGAGTTTTAGGTAACATTTATTGCGTATGGTATGGCAGGCGCTGTGAAAAGTACTTTATATCCAGTAATTCCATTCAGTGTGGAAACATCTTTAGTACCAGTCTGATCATCTCCTTGACATCAATGAGCGTCCGGACCAGCCACTCTGAGGGTCTGGAGCTTGCTCGGTTTCCACGTGAAGGAGTCAGAGTTAGAACCAGAGACTTTCCTTGAGTTATTCTGCTATTGCTGTGTGATGCAGAAAAGTTAAAAAACCCTGGCAAATTTTTCTCACAAGTCTAAGATTAGGGTTATGCTGCTGCTAATCCTTTGGAATCTCAAATATTGACGTAATTTGGCCAGGCACTTCCTGTTGAATATATGCTGACTCATAGTGACCCTGTATGTGTGAGTAGATCTGTGCACTATAGAGTTTCCAACAGCTGGTTTGGGAGAAGTAGATCACCAGGTCTTTCCTCCTGGGTGCCTCTGGGTGGACTTGAATGCTAGCCTTTCATTCAGCAACCACATATGTTAACTGTTCGTACTGTACAGGCTGGGCTCCTGCACTGTGGTTGGGATCAAGGACTTAGGGAAGTGGACTTGGGCCCTGAGCCTGCTATAGAAGAGGAAGGCATTAACTCGGAGCATAAACAGCACAGGACTGGAGGCCATAGATCCAAGAGACCTCAGAACTTACAGCCGACCAGCAGACCAATTTAAAAACAAAAGGGGATAAAACAGCTCTAATCCTTCGCTATTGAATAGGGGTTGTTAGTTTTTTCTGTGAGTTATAAAGATGGGGAAATGCCAAGAAGTGAACACCTGTGTTTTCTCATGAGCCATGGTCTTTGCATGGTCTGCATAGGAAAGAGAATCCTACCAGGTCTCTGTCAGCCGGGTAAGGCCCTCTGACTCACAGCTGGGTCACAAGGTCCACCAGTCCACAACTGGGTAATGCCCATTGACCCACCACTCAAACTGGCTAAAGTGCACTGACTCACAGCTGGCAGCACTCCCTAATCTCATTCTTGGCCCAATAAATCCTGTGTGTATGCTCAATGCTCCACCCCAAAGGCACTGATTGCAAGGAAGAGCAGGAATCGTGGTTATAAGTTGGGCTGCTAAGTGCAACATCAGCAGTTCGAAACCACCAGTCATTCCTCTGGAGAAAGACTGGGGTTTCTACTCCTGTGAAGAGTTACAGTCTTGGAACCTCACACGGCCAGTTCTACCCTGTCTTATAGGGGCATTCTGAGTCAGCTTTGACTCAATGGTAGTGAGGGTTCCTTTTTTTTGGGTTTATCCAGGACAGTCAGTGTACTACCCATTACCTCTGGTCTTACACAGGTATGAACCATAAATTCCAAGCCACAGGGTGAATTATCATAGTCTTCAACACATCAGATGTTATTGAGTTTTTCTGTTTGTTTTTCTAAAGGCTTTGGGGGATGGGCCTTTTCTAGTTGGATTGAAAAACAAGCTGCAGGGTGATGGAGAGAGAAGTTGAATATACCCATTTCTCCTACTTTTTGTGTCCCTTCAGAGAGATTGCATCTTTGTCACTTTTGTGTCCCCAAGAGCTTGGTTAGTAGCTACTCAAAACATTTTACTGACTGTTGACTGAAAGAAAAATATGATGGGGGAGTGAGGGGGAAATAATGAGGAGCTGATACCAAGGGCTCAAGTAGTAAGAAAATGTTTTGAAAAAGATGATGACAATATATGTGTTTGACACAACGGATATATGTATGGATTGTGATAAGAGCCCCCAATAAAATAAAAACTAAAAAAAAATGGATAAAAAATTTAAAAATGATTAGGTAGGTTGTACCCTTAAAATATATGTAAGCCATATTCATTTTGCTTATGTAAATAAGTATCAATTGCAAACTCATGAAACAAAAATACTTCGTAGCTGATTGACAGCCTCCCAAAGAACATAGCTGTGCATGAGGGGAACCTACAATTGGAACTCTGTTCAAGAAAAGAATAGGGAGAGGAAATGATAAATAGGGACACCTCTGTAAGCCCCTTACATTAAAAAAAAACAAAACCAACAACTGACAAGACCCTTCCTCATAGTATCCCCTCAACAAGAAGTAGGGTGCAAGTTTGTGGGCACTGAGGGAGAATTTTAGGGTAGGGGAAGTGCACCATGACCTTGAGACATATGACTGAATTTAGTTTTTACCCAAGTTGGTGGTCATGTTTTGAGTCAGACAAACTCTGAGGGAATTTCTGTGTTGAGTCAAATAGCGGCACCAATTCAGAGAAACGATTTTGTGCAGTTCAAAACCACCAGCAACTGGATGGAAGAGAGATGAGGTTTTCTACTCACATTAATAGTTACAGTCCTGGAAGCCCACAGGGCAGTTCCAGCTTGTCCCATAGGACAAGATTCGGCTAGAAGTGTGAATGGACTTGATTGCAGAGTTTGGTTTGGGGAGCCTTGGTGGCGTAGTGGTTATGCATTGGGTTGCCAACCGCAAGGTCAGCAATTCGAAACTACCAGGCGCTCTGTGGAAGAAAGATGGGGCTTTCCACTCCCTTAAGAGTTACAGTCTCTTAAACCCACAGGGACAGTCCTACCCTGTCCTACAGGGTTGCTATGAGTGGCAAGATGACCAGTGAGCGTTTCCCTCTTTCAAGGAAAAGAGGGAGGGCGAGGCCCAGGAAGGGCAGTTCATTTAAAAAAGCAGGATCCTACCTTGTGGCCTTAAGCCAGGAGGCCAAGGCCGGAAGGGAGATCTCAACTCCTTAACAACTTCATGAACAAAGGCCATAACCACAATCTTAAATTACACTGTCTATACATAAAAGCTTTCTCCTTGTAAAAGCAAATGATAGGTTCTGACCCCATGTGCAGGTAAGGTTTTAGATTCTTTAAGACCATCATTCCTAAGTTGTTTCCTGCCCAAAGGTTATCCGCTTGGTGTGCTAAGATCACTTTTCTTCTGCGCATGTAAAATCTACATCAGACCCTTTAGTGAATTATTTGGGGGGGAGCTCGGTGGCACAGTGGGTGCCCCCCCTCCAGCCTTCTTCTGGTAGGGAAGGTGTGCAAACCTTAGGCTGGAACCATTTCAAGGCTCAAGTCTCACTGGCGGTAGTGGATACGCCCTCCCTTTGGTTGGTGACAATGTGAATAAAAGGTCAAAAGTGTCGTAGGACAGCACCGGCACATATCAGGCGAAGCCTGGATAAGCCGATACTCACCCCGCTCTCATTATTTTCACTTATTTAACGAAGAGGGTAGGGAAAGTGGACGCACTAGAGCGCCGAAGGAAGTCCGTGTGTGCGCGCGCGTGCGCGCAAGGGCCGCAGCCCCCACGTCCTAGGTCCTCCAATGGACGCCCGTCTACACCTGACCGCCGGCCCTCCGGTGTCAGGTGCTCTTCGCAGTGACTTTGGAAGGGTGAACACGGGGACACGGGGACCAGGGATGGAGATACCCCCACTCCCGTGATCCTCCGAGGCAGTGCTGGGACCCGGGGGCTGTCTGC
>NW_022103901.1:25980258-25998459 GCF_000313985.2 Echinops telfairi
GCGGCCTAGGCCCTCCAGCCCCCGGGAACGGGCGCGGTTTCCCGGGTTCCCGCCCGCCCGGCCGGGCTGGGGGAGGAAGGCCGCCGGGAGGCGAGGCCTAAATGCCTCCCTCGCTGCATTTCAGCCTCGGGCGGGAGCCGAGCCCCAGGGCGGCTGGCGGAGCCGCCGGCCTCGGGGTAGAGCCCGCGGGTGAAGGCAGGGCCAGGTGCTTCCCGGGGACCGTGCACGTCACACCCCCAAGTTGGCATTTGAGTTGGGCTCCGGGACCCTTTCTCCCACCCGCCCACCTTCTCAGCCCCCCACGTGAAAGATCTGCTCAACTGTGTTACCTCCCTGACCTCCGCCTCCCACGTGCTCGTAGACTTGTTTAAAAAAAAAAAAAAAAGGACGAAAGACTACGGCGGAGGCTTTACTCTTGACTTTGGCCATGGCATTTGTGGGCCCGGGGAATGTGAGTTTTGACTGTTCGCGGGGCCGACCCACTCTGGTTTTGGCGATTGAAGTGTCCCCCAAGTGCAAGGCAGCCAGCCATGGGGATGAAGAGCGCTTCCCATCCGGACTGCGAACGGTGCCCTTTGGGTAGTGCATTGGAGGGAGGAATGTTCCCTAGCTGGGAACTTTTGATCAGGTTGGAGTTTAGTAGGAGTATCAACTTTTTTTTCTTCTTCATAAAAATATGCCTTTAGCTTTCAGGTTTCATCCCGATTAATCATGGGACATGTGCTGAATTTAGGATTGGACTAGTCTTCTCTTGCAGAATTTTCGTAATAATTTAGAGGCTGTTTGGAATGCTACCCAGTGCCTAGAAGGACTCCCAAATGAATGCGTGTGATATTTTAGGGGTATGTGGTTTGTGGAGTATTCATACTTTAAAGCAAGTGTGCTTGGTGGTTCTCCAGCCACTGTTAGAATCGCTGGGTGATGTGTACATTGTGGGGATTCCTCTGCTTGATAGAAAAATGCAAAGAATCTTTTTTGGCAGATGAGTGATCGATCTCACATTCTTTTAAATGTGCTTTGACAAATCCTCTGTTACGAACCTGTTAAGATTGGTGTGTATGGTTTGGTGACTAGTAATTCCCGAGTCTAGAATTGAGATGTTAAGGAATAAGAAAATGTTTGATAAGCATAGGCTTGAGTCATCAACTACCATTTAGGGATTGAAATGGCTTTAAATAAAGCCAGTTGACTAAGTATTTTTATCTGTAATTAATGTTCTCTGTTGTTTTGTGCTTTTCTTTGAAATGTGTGAGGCTGGATTTCCCCTAGCCCAGCCCCCAACTCCCTACACACAGCTAACTAACATTAATTAGGTAAGAAATGCATCTGAACTTGACGTTGGAGAGCTCTACTTTGGCAGTGTATACTCCATGGCTTTTTGTTTGTTTAATACCAACTTGTATGTGAAAAAGTCTGTTGCAGTGTTACTTACTTTTCCACCTTTTTTTAGGCCCTCAGACTACAGTTTAGATCTGATGGGTAAGGAATCCAGAGGGTTTTAAAGTCTGTGACCCATTTCTCTCATTTTAATTCCCCACCCCCACCCCATTTTTATTGTGATCAGCATAGTAGAGGAGTCAACATCCCTTTAGAGCCGTGAAGTGCCCTTCACAAATAGTCCTAGAGTTCTTGGAAGAGAAAACTTTGTAGTCCTAAATAAAGACACGTGGCAGGGTCACTTGACAGGTGTGAAACAGAAAGGCTTATATAGTAATAGAATATACGATAGATGTTACCCACCTGGTTTCTTCTTTCAAGTGCTTTATTTCTTGACCTTTTTGGAAGGGGCTCAGAGGGATAGCTTTATTTGAAGCTGTGCTCTAACAAAGTCTCAGAACCGAATGCCTTGGGTAGATGCCACTGGGTGCTGCATTTGGTTACATGGAGTAACAGTTGTAAGTATGTTTTTTCCATTGTAGAAGGAAGAGAGCATACCTTTTAATTATTTGCAAGGCTGTGGAGAGCTGTTTATTTAAAATGGTCAATACAAAACTTTAGGTGCTTGTTAATTCGTAAGTGTTCACAAGTTAAATGAGGCTGTTAATTCTGTCCCCTCTTCACATCACAAAGGTGACAGACTCCAGTTAACTGACAGTGGAACTTGAGTTTGCTAATTCTCCACAAAGCATCTTCAAATGCAAGCAGGCACCTTGGGGTTCATCTAAATCATGTTTATTTTAAAAGCATCTTCTTGCCTTTTTTGTTCGATTTCTTCCCTGGGTTTTTTATTTGCTTATTTGTTTGTGTTCCATTTTTCTTGATTTAGGCATTTAAAAAAGAACTATAAAAGTAATTTTAGTGAGTTTCTGGTGGTAGTGCCACTTAGTCTGAAAAAGTCAAATGTGGTCACATGTGATATTTCATACAGAGTGACAGGAAGTGTAGCAGGTGGCTAACTAGTTCGTTAAGGCAGCAGAGCAAGCCTACCTTCACTAGAAGCATATCTTTAGCATTAAGTCTTTTTATAGCACTGGCTTTTAGTCTTTATTCTCTTGTTCAGTACACTCAATTAGTGTCTTAAGAATGCTTAACTAGATGAGTGATTTTATATCAGTATTATCACTTAAAACCTGTTGGTCCCTGAAACATAAAACTGACAAGTGGGGATTGGAACTTTTTGGTACTTCAGTTTTTTCACTTGGAGAAACAGTGGTGGCTGGCCGCTTTGGAGATGGGTGTCAACATCCCTCCCCACCCCCAATTAACCAGTCTCCCTGCTCCTGACTTTTCATTTAGGAAAGTAATCTAGTTGTGTTAGTCGGGACAGAGTTCAGAATGGCTTGTTTTAGAAATCAATGTGTTATTGTCCATTTTAACATCTAAACATAACATGGGTGGATTTGGAGTCCAGTATAGATACATCTCTACAGACAAGAGAAAGTGGGCAAGTCAACAGAAAACAGGCAGATTTAATTTCTAAACTTGGGATCTCAGAGCATGACATTTAACAGTACATATTGGGTGTTCTACTATGCCCAGATTTACAATCTCCCTACAGTTCTAGAAGAACCAAACTATATTAAAAGTTGTTTCCGTTTTTTAAAAAGTTCAAATGCAGGTATTCTCTGTATGACAAACCAAAAGTTAGGCAAGAGTTCTGTGAAGATAGAAAAACTAGCTATAGTACCAGGAGTTTCAAAAAGATTTTGGAAATTTTCTCTTATCCTTAAGTTAATTTTTCCAGTCTTTTTGAAGCACACTCATATGACTGACATAATGAGAAGCTGGATTTTTTAAAACCAGAGTTGCCTAGCTATTTATGAATCTATAGCAAGTCTGATACCCATAAGGTAATGAAATACGTAAGGATAAAATTAAGTGACGTTAAGATTAGGCTTTCTACTGTCATAAAGATTTATAGTCTCATGACCCACAGGGGCAGTTCTTCTCTGTCCTATAGGGTCACTATGAGTTGGAACGGACTCATTGGCAATGAGGAATGAGGGACGGAGTGACTGGAGCTTTATTTAAATAGAATTTAATGATTTACACATCTATCTGTTCCATGATCTCAAAGTACAACGAGGAGAGATTTGTTTGTTTTTTAAAGAAATTGTTTATGGGGATTTGGCCTTTTTTAGAGGGAGCTTTATTTTTTCCCATTCTAAACTAAGTTCCTTATAAAAATTTAGCAACTGTATTTTTAAATTGAATGCTTCTTCCTATTTCAGTTCATTTTTAAGTAAGGAATATACTGACAGTTCTTTTTTAAAAAGTAGTTTAGGAGATTATGAAATATTCTAATTCAATGAAAAAACTTAGTTCAATAGACAGTGATGTTTTAGAGATGTTTTTGATTGACAAAACTATTGCCTTCACAGAGCTTACACTGTAGTATAGGAAATTAAAAGAGCTTTGTAAAATGTAAAAAAATGTAAATATTGATTGATATATTTCTTAACACAATTATTTTGAACTATGGTTTAATAAGAGTTTAAAATGTGGAGAGTGTAAAAGGAAAAACTGTTAAGCTGAGGAGAGGGCAGTGGGACCGTGAGATTGATCTACAATTTTGATACAGTAAATTTGAGGGGAGGATCTCTTAACTTGCATAGAATAGGGAGATGGCAAATGTAGATTGTCTTTGGTAAAAAATACTCAGATTTGGTTAGAGGGGTAGGGTACTTGTGAGGAGTGATAAGATTTGGAGATGACGCTTAAGAGCTAGGTTGAGATTGTGTTATGTATCTTCTGTCATAGTTTTAAGTTTCTTCAGGGAACCGGTAGACTTTTATCAGCCAGGAAATGGCATGATGTAGGAAGACTAAGTTTAGTTGCTTTTTCTAGAGGGTGGTGGTGGTGGTATTTTTAATATCCCATTACCACTACACTACCAGGGGACTGAATATAAGCACAGTAGGAGACAGTTGTGACCATCTAGATCAGTGCTTATAGAAGTAGCAGTCAAAGAGACTAAAATACATGTCGCATTAGGCAAATCTGCTACATAAGATTTTTGGAAGTATTGAAAAACAAGGGTGTTACTTTGAGGTCTAAGGTGTGTCTGACCGAAGCCAGGTATTTTCAATGGACTCCTATGCAGTTTCAATTGCATCCTATGGACATTGATAAAGAAGACGGAAGAAGAGTCGGTGCATGTGAATTGTGGTGCTTATGAAGAATATTGAAAATACCATGCACTGCTAAAAGAACAAACTTACCTGTCTTGGAAGAAGTAAAACCAAAGGGCTACTTAGAGGCAAGGATGGCAAAGCTTCATCTTACATACTTTGGACATGTTGTCAGGAGAGACCAGTCCCAAGGACATCATGCTTGGTAAAGTGAGGGAGCAGTGAGAAAGAGGAAGGCCCTCAGGGATACAGAGTGGCAGAGGGGCTGCAACTATGGGCTCAGGCATAGGAACAATTTGAGGATAGCGCAGGATTGGGCAGTGTTTTGTTCTGTTGAGCATAGGATTGCTTGGGTTGGAACCTACAATCACACCTACACACACATCGGCAGCTGGGAACCTTTTGTATGCTACAAGCTGTTTGGACAGTCCTAACATTATTTGGAATGTTACAGAATTATCAACTTAAAAATTAGCCTACTATATTTATTTGGTTAAAGAGGAGCCGTGCTGGCATAGTGGTTTACCTATCTGTTGGGCTGCTAACCAAAAGGTCAGCAGTTGGAAACCACCAGCCACACCACAGTAGGAAGATGAAACTTACAGTGTCAGAAACCCACAGGGGCAGTTTTGCTCTCTCCTGTGGGGTTGCCATGAGTTGGAATCAACTGGATGGCAGTGTGATGGCTGTAACTGTTTGTTTTGTTGAGGTGTGTGGTCTTAGCTGGTATTGATATGAGCCGGCTCTGGGAGGTACAGAGGATTAAGCCCTGGGTTGCTAACTGCGGGGTTAGCAGTTCTTGCCCTTCAGTCATTCCAAAAAGGTGAGGGAGTCTGCTTATGGAAAGATCTACATCTCAGAGACCCTATGGAACAGTTCTACCCTATCCTATAGAGTTACTGTCAGTTGAAATTGACTCAGTGACAGTGGCATTTGGGGGACCTTCACTGCCTATTATATTGGAAAGGCCTTCAAAAAGGTAGTGGAAAACTTACATTATCTTTCAATTCTGTTTTTCCGTGAACTTTTTTGTCACCCCTTTGTAGTAGGAGCCCTCGTGGTGTAGTGGTTACACACTGGGCTGCAGTCCACATGGTCAGCAGTTGGAAAGATGGGCACCTCCAAGAAAGAAAGACTGAATTTTCTACTCCTTTAAACAGTTACAGACTCAGGAAAGCAAGCCACAGGAGGTCACTCTGAGTCGGTATTGACTCGATGGCAGTGAGTTTTTGCAGTAGATACTTGCTGCTTTTCTTCCCTACCCTAATTATTATATACACTCGGGTACAAGTCGACCTGAATATCAGCCGAGGCACCGAATTTTACCACAAAAAATGGCATTAAAAATGTGCTGAAAAAACTCGGCTTATACAGTACCTAAAGAGTATATACAGTATATATATACACCCTGTTTCCCCGAAAATAAGACAGTGTCTTATATTAATTTTTGCTCCCAAAGATGTGCTAGGTCTTATTTTCAGGGGATGTCTTATTTTTCCATGAAGAAGAATATGGTACACATTTATTGTTTATTTTATTAAAAGAGACCTCGTACTTCCTGTCTGCTCCGGCTGCCCTGCGGCCAACAGTGAGCTGCTCCACGGCGCCCACCTCTAAGGCCCAGAGTTACGGTAGCTTCAGGGGGCCTTATTTTCGGGGGGATGCCGTATATTTCAGTGAGAGGCAAAGCTGTAAATAGGTCTTATTTTCGGGGATGTCTTACTTTCGGGGAAACTGTATGTACCTAAAGAGTATATACGGTACCTAAAAGAAGTCTTCGAGAGGCTCCTTTCACAAGCTGTCATTTGTTTGGTGTCTTTTACCCTTTAGGCCTGGATACCCCTTTCCAAACTTCATTTTTGTTTTATTATTTTTGCTACCTATATTTAGCTATCCGTTTTTTGAGTCCATTTTAAGTACTATAAAATGCAACATACCTTTTCTTGTATAGAGGCCTGAAAGATATTTTGTGGATAATTCATATGTAAAACACACTTGTGTATTACATTTTAGTGTTGTTGTTTTTCTTTAATGCAACCTCTTAGAGCCCTATATAGCTTGCTGCTGCTTGTGGTTTTAGTACATTAGTTGTGCCCCATCTTGTATTAATTATAGTAATATATTTTTGCCCTCCAAATTGCATTCCTTTTAGAAACTCATCCTGTATACATGGACTTCTTTTTTAAGATACAAAGTGCATATGTATAACTCTTTAAATTCATTGGGTTTTGACAGATGTAGGCCCTGTGTGTGTAACCATAGCCCCCATCAAGATACAGCAGTCACTTAGTTGCAGCCTACCCCAACATCTGAGTGCACAGTAGATTTTGCTTAAACATTTTTTTCACATATATTAAAACAACAACTGTATTGCCATCAGTCAGTGCCAGCTCAGAGTAGAACTGCCCTCTGAGTCTCTGAAGCTAAACTCTTTATGGGAGTAGAAAGCACTGTTTTTCTCCTTTAGAGGAGCTGGTGATTTTGAACTGCTGAGCTTGCAGTTAGCAGCCCAATGCATACTACAACGGCTCTTCTTTTTATAGAATGGAAATTCTTGGGTAATGTCTTGTGATTTATTACCAACGTATAGTAGTTTCTGAGGCCCAATAACCTCTCTTAAACCGATTCCTTTTTCTATAAACATTGAGATTTCTGAAGATCCTTGAAACCATTCAGACAGCAAAGCCCCAGTGAACTAATTCCAGGTATATGAGTCCTTGAACACAGAGGGAGGGGTTCCTCTACTTGGTTGACTGTGTTCTTGTGAGGCACGTGTTCCGAGACCTCACTCCAGCCTCTCAGTACCAACGACTTGGGCTTAGTTCTGCTTTTTTACACACTCTCCATGCTGTCTTTAAGACTTCTTCCATCTCATTTCTGATTTTTGGCAGCAGGCCTACAATGAAAGCTGATGTGCTTTCATCACTTCAGCTGTTTTGTCCTCCTAGCTAGTTTGAGCCACTCTAGACTGAGATGGAGTCATTTTTCCCCTGCTTTGGTTTTACTGCACCTCAGATCATTCCTGCCTTAGGTCCTGTGCCTGTGGTATTCTTTCTGCCTTCTTCAGTGCCCTTGACCTGGCTACTCTTGTCCACCTCAAGCTGCAGTGAAAGAAGCTTGCCTTAACACATCACCCTGGCTTTTCTACATAGTACTGGACCACTATCTGAAGCTTTTGTGTGTATCTCCTATTAAGCATTGCTTCCATAAGATCATGAATCTTGTACACATTAGGCGCATCGAGCAACTTGCTGAGTTAGTGCACCCAGTGGTGTCACCTGGGAAGGTTCTTTGGTCACAGTGAATTTTTTCATAAAAGCAGTTGCACTGGAACCTTGGTTTTTGTGGTAGCTAATTTAAGAGAACAGTGTGCAGCTGTGAAATTTGGGTTCCTGCTCCGGAAAAGTGCCGCAGAAACTGTTGTGATGTTGAACACAGCATACAAGGACAGTGCTATGGGAAAAACTCAAGTATGTGAGAGGTATTTTTGTTTAAAAAAAGGTGAAATGTCAGTTAATGACAAAACTTGTACTGGATGTCTGAAAATGTCGACTCTTTGTGCATTTGGAGTTTATTCCACCAGGTTAGACTGTTAATCAAGTTTTCTATCTAGAGGTTCAGACAAGATTGTGTAATGGTGTGTTAGGCAGGGTTCTCTAGAGAGATAAAACCAAATTCCTGATAATATAATATATTTATTTATAAAGATAATTAGATATATAACGAGAAATGAACTGTTAAATCATATACAGATAAATATATAATACAAGAAATAAACAGTTAACTTAGAAAGCACTACAAATGGTTCAGTGCAACTCACGTCTGAGAGAGAAAGTTGAGAGACTAGCAGTTCTTCGAGTCTAGTTTGATGCCAGATCTTCCTTTATTTGTAGAGAGAGCTAGGCTATGTCAGCATAGCAGCCAATCACAAGGCAGGTCACCAACCGCCAGTCCCCAGCTCCAGAGAAGTCTTAAAGGGACCTCAACTTACAGCAACACAGTCCACAGGCTAGGAGTCCCACAGGCAGTGTAGCCTTTAAATTGGGGCACAGAACAAGCAAGGCAGCCGCACACTGGTCCGATGATCACGGAGCAAGAGACAAGAAAGGCAAGGCTCACCAAGCCATTTATCCCTCTGCCCTTCAGTTAATCGCACTTGTGTTTATCAGCCAGGCTGGCACAATAAACTATCTCAAACGATATGCAGCAAAAAAGGCCTGATTTGTGGCAGACTGGTTTTGCCACCACTACAATGCACCTGTACATGCAACCATCTCAGTGTGCCAGTTTTTTGCAAAAATCAGCATGCTTCTCTTGCCTCAGGCACCTGACTCATCTGATTGTCGTTTTTTTGTTGTTGCTGTGAACGAAGAGGTTAAAAAAAATCAGGGAGGTGCTGTCAGCCATCCAAACAGATGAGTTTGAAAAAATGTTTCCAAGAATGGAACCCCATATTTCACAAATGTATTAAGTGTACTGGAGAGTACGTTGAAGGTGATACGGTTGTTTTGTAAAAAAAAAATTTTAATACATAGCTGGGGCAGAGGGGATTCCAGGTTTTCTTGAGTACCCCCTCCTACACCGTGTGTCCCAAATAAAGGGTGTTGAAACAATCAGTGGGGGGGTGGGGACTGCAAAAGCAGACACCTATACTTTATCCAGGAGCCCTGGCGACATAGTGGTTACACATTGGACTCCCAGCCACAAAGTTAGCAGTTTGAAACCACCAACTGCACTGCGGAGGAAACACCACATTTGCTTATTCACCTGCTTTGTCTTCAGCGGTTGTGTCAGGAAGGTGAACATCATAGAATGCCAATTTAATAGAACAAAGTATTCTTGCGTTGAGGGAGTACTTGAGTGGAGGCCCAATGTCCTTCTGCTACCTTAATACTAAACCTATAAATATAGTCACATAGATCTATTTCCCCATCCTCATATATAGATATATTTGCATATGCACATGCCTTTATCTAGGCCTCTATAAATGCTTTTTGGCTCCCAGCTCTTTCCTCTATTTCCTTTGACTTTCCTCCTGTACCACCACCATGCTCAGTCCCCACCTGGGTTTCAGCAATTCCTCTTGGTTACATTACCCTTGATCACGCCCTGCCAGGCCTCCTACACCCTCCTCACCATGTTTTGGATCACTTGTTCCCTTGTCCCTGGGTTTGTTAACACCACTTCCCTTCCCCCCACCTCCCCCTCTCCCATGTCCCCCCGAACTGTTGGTCCCGTTGTTTTCTCCTCCAGATTGTTCATCCAGCCTATCTTATTTAGACAGACCTGCAGAGATAATAACATGCGCAAAAACAAGACAGAGCAAAACCAAGCAACAATATACAACAAAACAACAACAACAAACCAATGACAAAATCCAAAACAAAACACAACAAGAAAGAAAAGCTTGTAGTTAGTTAAAGGACTAGTTGTTGGCCTTTAGGAGTGTTTTCCAGTTGGGGCACCATGCCTTGGCCCCAAAGTCCACCTTCAGCATTCCCTGGGGACTTTGCCGCTCCATTCCCTGCTGTTCTGTTGCACCCTCTTAGTGTTTTGCCTCGGTGTGGCGGGATCAGACCAGGCACAGTTCCCACATTGTGTCTCTGGTGTTGTCCCCTGTAGGGCTATGGGTCAGTGAGGGACGTCATGTCTCATAGTGGGCTGGCCATGTGGTCCTCTCTGGACTGGCTGCTCTAATTGGGATCATCGTTCTCAATGCCTGGTGTGCCAGGATGTGCTCCACTCTCTTCTCCTCCCCCTTCATCTGCTCTCGTGTGCCCTGATCAGACATGTCCCTGTCCTGGAGCTGCAGGTTCAATGCCTTCCTTTGACATAAATTCTAGGGGGAGGAGCAGGTGTCCACGTAGTAGTTGGGATTGGGTCCAGCACCTCAGACCTCTCCGCTGGTTCCCTACTCCACGCCCGCATGTTGCATTCACACCTTGGAGCACTGGGTTGAAATCTGGTCCCCCTTTCCCTGTGGAGATAAAAACAATACCCTCCGCTTGGGGGGTTAGTGCCCTGTGTCCCCACTACCTATTTCTTTTTTATTTCTTTTTTTCCTTTCCCCACCTCCTTTTTATTTGTCTACCATGTGTATCCCTGTATTTGGTCTGATCCCTGCCATATTACCTGGTCCTCACCCCAGGAATGTTTGTATACAGTAGCTTTTCCCCTATGCCCCTTTTGCAGTTTTTTTTTTTTCAAGCTTACTTCAGCAGATTTATGTTGTACTTGCCCTTTTGTGCTTGGCTTACTTCGCTTAGCATGATTTCCTCCAGTTCTTCCCAGCATGACTCTTACTCTTCATTCTTTTAAGAGTTTCCATGGAGTCCTGATGAGGTAGACCTGGGTTTCTTGTTTGAAATGGAGCACTTTGTTTCCTGACTCTGTAGATTCTAACACTAGAAATGGGGACTCATGGCTCTGATGACAGATGTTACTTTGGCTTCCCTGAGCTTTGCCAGAGTTCTAATGGAAGAGTCTATGAATGGGAGGAAAAATGTCAGGCTTTTTTGTTTTATAGAATGGGATTCTTTTCTGATTAGATGAGTAAAACAGATCCAAAGACAGTCCCCTGTATTACACAGTCAGGTACATGCAAAGAACACACATCTTGGAATGTCTGTCTTAAAAAGATCTATTGTTTTCTTAGGTCCTTGTGTCTTTTTGGTGTATAAATGTGAGGAAAAAAGAGAGTGCCAGACATGAAATTGTACCAATATCGCCTCATCTTCCAACCTGTCTACAAATCTACTTGCCTTCTGAGATAATTGGGAAAGTTAGAAATAGGAATGTGGGGGGGATAATCAGTTCACAGATTATAAAACAAAGTTATAAATGATGGGTTTTTAAAAAAAAATTAATTTGACCTAACATGGCTTTAAAAAGTTGATGGATCTATGGAACTGAAGATAATGAAAATTTCCCATGAATTTCTTGTAGGAATACTTATAATATTACTGGAGACATAAATTTTTTTACCAGTTGCTGCATCTCCCAGCCTTTTAGGCCATTTATAAATCTACTTACCTTCTGAGCATAATTGAAGTTAGAAATGTGACCAAAGAATTTAAGATTCCACTCTTACGTACTTATTTCTAAAGGGGTGTGTGTGTGATTATTGTTGTTGATCTGCAAAGATATTTATGTTAGAAGCTGGTGTCATAACTCTAGTAATAGATCAGGAAATAGGAAGACAAAGATCTTTTGTCCTGACTGCCTCTGAGGAGGCAATTTTCCCCTTAAGATGTAGGGGTTATCATGTACGGTTAAAGATTAAGTGTGAGAATTATTAAAGAAACTATTCCAATGCCATAAAAAGGCTATTTTGTGTTGTTTCTGAATCAAATTTGATATTTTAAAGAACTTTTTTAACTTTGGCCTCAAAAGTTTGAGAGGGAAAAAATGAAATTTCAAAGAGTATGGGGGAGGAGGCTTTAAAATAAAAAGCTTGTGTAAAAGTAGAATTAAAAGGTAACTATAAATTTTATTTCACAGCATAAGCTCAAAGTTAATAAGTGTTTGTAAGTAATGACCATAACTAGCCATTTAGAGCACCCCTAAAGAACTGGACACCAACCCCCCAAAATTGCCGTAGAGTCAGTTCCAACTCATTGCAACTCTGTTGCCATAATCTTTATGAGAACAGACAGCCTCATCTTTCTCCCACAGAGTGACTGGGGGTTTGAACTTCTAACTTTGTGGTTGTCGACCCTGAGAACCGAGTATCTTAGGAATTTAACCATCTCAATGAAATATTTTTTACATTATAAACTGAAAAAAAAAAGGGTGCCGTTCAAAGATATTTTAAGAAATCAGAAAGCACCAAATCAGGACTGTAAGGTAAATGCTTAATGATTTCCTGGCATAAATGACAAATTTGCCCTTCTTTGATGAGGGTAGTGAACAGGAGACTTTGTTGTAGTGGGAAAGGACTTGGTGAAGCTTTCCCAGGTTATTTTTTAGCTATAGTTTTCTCACAACACTCTTATAATACGATATTAACTTTTTTTGGCGGGGGGTGTGGAGGTGGGGGGGCTTCTAGAAAGTCAACAAGTAAAGACCCCAAGCTATCCCCCCAAACAGTTGCTTTAACTTTTGTCCTTGGTCAGTCCACCATAGTAGCCATTGCTTTGCTTGCGCTTTATCTTCAGAATCATAGTAATAAAGTCATGCTTCCTCTCTTGTTACAATTCCAAGAGCTGTTTCAGGAGCCACTTGTTTTAAATTTCCATTGAAATCCTGCTCCTGTACAACGGTTTTGGCACCCTTCAAGCAGAAAATCTGTTCAACTTTAATTTTTCAGTCAGATTTGTGTAAGCTGAACCAGTTGAAATGCCTATACTGTTGGCTGTTTCTACTGTTAATCATTGCTCCTAGGACCTTCACTTAGGGTATACATTGGATGAAATTTTGCTTTGCAAATTGGTGCGGGTGGTCTGTTGGCTGTGGGCTTCATCTTCAGCATCATCTTAGCCCTTTTAAAAATGAGCTATCCATTTGTAAATGGCTGATTTCTTTTCAGGGGCTGTAGGACAGAGTAGAACTGCCTCTCTGGGTTTCTGAGACTGTAAATCTGTTCTGGAGTAGGAAACGACATCTTTCTCTCACGGAGCAGCTGGTAGTTTGTAGCTGGCAAACCTAGCGCATAAACCACTATGCCCCCAGGGCTCCCCATTCTCCCAGCCTTGAGGTTAGCAGTCCGGGGCCTAACACACAGGGCTCCTGGTTTTTCTGGCCATTTGGATAAATCAGGGGAGAGGTGCAAATGGAAATAGATAAGTAGAATAAATATACCCTGCCCTTTTATACAGTTGGAATTTTAGAAGGGAGTCGTATAATTCCCTTCTCGTATAACTGGAGTATTCAACTCCAGTTGAATACTGTGTGGCTTCCTTCCAGTCTGGTTATGTATATGAGAATCAGTCACAAAGCACTGCTTCACAATCAAATAAACGTGGAGAAAGAATAGCTTCACATCATCATATTTTGTGTAATGTTTCTTTATATTTCTCTAACACTTTTCTAAAGAACCTACCCTCTTTAGTAGCCAGTTTTACAAAGCAATTTTGACATCTTTTAGGGACTCATCATGTTTCTTTAAAGTGTTCGTTGAGTGTTGGGAACAAGAAGTGTCACGGGGCAAGATCAGGCCTGTAGTGTGGATGGTGTAAGATTTTTCAAAGAGATTGCTATCTCACAGCCCTGAAGAGTGAGCAAGCGCATTGTTGTGAAAAAAAATCTTCAGTGCTGCTCTCCTGCTCTTTTTTTCATCAGTGTAGTATTTCATTTTCCCAAAACTCCAGTGACCTCCAGGAAGATCTGTCTTTGGAGTAAAAGAAAAAAATCATCACCGTGACCGCATCCCTCACTTGTCTGTGTCACTGTGGTACTGTGCTGGCTTGTGTGTTGCTGTGATGCAACAAGTCAAATTACGACCTGGATGCATCCCACCTGAGTTTCCCAGAACATTTTAAGAACTGAATTGATGAATTGAACACTAATGATAGCATAACGTCATTCATAAAGTAAGCAAAAGGTCATTAAAAAGATGAAGAGCAGACCAACGTGAAGTCAGAAGAGACTCTGAAACTTGCTCTTAATTGTAGGGCAGTAAGGCAAATGGAAGAGATGCTAAGCAGCAGGGGAAAAAAAGCTAAGCAGAACATATTTTAAAGGATAGCCTGAGAAGACAAACTAAAATAGTGAAATGAAATGTCCAAAGACCTAGAGTTAGAAAACCAGAAAGGAAGAACATGTTTAGCATATCTTAAACTGAAAGAGCTGAATAAAAGGATTCAAGGCTCAAGTTGTAATATCGGAAGATTCTATGGGCAAAATATTGAATGATTCAGGAAGTATCAAAAGAAAGTAGAATACACATAGTCACAGTGTCAAAAAGAACTGGCTGACATTCAGCCATTTCAAGAGGTAACATGATTAAGAACCAGTGGCACTGTAGGAAGAAGTCCAAGCTGCACTGAAGGCATTGGCCAATAGCAAGACTCCAGGAATACCATATGTTCCAACACGCTCATGAAGTACTGGAAACACACACTCGCCTGTGCCAAGACAGCTACTTGAGCCAGCTGACTGGACGAGGTCAATATTTGTGCCCATTCAAGAGGATAGTGACGCAACACAATGCACAAAGTATTGGACAATATCACATGCAAGTAAAGTTTTGCTGAAGATCATCCGCCAGTGGTTGCAGCAGTACATTGACAGGGAGCTTCCAAAGATTCAGGCCAGATTCAGAAGAAGACATGGAACAAAGGATAGGGTTGCTATGTCAGATGGGTCTTGTCTCAAAGTAGTGTGTGTTACACTGGGTTGTCTAGAGAAACAAAACCAATGATACTCTTGTATATGTATAAGAAACAAAACCAGTGATACTCTTGTATATGTGTAAGATAACTTTCTATCAAGAAGTAATTTTATATCAAGAAAACCTCTCAGCACAGTCTAAATCAACGCCCATGGGTCCAATGTTAGCCAGAGTTCTCTTTATCTGGAAGATCTCAACCTATGGGTCGCAACCCCTTTGGGTTCGAACAACCCGTTCACCGAGGTTGTCCGATTCATAACAGTAGCAAAATTACAGTTATAAAGTAGCAACGAAAATAATGTTATGATTGGGGGTCACCACAACACAAGGAACTGTATGAAAGGATTGCAGTATTAGGAAGGTTGAGGGCATGATAAGCTACCGGCGGGTGAAGCAGGAGCAGAGAGATCACAGGCTGCTGGGTACAGAGTTGCATGGATCAAGGTAGGTGGGAACATGGCAGGGTACCAACAGCTCAGAGATTCGCTGCCAGGGCCAAAATGGGGGCCACCCCTGGAGGCAGACAGAGTCCAGCAAGTAGAGTGGGCGAAGGAACAGAGCGAGCCTTCCCCAAAGTTTCTCTTATAAAAAGGCCACACCCTCAAGGAGGCATCATCAGGCCGGGCCTGTTTGGTAAGGTTAGACTCAACCCCTTCTTCCAGAAAGGTACATATTGATATAAAATCTAATCACCACATAGAGAATACTAAAAAGGTGCTTGCTTATGATTTATTAACTATGCAAAGGCATTTGTGTGGATCATAACAAACTGGTTGACCCTAAGAAGGATAGGAATTCCAGAACACTTAATGTGCTCATATGGACGGATCCTATACATGGGTCAGGAGGCAGTTGTGTGAATAGAACAAGGGAAAATTGCATGGTTTGAACTCAGGAACAGGGCCTAAAATCAGGAAAGATGTGCATCGGGGTTGTATCTTGTTACCATACTTAGTCTGTGTGCTGAGCAAATAATGAGAGAAGCTGGGTAATCTGAAGAAGAGTGTGACGACAGGATTGAAGGAAGGCTTATTAACCTGTGATGCAGATGACACAACCTTGCTTGTTAAAGTGAGGAAGATTTGAGGCGCTTAGTGATGAAGATCAAGGATTGCAGCCTTCAGTATGAATTACAACTCAATGTAAAGAAGACCAAAATTCTCACAACTGGACAAATGATAAGTGGAGAAAAGACTCAAGTTGTCAAGGATTTCTTCAGTCCAGGATCAAGGCTTATGGGAGCAGTCAAAAGGTAAAACAACTCATTGCATTGGGTAAACCTGCTGTACAAGACCTCTTTATAATATTGAGAAACAAGGTTTCTTTGAAGACACGGGTACCTTTGACCCAACCCATTATATTTTCATTTGCCTCATATGCATGTGAAAGTTGGACATGGATAAAGGAGACTGAAGAAGAATTGATGCATTTTAGTTACGGTGTTGACCTAAGAATATTGAAAATACTGTGGGCTGCTAGAAGAACAAACAAATCTGTCTTGGAACAAACAAATCTGTACATGAAGCTAGAAGGCTCCTTAGAGGCAAGGATGGTGAGACTTCATGTCACGTACTCTGGGCATGTTATCAGGAGATACCAGCCCCTGGGAAAAGCATCATGTTTGGAGTAGTTGAAGGGCAGCTGAAAAGAGGAAGGCCCTTGCCAAGATGGATTGACACAGTGTCTGCAGCAATGGGCTCAACCATAAGAACAGCTGTGAGGATGGCACAGGACAGGCAGCGTTTCATGCGGTTGTACACTGTGGTGGTGAGTTGGTGGAACCAACTAGATAGCACCTGACAACAGCATAACCTGACCATGCATCCCTGCTTTGAATGTAACTGGCCCTAAAGATCCCTTTGGAAGATACTGTTTTATTTGGAATTTTTTTTTTTTGAAGGCATCCTAAGAACACCAAGACCAACATGTTTTCAGTTGGAATAAACTCATGCAAGTATGAATTGGAAATCAGTTTTTTTGTTTGTTTTGTTTTTAAGCAAAAGGGAAGAAATTTATTGGAGTCCATACGGGAAACCCTAGAGAGACCCAGCATACCCTACTGTGTAGGCATGCCCAGGCAAAGGGTCACACCACTCACTGTACCCCCATGTCCCAGAATGACTCCCTTGAGCAGAGCCCCAAAGCCCCAGACTGGCTGGAGGTGGGGACGGAAATATGCTTTTTTCCCCGGAAATAGTTTTTAATTTACCCTCATAAATATATATATGAGGCAGCTTCAAAAAGTTCATAGTATTTTCCCCACAAAGTTTTTAAGCCTATTCGTATATATATCTTTTATTTTAAAAAATAGATTAGGGCAGTGCCTGCCAGGATTGTGGAAATTTTATATTCTGTTAGTGTTTTGTTTCGAACTACCAGAAAAAGGTGTCTTCTAAACTAAGATGAATTAATGAAATTTCATATTACATTATAAGACTGCATATGCAGTATTTAAGCTATCATGAACCTGTGGTACTATTTTGAATTGTATTCAGTGAGTAAATAATTGCTGTCTGACATCACTTATTTTAAAGCACTTAAATCAATCTGATTATACGTGGTATGATTTACTATATGGTGGAACCAAAGAAAAGGATCAGGTTTGTACGGGCCTTTGTACAGCCCTGGTGGTCCAATGGGTTATGAGTTGGAGCAGATGGACCCACTAGCTGCTCTGAGGGAGAAAGATAGGCTTTCTGCTCCCTTAAACATTGATAGCCTTGGAAATCCACAGAATCCGTTTACTCTGGCCACAAGGTTGTTCTGTTAGAATTGACTTTATGGCAGTTAGCTTAGCTTGTTTTTAAGATGTGAAAGAATGTGTGGGGAGTTTGCTTGGTGTAGACTGGTGCTTAAAACTTTGGCTTTGTACAAGATTTCTAGGGTGTATACCAAACCATCTTGGTGGTACTAAATCTGTTAATAGTTTGTGCTAAAAGCTCCTCTGTCCAAATTGCATAGTATATTTGATTTTTTACTGATGACCACATCATTTTGCTTGATAAATCTCACCTGTTTGTGTTTTTTTTCCCTTAATGATAATGATGTTGTTTACCCTGTTACACAGTGCATTTATTTTTAATAGAGACAACAATGCCTTTTAGGGTTTTTTTTAAGGGAAGCTTTAAAATATAATCGTTAAAGAATCTGATAAGCATGCCAGTTCCTTGGGTGTTAGCTTGAATGTATCTGCTAGAGAGGCTGTTTCAGAATAACTATCGTCAAAATTTTCCCTTTTGCAGAACTTAAACAAAAGATAGTTGCACGCATCGTTTTATTTAAAAAAACCATCCTTGTGCA
>NW_022103901.1:25998559-26000638 GCF_000313985.2 Echinops telfairi
CGTCAAAATTTTCCCTTTTGCAGAACTTAAACAAAAGATAGTTGCACGCATCGTTTTATTTAAAAAAACCATCCTTGTGCAGTTTCCTTGATGGAGCCCCTATCTAGCAAAAGTCTCTTTCTTTTGCATGTCTGCAGTGTTTAGTGATTATTCATCTTCCCTACTTTGATATTTCTGGGCAGGGGGGAAGGGGCATGTCCTCTTAGTAGCCTTTCAGTCTTTTTCTCCTTCTTCATAGAATCAGAGACATCTGCAAGTTTCCCAGGCTGGGTGGGATGTTTCTAGAGTACTTCTAGGGCTTGCTGACAAAGGTAAAGTGACCAGACATCCCGCTTTTGAACAATTTTTCCTGCGTCCTGTGGCGTTTTTTAAAAGTCCCGATTTTTGGAAAGAATGCACGACAAGCTAGGGTATACGCTTTTTGGCTGCCATGTGACTATTTCGCCAGGATATGAGTTTTATCAATGGTGTCCCGCTTTACCAATGTTAAAATCTGGTCACCTTAGACAAAGGGGGAAGATTGTGATACAAATAGCCGCTGAAGCAGGGTTTCTTCTCCATCTGTGAGCTATGGGTTAACCACATTGGCAAAAGAGAAAGTGACTCAAATTCATGGGTGCCTTGAATTTTGGTACCTTTAAGTTATTTAGCACTGTAATAGAATTGTTTTCAAAGGAGTGCCAACTTAATATTTGAAGATTAAAACATACTAGATTTTGTAACTACAGCACTTTGAATAGTAATATAGTACCTTAAGCCTATTGAGGCATAGAACCTCAGAATCTCTAAACTAAAAATGTATGTTAGCAGTGGATTTCATTTCTCTCTCAAAGATTGTCTGATTTCACCACCCTTGTCCTTTTAACACTAATTTTTTTTGCATTGTTTTAGTGGTCAGTTAATGAGGATTTTAGCTAGAGTTTTGGAAACCATCAAAATGGATAAAATAATAAGAACTGCTAGAGTGTTTCTTGGCATAAGGACTCTGGCAGTCATTGATAAAAACTAAAATTTGCATTATGCTAGCAACTTAGAAGTTTCTCTTAGTGTAGGTCACTAACTGCCAGCTAGTCGAGTCTGACTCATGCCGACCTATAGGACAGGGTAGAACTGCCCCTGTAGGTTTCTGAAACTCTAACTCTTTACAGGAGCAGAAAGCCTCTTTTTTCTCCCATGGTTTAGGGACCAGTTGTCTTTTATTCATATAAGTTCACGGTTCCTTTTTGTACCTTGGCTAGTTATTTAATCCTTCCTGTGCTTTAAGTTTTAACTTTTCTTGCGTCTGATTAGTAAATTCAGGCACCTATATGCTTTGATTTCATTGCAAATTGCAGTGACTTTTTAGCCAGTGTTCCATTTTTGCTTTTCATTTAGATTGACTAAATATTGTAGGCCATACTACTCACCACTGAGCCAGTTCTGACTCAGGGTTCTCAAATCTTTACAGGAGCAGAAAGCCTCATCTTTCCCCAGAATGGTAGGCGGTATAGAACGTAAATGCTAAGCTATTACCATAAAATGAATAGTCTTCTGTTTATATTTTATACCTTTACTATAATGTGCTTTCTTTGAAGTCAGGTTCATTGAGATCTAATTTACACGGTGTACAATTCTCCAGGAGCTCCTGAGCGGTGCAGATGGTTAATGTGCTTGACTACTAATGGAAAGGTGGGAGTCCTTTAATAGATGCCATGGAAGAAAGACCTCATGATCTATTTCTGACAGATCATCCATTGGCAACCCTCTAAAGCCAAACTCAGTGCCATCAAGTCAATTCTGACTCATAGCGATCCAATAAGGACAGGATAGAATGACCATTGTGAGTCTCTGAGACTCTTTATGAGAGTAGAAGGCCTCATTTTCACAAACAAACACACACTGCACCCCCCCAGGGAGCTGCTTGTGGTTTTGAACTGCTGACCTTGCAGTTAGCAGCCCAACTTGTAACCACTACACACCATCAGAGCTCCTCTTGGCAACCTAATGGAGCACAGTTATACTCTGACACAAGTGGAATCTCCATGAGTTCTACTGAGTTTAACAACATTTAGTTTTTGTAGTTCTTGGGTGGTGGTGGTT
>NW_022103901.1:26000738-26003614 GCF_000313985.2 Echinops telfairi
GAGTCCTGTGGCATAGTGGATTACACATTGGGTGCTAACCACAAGGTTAGCAGCAGTTCTAAACCACCAGCGGCTCCACAGGAGAAAAATGAGATTGTCTACTCTCGGTTACCCAAGGACTTCTCATACCCACTAGGATGACAATCATTTAAAAAGAAAGAATTAAGTGTTAACTGGATAGGTTGTAGAGAAACTGGAATATTAAATGATGCAGCCAGTTAAATACAGAACATGACCAAGCAAATTGAGTCCTATTTATACTCTAATAATTGAAAACAAGTATTCAAATAAAAACTTGCACATGAATGTTTACAGCAGCACTTGTCACAGTAGCCTAAAGGTAGAAATAACGCAGATGTCCAACTGGTGACTAGATAGACAAAATTGGTATATGCATATGAAGGGGCTTCAAAAAGTTTTTGCAGGGAAATCCCATTCTCATAATTTCCATTTTACACGAACATTTGAAGCCCTCTCATAGAATGCAATCATAGCTCTAACTCCACTGCCATCAAGTCAATTTTGACTCATTGTGACCCCACAGGACAGAATAGGTCTGCTCTTTTGGACTTCCAAGGTCTTTACAGGAGATTGAAAGGTTGATGGTTTGGAAGAAAGTCCTAGCAATCTACTGCCATACTACCCTGAATGCGCCCGATCTAGTGTGATCTCAGGGTTGGGCCTGGTTAGTACTTGGATGGGAGAAAACCCTCTGAAGCATAGGTCTACTCACACTTGTATGTTGGAGTGACTCCATGGTAGTTGGATTAAGTGGGTGTGAAATGGCATCTCAGTGTGGTTTTGATCTGCTTTTCCACAGTGACCAAGAGCCCTAGAGCATGTTGGATTAAGCATTGGATTGCTAGCTTTTTTATCTGTTGGATAAAGTTGAGGTTGGTCTGCTCCTGTAAAGAGTTAAAGTTTCAGAAATCCTAAGAGCAGTTCTACTCTGTCCTGTAGGGTCACGATGAGTCAGAATTGACTCACTGGCTGTAGATTTGGTTTTCAGTTAATGACTAAAAATGTTGAGCATCTTTTCATGGGGTTTTTGAGCATATATCTTTGGAGAAATGTCTATTTAAGTTCTTTGTCTGTTTTTAAATTGGGATGTCATTTTTTTGTTGACTTCTACGAGTTATTATATAGTCTAGATTGTTGTTAGTTGGTCCTGACTTACTAGCAACCCTGTGTACAAAACACTGGTTGGGGTCCTGCTCCATCCTCACAACTATTGTATTTCAGCCCATTGTTACAACACTGTCCGTTGATCTTTTCGAGGGTCTTACTTTTTTCTAACCCTTGATCAAGTAGGATACCTTTATCCAGGGATTGGTCCTTCCGGATTTGTTCAAAGCTTATTTGATTTGCAAATATTTTCTCTTGCTTTCAGAGCTGTCTCTTCACTCTCTTGATGGTGCTTTTGATGCACCAAAATAAAGCTCATAAAATGCATATTAAATAAATAAAATTCAGAATTAATTTAAATATATTGATGAAGCTGGGCCTGTCTCTGGGTTTCACATGTGTATTTGTGTTTTCAGAAAAGTAGCTCCTAATATGAATAAGAATAAATTTTAGTTTTGGAAATTTTAGCGTAGAGATAAACTTTTGCTTCCCACTTGCTGTCATGGAATCGATTTTCATTCATGGTGACCCTACAGGACAGTATAGAATCGCTTCTGTGGGTTTCCAAGACTAAACCTCTTATGGGAGCAGAAAGCCTCGTCTTTCTCCTGCAGAGTGGCTGGTGGTTTTGAACTGCTGATGGTTGAGGAACTTTCTGAAGCCCCACTTTATTCACATCCATAGCTAGCCATGTACCTATACTTTTTTCCCTTTTTAGTTATTGTTATTGCAAGATTGTGTTAGCATTTACCAAAATTGTTCCTTATTCTTGCATAATTCTTGAGTATCACCTGTCCCTTCACAAAAAATAACTGTGCTACCTCAAAAGAGATTTGCTCTTCCTACCTTTTCCTTTTCTAGGAGCCATCTTCATACTGGACAAGTATATTTATACTGTTCAAGTTGTACAGACACCCCTCTTGAGTACCACCTTTCCCCTTGCCAAAAGCCACCTCGCTACCTCTAGAAAGACTCCCCTTTCCTTCCCCTCTCATTACTAGCAATCATTGATTTCTGTGCTTGTGCCTATTCTTAGATTGTTTTAAAAATAAAAATGAGATAAAGTATTTGCCCATTTGGTTTGATTTATTTTACTCAATGTCTGGTCTATAATCTTTGTGGATGCAAATGGTGGCCATATCTTAAGCCCCTTCAATAATAACATTAACAGAGTGAGCAAATTGAGCTTGGTATCTAACTAGTATTTTTCAGTTATCTCATGCATGCAAATAAGGACAATGAGTAAGGATGACTGAAGAAGTTATGCTTTTGAATTACGGTGTTGGAGAAGAATATCGAATATACCATGAACTACCAGAAGAATAAATTTCATATTAAGCCCTTGGGGTGGTCCTGTGTCTTTCAAGAAAATCTATCAAAATGACCCTCCCGAGAAACAGTCACCCTAACCTTCTGAGCTGACCTCTCTGCTTTGAATTTACCTGGCCCAGCAGATCCCCTCAGAAATTACTGTTTTGATTGGTTGGACCTTATTTTTGAACACTAGGACAAATAAATGTATGGCTGAGATAACTTGACTCCATTGATTGCAGAGACATGTTAAGACACATTTTATTTAGAGGAAACCTGTTTGTGTATGAACTGGAACCCGAGTAATAGTACTTTTTTGGCTTCGCTGGTGTCAACTTTGTAAAGGCAAAATGAGGCTTGAAGAATATAAAGACATTTCATGGTTGGTGGTGATGGTTAAGGTTTAGAAGGCTGCTCCAGGCAAGGGCTGACCATGGTGG
>NW_022103901.1:26003714-26004982 GCF_000313985.2 Echinops telfairi
CACAAGTGGAATCTCCATGAGTTCTACTGAGTTTAACAACATTTAGTTTTTGTAGTTCTTGGGTGGTGGTGGTTGTTTTTATTGATCATTTTATTGGGGGCTCGTACAACTCTTATCACAACCCTTACATACATCCATTTTGTCAAGCACATTTGCACATGTGTTGCCATCATCGTTCTCAAAACATTTTCTTTCTACTTGAGCCCTTGGTATCAGCTCCTCATTTTTACCCTCCCCTCACCCTCCTTCACGAACCCTTGATACTTTATAAATCATTATTATTTTTCATGTCTTACACTATTCAATGTCTCCCTTCACCCACTTTTCTGTTGTCCATCCCCCAGGAAGGGGTTATATGTAGATTATTGTGATCAGTTCCTCTTTCTCCCCCACCTTCCCCTTCCCCTCCTGGTATCTCTATTCTCATTATTGGTCCTGAGGAGTTTATCAGTAGTTCTTGGGTTTTGATAGTCATGTAAACAATGTCACAATGAAACTAGAGACTAATTTCATCATCACAAAGTATTTTCTTGTGTCTCTGCCCATAAGCTTCTTTACCCTACTTCCAGCCCTGGGAACCACTGATCTTTTTCCTACCTATAATTTTGTATTTCTGAGAATACCCTAAATAAGTGGGTTTTTTTAAAATAGCGGTAAGAGAAAACAAAAGTTACCATTTTAACCATTGTAATGTGTACAATTCTGTCACATTCACGGTGGCTTATAGCCATCCCCCCATGTAATTCCAGAACTTTTTCATCACCTCAAATGAGAAACACCCTCCTTCACCACTACCACCATTAAACAGTCCCCCCCGCCACTCCTTCCAACCCCTGGCTACCAAAACGATCCTTTCTCTTCATGGATGTCATATAATGGAATCATGCAAGATGCGACTTTAGGGATCTGGCGTCTTTCATCTAGTATGTTCTCAAAAGTCAGCCATGCTGTAGCATGTATGGAGCCCTGTTAGTGTAGAGGTTACTCGTTGGGTTGCTAATTGCAAGGTCTGCAGTTTGAAACTACCAGCAGCGCCACAGGAAAAAGGTGAGACTTTTTAATTCCTGGAAAGAGTTAAGATCTTGGAAACTCAACAGGGTCAGTTCTACCTTGTCCTATAGGGTCACTGTGAGCTAGCATAGACTTGATGGCAGTGGGCTTGGTGTGGTAGCATGTATGGAGTCCTGTGGCATAGTGGATTACACATTGGGTGCTAACCACAAGGTTAGCAGCAGTTCTAAACCACCAGCGGCTCCACAGGAGAAAAA
>NW_022103901.1:26005082-26007561 GCF_000313985.2 Echinops telfairi
GCTTTCTAGGCACTGAGAAAGTTGGGAGTGGATGGACCGTGATTGGTAGAGATTAGTTGGAAAGGGAAGCATGATACATTGGATAATAGAAGTGACACCAGGTTTCTATTTCATAAGAATTATTGTGGCTGCAGTGTGAAGGAGAAATGGAGTAGAGATAACAAATGGTATCAGAGGCAAATGATTTTTAAATCATGCCATTTAGAACATAGGCAAAAAATGGGAAATGCTGGGGAGACAGAACTAGTTCCATTTACACTGCGTGGACATTAAACACATAGTGACCCTCTTGTGGGTTTCCAAGACTGTAACTTTATGGGAGTAGAAAGGCCGTCTTTCTCCTACAGAACTGCTGATGGTTTCAAACTGCTGGCCCTGCGGATTGCAGCCCAACACCGAACCACTACACCACTAGGGCACCAGTGACTGAATTTTCAGGATCTGAACATAGAGGGTGACTAAGCAATTTTAAAGGGGAGATTTTCTTTTTTTTTTTTCTCAAAGCACCTTTGTGTAGATTACAACCTTCTCAACCCTATTCACCTATTTATTGGTGGTGTGACAGCTGCCGAGGCCTGACAAAAATCAGGTTTATCAACCTAGAGGTCATAGTTGATTCTGCAGTGATGGGGTGATGGGACAGGAGATGGTGAAGTGGGTGTGGGAGCACAGACCACTCTTATTAGCTATAAAGAGGGGAGGTAATGAGATATGTTGGATTGGTGGCGTTTCTGGTATGTTTTGGTAAATTTGTTTTGGCATTTTAAAACTGGAGAAAATTTTGCATGCTTAGAGATATGATTCAGTTTGGTGGGAGAGATGACATAAGAAAGATGAGAATATTTAGAAAGTGATGAGAGGTAGAAGTAGACGGAATCCTAATCGAGGCCTAAAATGTGGTCCAGATATGTTGTGGGACCTTTTCGTTTGGGGAAGTAGAGAGAATCTGAGAGCTGATGTGTTATGAGAGTATTTTGGAATTTGAAAAGCACGGAAAAGGTCTGCTATGGAGAAACATTGGAGGACGGGGGAATGTGAAGGATGATGAATACCAAGTATTGCATTGGGCAGATACACTGCAAAAGATCTTTAAAGCGGTGTGGAAATGGTGTGCCCCAAGTTTGACTTACTCCAGCTACACATCAGCCCAAATAGAATCCAATCCCACACCAGCCCAAGACTCATTGCCACAAGGTAATTGAAGTAGAGATTAGGTGTGCCTCTACCTTCCACCCTTCTTTACCCTGCTGCGATCAATTACTTCCTTGCATTGGCCACACAGAATACACAGACAATACTCATGATTTATTGGGGGGTGGGGGTGACTAGGGATGGTGGGCTGCTAACTGCAAGATACACAGTAGGAGAAAATTGAGGCTTTCTACTCCTATAAAGATTTAGTCTCTGAAACCCACTGGGACAGTTGTACTCTGACCTAGAAGGTTGCAGTGAGTCAGAATTGACTCGATGAACTGTTAGGAACGTTAGCCTGTTAGCACAAGATAGGGTCAGAGAACATGAAGGATAACAGTTTTCTTGTCCAAAGCATTTTCTCAGCCATACCTGTAGGCTTGTCTCTTTCTGGTCCTTTGTCTTTCTGATTCTCAGCTTCTCAGACATGACTCCTTGGCCTCTGTCCTCGGGCAAGTATCACAAAGCGCTGTTAGTGCTGATAGATACCTAAAAAGCACTATGCTTTGGAAGCCAGTCTGGTGGCAGTCAGCATTACCCTATTCTCGGAAGCCCACTGCTCTGTATCTGGGGCCCCTTGTAGCTCCTCTACTTTGTCTCGTGGCTTCACTACTGTGGCCCCTAGTACCTCTGCCACTTCAGGCGGGGATCTTACAACCAGCTCCAATGGTGGCTCTTCTTAATGGTCTTGGGATCCCTCTTTCTATGTCTGAGATAGCTTAATCTTAAACCCAATAGAATGGCAAAGCTGACCCCCTACACCCCCCAAGTTCTGTTTGCATGCTTCCCACCAGTTCCTGGGTGGGAGTTACAAAGACTGTGGATGAAAGAGCATGGTGATTTCACTTATCCACAAGTATTTAAAACAAAGCATCACACAAAATATTGCATCTTGCGGACTAAGGTGACTGACCCAAGCCATGATATTTTCATTGGTTTCATATGAATGCAGAAGCTGGAGGAGGAGGAAGGAAGACCCAAGAAAACTTGATGTCTTTGAATTACGGTATTGGCCAAATATACTCCGTAGAACACAGGCTGCCAGAAAAATCAACAAATCAGTCTTAAAAGCACAGCCAGAGTCTTCCCTGGGATAGAACTATAGTACTTTCTTACCTGTCAGCTGCCTGCTTTGTCCCCTCCCTTTGCCCAAACGATACTCATGCTTCAGGACCTTGTTATACATGTTGGTTTCCCTTTCTTTGTTATTTATATGAAAATAATTTATCAAAAGGATATTGTTTTTAAAAGTAAGTCTGTGTGGAAACTTGTTTACCTTGAAATGATC
>NW_022103901.1:26007905-26034416 GCF_000313985.2 Echinops telfairi
ACAGGCAACAGTTGGGAAGATTTACAGTACCCAGCCCTGTTGCATTGTGTTGTACATAGGGTTGCTATGAGTCAAAATGGATTTGAAAGGATATGCTTGAATGGTGCCTGTAAAATCTTAACGGGAACATAAGGGGGATTGAGGACTGTTATTGAAATGATAGATCATTCTGTCTAAACTGTTTAATGAAGGAGAAGGAAGAGTCCCTGGGTTTGGAAAAAGTTAGAATGTCACTATAATTAACAACTAAAAGAAATTAGAGCCATGTTGGGAGAAATTGTGAGAAGATAGTTGTCAAAAGCAGGCCATCGAGGAACATCAATAAGATGAAGAAGTGCAAAGAGTTCATGGGATTTTAGAAACAGGGAAGTCATCAGCTCCTAGGCTGGCAGGAACACGTTTAGCAGATTACAGTGGGTGAGGCAGTAGACTGAAAAGTGAGTGAAGGCCAGGAAGAGTGTTTTTTTTCCAAGTGGACTGAAAGGTCTGAGGAACTAGAATTAGGACGCAGAGAATTATCGTTTGGGTATTTTCTTCTTGTTTCACTTTAAAGGAAGGACTTGGGAGTACACGCATGTTAATAATGTTGCCCCGAGCCTTAGTGAAATGGGAAGTTTTTCGACCCATGAAAGAAAACCAGGAATGCTTCTACATTCAGGTGAATTAATAGGTTTGTTGGAAGGAAATTTATAGGCATTGTTAAATGTAGGATAGAACGGAATTTGAATTCCTGCTTTGCCTCTAAGAGATGTCAGCTATGGCACCTTAGTAGCACATATTACAATGAGGATAGAAGCTTTACCAGAAACTGAAAATGTTTGGCTAGTATGTCCTGCAAGTCACAAAAGACTAAGTAGAGCTGCATAGTTACAGGGAACAGTCCACAAGGCTACCTTCACTTCTGACACCAATTGAAGTTCAGGGAACCCCCAGCATCATCCTTGGGTGCAGTGATATGCTAGCAATACCATAGAACTTGTTGAAAGCTATTATGCTCGTGATGATGATTTTTGTAGTTTTAAACTATAGATTGCAGTCAAGGGGAAAGGTGTGTAAGACAGTGTCTAGGAAAGTTCCAGACACAGAGCTTCCAGTTGTCTTCTCCCTGTGAGTCAAAGGCAGTGTTATTTTTTGGTATTAGTCTGTGGCAATACCCATGGAGTATTGCCTACTGGAGGCTTGCCTTAGCCTTGGTGTGTAGATTAGTCTTTCTCGAGAAACCATGGTTCATTGCCTACGTTGTTGACTTCCATCTCTGGCCTTCTGGAGGTTGAGCTGGTGGCCCATGACTCAAAACCCCCACCAGGATGAGACTCTGGTGTGGTCCACAGTCCACAGACAAACAAAAACATTCTGAGAAGGCATGACCTCAGGGATTTAGAAATTGATTCCCACCCTTTGCGGACAAAGGCCAGATCTCTGTGTGGGCAAGCTTAAATTCCTTTTTTTTTTGCCTTTAAAAAAAGTTTATTGGCACTTAATCCTCATGCGACACACTTCAATAGTTCAGTCATATCAAGAAGGGTTGTACAATCAGCACCACTATCAGTTTTAGGACATTCCCCTCATCCCCCATCGTTAAATTGCTTTTTAAATGAGTTGTGTAATCACCATCACTTCTAGTGCTCCCTCCCCCTCTCATATACTGTTAGCTCCCCACCTCCTCCCCTGCCTGTCCCCACCCCCCACCCCTGCATCTCCTGTGCTTCACACACTGGAAACCCAACAGAAACAATAAAAACAAAAAGTAATAGAGATAAAACAATAATGATACAGAGATTCAACTACTAATAATGAGTAAGAAAGAAAAGACCACCATTTAATATTTAAAAGGCCAGGAAGGAAATTTTTGTCATGAAACAAGCAAGAAATACTTGGTACGTAGAGCAATTTCAGGTTGGGTCAACTGACCCAAGTATCCAATTTTATTCAGTATAATCATGATTACAATGATCTCTATCTGATAGTAAAGCTGTTTGAGACCCTTGCCTCTGGCTAGAGGGGATCTGCCAGGGGCTTAATCTGACTAGATACTCTGCAGATGGGTTTTGGGATCCCACTGCCCTTTGTAACCATCTGCAAATTGGGTGTTCATAATTTTAATCCTGATGCTTTTCCCATTGCCATATTTGAATTTTTAAAATTGTCATATTTGGCTTACACAAGCTGGTGTGCTGCTTCTGTATGGACTTAGCTGACTCCTTGCTTAGATTGCTTCCCCAGACACCATGCCAATTGATAGCTGGGCACCATCTACATTCTTCACCACACCTTGCTGTAACACACTTATCTTCAGTGATTATTATGTGAGGGTGAGTATCCAGCAGGGCCATGTGATCAGAACTGCTCTTGAACTGGGGTTAGAGTTAAGTGGGGGCCCAGAGTCCATCTGCTTGCCCCTGGGATAGGCATGACTCAGGCTTACTTAGGCAGTCGTATTGCAAATTCAACACCCCATAAGACCAGCTACCCCACCAACAGCAACAAACCAACTGGCAAACAACAAAAGACAAACACACAAAAACAAGCGACCTAAAGGCAGGAGAACAAAACACCATAGAAACAGAAAAGTAAAACATTGTCAACCATGAGTGGTTGCTCCACACAATTTGATCTCTCATTCAATTGAGCTTTGGGGGAATCTTCCTGGATCAGTTCTTCCCTACCCAGCAGCTCAAAACCTGTCATGTCACTGTGGGGGGACATCGAGGTACTAAATACATGGTGATTCTAGATCCCTTTCCATTGGACTCCCACCAAACCAGAGGTTCCCCCCCCAATGTCCAATGACTACCACTTCCATAGGTCCGGGACGGCTGCTCTGCTTCCTCTACCATTCAAGTACCCCAGCCCTCAGTTCAACATGGCAGGCACCTTTGAGGCAGGGCTCAGTTCATTCTGCCAGGCCTTTATGTTAAGTCCTTCTGGTGTAGTCCTTGAGTTAATGCCATGCTGGCCACAAGGTCAGCATCCAGGGTCATCTTGGTCTTTAGTGCATGGTATGTTTCACTGAGGATTGGGTAGGAATGTTTTGGTGTCTACCCAGGAACATAAAATAGAGGCCAGTGGTTCTCCACCTGTGGGTCAGGACCCCTTTGGGGGTCAAACAACCCTTTCACAGGGTCACCCAATTCATAACAGTAGCAAAATTTACATTTATGAAGTAGCAATAAAAATAATATTATGGTTGGGGAGGGGAGGGGGTCACTACAACATGAGGATCTGTATTAAAGGGTTGCCGCATTAGGAAAGTTGAAAACCACTGCTCTAGACCATTGTTCCCCTGCCCCATAGTTTCCCTATAATCCTTGCTTAGCCTTCCTTCCTGATGTGAGGTTTCTTCTTCCCAATCAGCCACCATACTCACCAACAGAGCCATCAATGTCTCCTCCGAAATGTAGATGCTCCTCCCCTCTGGTCTTGGCTTGATTTTCCTGCAAGCTTCTCTTTCCATTCTTTGGGGGGCAGGGGTGGGACATTGATTTTCCCCAGCCTCATCTCAATGTTGTATAGCCTCAAGTGGTTGGTCTTCTCTCCTATCCCCCTCTTGGAGGAGTGACCCCAGACAATGTGAGGTCTGCTCCTTCACAATGGCTAAGAGGGAGGTGTTAGATGGCCCATTGCCAGTAGTAACCTTTTCCTCTTTGGTTCAGAAATCGGTCCCTAAGATTTGTTTAATTGGTGTTTCCCCTTATAGTAGTGAACTTACGCAATACTTGTCCTGTGCGATTGACTTACTTCACTCAACATAATAGTTTCCAGGTTGTATAGTATTCCATTGTGTGTATGTACCATAGTTTCTTCATCCATTCTTCCACTGTTAGGCATTTGGGCTGCTTCCAGTTTCTTCCTATTGTGAACCGTGCTGCTGTGAACATGGGAGAGTATACCTCCACTTGTGTTTTGGGTATATGTCTAATAGTGGTATTGTTGGATCACATGGGATTTCAATTCTCAGTTGCTTTAAGTATCACCATATAGTTTTCCACAGTGGCTGTATATACATTCAGTGTACACAAGTTCCAGATCTCTCCACAGCCTCTCCAGCATTGGTTTTCTCTTTGTGTTTGGCTAGCGTTGTGGGTGTAAAGTGGTTAAAGATCACAGGGTATTGTATAGTTTTAGTTTTTGTCTTATCCCTCATGAAAACAAATCTGAATTCAGGTGAGTAAGAGGTATTAGAAGGATAACCTTGAATATTTTTAAAGGTACGTCACTTATAATGGTCTTATTTGCTAGTTTAGAAAATGTAGAATAGTCTACAAATACTTGATGACATGGCACTATCTGAGAACCATTGCTTGAGAGCAGTGTTTCCCCAAGTGGAAGACACCGGCGCCTGGGGGTTGCTTAAGTGATTCAGAGGGGACTGCAAAAGCAGATACTTATACTTTATCCTGGATTATGTGGCTATTATATAAAAGCTGTTAATTGCCAGAACGCACTGAGTAATTCATTTTCTTTTCTTTATGAAAAAGGACAGTAGACCACAAACGGGTACTTAGAGAGTAAATCCATTCTCACCTCCTTGGCTTTCTCGTAAATCTCATTTCCTAGTTAATATCCATTACTAATTAGATCTCAGCATGAGAGCAAAATTCCTTAATCAACCTAGTTTAAAAATTTAAGCATTCATATCAGTGGCACCACCAGATAGGGTGTTTGCATCAAGTCATTTGGGGGTACTTTATGGAAATGCTTCCTTATTGAGAATTCCTTGACTTCAAGGAACTCCTTGGCACTTACTCTTTCCAGAGATGGCTCTTTTTGTGTATTAGTTGCTCTTTATACTACTTTCAAGAACTAGACCACGTTTAGCCAAGAGGTACCAACCCCTAACACACAGTGGATTATTGAGGTGATAACCCAAGGATTTAGGTTTTTCAGAATGAATGACCTCTCACTTTTTGTTTATTGAGAATAGGCAACTAAATTGAGTGATGACTGTATTTGCATGTGGTTCGTATCCTCTATACTTGAAATATTTTGGTGGCACCTTGAAGTCAACTTAACAACCCTTTAAGGCACAGAGTGACTTTCCATCTCGATTTTTGCTTCAATGCACTGTAAGCCTTAGGGGCCATAGTTCAGCTAAAAGCACCTAACCCATGAATGATACTTGCTTCATGTTTGAACAGCAAATGTTTTAACCCACTGTCTTCACTAATATTGTAACTACTGTCTTACAGATTGACTTGATGCAAAACACCACAAAGGCTCCATATTATACAGTATGCGATTTTTGAGGTATGAGCTTTAGAAAACTTACCTCTCATATGGCATGTACATCAAGCTTTAACTGCAGTTTGATCATTTCTGGAAATTTTATGCATTTCTTTTTTCTTTTTGTTTCTTTCATAATATTTTTAGAGTATTAGAGGGACTTTATACGTTTTTGGATTTTATTTTTGGATCCTTGCTGGAATTCTTAACAGATACATTTTGTATCTTCACTAAACTGAGACATTAATTCTGGTAGATAGTAGATTCTTCAGTCCTTAAAACTAGCTTAGCATTTTATGCTATCTCTTTGAGTTCAAATCAGCATTTTTATCTTCTGCCTCATTTTAAGTGCTCATTCTAGTGTTTAACAGTCTTCTACTTGCTAGAGCAGAGTAATGTTCTTGTTGGTGCTAAGGAGCCTGAACTGGAGTGTTTGGGAGACCTAAGCAGACTAGATCCTATAGAACAGAGATTTCATCTTACTGTTAAGTCGTTTCTGCTTTGTGGTTCAGTAGATTCATAAACTGAGTTCTTACTAGAAATACTTTAATAAATTTCATTGAAATAATTTGGCAAGTCTGGACAGCAGTGCTGAGTTTTTTTATCTTTTATGTTTCTGAAAACCTAAAATTCTGAAAGAAAGAAAAAAATATCTTCATAATTCATGAGATTTAAAAACCCATATTTATAATAAACTAGGAAATCACTTCTGTCTTTTTTCCACCCTTCCAGTTTAATTTTAAATTACGAGCTTACTAGTTAGAAATAGACTTGGTAGCAGTAGATTGCCCAGTTTATTTATTCAAGAATTTAAAAATCAGCTGCTATATATTGAGAGTAAAATCTTGTTTTGAATGTATTCATATACACATGATCTTGTACATTGTTTATTAACCTAGAAATCTTGAGTTTATTTTATAGGTAGGTTATGGTCATGATAACGCTACCCTCTGGGATAAGTGTTTTCTTAAGCATCATTATCTTATTTAAGCTTGAAACAATCTTAACGTGAGGTAGATCTTTCCCCCATTTATGCAAGAAACAGTCAAGGCCCAGAAATCATGTGACTTCTACAAAGGCATTGTATACCTTTGATGGAGCCGGGATTTTGAGTCCAGATCTTTTTATAAACTGTATTTTCTTCTACCTTCTGATTATTACCACATCACTAGAAAAATGACACAAATACTCTGTTAATGGTAAGGATAATTAATGGATGTGATACACGGACAGAACCACGTATAAGGCACGCTTAAATATCAGTAGACTGCAAGTGTTTTGGTGTTTCAGATTAGTCATGTGTTTATACATGTATTTACTAACAACATACTTTCACAGGTGGTTGTGTTAGATGCTGGGCGTATAGAGATTCCAAAACTATCAGAAGAGATCATAAGCTCCCAGAAATTAAATGGCATGTAATGATTTGTTGTGGATACAAATTTAATGTGGTAGTTTAGATATATGGGAGATAACCTGTTTCTGGTAAAAAAAGGAAACCTCTAATGGTTCATATAGTGTTTAAGGTATTTAAATACGTACAGAGGTAGGATGCTTAGAAAGTTATCTTTATAGATTTTGTTTCTTGATATGCCATAGTTTTTTTATTCCTTGTGTTGAAAATAACAAGCTTTGTTTATCATCAAGTAAAGCTAGAATATTTGAAGACTATACTGCATTGCGAAGCCAGAGATACCCGAGTATTCCATTTTGCCCTCACAGTTCAGCTTGCAAACTTTAGGAGTAATATAGACTCGTGTCCGTTATATACGCAGCTTTGATTCTCTCCATCTGCCATCAGCAGTGGCTGTAATTAAGTACAGACCATGGTGTCTGACCGAACCCCTGCTTAGTATTTTTGTTGGTGGGGACCAAGGATGTTAAGCTCTCAAAGGTAGCACAGCTATCTTTTTCACATATGGCGAGAAAAGGCATGGGAGCTGAGGATGAAGGTAGTTTTGGTCTTACCATTGTCCTGAACGTTCCCATGTAACTGCACTCAGAAGCTGTGTTTCGTAGTAGATAAGACAGACGTGATTTCTTTTCAGAAGGCTGTTCTCTTCAGACGAACTTCAGTAAGAGAGGGGCTTCTCTTATGTTGTGCTACCGCAGTGTCAAAGATTATTTATTTCCTGATAGACGATGTTTAATAGAAGCATGAAGCGATGGGGAAACTGATGCTTAGAGTTGAAAAGAACAGATGCTTCGAAAAGTACTCTAGTTTTGATGTCAAATAACACTCAAGTGACAGATTTATGTTAAATAATACTTAAATGTTAAATAGGTTGTAGGCTGCAACCTTCAAATTGAGGTTTATTGGATTTCTAGTACTTTACCTTTATTTTCTAAAACTTTCTCCTCTTACAATTTTAACAGATACTCTCCCGAGACCAGCATTTTCAGTGACATCAAACAGCCTGACTCTGCTCCCATCTAATTTGCAATTTAAAAATTGTTTCAAACAGTTTTATGTTGCAGCTAATATACTATTTTCTTCTGTCCCATTGCTCTTGCTTTAAAACATTAGCTTATACATTATTTTTCCACCAAATAATATTAAAAATCAGGTGTGATTTGGGGTATATCATCATGAGACAGGATTTGAAAATAATTTGTCCCACTGGTATGCTACCAGCATTTGCTTTTTAATTTAATACTATTTTTATGACTGGTAAGACTGAAATTTTTTTACTAATTCACCTTCAACTGAAGGGAGAGATTCAGAAGAATTCTTTTTTTCTATTGAAAGTTATCTGACAGGAATCCTGGACCAGGGTGTACCTAACCATCATCCTGGAGGTTGTGGGCATGAGGTGGTTTCTCAGAAGTAGGACTTTCTGTTTTTAAAATGAGAACAGCCCAGGACACACACTTCTGGGCCTGAAGAAGTTGCTGGGGCAAGGGACTTGGCATGCTAAAACCTGAGCAAACCAAATGAAGTTACTTATTTATGTATGAATGGGTCTTTAGAATGTTAGAAGGGACTTGAGCGCTAGTGTATTTGTTCATTGACTAGATTGTTTGTTTATAATAGCAGTGGTTTAAAAACCTTAAAAAGACATTTTAAAAAGGTAGGGAGGAGAGGGGCTTGCATAAAAGCAAGATGCATGATTTGGGCCCTTAAAATGTTTGAAGTTTGAATCTTAGACCTTTCTCTCTCTGCAGAACTGACAGTGCATCAGCCGACCCAGACAATTTAAAATATTCGTCCTCCAGAGACCGGGGTGGTTCTTCCTCCTATGGACTGCAGCCTTCCAGTTCGACTGTGGTGTCTCGGCAAAGGCACGATGATCCCAGAGTCCACACCGACATACAGAATGACGAAAAGGGTGCGTGTTTCTCGTCTTGGCCACTTCAAAAAGCCTCCCTCCTTCCTTTCTCTACTTTGCTCCCTACCTTTCATCCTTCCTCCCTTTTCTTTCTTCCAATTAACTGCATATTTAAAATAGAACACCAAATATGTTGTTTATTCTGAAACTTTATTAATTGTCCCCTTATACCTTAACAAAAAAATTCCCCCCTACACACCTAATGCAATTTCTTTGGCCCCTCCCAAGAGAATTACTGTTGTTAAGGCAGAATCCCTCCTGACTATCTACTGCAGTTCTGTTAGCAAGCTTTAAGCATATTTAAAGCACAAAAATCTGCCATAATTTCTTATAGGAACTCTGTACAGGGTTTCCGAGACTGAGACTTTACGGGAGCAGCACACAGCTTTATCTTTTTCCCACAGATCGATTAGTGGGTGAGAACTGCTGAACTTGCGGCAAGCAGCTCATTGTGTATTCCATAGTGCCACCAAAGCTCCCTATGTGAGGCCAGACCCACCACCATCAAGTTGATTCCAACTCACAGTGACCCTATACCCCAGGCGTCCTCAAACTACAGACCGCGGACCACATGCAACCCGCCGAGGACATTTATCTGGCCTGCTGGGCGTTTTTGCCCTGTTGGTTTTTTTACTTCAAAATAAGATATGTGCAGTGGGCATACGAATTTGTTCATAGTTTTTTTAAAATACTATAGTCTGGCCCTCCAACGGGTCTGAGGGAGAGTGAACTGGCCCCCTGTTTAAAAAGTTTGAGGACTCTTGCTATAACCCGATATAGCAGCGTTTCTCAACCTATGGGTTGCGACCCTTTGGGGGTCGAACAACCCTTTTACAGGGGTCGCCCAATTCATAACAATAGCAAAATTATAGTGATGAAGTAGCAACGAAACTAATTTTATGGTTGGGGGGTTACCACAACACGAGGAGCTGTATGAACGGGTCTCAGCCCCAGGAAGGTTGAGAACCACTGCTCTGTGAGTTTTTCTGAGGCAGTTTCAGGAGCAGGCAGCTGCGTCTTGCTTCCTCAGAGCCATTGAACCACGGACCTTAGGGTTAGCAACACCCAAGCCACAGCAATACAAGGAGTTAGGAAATAAGATCCTGGACTGCTGGGGAAACAAAGAGTTAATTAAAATAACATAATTGCTGTTTTTAGGTGGCTACAGTGTCAATGGAGGATCTGGGGAAAATACTTATGGTCGGAAGTCGTTGGGGCAAGAGCTGAGGGTTAACAATGTGACCAACCCAGAGTTCACCAGTGTTCAGCATGGCAGTCGTGCGTTAGCCAACAAAGACATGAGGAAATCACAGGGTAAGTCAGAGTCTGCATAGCCATTCCCATTCCGACGACTCAACACGACCTCTTTGCTGTTCTCGTGAACTGTTTGTTAGTGCAATTCCCACAAGAAAGCTGGAGTACCTTTGTAGAGAGGGTCCTCTTAAAATAAGATTAGGGAACTAGGGACAATTTTAAAGAAAGAGTTTTGATTTTTGCATAAACGTTATCAGTGGTGTATGAGGAAGATAGGAAGTAGGGGTTTTAAAAGTTGTACCTATAGCACTTTCTACTTTAGAAACATAAGCCTCACTGTATAAATACAGTGCCTTGAAAATTTAGTGAATTAGGAGTAATTAACACACACACCCCACCAACACCACCCCACCCCAGGGACGAACAACAGAAACCGTGAGGGAAGGGAGACAACTGGTCAGTATAAGATATGAAACTAATAATAATTTATAATTTATCAAGGGGTCATGAAGGAGGGGAAAAAACAGGAGTTGATACCAAGGACTCAAATAGAAAGTAAATGTTTAGAAAAGAATGATGACAACATATGTACAAATATACTTGATAAAATTGATGTATGAGTAAGAGCTATAAGAGCCACCAATAAAATGATCTTTTAATTTAAAAAAAGGGGGAAATCGTTTTTTTTAATGGACAGTTTATTAGTAAAACACTAGTTATGTATTTACTCTTTTGCCTTTTGAGTGTGTGTGTGTGTGTGTGTGTGTGTGTGTGTCTGTAGCCTCTTAAACTTCCCCTCACTTGGTCCTCTGGAGAAAGGTGTTCAGATTGCGTAGATTTATAAATTTATTCTTTCCCTTCAGCAGATAACTTTTGCAGGCCAGTTGGGGCTTGGTATGCTATCATGAACAATAGCATATCTGCATTCGTTGAGCATTTTAACACCATTGCATAGATATAGTACCAGTTTTATTGACACACAATTTACATATACAATTTAATTGTTCAATTGTAACGAGAATTTTATAATTTTTACCATATCCATTGAGCTTTTATTGTTCAGTGGACTTGCTTTTTGTCCACTTGAATACATTTAGGCACAGAAACAAAAGTTTCTATGCTCATTTATGCCCAGGGACAATAAACTGTGTATCTTTACAGAGCGATCGATGTCTTATTCTGATGAGTCTCGATTGTCGAATCTTCTTCGGAGGATTACCCGGGAAGACGACAGAGACCGCAGACTGGCTACTGTAAAGCAGTTAAAAGAATTTATTCAGCAACCAGAAAATAAGCTGGTAAGTATGATATGGTTGGAAATGTTGATAATGTTTGTGTTTCCAGAAATTGTGAGATAATGCTATCTAGAATGATTTAAGAAGGGAAACGTTTTGCTTCAAAGGACAAGTAACAGATTCTTTATTTCTGGTTTGTGTGGCACAGTGAGGTAGTGTTGGGCTGTTTACTCCAAGGTCGATGGTTCAAGCCCATCAGCTATGCTTTGGGAGAAAGATGAGGCTGTTCATTCTCCCAAAGATTTGCAGTCTCAGAAACCTTGTGGGGCATTTCTGTTCAATCACCGTGAGTTGTCGAAATTAACTTGATGGTAGTGGGTAGGTGGCCCGATGTGTGATCTGGAATGTGGTGTCTTTAATGTGCAATTTGTCTCTATTTTTCCAATGTTGAGTTCACATTGTTGCATTCTTGAAATGATGTGCTTTTAATTTTTGTCCTGTGGGTAATCCTCCTCAGGATTATTTCCCCCCTGTGTTCTAAAAGAGATATTGCTAATTTTGGGGAGTAGGTGTTTTATTTATGTGTAAATTTAGTCAGGTACCCAGGGGTAAGTAAATGCAAAATCCTTTTTAAACAAAACCAGAATGGTAGAAAGTAAATGTTTAGAAAATGATGGGTAAGCGCCCCCAGTAAAAGGATTTTAATACAAAATAATGTAAGAGTACTTCCAATTTTCTCTTCATCACAAATTACTTTCTCCTTGCTAAAATATGAAACAGAAAATTTATGACCCCGTTTGGTTCAAAGTAAGTTTATTCTCATCCTCATTTTAATATTAAAATTTGAAACATATTAACATGAAAGAATTTTACATTAAACATCCATTTTTACCACCAAAATTCTACCACTTGTATGCTTTATTGTGTGTTTCCTATCCATCAGTCTCTTTTAAAAAAAGAAATGTCAACATAAACGAAACAACTTTTGTGTTAGTTTTAATTGATAATCATGGCTCTGTGTATCCTGTTGGTGAATTTTGGATAGTGTAACAGCAGAATTTATGACATTTTGATAGATACCAATGTGCAGTCGTGAGTATAATAGAAAGTAAGGTGCTATCCATTTATAATTCAGAGTGGTTGGCAAGGGAACAGGGTATATAACATTATTCTTGAAAAGAATGTCACGTTTTTATACAATTTTTTTTTTACTTTTTAAGGTACTAGTTAAACAGTTGGATAATATCTTGTCTGCTGTACATGATGTACTTAATGAAAGGTAAGTAGATAATAGTAGTCCAATTTAAATGACTTAAAAAGTGTTATAGAGATTAAATAGTAAATGTACAAGAAGATAAATCCACTAGCTTTTTAAAATCTGGAACATTTAATGTAGCCCTGGGTTCTCTTGTCATATGTGTGTTGCCCTTTTTCTATGTTCATTTCCATTGAATGCAAATCTAACCCACTTGAAAGAGAATGTCTTGTCCTGTGCCACCCCGTCACCCCCACAACTCTACCTCTCCTTAAACCAAAACAGATTTTTAAAAAAATTAACCTGACTGCTGACCAGGAGCATTGCTTGGTGTACAGTAGCATAACTCAGATTCAAGCATTAAGTTCATTTTGTTACATGAAGATTTTGAAACTGCTTGAAGAATAGAGAAAGGGAGTCACCTCCTTTGGGCAATGGAGGATTCAAGCCCTCACACATTCCCCAAAGGGAGTCAGTCATTTATTAAGGTGGGGTTTCCCAGAGAACTGCACAGTTGGAAAGCACCCAGAATTCATCTAGCAGGTTTCCATCTTACTGCCTTTTCATGGCTTCATTTTATGTAGTTACTAATATACTTAGGTCAGTGTTGTTCTCCCTGTAAGTCCATAATTTTCAGCCATTACCATTTCTTATTTTTCTATTGGGCATTATATACTAGAAAGTATAGAGTGTATGTATTTTATATGATAATTTATTGCTACCCTTTTCGTTGAACATTCAATGTTTGAGATACAATTTGAAACCAGAATTTTAGTTTTCTGGGCCATGACTGCATATCATTGATTTCTGTTCTAATAAAAAAAATCTAATGTCTGAAAGAGACATTGTCTTTGGGCACTGCAGTACAAAGAGGGTGCAGTGTTTTTGAATGGATACGTTTTTGCTTTTTATGTAGTATGAATAGACAGCTTTAAAACCGAAGTTAAGACTTTCTTTTATAAGATATGTCATTCTTGTCATCTTTGAAAACTTAAGTCTTTTTTATGTTTCGATTTTAATAAACAGCAGCAAATTGCTTCAGGAGTTGAGACAGGAAGGAGCTTGCTGTCTGGGCCTTCTTTGTGCTTCTCTGAGCTACGAGGCAGAGAAGATCTTCAAGTGGATTTTCAGTAAATTTAGCTCATCTGCAAAAGATGAAGTTAAACTCCTCTACTTGTGTGCCACCTACAAAGCACTGGAGGCTGTAGGAGAGAAGAAAGCCTTCTCATCTGTGATGCAGGTAAGACTGGGGAGACAGAAGAAAATGCTCCCTCACACGCGTCCTTGGAGGAGGGAGGGGGTTTTGATGAAAGGAAATTTAGATGGAGAGTTAACAGCTTATAGTATAGATCACAGAAATAAAATTTCTCTTCTTGACCTGAAGTAAAGGCTACACACTAAAGGTCCATTTGAACTGTTTGGGGTTTTGTTTGATATTTCGCTTTTTGTCAGCATTCCCTTGAAGTTGTACAGTGAGTGGTAGGATCATTTGCAGATTTTGAATGGGAACTCCACCAGGACCTGAGATGCCTGTCCCAGCTGGTAGACAGGGAGCTACACATTATTTAAGGGGGACAAAAAATAAACATCACTCCTCATTCTAAGCCTTTTTAGGCTTGATAACATGCCCCAAATTTTTATTCCTAGAAATACAAACAATTGTTTATAAATTAGTACCAGACTAAAAGTAACTTCATTTTTGTTGTATTGGTATCAGGTTTGTATCCTTTTACCCTGCTTATTGAATCTGTATGCTGAGTAAATAACCCAAGAAGCTGCACCATTTGAAGAATGCAACATCATCAAGGTTGGAAGAGGACTTATTAATAACCTGTAGTATCTCTGATGACACAATCTTGCTTGTTAACAGCGAAGAGTACTTGAAGCATTTGCTGATGAAGATAAAAATCTACTGTACTGTAGATTACACCTCAGCACAAAACTGAAATCCTTACAGCTAGACCAATATGCAACATCATGATAAACACAGAAAAGATTGAAATTGTACAAGGATTTTACTTCCCTTGCGTCCATAGTCAGTACCCATGGAAGCAGCAACAATAACCACAACAACCAAAACATGATTCACGAGCATTTCTTAGGCTTTATTACATTGGACAAATCTGTTGCAGAAGACCTCTTCAAAGCATTAAAAACTAGATGACACTTAAAAAAAAATAATTTTATTGGGGCTTATACAACTTTTATCGCAATCCGCACACACCAGTTGTGTAAAGCACACTTATACATTCCTTGCCCTCATCATTCTCAAAATTTGCTCTCTGCTTGGGTTCCTGGAATCAGCTCATTTTACTTTTTCCCCTCCCTCATGAACCCTTGATAATTTATAAATTATTATTTTGTCTTATCTTACACTGCCCGGTGTCTCCCTTCACCCACTTTTCTGTTGCCCACCCCACAGGGAGGAGGTTATATGTAGATCCTTGTGATCGGCTCCCCCTTTCTACGCCCCCTTACCTTCCGCTATCACCACTCTCACTACTGGTCCAGGGGGGTTCATCTGCCCTGGATTCCCAGTGTTTCCAGTTCCCATCTGTACCGCTGTGCATCCTCTGGTCTAAGCAGGTTTGCAAGGTAGAATTGGGATCATGATGGGGGGTGGGGTGGGAGAGCGTTTAAGAACTAGAGGAAGGTTGTGAGTTTCATTATTGCTACACTGAACCCTGAGTTGACAACACTTTTAAATACTAACAAAGTCTGGCATTTTCATACGCATGTAAGAATTGGATAGTGAGTTAAGAAAGTATGTAGAAGAATTGATGTCTTTGAGTTTCGGTGTTGGTGAAGAATATTAAATACTCTGAATAACAATGTCTTGGAAGAAGTACGGTCAGAATGTCCTTTAGAAGCGAGGATGGTGAGAGCTTGGCTGACCTTATGTTGGACATGTTATTAGAAGAGAACAGTCTTCTGTGAAGAATGTACGAGTAAAGGAAAGGGTCAGTTTAAAAGAGGAAGACCCTCTATGAGATGATGGGCACAGTGGTTGCAACGGTGGGCTCAAACATAGCAGCAAAGAATGAGGCTGAGTTGTTTTGTTGTGCACCAGATTGCTGTGAGTTGGAGACAGCTTGACGGCACAGAACAACACTGTTTCTAAAAAACATTAGTGTGCTTGGAACGTCTCATGTCTTTGTTTTTACTTCTGTATAAATTGTGGCATTTTATTAGCTTATGGAGCTACAATACACATAATTTACATTCAAATGAATAGAATATATTTTCATTCCTATCCATCAGTTTTGGGTACCTAATCCAAACACAACCCCCGACATCTGGTTGATACGCATAGGTGTCTGAGCCTGAGAACCTGTCCAGGAGCAGATAGCCTCATCTTTCTTGCAAAGAGAACCTGATGGGTTTGGACTGTTGGCCGTGGCGTGAACAGTTCAATGTTTATCTGCCAGGGCCGCCAGGGCTCCTTAGTCACTATCAAACAATGAGCCTGATTTGCTCGTTCTCTTTCTCTCGTTGTATGTTCATGTTTTGTAATTTTTGTTTTTCAGCTTGTAATGACCAGCCTACAATCCATTCTTGAAAATGTGGACACACCAGAGCTACTCTGCAAATGTGTTAAGTGCATTCTTTTGGTGGCTCGATGTTATCCTCATATTTTCAGCACTAATTTTAGGGTGAGTTTTACCCCTTCCCCCCTCTTTCCAGACACTGAGCTGGTAACTGTATGTGAGGAACTCTGAGGTCTTGGGTGGAAACTATGTTCCTGCTCCTTGTGAGTATAATTAGGGAGTGTTGAGGGCCCAGGCCTTAATAGTGCAATCATAGTTTTATAAAAAAATAGCAACTAGACTTTTCTTTTGGCGTTAATGCCTTAAGATACTTAAAGGAGTATCAGATATTTCATTTGTGCCATAACACGTGTTCCATGAATGATCACTTCCTTTTCCCCCTATACGTTTCTTTAAAGTTAGGTGGGTCAACATAGGTACTCTTTGTAGGGTCCACAGGTATGACCTTAAAATGATGACACAGACCTTCTCTCTTTCCTATCAAGGATACGGTTGATATATTAGTTGGATGGCATATAGATCATACTCAGAAACCAGCGCTCACACAGCAGGTGTCTGGTAAGTCATTTCGTATGTACTGGTCACGTGAATATTATGAGAAGGGCCTGTGAGGAGTAGCTGTTCATACTTTGGTAATTCTTTGATAATTATTTTGGTTATATAAATGAGTGTTACCGTATGTAGTCAAGTATACGCCGACCCAAATATCAGCCAAGGTACCTAATTTTACCACAAAAACAGTGAGACCACATTTAAGAAGCACACCAGCCTGTGTGATCATGAGGTGTCGAAGGGACCAGGTATAAGGCATAAGAACAAAAAATCTTAAAATAGTGAATGAGGGGAGGGAGTGCGGAGTGGAGACCCAAAGCCCATTTGTAGGCCACTGGAGATCCCCTTACAGAAGGGTCTCGGGGAGAAGAGCCAGTTAGGCTGTGATGTAGCAATGATGAAATATACAACTTTCCTCTGGTTTCGAAATGCTTCCTCCCCCCACTACCATGATCCCAATTCTACCTTGCAAGTCTGGCTAGACCAGAGGGTGTACACTGGTACAGATAGGAACTGGAAACACAGGGAATCCAGGGCAGATGATCCCTTCAGGACCAGTGGTGAGAGTGGCGATACTGGGAGGGTGGGTTGGAAAGGGGGAACCGATTACTAGGATCTATATATAGTCTCCTCCCCGGGGGACAGGCAACAGAAAAAAAGTGGGTGAAAGGAGACATCGGACGGTGCAAGCTATGACAAAATAATAATTTGTAAATTATCAAGGGTTCACGGGGAAGTGGGGAGGGAGGGGAAAAATGAGGAGCTGATGCCAGGGGCTTAAGTGGAGAGCAAATGTTTTGAGAATGATAAGCACAATGAATGTACAAATGCGCTTTACACAATTGATGTATGTATGAATTGTGATAAGAGTTGTATGAGCCCCTAATAAAATGATTATAAAAAAAAAGAAAAACGGGTACTGAAAAACTCGGTTTAGACACGAGTATACACGGTATTTATCTTTTCAAAGGAAAATTAGTAGGTAGAATGAATATCAATTGTAATGTTATGTTGGTGAGGAATTAAAAAACTTACCTCAATTCACTATTAACATGAACTGATCAGAGAAAATAGAGTAATGTCAGTACTGTAAATGTCAATGGAAAAGTCTAGGTTTTTGTGACTTTGTTTTGCTGATTTTTTTTTAACTGATCTGGAAATTTGTCATAAATGATAAGTGGTCTCCCCCATTTTCAGTTGAGGGTGATCAGCATGACACATGCTGACAGTTCAGCCTGTCCTTGGTGCTGTGATTTCTTTTAGCTTATTTGGTAGCATGAACTCCAGAAAACAGGGTGTGTAGACAAGAGAAGCTTGGTCGCATTGTCACCTGGGACATAGGACTGAGGGTTAGCAAGCTCGGTTGGTGGTAGACTTGACATTTTCCCCTAAGGCACATGCACAGCCACGGTGGGGTGTTAATTCTACTTTAGGATAAGGATGAGAGTTACATTACGGTTTTGGAGGAATGTTGGCATCTCCAGCTTAAACGATAGATAATTGATTAAACAGGATCAGTAGATGGACAGCGCTATGAGCAGGGCATCTTTTAAGGATGGGTGCTTTGGAAACCAGGTACTATTTGAGGCGGCTAGAAGGAAACATGTTTTCCTTCACTGTCAATATTTCTTGTGTGATTCTTAGGATGGTTGCAGAGTTTGGAGCCATTTTGGGTCGCTGATCTTGCGTTTTCCACCACTCTTCTCGGTCAGTTCCTCGAGGACATGGAGGCATATGCCGAGGTGAGCATAGCCAACATTTTCTCCGTGCAGAAGCACCGAAGACGCGTCTTGTGCATCGCACTGCTAACCGTACGGCTGGTGGTTCAGAGGCCTCTGAAGTAGGGTGACGAGGTTGTCTGCACCTGTGAAAAATTAAGCTTCTGAAAAACAAATAAAAGTTTAAGCTTCCGAAACCCCGTGGGCATATTTTAGGCTGTCCTAGGTATTATCCTATCTATTATGCGTTGGAATTAACTGAATAGCAGGCAGAGGGTTTAGCTTTGGTGCTTATTCTTCAAGCGCATCATGTAGTTATTGTTGAGTGGTTCCGAGAACACTTGGCGTGACGTTTCAGCAAGTACTAATTTAGAAATGACACGAGCTCTGGCCCTATGGATAACTATGTTTAACTGTATTGTGTATGTGCTACATTTTTAGTATATGCACTAGATGACTTTAACTAATTTAGCTTAATGGACTTACTGAGATATGTAGGGAAGGAAAAATCCACCTATTATAATTTTCTCATAGGATAAAATTCTTCTGTCTTTGTGGAAATTCATTATAAAGTTAATTGACTGTTGAGAATTAAAGGCTTTTTTATGCTTTATTTGAATTTCTACCCAGGACCTCAGCCATGTGGCATCCGGGGAGTCCGTGGATGAGGATGTCCCTCCCCCATCAGTGTCGTTACCAAAGCTGGCAGCACTGCTCCGAGTCTTCAGCACTGTGGTGAGGAGCATTGGGGAGCGCTTCAGCCCAATTCGAGGCCCTCCAATTACTGAGGCCTATGTAACAGATGTAAGTGCTGTTTGTTGGATGTTTCCTGGCTCATTAACAAGTAAAAATTATTTTCTGTTGAAATAGTTGTCTTTACCTATTGAACTGTGTTATTAGTAATCCTTCGTTTGATTAGCAGGTATGTATGTGTCAGATGAATCCTAGATCTCATCCCCTCTCACCCCACCTGCACCCCACTGATAGATAGAAAGGCCATTCTGAAATTTAAAATGTCCGTGAACTTGACTTTTAGGGGATCCTTTACCATTCTGTTTATTTGTGTTTTATGCACAATTTAAAATTGTACTCTTTTAATTTTAATAATGTGAATTTAGTTTTTAAATAATGGCATCTCTTTTTGCTTCCTAACATTAAGAATAATATCTTGATAAGCCTGAGAAATTCTCTGTAGAATGATAGGATGAAATTGCTTGGTAGTTTCACATCAAGAGATAAAAAGATATGAAAAATTTAAATATATGGTTGTCTGAGACTTATAGGCAGGTAGCAAGATTGCAGCCCCAAATATATGGCCACTGGCATTACAGTCTAGTGAGTGAGTCCGTGTAATCAACGTGCAAGGTTATCCCTGTTTGTTGTACTAAGATCAGAGGGAGAGACAGGAAGGATGAAACCTATATGGTTACAATAAAATTTTGGTGGTCAAACTACCTTTTGGGAGCATTTATTTTTGCTGCACATATTGCTGTGTAGAATAGGCTCTATGTCGAGAGTGTTATGTTATATATTCTTGGTAGTGAATTGTGTATTCTGAAGATAATTAAAATAGAAATTTTAAACGTGATAGAAATTAGTTACATTTTGCTTTAGTTTTACTGTTTAGAACACAGTTGTTTATTGCTTCTCAGCCTTTTGACTAAGATCAAGTGAAGAAAATTGTTTGAAAATTCTGTCAGTGTTGAAGTAACAATTAATCCCACGTGGACAACCAAAGGAAATGAATCTAATCATTTTTGATGATAGTTAGATTTTATTCTTTCGTGAAGGTCCTTGCAAATTGTTTTAAAAAAACAATTAATTGCATGTTGCATATTTAAAATATTTTTCAGGTTCAATTTGTTTTATTTTTAAAGTTCTTAGTAGAAATTTAGTACTCAAAAAAATTTAATACTCAAGTAATGACCATTGTACATTAATGTTTTTGTTGTTGAAAATGGTAGCATTTTCATAATTCGAATAGGGTGAGAATGAGGCCATTTATCCTTAAAAGCAGCTGTCAATACTGAGCATTAATATGCGTACGGTGGTTAGATGCTTGGTTGACAAAGATTGATTACTCAAAGGTAGTGTGGAGGCACTGTTTACATGCTGTTAATCCTGTTACTGTTCTAAGTTCTTACGTATTTCATGCTTATAGAAATTGTAAGCACCAGGACATTTAGTGTCTTTGGGTAAGGAAGAAATGGTTATGCGAGAACCACTTAGTTGCTTCCTGGGCACAACAGGACGAACCAGTGCCTCTTCCCACTCCGTGGCGGGTTCCGTTTCTTGTCACAGTGGTACTGCAATTTTTCTAGCCGAGATCATTTTGTGCATGGTGTTACTTATTATTCAGAGAACTGGATTCTTAAGAGAGTATGGGCAAGTGAATTTTTATTTGAAACTGCATTAAATAGAAAATATTTTTACATGTGAATTATTTTTTTTTAAAGCTGCTTGTTTTCCCCATTTGCAGGTTCTGTACAGAGTAATGAGATGTGTGACGGCTGCAAACCAAGTGTTTTTTTCGGAGGCTGTGCTGACAGCTGCTAATGAGTGTGTTGGTGTGTTGCTCGGCAGCTTGGACCCTAGCATGACTATACACTGTGACATGGTCATTACATATGGATTAGATCAGCTGGAGAATTGCCAGACTTGTGGTACAGATTATATCATCTCGGTCTTGAATTTACTTACACTGGTATGTGAAGTTTTTTTTCTTTCCCCTCTCACCCCCCCTCTCTTTTATGTACATTTAAAACAACACTATTTTATTTTCAAGCACACAATAAACAGCAAGTTTCTCCAGTGCCAACGAGAGCTTCTTAGGGATTCTTCTCAGACAGCATTGGGCATATTGAAAATAAATTATTGCTGATTATCAGGAATCAAGACATAGAAGCCATAACAGTAGGAGAGCTTTGTAGCCAAGACCTTAAAAATCCCCCCCACTACTATGATCCCAATTCTGCCTTACATATCCGGCTGGACTGGAGGAGGTGCACTGCCACAGATAGGAACTGGAAATACAGTGAACCCAGGACAGATGAAACCCCCAGGACTAGTGGAGAGAGTGGTGATAGCGGGAGGGTGGAGGGAAGGTGAGGGAGAAAGGGGGAACAGAGGACAAGGTCTTCATGTGGCCCCCTCCCTGGGGGATGGACAGAAGTGGGTGAGGGAGATGTCAGATGGGGTAAGATATGATACCATAATAATAATTTATAAATTATCAAGGGTTCAGGGGGAGCGGGGAGGGAGGAGGAAAATGAGCTGACACCAAGGGCTCAAGTGGAAAGTGGGTGTTGTGAGAATGATGAAGTCAACATATGTACTAATGTGCTGGACACAAATAACATATGTACGGATTGTGATGAGTTGTATGAGCCCCTAATAAAATGACTATTTAAATTAAAAAAAATCCAAAACAGCATATTTTACTTTCGAAGTAGTATATTTTACTTTCAAAATAAAAGATAAACCATATCCTTTGTTTATAAAGCATTATACTGTGGGTGTGGGTGTGTGTGGGTATGGGTGGGGGCACCCTGTAGATTATACACAGTTCTTCACATACACAGTTCACTTCAAGTGGATGAGGTACGAGCTATAGAACATGCAGTTTTAAGTGTATTTTGTGTCAGTTGAAGTATTTGTGGATGAAAACCAGAATCTACAACTTAGCTTAAAAGAAAGTACAAGTTCCAGGAGGTTTTATTGTTTGAATAAAGGACATACGTAACCAGGCAAGGAAGTCCCCAAGAAAACGATGAGCATGGCTCACTGGTGTCTGCCCATTGATCCTTCATCTTCTAAGCACTCACCTATTTTTCTTTTTTTACTACTAAGCATTATTTTGATCACAAATACAACCCAAGTATAAATAAATAAATTCTATCATTTAATACTTCTTCCCATGTGCCTTTAAATAGCGGGGAGCAGGGAAGAGGTGTTCAATGCCTTCTCAGCCTGTTTGGCCATAGTTGTCCCACCTGTTGTTTTAAAAACTGTGTTAACTCGGCCTTCCAAAATCCTTGTACAAGAGCACATTTTGTTAAGCCCTGGAGCACTAGTCCCGTTGATAGTGTCCAAACGGTGAGGATGGTCACTGGGCTGAAAGCCACTGGGAGGGGTCTTCAGCAAATGAAGACATTGGGGAACAGAGCCAAGGCACATCTTGTCAACGAGATACCAGCTCCTTCCATTAAAGCTTGGAGAATGTCACCCATTGCAGCTGACCCAACCGTGGCCACCTGTCCGTTTCTGGCCACCAGTGTGGCTGCGGTTAAGGCACTCCTGTGGTGCAGTTCCAGGGCTCTTGTTTCCTCTGACTTGAACCATACTGCAGTCAGTCATGGAAAACAGACCTCCCCAAACCCCAGAACTACCTCCCAGCCGTGGCACTCTGGTTTTCATCACCGTCAAACTCCCTCACAATCTATAGTTAACTTCAACTGGAGATTTCCGAGCACCTTGCTTGCTCTATCATAGCCGTCCACACTTCGCCAAGGACAAGGCTTTCACACCTGCTCCTCCATCTTGACCTTAGCGGTGTGAGCTGTGCCAGGCAAACTGAGTTGAAGTTTCTTTCTGTTGCTTTTCCATATATCGGCTTATTCTGGACCTTAAATTTAAATTGATATGAAGGAAATGAAGGACTTTTCTTCTTTTTAGAGTGCAACGACCTGTTTATTTCCTTTATTATCTGTTATGCTTGTTCTACTGTGTACTGTATTACTCTTGATACATACCATCTGAGGAGATATTTGAATGGCTTTTTTGAGAGTTGCCCCCTCCAATTTGAAATTTATTTTATTCCTTTAATTTTATAACTATTAAGTATCCTAGCCTCTTTTTATTAGGATATTTTGAAACAGAAATAAGTATTAAGAGAATAGTGTAGGGAATCTGCGTACTTCCCCCTTCTCTGATTAGAGATAGAGGGCTCACCTGGATTCATCCATGTCTCCTGCACTTTACCTCTTCTCGCTGCTCCTCCATCCCCAGCAGGGTTATTTTGAATCAAATTCTGCATGACATTCTGCTGATTGTATCTACCAAACTCACACTTCCTTTTTGCCAATGTAGCAAAGTATAAATACATGCATCCTCTTTAACCAAAATCAAACCAAATTCACTGTCATCAAGTTGATGCCAACTCATAGCAACCCTGTAGGACAAGGTAGTTCCCAAGACTGTAACTGTTTATGGGAAAAGCCCATCTCCCCCGTGGAGCAGCTGGTGGTTTCGAATTCATACCTCGTGGATCTCAGCCTAGCATGTAACCAGTACACCATAAGGGCTCCATATCATACTTAGATATATAATAAAATGTTAATTGTGATACATCACGCACTACCACACTCACTCACTGCTATGGAGTCAGTTCCGACTCATACGATGGGGTAGTACTGAGCCTGTGGGTTTCCAAGACACACTTTGCAGGAGTAGAAAACCGCATCATTCTCCCTTGGGGCTACTGGTAGTTTCAAACTGCTAGCCTTGGCCATTAGCAGAACAACATTTTGACCATTTTCATAAAGTATTACACAACTAGTCCCATTGTATGTTTGTAGAACCTTTTTACTGCCTCAAACAAACTATACCCATAAGCAATCACTGGCCAAAAACACGTTTGGTACCTAAAATGTTAGACTAGTTTCTGGGTCTATTTGACCTTCTGATTCCAACCGATGACACTGCTTTCCGCCTCTCAGCTCCAGCTTTTGGGATACGGAACAAAGTGCCACATGCCACTGTTTAGTCTGCTTGCTCTTATAAAAACCGGGTATTTTAATACGGTGTTTCACTACCCTGACACAGAGGAAGTGAACGCTGACTTTATTTAAAGTAGATTGTGTTATACTAAATATCAAGGTCAGGTTATATTTCACACGGAATCCTTTGATCCAAAGAAATATTGGAGCAGTGCATATTACATGAACTTGGAATTTTCCCAGGTATCACTTCACTCTTCTTAGGAATTGAATATCAGGCAGTTCCAATTTGTTATCTTAAAAGGGTCCAGAAATGTGAGCTACTGTGGGCTGTGTTTGACTGCTCACAACAAGGTCAGGTGTTTTCGCCCACCTGCTACTCTGCGAGAGGAAGGTGAAGCTTTCTGCTCCCATAAAGGTTTGCAATCTCGGAAACTCGCAGAAGAAGTTCCACTCTGTCCCGGAGGTTGCTGAGAGTCATAATCGGCAGAACGGTAGTGAGTTTGGTACAGAAAATATAGATTCACATGTTCACAAACCGCAGAAGGGTCTGTCAGACTCCTTTACTGAAATGAAAACGTCGTCCCAGCCTTGTTATAAGATGGCACGACTTCTGTACCGGTGATGCCGCAAAAACGCTGACAAGGAAGACCAGAACCTTTCTTGTAAAGATGCTTGGTGTCAGCCTCCCCTCAGAAACATTTAGCACAAAACATCTGTTGACTTCTGTGTATTAAAGTGTGTGTGAAATGTTTACTGTGTGCTTTGAAGAACAATTCAGATCTTCAAAATATTTATGAAAATTGCTATAAAATCTTGTATTTTTGATATTCTCAATTGCCCTCACACCTTCCATATATGTGCCTTTTCAATTTTCTTTTTTATTTCCTACTCTGCACAAGCTGTGTTCGATCTTACGGCCTTGCGGTCTGGTAGATTCTAATTCGGAGTGACTAGGACAGAGAAGAACTGCCCCATTGGTTGGTTTCCAAACCTGGTCTTTTAAAGGCCGCACAGTGTTTTGTGGGCCAGAACCTTGATTAGCAGTTCAGTGCATAGCTAACTGTCCATCATGGGTCCATATAAAACTTCCCTAGGAAGTCCCTTAATACCTAATTCTTTGTCAAATATATCTTACCTTTTTTGTGGGTCTATAATTTGTGGATCTGAATTCTTCTCATGTTTAAAACTAGGCTGATAGCCGAAAATATACTGGGATACTTTGTCGAAGAAACGACAGCTGATGCATCCGTCCAGTGCAGTTTTCTGAATTAAGTGCCCCAGATGACCCCAAGGGAGGCCTGTACATCAAGGCACCAAGAAAAACCATTTTTTGTTGTTGGGCTGTGTTCTCTATCCCTGCCTCCTCCTGCTCCCCAGACCGTGGTGGCCACTGAATCTAGTGTGTGTGCCTCATCTAGTCCACATGTTTCATGTAAATGGGGTCATAGCCTGCTTCCTTTCTGTGTCTGGCTTATTTCAGTTAGAGTTCACGCATGTCAAAGCATGTATCAGTGCTTCATTCCTTTCAGTGACTGAATGATAGATAATCCATCAGACACATATACCACATTTTCTCTTAATCGTCGATGGACACTTGGATTGTCTTTACCTTTTAACTACTGTGAATAATGATGTGTACATCTCTGAAATGATAATATGATAATTGTATATTCCGCAGTTTAGTTTAGTTTTTTAAAGGAACTGCTAGGCTGTTTTCCATAGCATTTTTTTCTTTCACGTTCCCATCCTCAATGGGCTCCAACATCTCCACGTTCTACCCAGTCCTGGCACTCTCTGTACTTTTACCCATGTGCGTCAGTTATGAAGTGGAATAGCTCAATGCAGTTCCCGAGTTAGAGTAGAGTTGATAACAGCTGATTTGTATTGTTTGCTTAATGATTAGTAGTGACGAGCGTTTTGCGTGTTGCTTACTAGACATTTGTCTATCTTGTAGAAATATCTCAAGTTTTGGCCCATTTTTTAACTAGATTATTTATTGCTAAGAGTATTTTACCAGGGACAGGGATACAAGTGATCCAAAATCAGTGGCGAGGAGCGTGTAAGAGGCCTGGTAGGGCTTGATCAAGGGCAGTGAGTGTAACCAAGAGGAATTACTGGAACCCAAATGAAGGGTGAGATGATAGTGGGAGAAGAAGAAAGTAAAAGGAAATAGAGGAAAGAACTAGTAGGCAAAGGGCATTTATAGAGGTCTAAATACAGGTATGTACATATGTAAATATATTTATGATGGGGAAACATCTATGTGCATATGTGCATGTGCATGTGCATGTGCATGTGCATAGGTTTAGTATTAAGGTTGCAGATGGACATTGGGCCTCCACTCAAGTACTCCCTCAATGCAAGAATACTTCATTCTGTTAAACTGGCATTCCATCATGCTCACCTTCCCAACACAATCGCTAAAGCCAAAGCGGGTGCATAAGCAAATGTGAAGAAAGCTGATGGTGCCTGGCTATCAAAAGATACAGCGTCTGGGATCTTAAAGGCTTGAAGATAAACAAGTGGCCATCTAGCTAGAAGCAACAAAGCCCATATGGAAGCACAACCTCGTGTGACCACGAGGTGTCGAAGGGATCAGGTATCAGGCATCAAAGAACAAAAAATCATAATCATTGAGAATGAGGGATAGTGCGGAGTGGAGACCCAAAGCCCATCT
>NW_022103901.1:26034574-26052638 GCF_000313985.2 Echinops telfairi
AGATGTCGGACAGTGTAAGACATGACAAAATAATTACAATTTATTTATCAAGGAGGAAGGGTTCATGAAGGAGCGATGTCGGGGAGGGTGGAGGGAGGGTGGGGTAGAAAGGGGGAACCAATTACAAGGATCTACATATAACTCCTTCCCTGGGGGATGGAGAACAGAAAAGTGGTTAAGGGAGATGTCGGACAGTATAAAATAACAAAATAATAATTTATAAAGTATCAAGGGTTCATAAGGGAGGGGAAAAATTCAAGGGCTCAAGTAGACAGCAGATGTTTTGAGAATGATGATGGCAACAAATGTACAAATGTGCTTGACCCAGTGGATGGGTGGATGGATTGTGATAAGAGATGTATGAGCCCCCAATAACATGATTTTTTTAAAAGTATTTTAACACTTTGATGGCACAATGCAAGACATTAAAGCATAACTTGCATATACGTTTTTTCTTTTAGATTGTTGAACAGATAAACACAAAACTACCATCATCATTTGTTGAGAAACTGTTTATACCATCATCTAAATTGCTATTTTTACGTTATCATAAAGAAAAAGAGGTAAGTGGTATATTAATGACATGATTATTTTGGTCATTGACAAGTTTGACTGTTGCTTACTAGGCTATCTAGTGATATGAAAGCTAAAGCCAGCACATGTAGGTTATAAAGTTATCATTCAGAATTAGTGTTTCATGTTGTACACTTCTGTCCCACACGTTGGCTCTCAGTGCTTCTCAGCTGACTAGTCAGCTCCACTCTAGACGTTCCCTGTTGGTGAAGGAAAACCGATTATAAAAGACTGCTGTTTGGATATGTGTTTGACACTAGCTGTTTAAAAAAAAATCTAAGAAATTTTATATTTTCTGTTTTAATTAACTATTTTAATTGTAATAATGCTTTGTAGAACTGTAGGTTTTTAAAGGTTTTTTTAAATAGCCAGTGTTTTTAGTAAAATTCAGTGGTCTAGACAGTGAATTTAGAAATCTTAATTTGTGGTGTCACCATTATGCAAACAGTGACTTATTTTCCATTTAAATGTAGGTAACCAAATTTCCATTAAAATTTAATTTCTCTAATTTTTTTTCCCTAAGGTTGTTGCTGTGGCCCATGCTGTTTATCAAGCAGTGCTCGGCCTGAAAAATATCCCTGTTTTGGAGACAGCCTATAAGCTAATTTTAGGAGAAATGACCTGTGCCCTAAACAACCTGTTACATAGTCTACAACTTCCTGATGCCTGTTCTGAAATAAAACACGAGGCTTTTAAGAATCATGTATTCAATGTAGACAATGCCAAGTTTGTAGTTATATTTGACCTCAGTGCCCTGACTACAATTGGAAATGCCAAAAACTCACTGATTGGGGTAAGTCTTGAATTGTAAAGTTTCTGTTTTCCACAGTTAAACCTGTTCTTGTATATTTGTGTGTTTTCTTTATCATGGTTATGTGTTTGCCGTATCCATCTTTAACATAATTTTGGGAATAGGTTCTTGGCACTATGTTTAGTTCTCCTTTTACTTTGACAACCCTTGGGTTTTTTGGTATACGTTTTTTATTTTGTTGAATACGTCTTTTGTGAACTTCCAGTATTTACCCTAGCCTGTTTAGTAAAGTACTACCATTGTTGTCCGCTTAAGTTTGCATAGTTCTCTTTCATATGCAGCCTTTCTTCTTTTGCTGCTTTGCTCCTGCCCTCCATCAGGTGGGGCATGCATTTGTGTTGCCGTCTTTACTGTCACCATTCTGTTTCGCTGTCACTGTCAGCAGCATTGAGTTGGTACACCGAACAAACACGGGCTAGTCTAGCGCCATCCCCCTATTCATTACTCTGTTTGTCATTACTCTGTTTGAGGCCATATTGGCACCCACTATTTCAGTGTCTCAGTGGGCTTCTGCCTCCCCCTTTTTCCTCTTTGCCGACTCTCTCCCTCTACTAAGTTTGATGTCCTTCTCTAGGGTCTGGGCTCACCTGATAACATGTCCAAAAGTATGTGAGAGAGGAGGGCTTTCCATTCTCACTTTTAATTATCATTCTAATTATACTTCTTCCAGCACAGACTTATACATTCTACTGTTACTTCCTGGTCCATTGCCTATTCTTTGCCAACACTAAAATTCAGAGGTATCAGATTTTCTTCAGTTTTAAATTTATGCATCGTCCACTTTTGGCCTGTATTTATATGAGGTCATTGAAAATTGCATGGCTTGGGTCAGGTGCACCATAATCTTCAAAGTGACATCTTTGCTGCTTAACACTACAAAGAGGCCTTGTGCAGCAGATTTGGCCAGTACTATGTGTCCTCCAGTTTCTTGACTCCAGGAGCATTCCCTTAGCCTTTTTGGAAGAAAATACGTAAAGGTTTTATTTTTTCTTTTCCTTTAAAAAACTTGAAGCAACCCTGCTGCTGTTCTCGCTCATAGTGGGCCTTGTGGAGTTGAGTAACATTTAATAAGAAATGTAGAATACTATACTAAAGGGCCTTCACAAAGTTAATGGAAAAATAGCTCTAAAATACAATGCAATTTTCCCATGAAGTGTTTGAATCCCCCTTGTGTACTTAAGGGATATCGTTTATAAGAGAGGTAAAGAAAAACTCACATTTCAAATTTGTTCTCACTTGCTGTCCGTCTTGTATGGATTGCCTGAGATCATGCCTTCACTGCTAGTCATGGTGTTTGTCTCGGGCTGTAGTAAACTATTCCTCTATATTCTAAAATTTGGACTTTTGAAGCACTTATATGGCATACTGACTGGAAGAGGTGGCTATGTCTTGCATTCTGGAAACAAGGCGAAGGGGGTTGGGGCTGGGTAACTGGGGAGACAGCATTTTAGCAGCAGGAGGAAAAAGAAGGGCAAGAGTGAAAAAGGGAAAATGTGGACGTCTTTAGCAGGATGTTCCTCTGCCCCACATTGGGTAGACCACTTGCCAGTTACTCTCCGAGAAAATAGAGAACTTGAATTCTACTGCACTAAAGGATAGGAAGGATTAGGAGTCATTAACAATTCTGCGCCCATCACTATACCACCCCCTGTTTCTGTAAAGAAAGTCTACAGTAGCAGCCGCTGTCATTTGTTTCTATTTTGTCCGTGACTCTCTGTGTGACCATGGCACAGCTGATGAGTTTATGATGTTACTGCATATACTATATGGTTTTCAAAGCCCAAAGTGTCTTTCAAAACATTTGCCCCAACCTCTAGTCCACTATATTTCTCCCAAATGTAGTTATCTGAAAAATAAAAAATCTGCACATGGACATTTTATTAAAGAGTAGACTATTGGGATGCTCATCTGTGCCTCAGAGAGAGAAAAGCAAACGTTGACTTTCTTTTGTACCTCATTAGATGTGGGCGCTATCTCCAACCGTATTTGCTCTCTTAAGTAAGAACCTGATGATTGTGCATGGAGACCTGGCTGTTCACTTCCCGGCCATTCAGTATGCCGTGCTCTACACACTCTATTCTCACTGCACCAGGTACTGTATTGGCAGGTACTTCTGAAGGAGGAACATGCTTTAGAGGAAAAGGCTCTCTTTCAAAGTGTAAATCTTACTTGTTGGTTCAGCTTGGTGACTGTTCTCTTTTTATTAATTAAAAAATGATGACTTCATGTTTTGTCTTTCAGGCATGATCACTTTATATCCAGTAGTCTTAGCTCTTCGTCCCCTTCTTTGTTTGATGGAGCTGTGATCAGTACTGTGACTACAGCTACAAAGAAACACTTCTCAATCATACTAAATCTCCTAGGGATATTGCTTAAGAAAGACAACCTTAACCAGGATACAAGGTAATTCATATTTTATCATCCTAACTCTCCCTAACTGTGGTATTTTAGGGAACTTTGGTGGTGAAGGGGGTTATGCATTGGGCTGCTAGCCACAAGGTCAGCAGTTGAAAACCACCAACCGCCTCACTTACTACTCCCATTAAGAGTTACAGTCTCAACCAGTCATAATCTACATATAACCCTCTTCTAGGGGGACAGACAACAGAAAAGTGGCTGAAGGGTGACATCGGTCGGTGTAAGACGTGAAAAAAATTATTATTCTTTACTTACAAATTATTAAGGGTTCATGAAGGAGGGGGCGAGGGGAAAATGTAAGGAGCTGATACCAAGTGCTCAAGTAGAATGATAATGTTTTGAAAATGATGATGGCAACAAATGTACAAATGTGCTGAACACAATGGATATAGGATTGCAATAAGAACTGTCCGACCCCTCAATAAAATTTTTTTTTTAATAAATTTATTTTTTTAAATAGAGTTATAGTCTTGGAAACCCACAGGTAGCGAGTCCTATAGGTTCGTTAAGAGTAGGAGTCAACTCGATGGCAGTGAATTTGAGGACTGTGTTAGTTTGGACTTAGCATTTGAGAATTACAAATATAATGTATAGGTAAGGAAATGCTTTAAATTGTGCAACATACCTAGCGTTTTATTAAAAAAAAATTAACACTGTTTGCTACAATTTATGCTGGTTTTGGAAGGTTTTTACTAAATGTATACAACCATTTTAGCAAAATCTGTAATTGCCATTTTCATATGTTTAGGTAAAAATGAAAAAGAATTTAAGAGTAATTGGGGGTTGGGATGTTTATTTTTATAAATGTGAAATCAACTACCTGCTTTGTTTCAGGAAACTGTTAATGACCTGGGCATTGGAAGTGGCTGTTTTAATGAAGAAGTCTGAGACATATGCACCATTGTTCTCTCTTCCATCTTTCCATAAGTTTTGCAAAGGACTTTTGGCCAACAGTAAGAGTGAATCATAATTTTTCTCAGCCCAGTGGAAGGGCTGTTTCTGTAGTAACTTGAACTATGTTACATAGTAACAGTTACATAGTATGCACAAATTATTTTAAGTGATTCAGAATTTTAAACTTTTGTGAAAGTTTGTACATTGCATATTTTATATTTTCCTCATATTTAAAAAACATTTGCTGTGATATAATACACATAAACAAAATGATTACCATGGTAATTGTTTTGATGTCTGCATCTTGTGGCCATCACCACCACCCATTTCTAAGCCTTTATGTCACTCCAAACAGAAGTTCAGTACCCGCACAGTAGTAATTTCCTAACCTCTGGTTACTGCTGTTAAATCTCTCTTTGCCCTTACCTGCTCCAGATATATAAATGGATCATACACTGTTTTTACTGTCGGGCCTGACCTAGTTCATTCCGCATGTTTCCAAGGTTCATCCATGTTGGAACATGTATTTGTGTTTCATCTTTATGCCCGAATAATAGTCTCCATATAAATGCTACGTTGTCTGTTTAGTCAACCTTCTCTTGCTGAGCACTTGGTTATGTACACATTTTGGCCATTGTACATAGTGAGTCTCTTTTCAAGGCTTCTGAGTATTTACCTATAAGAGAAATTGCTGATTCATATGCTGGTAGGGTCTACTTGAGGCAGTGAGGTTGATTTGTTTATGCTAATTCTCTGCTTAACTGTCAACTTTAACTCAGAATGTTTTGTACTGAAGTTGCCCAGCTGCATTCCCTCTTTTCTAAGAATTTTATTTCTTAAATTTAGGTCAGTGATTCATTTTGAGTTCATTTTGTTGTACACCATATGAGATATTGGTCTACTTTTATTCTTTTGCATGTGGAGATCCAGTTGACCCTGCACTGTTTATTGACAGCCTATTTCCCCATTGTATTGACTTGGCATCTTTATCAAAATTATTGAACCATTACATTTAAACTTGCAATTCTGTTCTTCTTGGTCTGTATAGCTATCTTAACATTGTGTTAACTGTTCTGATTACACTTCATAGTACAATTTTAAGTCAGTAATTTATACTTCTTCAAAATTGCTTTGTATTTTGAACCCCTTGCAAATTCCTGTTAATTTGGAGATCAGCTTTTCTTTATCTACATAAATGGGTGTGGGGATTTGAAGGGATTGTGTTAAAATGTAGGTTTCGTTGAGTTAAGCTGAGTTGAGTATCTATACAATAATAAGTCTTCCAGTCCTTGCATATGGGATGCATTTCCATTTATTCCGTTTTCCACCAGTGTTTTATAGGTTTTAACATAGACAAATCTTTCTCTTCCTGGTACTGGGTTACCTTTATACATTACTCATGTATTGAAGCCCAACTATCTTTAGCATGTTGGTCTCCCACCCTACAGTTTTACTGAATTCACTTATTCAAGTAGCTTTCTTGTGAACTATTTGGGATTGTCTACTTTCTGTTCTCTCCAAATGAGGTTAGTTCTACTTCTTTCTCTTTTGGCTTAATTGTTGTGTGTGTATTTTTGTGGGGTTTTTTTGTTTGTTGGTTTTTGCCTAATTGTTCTAACTAGAGCCTCTGTACAGTGTAGAATAACAGTGGTGATAGCTGGCATCCATGTCTTTTTCCTGATCTTAGATATAAACCTTTCAGTGTTTCTCCAGTGAGCATGGTGTTTCATTAATGTTTCATATTATCTTGAGGGATGTCCCAAAATCCTCCTAGAAGGTTGGATTTTGCCAAATGCTTTTGTGGCCTCAGTTGAAATTACCATATCGTTCTTTCCTTTTTCAAGTAATGTGATGTGTTACATTAATTGATTTTCTTACACTGAACCACCTTTTGAATCCCGATACACTGTATACTTTCAAAATTTTCCTTAGCAAAAGTTTTGGATAGCTAGTTTTTAAAATTTTTTTATTCATTTTATTTATGGTTTTATTGGCTCATATAGCTCTTACCACAATCCATACATACATCTATTGTGTCAAGCACATTTGTACATTTGTTGCCATCATTATTTTCAAAACATTTTCTTTCTACTTGAGTCCTTGATATCAGCTCATTTTTCTCCCTCCCTCCCTCACCCTTGATAATTTATAAATTATTATTATCATTTCATGTCTTACACTGACTGATGTCTCCCTTCACCCACGTTTCTGTTGTCTGTCCACCAGGGAGTGGGTTATATATAGATAATTGTGATCGGTTCCCCTTTTTCCCCCCATCTTCCCCTTACCCTCCTGGTGTTGCTGCTCTCATTATTGGTCCTGAGAGGTTTATCTGTCTTTGATTCCCTGTGTTTCCAGCTCTTATCTGTCCGTGTGCATGCTCTGGTGTAGCTGAATTTATAAGGTAGAATTGGGGTCATGATAGTGAGGTGGGGAGAAGCATTAAAGAACTAGAGGAAAGTTGTATGTTTCATTGGTGCTATACTGCACCCTGACTGGCTCCTCTCTTCCTTGTGACCCTTCGGTAGGGGGATGTCCAATTGTCTACAGATGGGCTTTGGGTCACCAGTCCACGCTCCCCTTCATTCACATTGACAGGATTTTTTGTTCTGGGTCTTTGATGTCTGATTCCTGATCCCATTGACACCTCGTGGTCACACAGGCTGGAGTGCTTGTTCCATGTGGCCTTTGTTGCTTCTCAGCTAGATGGCCACTTGCTTATCTTCAAGTCATTAAGATCCCAGACGTTGTATCTTTTGATAGCCAGGCACCATCAGCTTTCTTCACATTTACTTGTGTACCCATTTTGTCTTCAGAGATCAGTTCGGGAAGGTGAGCATCATGGAATGCCAGGTTATTAGAACAAAGTGTTCTTGCATTGAGGGAGTACTAGAGTAGAAGCCCAATGCCCATCTGCTTGCTACCTTAATGCTAAACTGATAAATACATGTACGTAGATCTATTTCCCTGTCGTTACATAAAAATATATTTGCATATGTCCAAGCCTGTATTTAGACCTCTATAAGTGCCCTTAACCTACTAATTCTTTCCTCTCTTTCCTTGTATTTTCCTCTTGTCCCACTATCATGTTCGGCCTTCATTCGGGTTTCAGTAATTCCTATCATTTACATTGCCCTTGAACAAGCCCTACCAGGCTTCCTATGGCCCCCTCGCCATCGGTTTTAGATCACTTGTTGTTCCCTTGTCTCTGGGGTTGTTAACACCCACTCCCCCCCCTTCTTGTGTACCCCCACCCCACTGTTGGTTCCGTTGTTTTCTCCTCTGAATTGTTTATCCCGCCTATCTTATCTAGATAGAGAGGCAGCGATAACAATAAACACAAAAACAAGACAGAGCAAAGCAACAAGAGAAAAACTAAACAGCAAGAACAACCAAAAAGAGAGAGAGAGAGAAGCCTATAAGTAGTTCCAGGTCTGTTTTTTGACCTTTAGGAGTGTTTTCCAGTCTGATGGGGTGCCACGCCCTGCCCCCAAAGTCTATTTTTGGTATTTCCTGGGGACTTCATTGCTTTGCTCCCCTTGCTGCTCTGTTGCACGCCCTTAGCGGGTCACCCCAGTGTGGTGGGGGTGAGATCAGGCACAATTCTCGTACTGTGCCTCCAGAGTTGTCCCTCATAGCGCTATGGGTCAGTGAGGGACATCGTGTATTGTGGTGGGGCCAGCCTTATGGTCCTCTCTGTTTGGCTGATCTGAGCAGGAATGTTGTTCTTCTGGCTTAGTGGGCCAGGATGTGTTCCTCTCTCCTTCCCTCTTCGTTTGTTCCCGTGTGCTCTGATCAGACATGCCCCTCTCCCTGAGCAGTAGCTTCAGTGCTGTTCTCTGAAGTGAATTCTTCTGGGGGGTTCGTGGGGGGGCAGGTGTCCCTGTAGTTGGGATTGGGGCTGGTCACACAGAACTCTGTTGATTCCCTGCTTCATGCTGACATGTTGCATTCATGGCTTGGTGCACCGGGTTGAAATCTGGACACACACACACCCCTCCCTCCTGTGGAGATTAAATAATACCCTCCCCTTGGGTGGGTTCCCCGGCTACCTATGTCTTCTTTTTTTTTTCTCCCCCTTTTCCCTTCCTTTGTAGTTGGTTGCCATATGTATCCCTGGATTGGGTTTGGCCTCTGCCATACTACCTGGACTGCACCCCAGGAATGTATGTATGCAATAGCCCTTCCCTTATGCCCCTTTTGCATTTTTAAGCTTACCTCAGCGGGCTCATGTTGTACGTGCCCTTTTGTACTTGGCTTACTTCGCTTAGCATAATTTCCTGCAGTTCTTCCCATGCGGCAATGTGCTTCATGCGGTCATCACTGCTGTTAGGAGGGGTAGTACTCCATTGTATGTATGTACCACAGTTTTGTTTTGTTTTTAATCATTTGATTAGGGGCTTGTCCAACTCTTAATCACAATCCATACATCTATCCATTGTGTCAAGCACATTTTGTACCATAGTTCTTTAATCCATTGGTCTGTTGATGGAAATTTGGGTTGTTTCCAACACCTTGCAATTGTGATCTGTGCTGCGATGAACATTGGAGCACAGATGTCTGGCCGTGGTTTGTTTCTTGCCTCTTCTGGGTATATGCCCAGTAGGGGGGTTGCTGGGTCGTATGGTAGCTCGATTTCCATCTGCTTTAGATATCACCAAATCGGTTTCCATAGTGGCTGTAACATACCTACAGGTCCACCAACAATGGACGAGAGTTCTTATCTCACCACAGCTCCCCCAACACTTGCTGCTTTCTAATGTTTTGAATTGTGTTATCTTTGAGGGTGTTAGGTTGTATCTCATAGTTTTAATTTGCATTTCTCCTATGACCAATGACCAGGAACATTTTCTTGTATATTTATCGGCCATTCGGATTTCTGCTCTTGTGAAACTTCTGTTCAGGTCCTTTGCCCACCTCCTCAGTGGGCAATTAGTTTTACTATTTTTGTAAACTAGTAGAATACTATAGATTTTAGTAATAAGGCCTTTGTCTGATGTGTTATTGCTAAAAATGTTTTCCCAGTCCGAGGGCTCTCTTATTACTCTCTTGGTGAATTCTTTCAATGTCCACAGGTGTTTTATCTTCAGTGTATCACACCTGTCAATTTGTGCCTCCTCTGTGTTTGTGTCCTTCCCTGTTTGCCATAGCCCATGTATTCCTTATGCCAAGATTCTCAGGTTCGTCCCAACTAGTCTTGCATGAAGTGAGTTTTGTAGAAGGCGTTGTTGTCCCAGACATTGCTACCAGTAAGGATTGCAATCAAGAACAGTACCTTGTCAACAAGAGTCACTACCACTCTTTTGTGTGAACAAGTGAATTATGAGTAAATTATGAGTTGAGAAAGTGAAAGCACACTAGCATATAATTTCTTTTGATAACCAAAGTAACTTAATTCTTTTTATTGCAAAGTTTATTTTGTTATTGGCAAAAGTTTACACTGTTAATTAGGTTCCCATTGACATTGGTTATATTTATCAGGGTGTCAGCTTTGTAATTTATTCTGGTTGTTTCATTTTCAATAATTAATTTGTGTTTGTTTTTATGAACATCTTGACCATGTGTCTCATATGGGTGAACTTTTTCTTCTTAAGGAGCATGGTACTAACATATGGTACTGTTTATTTTGTGAGCCATTCTGTTACTTAAATAAAAGTTGTCCGCATGGAATAGTTTTGGTTCACGGTTTAAAGACTCTCAGGGCAGTAATCTCAAGGAGTACTCCAGGCCCAACTGGCACAATCAGGCTTCCTGGGAACTTTAGTTCTGTTGCACATTTTGCTCCCATTCTATCAAAATTCATCCGTCATATTCCTAATCAATGGCTAGTATTGGGATGGAGAACATAAACATAATGCACTGTGTATTATACCAATCAGCTGAACTGTCCCAGAACTATGGTTCCTCCGATGCCATAAACCAAAATGTATGAAATGTTTATGCCCCATATGGGGTTCATTTTATGTATGTATGTATGTATGTATGTATGTATGTATGTATGTGTGTATGTGTGTATGTAGATACACACATCTAGACATATTTGAGGACACTACCCCTTATTCCATTTTATCACAAACTTTTTGAAGTTGCTTTGTATATACATTACTTATTTCTTAGTTGCACAGTTACATATGCCATAACCTTTGCCAAAAGTGTCTCTCTTATTTTCCTTGCTGTTTTAAAATGCCATCTTTACTTTGGTCAGTTTTACATTTGGTGTTTTTAATTCATATTAGCTCTTGTTGAAGATGTGAATGTCTGTCTGCAAGCATGCAGCAGTCTACATGCTCTGTCCTCCTCCTTGCCCGATGATCTTTTACACAGGTATGTACGACAGACTCCACCTTTTGCCTTGGTCCTGACAACTTGGAAATGTTACCATACCTGCAAATGTACTCCCTTTTTTTATTGTAGGTGTGTTGATGTTTGCAGAGTCCAACTAGTCCATAGTGGAACTCGTGTTCGACAAGCGTTTGGAAAGCTGTTGAAGTCAATTCCCTTAGATGTTGTCCTAAGGTATAATGGTTGTGTGGGGACAAAGAACCCCTCAGTATGTTTTTATTCACTACTAATTGTCTATCTAAGGAAAAGACAACCTATTAGTAAATTTCTATCACATCCTGCAAGGTGCTTCTTGTCAAGAATTAAATTGTGCTGTTCCCCAACATGTGGTATTTTTTAATGGTCTTTATAAGCTTTCAAGAATTACTATCAACTCGTTAATATAGTATCACAGTGTTTCAAAGTAGTTCAGTTATTTGTCAAACTAAACTGTAATTTTTCACTTTTTTATTAAGTTGACTTGGTGCATTAGAGCCTAGACTCTTCAATCAATATTTATATATCAAAATTTATTTTTATTATGGTCTATTTTCTCTCTCTTTTGATTAATAAAGAACTAGCCTGTTTGCAATGTATTGACCTCTTGAAACTAAAACCAAACTCTTGATAATAATGTCTTAATTTTCTGTTTGCAGCAATAACAATCACACAGAAATTCAAGAAATTTCTTTAGCATTGAGAAGTCACATGAGTAAAGCACCAAGTAACACATTCCACCCACAAGATTTCTCCGATGTTATTAGTTTTATTTTGTATGGCAACTCTCATAGAACAGGGTAAGACTGCTTTCACTAGTAGATCTGGGAACAGTGATTTAAGTATGCTTGAATATCTTAAACCTACCTCTAGTTTTGAGGGACAACTTTAAAGTGGTAGAGGAGTGGAAATAAACGTGATCTTTGGCTAGGTCGTTTGCGTTTTCAACAGTAAGAAATACTACTCTGAAGACCGCATCTGGGGAAAAGAAAAGAAAAATAGCTTTCCCATGGGGAGCTGGCAGATGGCTGACTGGTCTGATGTTGTCCCCAACGCTTTGGGGAGAGGGTGAGGTGCTTAGCTGTAGTGGAATACATTTTATCCTGGCAGCCAAATTGCCATGAGGCATGAGCCGTAATAGTCCGCCCATAACACTCCCCATCCAGTTTCAACCGTAAAAGGCTTCCCAGTTTCATAAGTTGGAAGCAGGGGAAATTACAGTCCTCCACACTCACCCTCTTTGCAAGTTTCTATTTGAATTATTCAAGTGAAGTTGAAATTGTTTGCTAAATATCAAACTTCTTTTCCCAGGAAGGACAATTGGTTAGAAAGATTATTCTATAGCTGCCAGAGATTGGATAAGCGCGACCAGTCGGCAATTCCCCGAAACCTCCTGAAGACTGATGCCGTCCTTTGGCAGTGGGCCATTTGGGAGGCAGCACAGTTCACGGTGCTTTCTAAGTTGAGAACCCCACTAGGCAGAGCTCAGGACACCTTCCAGACAATTGAGGGTAATGATATTCTCGTGCTTTTGTTTTTTCAAACTTCGTGATGCTACAGACAGACACACACCCTTGTGTTGAGGAAAGAAATGGGTTTATTTTTCTTAAAGATTTCAGCATATATAAGCATTCATTTTTGCTCTGATGTTTTATTTTTAAGGTACATTTATTAGTATAAACTTTTGTTCATAGTTAAGCTGGCAGTAATACAAGTCGATTGTTTTTGTCCAAAAATTTGATCTCGGATCAGGCCTAATTGTGTATTGGTTGTGTTGGGCTGCTAACTGCAAAAATCTGATCTAAGTATTCCCTTGCCAGCTTAACAAAGTATTAATTAATCTTAAAATTAATTAATTTCTGAAAGTTCAGAGCACAAGAGAAAATAGGAATTTGTCAGAAAAAAATTTTTTTCTCCTGAAATATTGTGGGGTTATTTGTTTTATTTTTAAATGGTAGAAGATTATCAGTAAATATGAATTTATGAAATTTTCTCAAAGAACTTTGGAGAATTTTCAAATTTAAAACGCCTTTGCTCTTAGGTATCATAAGAAGTCTCGCAGCTCACACATTAAACCCCGATCAAGATGTCAGTCAGTGGACAACTGCAGATAACGATGAAGGCCACAGCAGCAACCAGCTTAGGCTGGTTCTTCTTCTGCAGTACCTGGAAAATTTGGAAAAGTTAATGTATAATGCCTATGAGGGATGTGCGAATGCCTTAACATCACCCCCTAAGGTTGGTTTCCATGGAGGGTGTGCTCGTTAGTAGTTGACACTGTCAAAGCTGGCTGGCTGGACACAAACTGAAGTCCCAGCAGGGTGTGCATTTGTTTTCTGTGTATTTGAACGTGTATACTTACTATGAGCTGGCCTCGTCCTGAGTTCCTCGTTCCCTTTATTTCTAAAGGTGATCAGGACTTTTTTCTACACTAATCGCCAAACTTGTCAAGACTGGCTCACGCGGATCCGACTCTCCATTATGCGGGTTGGATTGCTGGCTGGCCAGCCTGCTGTGACAGTGAGACATGGCTTTGACTTGCTTACAGAAATGAAGACAAACAACCTTTCTCAGGTAAAGTGGTGTTCATTTCAAATCTGTCCATCAGAAAAGTTGGTTTCACTCCTGTGCTGTGGACCTGTGAACAAAACCCTTTATAACCTCCAGTCATTGTCAAAGCTTTGGCTGTAAAAAGAGGCAAGTTATAAAGTCACCTACCTACTGTTTCTATTCTAGACATGTTCAGAATACATATTTCTTGTGCTTTTTAAAAGGTAATTCTTTTAAAACTGTCATTTGGGAAATAATTTCTGTAATAGTGGGAAAGTGCTTATACAATTCTTGGTTTGAATGTAGGTTCCTAATGTTTGTGATTGAATTCAAATATAGCAAAATGTTCACTAAGGTCATATAATAACAATTCCTTAGTTTGTATTCTTTATATTTCATTGTTACACGTGTTTACTTCGGTTTAACTCCCTTGAGCGGCATAAGGAGAACGTTTAGGTAACTCTTCTTCTTCGGTAAGACCGACTGACGTGTTGTTCAGAGCCTGTCTGTCATAGTCGTGACTAATCTGTGTAACAGTTTTAAGAATTGTAAGCTAAGTATAATCCAGCTGTTTTGATGACAATCATCAAACACATTTGACTTGACTTCAGTTTGCTTGTGATCTGTGGTCCTAGATTCGGTTGGGATTTGATGAGATTGAGTGGGATTGAGATGTGATTTTTCTGAATGCCGTTTTCAGGGGAATGAGTTGGAAGTGACCATCATGATGGTGGTAGAAGCACTGTGTGAACTTCATTGTCCTGAAGCTATACAGGGAATTGCTGTCTGGTCATCTTCCACGATTGGGAAAAATCTCCTCTGGATTAACTCAGTGGCCCAACAGGCTGAAGGGAGGTAAGGAAGGAAGGAAGGAAACGGGTGATGTTATCATTCAGTATTTCAGACCTCTGTATTAACAGCTAAAGTGTAACTAAAAGATCAGTGATTGGAACCCACTAGCCTTGTCTCGGGAGAACAATGTGGCATCTGCTTCCATGAAACCCCACGTGGCAGTTCTACTATGAGTTGGAATATTTCTACAAAATCATAGCAAACTTTCGTAAACAAAACTATCATATAGGAAGTTGTTGTTTCTAAAGTGACACTCCATCTAAGTCAGTGGTTGTCAACCTGTGGGTCGCAACCCCTTTGGGTGTCTAACGACCCTTTCACCAGGGCCACCCAGTTCATAGCAGTAACAAAATGACAGTGATGAAGTAGCAACGAAAATCATTTTATGGTTGGGGGCCACCACTACATGAGGCACTGTATGAAAGGGTTGCTGCATTAGGAAGGTTGAGAACCTGCTCTAGGTCTATACATTTTTGATAGTGGAGTTTAAAAAGAGTACTTTGGGCATTCTCAGAGTTAAATTTTCAGTGGTTTTTGAGTTTGGGGAACAAAAAAAACTCAGAATGGTCAAGATTCTCCAGTAATTTAACTCATCTCACCTCCCTATATTGAGTTACCTATCCTTTCACCAGGGTTTGAAAATGATGTAGGTGAAATGTGTAAAAAAAATTACGTAGTTTCACTTTGTGTGTTAAGGTTTGAGAAGGCCTCTGTGGAGTACCAGGAGCACCTGTGTGCCATGACAGGCGTTGACTGCTGTCTCTCCAGTTTCGACAAGTCTGTGCTCACCTTGGCCAACTCAGGACGAAACAGCGCCAGCCCCAAACATTCTCTGAATGGTAAGCATTCAGTATTCAGAGATTACTTTCTGATCATCTTTATCGTAAATTGTTTAGCTTCTCTGCTTTTTGAAATGTTTTAAACTGCTCAGGCTCGTGTTTCACTTTTTAAATTACTTTCAGGAGAATCCAGGAAAACCGTGTTGTCCAAGCCGATGGACTGTTCGCCTGAGGTGATAAGTTACTTAGGAAATAAAGCCTGTGAGTGCTACATTGCCATTGCTGACTGGGCTGCTGTACAGGACTGGCAAAACGCGATCCACGACTTGAAAAAGAGCACCAGTAGTACCTCCCTGAACTTGAAAGCCGACTTCAACTACATTAAGTGAGGACTTTTTCTTTCACCCCTAATAAAAAAATTCATGTTGTGTAACACAAGTAAACAGATTTTTATTATTTAACTTAAGTAACATAACATACTTATGATAAATAATGTATGCTCACATTGTAGGGCATGAAACCGCAGCTCAAGCTCTGGAGAATAGTGAGTGAGAAGGAAAAGGGCAAAGATCAGAGTCCTGTAGTGAAATCCATCGAGGAAAACACACAGACATCACGGAAAGAATTGTCCTAAGTGTTAGAGAATCAAATGGGCATAGTCACCTTGTTTAGATGTTTCAAAGTCTGAAAAGTTTTATGGAGAGAGGAACCTGATTAAATATGAGATGCTGGTGAAATGTGGAAATGAAACCCTTTTGTAGGGTGTATGCTTGGTGAATTTTTCTTTGAGTCAAGTGGAAAAATAGTGGCTGGAAGAGAAGCATATGTGCCTGTTGAGAGTTGTTTTAGGGCAAAAGGAAGTAGCAACTAGAAAGCAAAGGTCAAAAAGAGAATAAAGTGTATGGTTTTGTTTTTCTCTCGCTCAGCATTCCTTAGCTAAGTTATAAGCATTGTAGAGCATAGTGAAAAGATTGATTAGAATCTTGGAGGAACCAAATTTGGAACATAGGAAGCCCGTCAAGGGAGATGACACAAGACCCGTTAGTTGCAGTAACAGTAGAGAAATTGGTCAGTAGATGAATGAAATAAATTGGTCACCACACCTCAGTAGTAATCACTAAGGCTGCCCTGAGAAACTAGTGGTTGCATCCACTTGTAATGATAGCTTCTTGCGGTGAAAGCAGACAGAGTGAATCAGGAGATGCCGTTTCCTGTGGTGGGTCCAGGCTGGGTTGTGCTGAAGTGAGCAGGACGCAGGACGGGGGAATGATGGGAAAACGAGAATGAGCTCAGCGGCAGTAGACATGGACTAGAACACGGGGCTCCGAATGTGGGGCTGCGGCTTTCATCCTGACAGCAGCATTGCAGGATCATGGGTAAGCTTGAGAGCCAGTCTCATCTTCCAGATACAGTGAGGAGATGGAATGGAAAAGTTACTTGGAAAAAGGAATGGGTTCCAATAGAACACAATCACAAAGGAAAGCAGTGGAAGAAGGCAAGACTAGGATAGAAGCCAGAGATGATGGGATAGGAGACCCTCGGGGAGTTTCTGGTTTGGGTGAGGAATGAGGGACTGCAGGGAGCTAACAGCTGTAGCCAGGAAAGGGTGAGGGAGGTGCTGGAGTTGCGCTGCAGAGGTCTACTGTCTGTCTGTTGGACGGGCCCCAAGAACGCAACTGCTGCAGGCAGAAAGAGGAAGCTAAGCTAGATGCCCACAGCTGGGGCTTCCTGGTTGTAGTGTAGTGCTTACTAAGATGGTAGTGGTATCCTCATAAAGTAAAAGTAGCGGCAGCCATGGAAGGAAGGTTTTCAAAAGAAAGCTGTAATCATGAGATGAAGGGGTGGGACTTCAAAATTCATGGAAAAATCGAGTTAAAAGTCGATGTCTCCACAAATGCTTTTGAGCCTTTCATGTGCTGCTCCTCCCAAATATGTTCCTTTGTGTGTGCCATAAGTTGAATATGTGATACCATACCTTCTTAAATAACCAGTATTTTAATTACAGATCATTAAGCAGCTTTGAATCTGGAGAGTTTGTTGAATGTACTGAGCAATTAGAATTACTACCAGGAGAAAATATCAATCTGCTTGCTGGGGGATCAAAAGAAAAAATAGGTATTTGAGAAATGTTTTCAATGAATTATGTTTTGGACTAAGTTGCTTAAAATTTGGGGGTTAATATATTTGGCTAAAACAATCTGGAAGTTACGAAGTTATTTGGAGCAGTGCTTCATGTGAAGCCACATTTTAGGTTCATTTTGATTCCTCTTGATTTGGTGAATGAAAAACCAGCATGCACCAACACTCTTCAAGCTAAACCGGGCTGCATGAATGACTTCTGATTTTACCGAGTCATGTCCAAGCTAAATATTTTTGATGGTTTGAAGTTTGGATTGATTGATATCTTGATTTGCTTCATTAGCTTTGTATCACAACTAGAATATTTTTAAAGTTTTATACCTAAAGTTATAGTATTCTCTGTTAATCAATTTGTTCTAGATTCAGTAAGACTTGCCAATGGAGGTCTAAATTTGCCCACCTAAATAAATAGTGGTTGACTTGCTGAGTTTTGAGCAAATCAACTGATGTTTAGGTGGTGTGAGTGTTGGATGTTTATGTGTTATAAGTGTAGGATGTTTAGGTGGTATGAATAGTATGTTTACGTGGTATGAGTGTAGGATGTTTACGTGGTATGAGTGTAGGATGTTTACATGGTAGGAGTAGGATGTTTAGGTGCTAGGAGTGTAGGATGTTTAGGTGCTATGAGTGTAGGATGTTTAGGTGCTATGAGTAGGATGTTTGGTATGAGTGTAGGATGTTTGTGTGGTATGAGTGTAGGATGTTTAGGTGGTATGAGTGTAGGATGTTT
>NW_022103901.1:26052761-26075694 GCF_000313985.2 Echinops telfairi
GTAGGATGTTTAGGTGGTATGAGTGTAGGATGTTTGTGGTATAAGTGTAGGATGTTTAGGTGGTATGGGTGTAGGATGTTTGTGGTATAAGTGTAGGATGTTTAGGTGGTATGGGTGTAGGATGTTTACATGGTGTGAGTGTAGGATATTTACGTGGTGTGAGTGTATGCTTTGTATCCACCTGTCAGCCATGCTTTTGTAGGGCTCGGCTCCCTAAACTTAAATATGAAAATTGATAGTCACTTCAAGTATTTTAAATTGAGATTATTTTACATATTTTCCAAATGCTTATTAATCTTATACATGAAAGCAGATTGATTTGATGAAATTTATGTAACTTCTAGATATGAAAAAACTGCTTCCTAACTTGCTGAGTCCTGATCCGAGGGAACTTCAGAAATCCATTGAAGTTCAGTTGTTGAGAAGTTCTGTTTGTTTGGCAACTGCTCTAAACCATATCGAACAAGATCAGAAGTGGCAGTCTATAACTGAGTGAGTTTCTTCTGTGGTGGTGAAGGCCTGGTATGTGTCAGCTGGGTGGTGAGGGTATACTGGGATTGCTGCACGGTAGTCTTTAGAGCTTCGTTTGAATGGTGGATGTCATCCGATACGTGAGTGCCACTTGCCCACATTAACTGGGGGCAAAACACAGAAATTCTCGAAAGCAAGTGCTTGGCTTCTGTCCTTTTACTATGGAGCAGGCTGCTGCTGCTGTTGCTGTCTCCAGCCTCGTCTTCTGACCATCGCTATGATAGCATCTTAGTGCTTCATCTCCGCAGCGTTTACACAATGAACACTCTCATTCCCTAATTGACAGTAAACGTTTGGTTTCAGAAATGTGGTAAAGTACTTGAAGCAAACATCCCGCATAGCTATTGGACCACTGAGACTTTCTACTTTAACGGTTTCACAGTCTTTGCCCGTTTTGAGCACCTTACAGCTGTACTGCTCGTCTGCTCTGGAAAACACCGTGTCTAACAGACTTTCCACAGAGGTGTGTATCTGCAACGTAAAAGAAGTGTGGAATAGCTTTTTGTTTTTTAAATAGCAGTTATCATAAGACAAGTGGACTAATATATCCAAATGCCGTTTTCAGACAATTTTTTATTTGGGGTCTATGACCTGAAAAGTGGCAATTAATTGATTCTTGCCTTCAGAAAGGTATCTTACACCTCTTTGAAAGAATGAATAATGACTAGTACTACTTTTAACCATGGTTCTTTCTAAGAGATTAAAGAAAGCAATTTGGGGTGGGGGGATTATGTAAAATATGCTCCGGAGGCAGATTGGATTTTATGTGCACCAAGATGAAGGCTCCCACCTCCCCTACGGTTAAACCAAGGACGGAACTCCCCAAAGGAATTGGAATGTGAGCACCTGACTACAAAGCAGTAGTTTATACATCTGCTTTTTCTGTAATTTAACTCCTGTTATAAAGTAAACTTATGCTTTATTAATAATATTTTGAGAAATTGGATTTAATGCTCTGAAAGAATTGGGGGCAAAATTAGCTACACTGTGTTTAGAAACTGGCAGAAGCGGGCATAGTGTGAGACACATGAGCCAAGAGCGGGCACACAGGTGTCTGGTTGGGTTGCTGTGTCTCAGGCTCATTAGCATGTGCCCTGCCTTTGCTCACCTGATAACCCCCCCAAGGAGCCTATTTTATAGTGGGTCCTTTTTGTTTTGCGCTTGCAGGACTGTCTTATTCCACTCTTCAGTGATGCGCTGAGGTCATGCAAACAACATGATGTGAGGCCGTGGATGCAGGCACTGAGGTACACCATGTACCAGAGTCAGTTGTTGGAGAAAATAAAAGGTAACTAGCATTGGCTTTTCCCCCAGTTAGCTCTGCTGAGGAGATGATTTACACATTTTAAATGGGCCACTTGATGAGTTGCGACAAAGTCGAATGCTTGTGTAACTAGCAGTACAATCGAGATAATGAACATTTCTTGTACTCCAGAAAGTTCTCTCTCTTTCTCTTTCCAGTGTCCTCTCCTCCATCCCATTCCAGGCAGTCACTGGTTTGCTCTTGGTCACTGTAGATTAGATTTGTCTTTGTTAAAGTTTCATATGAATGGAATCATAATGTGTTCTCTTGGGTCTGCCTTTTCTGGCTCAGCATGGTGTTTTTCATATTCCTCCATTTTTCATGTTATCAGTAATCTGGTCTTTATTATTTCAGAGTACAAGTCCATTGTATGGGTGTAGTACAACATACTTTTTCTCCCTTGGGTGGATTTGATTTACCCTCTTAACATATAAAGCTATAATGAACATATAAAGCTAGATACCAGGTCTTTCTCCAGTAACAGTGTACTATGAATGCTAAGTTTTAACTCCCCAAATGAGTAGCCTGAAGAGTTGATATTTATAAAATAGCATTTACATTAGCCTGCCATGTTAAAGGGATGTAAGCAATTTATTTTATTGCTCTAAAATTGAAAAGTTTCCAGAAAGCACTAGAATTGTAGTCCAAAACAGTAGCTGGGGTTGCTCCATAAATCTGATTATTAAATTACGTATACGCTGAGTGCTGATATGTGGATGTTACTAAAGGATAAGTACTCGTAACTGTGACTCAACTATCCTTTTATTGCTAAACAAACTTGATTTTGGAGCCTCAGCCCAACATTTATAAACTGAGGGGCCTTAGAAGAAAGCCTTAGAAGAGCCCTGCTGACATCACGGTTGTGAGTTGGGCTACTAACCTCATGTTGGCAGTTTGAAACCACCAGTCACTCCAAGGGAGAAAGATGGGACTTTCAACTCCCGTGAAAAGTTAGGGTCTCAGACCCACAGGGGCAATTCTGCCCTGTCCTGTAGGGTTGCTCAGAGTTGGAATAACTCGATGGCAGTGAGCTGAAGGGAAGCCGTGTACAGTGGTTACAGCATTTGATGTGAACTCCAGATCAGCAGTTGGGATCCACCAACCTCTCCACAGGGAAGACGCCAGGCAGAAGGTGGTCTGCCTCCGAAACCATGTGAGCCAGAGAGTTCTGGTCCTCAAGGGCTGGCGCGAGGCCACATCAGCCTGCAGGCAAGCAAATCAGCAAGTCCCAAACATGGGATATCATAGGGCTTTGAGTATCATTTCCTTTCCAATCCTTTCCTATATCAAAAAAGTTTTAGAATAAAGAAGAACCCATCAGTAATCCAACAGTCCAACAAACACCTCCATTTTTGTCTTTTTATACAACAAATGTTTATCAAATACATACTTTGTGCCAGATAATTGTTCGATGATGAACGAGGCAAACCTTTTCTACATTCCTAAAACTCAAGGGTATTTTAGAGCCCAGCAGAGAAAACGACATTAAACAATGTGATGAATGGAACGGAATGGAAGTACAGATGTATGGTACTGAAAGAACATCCGTCCAAAGCTATTGGTTCAAGTCTGAGGTTCTAGAAAGTAGTTGAGGAAAAAGTAATAGTTAAGCATAGACAGAGGGAGGTGAAGATGAGAAGAATTTACTTGGAAAAAGTGTCAGGTGTGAAGGCTAGGGAACACAGTGAAGAATTCTTCGGTTAGTTAGTTCCCCTGAAGGAGAGTCGGCAGAAATAGAGCTCAGGGAGATTGAGATTGGGATGGAATGGAATGCTACCTGTCAGTGCTTTACAAACCAAGTAAAAGTGTTTGAGCTTTGTCAGAGGGACGCTGGCATGCCACAGACAAGGGAGCTAACTATTTAGATTTACCTTGTGCAGATTAGTTACAGATTGGAGGAGTTTTAGATTAAGTGCAGTTTTCCGTTAAACCAAAAACCCACTGCCATCAAATCCATACTAACTCACATCGACTGAAGTCTGTGCTAGTAGTAACTAGTGGCTATGGGGACAGAAAAAACAAAGGATATGAGGGTTGAAAACACCATCTAGCATGACTGCTGGCAGCCAGGTTGACCATGCCCCTTTCACCAAGAAAGGGAGAGGTGTAAACCTTGTGGAGGATGATGGAAAGTGAGTTCAACCTGACACAAGTGGAAGTGCCCTGGAAATGTCTGAATGGAGGTGAATGGTGGGCACATGGGACGAGATGTCAGGTATGGGCTGCTGATAAAAATTCAAGAGCCGCAGCATGTACAAGGTAATTGAAGCCACAGAGCAGATAATTATTACACAGGGAACCTATGCAGGGGGAGAAGAGTAGAAAGCTGAAGACTGAGCTGAGAGAAACCCTAATTTTTATTGGGTGGGATAGTGCAAGAGGAGGATTCTTTGAAAGGCGGGAGGAAAACCAGGAGAGGAGGACACTTACAGAAGGGGACATGGCCTAGCTTCCAGTCCTTCTCATACTTTGGTCTAAGTCAGGGGTCCTCAAACTTTTTAAATGGGGCCACTTCACTGTCCCTCAGACTGTTGGAGGGCAGGACTATAGTTTACAAAAAAACTATGAACAAATTCCTATGCACACTGGACGAGTCGACTGCTAAGCAGGACAGGCGTGGTGGCAAAAACACTCGGCAGGCCAGATAAATGCCCTCGGCGGTCCACGGGCCGTAGTTTGAGGACCTCTGGTCTAAGTGTTACTAAAAAGCTTCAGAAACTAAAAAGCTACTTTCTTCCAGTGAATGAATTTTACTTTCCTGTGTTCTCGTGTACATTCTGCAAATGCATTGTTTATTGTATGCCAAGCATGATATCTGCTAGAGATTTGAAGAGGTAGAAAAATGAGTTGTCTGCTTAGAGAAGTGGTGGAAGGGTGAGGTATTTGGGGAAGAATTTTTTTTTTAACCATGTCTCAATGCATTATGGGGGAACCACAAACTCGGGGACTAATGAAATGCTTTCTTCTCTCTAGAGCAAACAGTTCCGATTAGAAGTCATCTCATGGAATTAGGCCTAACAGCAGCAAAGTTTGCTAGAAAACGGGGCAATGTGTCACTTGCAACAAGGCTGCTGGCACAGTGCAGTGAGGTTCAACTGGGAAAGACCGCCACTGCTCAGGACTTAGTCCAGCATTTTAAAAAACTCTCAACTCAAGGCCAAGTGGATGAAAAATGGGGGCCTGAACTTGATATTGAAAAAACCAAATTGCTGTATACAGCAGGTTAGTAAAAGGAATTATGGCTATTCCATGACAATGTTAAGAACTATAGACACAGGGGTCTCTGGCTTGAAGCAAGGCGGTAACAGAAAAGGCTGCCAGTAGAATCCTGAATAAGCAGTGATTAAAACGACCTCATAATTCAGTGCTTTTTTAATCTAATATGCTTATGATTCAGTATTTTTGTTTTAATGTATCAGAGTAAGAAATGTCTCCAGATAGTTTTTTATTGTTGTGGGATTTGCATGTATTTTACTACCCTGCTTCCCCGAAAATAAGACAGTGTCATATTAATTTTTGCTCCCAAAGATGCACTAGGTCTTATTTTCAGGGGATATCTTGTTTTTCCATGAAGAAGAATACAGTACACATTTATTGTTGAACAAAAAAAGGGAAATTTTATTACCTGTATACAGTACGGTAGTAGTTGTCATCAGACATAACCAGACAAACTGAATCGTACAGTATCAAGAATTTCTTGTTACTACCATTATTTCTATGTACAACAATCTATGGTACATTTACTCATAATCTGTGGTACATTTACGTGCACTTCCTGTCTGTCTGCTCTGGCTGTGCTGCGGCGAACAGTGAGCTGCGCGCCTGCCACTATGGTCCAGAGTTATGGTAGCTTCGGGGGGCCTTATTATCGGGGAGGTCTTATTTTCAGGGGGGATGCCGTATATTTTAGCCAGAGGCAAAACTGTAAGTGGGTCTTATTTTCTGGGGATGTCTTACTTTCGGGGAAACACGGTATGATACGATATAATGTCAGTCCTTTGCCTTCAAGGGCCCTAAGAGCTGGTTGTTTGGTTTTAACTAGGTCAGTCAGCGCACGCCATGGAAATGCTGAGTTCCTGTGCCATATCTTTCTGCAAGGCTGCCAAAGCTGAGTACGCAGTGGCTAAGTCAATTCTAACGCTGGCTAAATGGATCCAGACCGAATGGAAAGAGATTTCTGGGCAGCTGAAACAGGTTTACAGAGCTCAACAACAACAGAACTTCACAGGTCTTTCTACTTTGTCTAAAAACATACTCACTTTAATAGAACTGCCGTCTGTTAATACAATGGAAGAAGAGTATCCTCGGATTGAGAGTGAATCTACAGGTTAGGTTTCTTTTGTTAATTTGAATATACGTTTTAACTTGAAAAGTACTCTCTTTTAGAATGCAGTATGCTGTGCTGGCTAAAAAGTAGGTAGTATGTTCGTCGACTACAAAGGCTATTTGTGACAACCTAGTATATTTTATAGTCTAGAGGGCCTGATGGCCATGTCTGGTAAGTATTGGACTGCTAACTGCAAGGTCAGTGGTTCTGGCCACTCTTGTAAAGATTTACAGCGTCGGCAACTGAAGTAGAGTCTGTGACTGTGAATCCACTTGATGGCAGTTGGTGGGAAGTCACTGAACTACACTTTCTCCGTATCTGTCTGAGTGGGCGATGGACTTCAAGGAGCTCCTCCCCCAGGCCAGGTTCAAGAGGCTTTGATGATTCTGTGAACTTGAGTGTTTTTGCTGGCAGTAAGGTCTTTCCTCAGGGATGTGAACGTTCGGGTCAGACTAGAAGCAGTTACAAAGACAGACAGTCATGGACTGCTCCCGGGAGCACAGCAACGACGGAAAGATTCAAGTTCCACGTCCTGACACTCATGCTGGTACCTACGGGTCTGCACCAAAGGCATGCAGCCACCGAGAACATCGCCCATAGCAGTTTCTATTTCAATCTCTTTCATCCGTAGCCCCGATGCGGGTTACTTTTCACTGAGATTGCTAGCTGCTTTTCTTTTTCTTTGTCTGAGAGGTCCTCTATATAGAATCAATGGTTCTATACTGACTGTAGTATAGAAAACACGGTACAAGTGAGGGGGAAAAGTACTTGAATGCTTTCCATTTGTAAAACATCTCTTTACTACTGGGATGTCTTATATACCCATGCAATTTATATATTTTATACCCAATGCATTTTATTTTAATTAATTAATAGTTTTTAGTAGACTCAAAATGTTAAGATTTTATTTATAAAACTACTTTGTTGTACAGAAAGTAAAAATGTGGTTCAGACTCTGATCACAGCTACCCAAGCTACAGCAGTCATACACGGAAATCTGACAACGTTTACGATTTTGGTGGGGCGAAGTCCCCGGGCTTGGTGGTGGATTTCCAGGTGAGACTAAAGAGAGGAATGTGGAATGTCTCAGGAATGTCTCCAGTGCATATCATGCCCTGTTTTTGAAGATTGGGATATAATTAATCTTTTTTGCTACAGCATGAAAAATACATTCCTTGTGAATCCTAGGATTTTAAGTACCTACATCTTGAAAATAATTTTAACGTGCACTATTTTTAAAAAGCCACTGCCATCAAGTCAAGTCCAGCTCATTACAAGCCTGTGTAGAATCTGTGAGATTAAATACATGGAAGCTGGCAGCCTCAGCTTTCGGATATTTTTTTTAAGGATATGTCTTGAGATCATTATAAATAATTTCTTTGGTCAACTTATCTCTAAACTGTGAATGAATTTAATGAGTTTCTCTGACTGAATGAGATTGCACACCTACTGCCTATCTGGTTTTTTTGCTAAAATAATCTAATATTAGTTTTAGCATGGGACAATAGCCTGTCAGATTCAGAATGTAAGATAATCCCACAACGCATCTCACACCTGAACTGTTCATAAAGGTCAGTTTCTTGAAAAATGTGTGCTGAATGAAGGTCCCACTCTCATGAGACAGGAGGAAGGTAAAAGGAAGTAGAGGAACGAGCTAGGAGGCAAAAGACATTTGTAGAGATATAAATATAGCCATGTATATATGTAAATATATTAATATATAATGATAGGGGTGTAGGTTTATGTACATATATTTATATGCTAAGTATCAAGATAGCAGATGGACATTGGGCCTCTGTTCAAGTCCTCCCTCAACATAAAAACACATTGTTCTAATAATCTGGCATTCTATGGTGAAGACAACTGATGGTGCCCAGCTATTAGAAGATATAGCATCTGGGGTCTTAAAGGCTTGAAGTTAAACAAGCGGCCATCTAGCCGGTAAGCAACAAAGCACACATGCAAAAAGCACGCCAGTCTGCGTGATCACGAGGTGTCAGCAGCATTAGGTACCAGGCATTAGAAGACCCAAAACAAACAATCATGTCGATGTGAATGAGGGGGGTCGAAGTGGAGACCCAAAGCCCATCCGTAAACAATTGGACAGCCCTTCACAGAAGGGTCACAAGGAAGGGATGAGCTAGCCAGGGTGTAGTCTAGCACCAAAGAAACATACAACCTTCCTCTAGTTCTTTAGTGCTTCCTCTTCTCTAAAACCCACCCACTATCTTGACCCCAGTTCTACCCTACACATCCGTGGAGATTGGAACGTGTACACTGGTGCAGGTAGGAGCTCTTGACACAATCCAGGACAGATACCATGGTGGTAGGGAGCAGGTGGGGGGCGAAAGGGGAGAAATAGGGAACTGATCACAGTGATCGACATAGAAAAACACACACACACACACACACACACACACACCCCGGTGGATGAACAACAGAAACGTGGGTGAAGGGAGACAGCGGAGGACCTTGTAAGATATGAACATAATAATTTATTAAGGGGTCAAGAGGGTGGAGGAGGGAGGGAAAAAAGCTGATACCAAGGGCTCAAGTAGAAAGAAAATGTTTTGAAAATGATGATAGCAACATGTACAAATGTGCTTGATACAATTGATGTATGGATTATTGTGAGAGCTGTAAAAGTGCCCCCAATAAAATGATTTATTTTTAAAAATAGATAAATGTGTGTTTGGTGATCTAACTTTAGTTTAAAAGGTTAGTGATTAATTTCAACTCTTAGGAAGTATAACTCACGTTTATACCTTAACAAAATTGTGTGCTGTAATGTCATGGAATATATTGTTTCAGATAGTGAAAGTCTGCAGTGTTAATCTCTGGTGGCAGAGATTGAGGTCTCCAACCCCGCTGAGAGCTTTCCTTTGTTTTTCTCCCTCGTGACAGTGCACATTGGCGTGGGGGAACCAGACTTCATTTTGGGACAGTTATATCACCTGTCTTCAATTCAGGCACCTGAAGTAGCCAAATCCTGGGCTGCCTTGGCTAGTTGGGCTTATAGGTGGGGCAGAAAAGTGGTTGACAATGCCAGGTATGTATGTGGAAATGTGTAATTTATTTGAAACACACTACAAAATAGAGAAAATGTCTGGTGATAGGGTAAGGTTTTTGTAGTCCAAGTATTGATGATACATTTGTTTTTACAGTCAGGGAGAAGGTGTCCGTCTGCTGCCTAGAGAAAAATCAGAAGTTCAGAAACTGCTTCCAGACACTGTAACTGAGGAAGAAAAAGAGAGAATATACGGTATCCTTGGACAGGCTGTATGTCGACCAGCAGGGATTCAGGCAAGGAAAATACGATTGAGTGTTGGAGAAAAATGGTGTCAGAGTCAAGAGGTCTAATGTGATTTTTGAGGAAATCTCAGTCTTACTTAAATGATGAATTGAATTTAGGTAGTTGTAGGTGGGGAAAAATTTTAAGGTGAAAATTTGTCGTGTATAATGTTCTTTAAAAACAACAACACATAACTCCAATTCCTTGAGAAATTAGTTCATTTCCCTACGGTCTTGTGATCAGAAGTTAGGTTCTTAATCCCAGTTTTGCTAGAAGTTAGAATCCCTTTGGGAACGTTGAATGGTCAGATGCTAGTGCCCCAGTCATAGGAAAAAGATGGAACCCTGTCCTCCCGCAAAGAATTACAGTCTCAGCAGCCCACAGGGGCTGTCCTGCCCTGTGCTGCAGGGTTGCTATGAGTCAGAATTGACTTGAGGGCATTGAGTTTGGTTTTGAGTGACACAAGTCTGAGACATGTTGGGCAGGGCTTACATGGCACATATGTGTGCTTATACTTACTGAACCAAACTCACTGCCAGTCAGGTTGATTTCTACTCACAAGACAGGAAGAACTGCCCCTGTGGTTTCTGAGAATGTAATTGTGTGTAGGCACGGAAAGCCACGTCTTTCTCCTGTGCTGGTGGATTCAATCGCTGACCTTGGTGGTTAGCATCCTAACTTGTAACCCACTGATGCCACCAGGGTTCCTGTTTATATATACTAGTTGGGTCTGATACAAAATGAGGTGGGCTACCCAAGGGATAGGTCATCTGTAGGACTTACCCCTCAAAGTTATGTATACAGTTTTGAGTACTGTAACTACTGAGGATTTAATTCTAATCTACTTGTTGGGGTAAATATATTTATTCCATACACCACGGCATATGCACTGTCCGCCGCAGGTGCCCAGTACTGACAGAGAAAGTGAGATACGCTGTCATTTTGTGCACTCAGCTTCAGACTTTACCAGATAGTTCATTTCCTACTGGCACAACATTACAAGGTTAAGGCCTTTAAAATACAGAAAAAAACAAATTGCTGACATTCTCCATTGCCTTCATTAATGAAGTTATTAATATAAAGAAAAGCGTGTAGGCATCAAAATAACATATAACATTAAATGTGAGATGACTTGGCGTCTCGTAATTGAGAATGCCTTCTTGTAATGAAACCGATGGTACCTTTCATTTTCTGTTAAAAATGTTTAATGTCCACATTGTCTTCAGGATGAAGACATAACTCTTCAGATAACAGAAAGTGAAGACAACGAGGAAGATGATATGGTTGATGTTATCTGGCGCCAGCTACTATCCAGCTGCCCATGGCTCTCCGACCTGGAGGAGAGTGCCACCGAGGGCGTGATTAAAGTGTGGAGGGAAGTTGGGGACCGGATCTTCAGTCTGTACAAGCTGTCTTGTAGCGCCTATTTCACTTTCCTCAAACTCAACGCGGGTCAGGTCGGTAGCACGTTGTTCTAGACTTACAATGTTGGGGGCGGGTTCTTTCCTAGTCAACCACAGCCAATGTTCTGAGTAGTGCTTTCTTATTTCATATCAAAGATTCCTTTAGACGAAGATGACCCGAGGCTACACTTAAGCAGCAGAGCAGAACAGAGCACTGACGACGCGATTGTGATGGCAACGTTGCGGTTGCTGCGCTTGCTCGTTAAGCATGCTGGCGAGCTGAGGCAGTATCTGGAGCGCGGCTTGGAAACGACTCCGACTGCTCCGTGGAGAGGTGAGGATCTAGTGTTTCGGGAGGAGCTGTTTCTGCACAGGGTATACAACCAAAAGTAACAGCCCTCTAGAAGCTATGTGGTATTTGAGGGTAGTCAGCCTTAGTTCATCGGATGGATCCCCTAGATTGCAGGTCAAGTAAGACCTTCCCTTCCACTTGTCAGAAGCGTGAGAGGTCAGTCAGATAGGCATCCGCTTTTGACATTTAAAAATGAATTTTGGGAAAGAGTACTGAAAATAATAAAAACAGTTTGAATATCCTTTGTAAAAATTATGTTTGCTTTCTTTTACAACAACAATCCTTACCAGAAAACACAGTTCTCTAGAGTGTATTTTATGTGCTCCAGCTGTGAACCTCAGCCACGTTTGTAAATCAAGAACTTTGGTGTGTGGCTCTTTGTTGTTACAGTGAAAGACGTAAGGACCCGAGATTGTAAGCTGATACTGCCCCGCAGTTGTTCCCTTTGTGTCCACTGTTGATGAGCTTGTAGCATTCCAAGCCTCTTTCTTTCCTCTCATCCCGAAGGGATTATTCCACAGCTTTTCTCACGCTTAAACCACCCGGAAGTGTATGTACGCCAGAGTATTTGCAACCTCCTCTGCCGAGTGGCCCAGGATTCTCCGCATCTCATACTGTATCCCGCTATCGTGGGCACCATATCTCTTAGCAGTGAATCCCAGGCTTCAGGTACGGGATATGAACATACTGATCTGTGAATTACAAATTATCTCAAAAGTGGTTTTTGCTGGGTAAAATTTTTGTGTGCTTTATGTCAGTTGTAATATTTCCATTCATAATTATTGCCCTTTATTGAAGGGGTAGCTGCTAATGTGTTTGGGACTTAACGTGTGTGCCTTACGTTATCTTTAGTTCTTACAATAGCCTACTAAGGTTTTAGTAAATAATAGAGTACTTTTGGAACCCCCTGTACAAGAGTCTTCAGAAGGTTGGTGGGAAAATGGAATTATATAGGAATTTCTTACACAAGCTATTTTGAAGGCCTCCCTGTATGTATGGGTCTAGCTTTTTGGACTCGCGCTAGTAGAACGTATTTGTTATACACACATCATCTTCTCCACATTCATCTTCCATCAACTTACATAAGATAACTCTCCTTGTTAAAAGACAAAATATTCACAATTTTTTATCAGTTTGATGTACAGAGCGCACATTAGAGTACCAAGGGACTTCAAAGAGTCGATAAGAAAATTCCAGTATCTTTTAATTCCTTTTTCCAAGAACGTCCTGAAGTCCCCTTGTATACGCATACATTATCTATGCTGACAGAGATGGTCTTCAGTGAAGGCTTGAGTGCCTAGTTTGTTTCCCTAACTCATCATCTGCACAGGAAGACACTCCGCGTGTACTTTATTCTGCCCTTTCCTTGCAGGAAATAAGTTCTCATCTGCCATCCCCACTTTACTCGGCAATATCCAAGGAGAAGAACTGCTAGTTTCCGAATGTGAAGGGGGCAGTCCTCCCGCCTCTCAAGATAGCAGTAAGGATGAGTCTAAAAGTGGGCTGAACGAGGACCAAGCCATGATGCAGGATTGCTACAGCAAGATTGTAGATAAGCTCTCCTCTGCAAACCCTACCATGGTGTTGCAGGTAAAACGAGCAAACAGAACCCTTCTATCTTTTTAAACATTTTAGTGTAATTCTCCCTCAGAAAAGAGAAATTGCTGAGGCTGGGTATGCACCAATAAGCACCTCATGGGATGTGCGTCCTGGGTTTGCAGGGTTAGGGTCACGGTTTTGTGGCAGGTTTCAGTTAGCTGGCAAGAAAGTGTGTGCAGTGCTGCTGTTTTACCTCCTAAGATTCCAAAGTACCTTGGATCAAAACATCCTGCAGGTACAGTAATTGGTTTCTGTCCACCTAGAATAAAGGGGAAGGAGAGTCGGGAATAGGAAGAGATGGAAGAGCAACAGAAATTGGGGGAAGGGACATAGCAGTCGATGTAAGATATGAAATATAATAATTTATCATCAATCAAGGGGTCACGAGGGTGGGAGGGGTGAAAGAGGGGGGAAAGAGGAGCTGATAGATACCAAAGGCTCAAATAGAAAGTAAATGTTTAGAAAATAATGAAGGTAACATATGTACAAATATGCTTGATACGATCGTTGTATGAAATGTTCTAAGAGCTCCCAATGAAATAATTTAAGAAAGGAATAGGAAGAGACTATAGAATGTGTGGCTAACTGCCTCCTTGGCCATAAGGCCTCAAGACCTGGATGCGGCTCAGCTACCATTACTGACTCCATAAAAGAATTCCAGTAAAAAGGGGGAAATACAGAACTGAATTTCAAATTGGTTTTCTGGAGCCATGGAGGCTTAATGAACCCATGAAACTATTTTCCTGGGATAACCTTTAACTAAAATTATCCTCTGAAGTCTTAAAACCAAATAATAGTTGAGCTTAGCTAGTAAAAAGGTCTGCCTTGACCCTTATGTTCTTCAAAGACAGTGGGTCTCAACCTTCCTAATGCCGCCACCCTTTAGTACAGTTCCTCATGTGGTGCTGACCCCCCACCCATAAAATTACTTTTGTTGCTACTTCATACCTGTAATTTTGTTACAGTTTTGTTTTCTGATGATCATAGGCAGCCCTGTGAAAGGGTCGTTTGGCCCCCAAAGGGGTCGCAACCCACGGGTTGAGAATCACTATTCTAAGAACTGCCTCTGGGATCAAATTCACAACTCGTCCAAAGATTAGATGGGGAGCTTACTGGACAGTGCGTCCACGTTGAGGAGGGGAGAACAGCTCAGAGAAGGAGGGTGAGAATGATTGCACAACTGGAAGAATGCTGTCAGTATCCCTGGATAGTAGATGTAGAAACTGGAATTGGTACATGTTTTATCTACATAGTCTTGACAATAACAAAATAAATAAAATTTAAAGGGAAAAAAGCATTTGAGGAACTAAACTTTATAATAATTGGTATTGACTTTGCAAACCTGAATTGTTAGAAACTTCAGTTTCACGCTTTTGTATTCCCATTCTGACCACAAGTGTGCACACTTAGTTAGCTTGTGCCTCCAGCCAGGGAGAGCTGTAGCTGAGCCCATGGGCTGTGCCCTGTGTGCAGGTGCAGATGCTGGTGGCTGAGCTGCGCCGGGTCACCGTTCTCTGGGATGAGCTCTGGTTGGGAGTCCTCCTGCAGCAACACATGTACGTCCTGAGACGAATTCAGCAGCTCGAGGATGAGGTGAAGAGGGTGCAGAACAACAACACCTTACGCAAGTACGTTCTCCCCCACCTTTAACCAGAGAATGGCACCTTGCCTGCTCTGTTACTCAGTTACTCTGCAAACATGCTGCCTGATTTAACCTGACTCTTTGGTACTGTTGACTTGTGTTTATACTGGGCACTTAAATACAAAAGTCTTTAATGTGTGCTAAGCTTCTGACTGAAAGTGTCTTCCCGGTCAGAGAAGAGAAAATCGCAATCATGCGGGAGAAGCACACAGCTTTGATGAAGCCCATTGTGTTTGCTCTGGAGCACGTACGGAGTATCACAGCAGCCCCTGCAGAAACGCCGCATGAAAAATGGTTTCAGGACAACTACGGTGATGCCATTGAAAATGCCCTGGAGAAGCTGAAGACGCCGTCCAACCCGGCAAAACCAGGAAGTAGCTGGATTCCATTTAAAGAGGTACGGAACCATCTCACGAGAGCTGGCAACAGAGAAAGTTGCCTGTGAGATACAGGATTTAATTAAGTGGGTTAGACACGTGGTAGGAATAGGTTGTAAAAGGCACTCCTGACCAGTTGGCTACAAGGAATACAGGGCAAGGTGTGTTCTTCGTTTTGAGGTGGAGGGACACGGGGGAGCAAGTGAGTGGCAAACAAACACCTATATTTTCCTGCGTGGTGGGAGACTGTCTGCAGAAATTGATCAGTTAATCCAGCAGATCAAGGATGAGTGTTTACGCTATTCCTTTAAAAGATTAAGAAATGTAGTCTTATGTTAGTACAGTTTTTCTTTTGGGGAAGGGACAGTATTTAGTATTTCCCGCAAACAAAATACATGTAATAAAGGTCAATTTTTACAAATGTTTACATAGGCTGCAGGTGATTAGTGTATTTAAGTATTTGGAAAACTGTATCTTTTATGTTTTGGTACCTATAATTCTATATTCCCCTTGCTTGGTTGGCTTGTTAGTTGATTGGTTTTGCCTGTTAATAGTAATAGCACTATTCATTACTCTGTCATTTGTGTCTTAGGTTGCTCAAGCTGGGTTCCTTAATGAACCTAGTCGTGAGCAGACTACCAGGAGACACATGTAGAACCTAAGTACACAGCACACTTTAACACTCCCGTGTGCGTAATCCTCAGCTCAGTAACTAGCTAGAAGCACAGGAGGGAGGATGGAAGTGGGCTGTGTGTGGTCTAGTCCCAGTGTTAATTTCTTCGTAGTCTAATCTCAGTTTCTTGCTGCTGTTCCTTCCTCTCAGCAAATGAACTAAGACACCCAGAGGAGGAATACTTTTTAAAAAAAATCATTTTATTGGGGGCTCTTATAGCTCTTATCACAATCCATACATCCATCCATTGTGTCAAGCACATTTGCGCATATATTGCCATCATTTTCAAAACATTTTCTTTCTGCTGGAACCCTTGGTATCAGCTCATTTTTCCCCGTCCCCATCCTCCCTTGATGACGAGTACTTTTAAAGCCTTGGGGCTGGGTGGGTATATCATCATAAAGAAAAGATGTTACGGTTATGTACATTTTAAACAAGATTTAAATTTATAAAGAACAGCTGTATTCCAACTTTTTAGAAGACCTGTGCCCTTCCCTAATCAGACTTTTTCCTCACTCACTGTTGTGAATTGGTCATTATCTACTTTTTAAAAGAAGGTATCAATTCATAGATGTATTCTAAATGACAGTGTTAATTTCTGCTACTTTTTAACTGCCTATAAATGAGATGTATGTGTTTTCCTACTATCTACACAGTTTTGGGAAGAACATTATTATATTATTAAGGATTCTCACACATTTTATTGAAGCTAGAAGTACTCCAGTCTGTCCAATATCCTGTCATTGGATATTTCAGATGTTACCAAATGTTCATTTTAGGAACAAAACTTGGTGCAGATTGCTTGAAAAATTTTCACATGAAATCAGAGTCCAGAATTTATTGACTCAAGAGCAGATTGTTTTAACTTTCATCTAAAAAAAATCTAAATCCACTTAGAGCTAAGAGTAGATTGAATCTCATTTTTTTTCTTGTAACTTGAAGTTAATGGTTTTTCAAGGCCTTCCCTAAGGGTTTTTGTCTACATAGCAGGTGGACACCTGGCTATAGCTTTTGCCCTATTCCAAGGATAGAATTTATTGGGACATTGTTTGGACGTAGCTTAACAGTGGGGTGATCACAGCAGTGATGCTCTCCCTCCCGCTGTGGTTTCATTGCTTATTTGGACAGAGAAGGAGAAGTGATCTTAAACAGAAAAGCCCCTAGAGTGTAGCAGCACAATTCTGCTTCCCCATTTCCGTGAAAACCCAAATGTGTGGCATGAAAATGTCGGAGCTAGAACAATAGGTATGTGTTTGGTTCTCCAGTTTGCTTCTCTGCCAGGTTGAATATGGAACAAAATAAGTGTTCTAGCGATAATGTAACCTGCTTTTCCCATCCTAAAACACAGATCATGCTGAGTTTGCAACAGAGAGCGCAAAAACGTGCAAGTTACATCTTGCGCCTTGAAGAAATCAGTCCGTGGTTGGCTGCCATGACTAGCACTGAAATTGCTCTTCCTGGAGAAGTCTCGGCCAGGGACACTGTCACAATCCATAGTGTGGGTGGAACCATCACCATCTTACCAACCAAAACCAAGCCAAAGAAACTGCTCTTTTTAGGCTCAGATGGGAAAAGCTATCCTTATCTTTTCAAAGGTAGGCTCTAAAGCATTCCGTGACCTTCCAAAAACCATTAGTCTCTCTACTGATGTTGTTGTGTGTGCACGTAGGAGAAGCGGGGGTAGCCTGATTTTGAATAGTTGGAGGCTATAGGTAGAACAATTTCCCGTTTGTCCTCTCCTTTTCCCTGTGAACTTGTAGAAGCAGAATAACGGAAGTAACAACGGACAACTGGTCTCTGTTGTTGCTGCTTTCAGGACACACGAAAGTCGTCCCACCCCAGCCTATCCTGCCCCACCTGTCGTGGTCACCTACTCTAGCTACTTTGGTTTTCTTTTCATAGGACTGGAGGATTTACATCTGGATGAGAGAATAATGCAGTTTCTATCCATTGTGAATACCATGTTTGCTACAATCAATCGTCAGGAAACTCCTCGTTTCCATGCTCGACATTATTCTGTAACACCGCTAGGAACACGATCGGGGTTAATCCAGTGGGTGGATGGAGCCACTCCCTTATTTGGCCTGTACAAACGATGGCAACAACGGGAAGCTGCCCTGCAGGCACAAAAGGTTTGTTAAATTTGAGTGTGTGTATGCATTTATTTGAATGTTTTTAGAACATGCTCTAGTCCATTCTCTCTAATGTAAGCTATTTCTTGGCTTCCTATTTTTATTCATTCATTCATTCATTCATTCATTTTTAAATCATTTTATTGGGAGCTCTTACACCCCTTAGAACATTTCATAGCATATATATATATATATATATGTGGCCATCATAATTTTCTGAACATTTACTTTGTTGGCTTTCTACTTTTAAATACGTATTTAGCGGTTAGAGAAATAAAGGTCTTGGCATATCTTGGAAAGGATTTTTGAGTCACGTTTTGTTAGAAATATTTCAAGAGACAGAAATAATAGCATCATGCTAAACTTACTCTAGATGAATACAGCAGGGCCAATGTTTAATTAAACAGTAATTGGTGTTTCATATTTTATTGGGTTTTCCAGGGTCCTTTAAATAAAATCTGGACATACGAAAGCTTGAATTTAGATTTCATAGCACAGTACGCACATGCAAAATGCAGGCTGTGATCTAGACTCGTGCTGCTCTCTAGTGCTGATACCCTATCACTGAATAGAACAGAATGTTCTCTAATGCTGGTGGTGTGACCTACGGATATCTGGTCTCTGTTATTGCAATTTAATCTAGAATTTGTTTTGTCAACCACCTGAGAGATTTAATATATGCTAGGAACGGTGTTAAGCATATATAGGTAAGTTTTGTTTTGTCTTAGCCTCTGCATTCACACATGGCCTAAGGTAATCCTTCTAATAGGTGTATAAAGGGTCACGTTTTCAAAGTAGACTTAGGGATTGAATTGTATACTTAAATTTTATGTTGTCTATCCACACACAAAATACAAAATGTTGCATAACTTTGGGGTTGAATTTTTACTCAAACCTCAAATTCTTATAGTAGACCAGTTTTTTTCTGATCAAATAATAACACTTAACTAAAAGAAATTATAAGAAAAGTGAGTCACAAGAGTTGGCTACTTGATGGCTGAAACTTAGCTGGGTTGGTTTTAAAAATTCTTTTAATGAGAAGTAATATCTTCCCTTATTTAAATAAATTTTACCTTCTTTTAAAATATCTTTTAAAGGCCCAAGATTCTTACCAAACTCCTCAGAACCCTGGACTTGTACCCCGTCCGAGTGAGCTGTATTATAGTAAAATTGGTCCAGCTTTGAAAGCCGTTGGCCTCAGTCTGGATGTGTCCCGTCGGGATTGGCCTCTTCACGTGATGAAGGCAGTGCTAGAGGAGCTCATGGAGGCCACCCCCCCAAATCTCCTTGCTAAAGAGCTTTGGTCCTCTTGTACAACGCCTGACGAATGGTGGAGAGTTACCCAGGTAAACACTGTGCTTTGGACTCCATCCTATTACTGTTTTAGCCTGCTGCCTGTCCTTCTATATCTGAAAGCAGGATAGTTAGGTAGACTGAGTCCAGAGCACAACATTGTGTGATGGATGATGTGTGTGGCCGTTTGGTGTAGAGCCTGCTGGGTCACGAGCAGAAGCCCTGGGGCAGCTTTTCTGTTTCCTGTTTTGAACTAAAGGAGCATGGGGTTTGGCCACTTCAGAGCCTTAAATCCATGGTAGAAGGAACTTTGCCAAGATGTTTAGCTGGACCCCTTCCTTTTTCAGTCTTACGCACGGTCTACCGCGGTCATGTCTATGGTTGGATATATCATTGGCCTTGGGGACAGACATCTGGATAATGTTCTCATAGACATGACAACTGGAGAAGTCGTACACATAGATTACAATGTGTGCTTTGAGAAAGGTAAGATCTAAGTGGATTTTTGCATTTATGTGCAGGTCAAATATTTTCAATCGAAGTGCAGAATAATAATAAAATAATGGTTAATCTTTTCAAGGTAAAAGCCTTAGAGTTCCTGAGAAAGTGCCTTTTCGAATGACACAAAACATTGAGACAGCACTGGGTGTGACCGGAGTAGAAGGTGTCTTTAGGCTGTCCTGTGAGCAGGTATGCTGTTCGCTCTACACTTCTTAAAAACTCCTCCTAATGAGGAAAGTTAAAGGCAAAACTAGTTTTCAATTCTTCTTAAAACAGGTTCTGCACATTATGCGGCGTGGCAGAGAGACTCTGCTGACGCTGCTAGAGGCGTTTGTGTACGACCCCCTGGTGGATTGGACCGCTGGAGGCGAGGCCGGGTTCGCTGGTGCTGTCTATGGTGGAGGTGGCCAGCAGGCCGAGAGCAAGCAGAGCAAGAGGGAGATGGAACGAGAGATCACCCGCAGCCTCTTCTCTTCCAGAGTAGCTGAAATTAAGGTGAAGCCAGGGAGCATTCAAGTAAAACCCATTGCTCTCAAGTTGATTCCAACTCAGAGCCACCCGTTAGGTTCCGTAGGGATGCTGAGCCTGCATCTTTATGGGAGCACATCGCCTTGTCTTTCTCAGTTGCAGTTGATGGGCTTGAACTGCTTATCTTTAGGTCTGCTGCCCAATACTAAGCCCACAGCGCGACCAGAGCGCCTATTCAAGTAACCCGGGCATGAAAAAGTGGAGTGGCCCTCGAGACTGACACCTTTCCCCGGGTTGTAAGGCATAAAATTGAAAGGGCAGTGAAGCACGTGGATTCTGTGTGTGGTCTTTTCAGTATAGCACGCTCCTGTACAACCACGTGTGCACGCACACACACTCCTGGAAGGTGTGCTAAGGATTTGAAAAAAGTAACTTCTTAAATGTGTTGATGTGTGGTTGCCTTGACGTTATCGGTGTTCTTTAAGTGAATGGCCTCTCTATCCTGGTAGCCTGTGATGACTGTCGTGGAATTAAGCTTGTCCCTCTACAATTATGTGAACTTGAGTACATTAGTTAACTTTTGGATATCTTTGTAAAATGGAATGATGCTATTCACACACACACACACACACACACACACACACACACACACGGTTTGTTGAAGGTTCAATAAAATAATATGTATGGAATGCCTTTAACAAGCATCTTCACACCTCACTGCTGACCCTATGAGCCTTCCTAATAATAACACCTTCTTGTAGGTGAACTGGTTTAAGAACAGGGATGAGATGCTGGTTGTGCTGCCCAAGCTGGACAGCAGCTTAGATGAATACCTAAGCTTGCAAGAGCAACTGACAGATGTGGAAAAACTGCAGGGCAAACTGCTGGAGGAAATAGAGTTTTTAGAAGGAGCTGAAGAAGCGGACCATCCTTCTCACACTCTACAACACAGGTATTAAACAGTTTCAGGTTTTTGTAAGAAGAGTTTAATCATACCATTAGTGAGGCCATAGATGCTGCTAACCTGCATAAGAATTGTTGCAACTTGGATAAGTGATTAAAACCTCTCCCAAGGAACACAATGTTAAAGTATTGATAAATCATCCACTTGAGTTTTATCTTTCTGCCCAGTTTTGTAAGTCTTAGATGAAACACGGTAATGTAAGTGAATGGACTTTGCACCGAGATACTCAGTAAAGAACAGCTGAATATGCAAGTGCCAAACATTGTGTGGGGTTTGAGACTGCCCCCCCCCCCCAAAAAAAAAGCTCCAAAAAACTTATGTCATTGAGTCATTGATTCCAATTCATTGCAACTCTACAGGGCATTGTAGAACTACCCCCGTGGGTTTCTGAGGCTATAAATCTTTATGGAAGTAAAAAGTCTCATCTTTCTCCTGAGGAGCACCTTGTGTACTTAAATTGTTGACCTTGCGGTACTTAAATGTATAGCCAACCTCTCGGCCCCGGAGTCTAATAACCTGTAAGTCAGTGATCTCATCTTGGCCAGAGTGAATGTGGGAACTATTCACGGATGTCACGGATCAAGCCTGTCCTTTATGGTTGTGTGGACTGGAGTCCATTAGTTCACGTCTGGATATCTTTGCTTGTAAAAGCAGGTGATGGATGGCCTTTTACTTTGCCACCACAGCTCCTGGTTTTGAGACTCTAAAGATCCAGAAGTCGCCAGCCAGGCTTTTACCTTTAAGGAACTCAGAGCCTGCTAGGTGAGGTAGAATTCTGTTTAAAACACTATAAGCATAATTGAGGGAACTGTGGGCTCAGGAAAAGCCAGAGAGTCTAGGACATTTGAGCAGAACTTCTAAAATGAAATGGGACCTTTCCAGGTGGCCCCATCTCAGCGAAGCCTGGGTCATGGAAGTCTCTGTAAGAATGCATAGTCACCAACTTCCTGGTTTCACTTTTCTGTTTATTAGATATTCTGAACACACTCAACTACAGACTCAGCAGAGAGCTGTTCAGGAAGCAATCCAGGTGAAGCTGAATGAATTTGACCAGTGGATAACACACTATCAAGCTGCTTTCAATAATTTAGAAGCCACACAGCTTGCCAGTTTGCTCCAGGAAATAAGCACACAGATGGACCTTGGTATGGTTTGGCTTGTGTAGATACTCATGTGAGCTTGTGAGTTTTGCATCTGTGGGTGGTGGTCAGGTTGGTGCTCCGTTGCTGGTGTGAAATGGTCTCACTGTGATTAATACTGTCTTTTACCCAAAGGTCCCCCAAGCTATGTGCCAGCGACAGCTTTTCTGCAGAATGCGGGGCAGGCTCACTTGATCAGCCAGTGTGAGCAGCTGGAAGGGGAGGTTGGTGCTCTCCTGCAGCAGAGGCGCTCGGTGCTCCGGGGCTGCCTGGAGCAGCTGCATCACTACGCCACTGTGGCCCTGCAGTATCCCAAGGCTATATTTCAGAAGCATCGCATTGAGCAGTGGAAGACCTGGATGGAAGAGCTCATCTGTAACACCACTGTGGAGCGCTGCCAGGAACTTTATCGCAAGTGAGTCAGTGGCACCGGATTGTTTCCTTTCTCACTGGGGCTGCAAGCTGAGTTGGTGTTGTGATTTTGTCTCAACCCCACTCACCCTTCCGTGCCCTTTCCTGCTTCTGAGCTTTGTTTGGGGGCAAATACTGCCCGTTTGGTCTCCTGTGGTAAATTGTTTTGTGCGGTACATTATTACAAAGTAGACAGTAACACTGTGCCTGTTGTTTGAGAGGTGAATCCCAGAAAGCGGGGGGCGGGGTAGGGCAGGTAGCGGGGGTTGCCACCATCTCATGGATTCCACCAGTCTCGGCTCTATTAAAAATCACTTGGAATTTTGCTCTCCTCTCCATTTTACTCTTGTTCTATCCAGGACTAGATGAGTTGCTGGTCAGAGCGGTACCATCAAGCTTGTCTGGTCCCAGACTAATGGAAGTTGTGGTTCCCATGGTCCTCCTCCTTATTCCAGACTGGAAGAGACCAAGAGCTGAGGAGTTGTATCTTCAAAGACTTGCTGCTATCTTTTTCAATGGCCTTTTT
>NW_022103901.1:26080802-26124787 GCF_000313985.2 Echinops telfairi
TCCAGTGAAGCCATCTGGTCCAGGGGATTTTTTTGTTGGTAGTCCCTTGATAACCTTGTCTATTTCTTCTATTGATATGGGTCTATTGAGATTCTTGACGTCCACCGAGGATAGTCTAGGTAGGGTTTGTTTTTCTAAGAATTTATCCATGTCTTCCAAATTGTTGAATTCATTCAATGGCCTTTGTATTTGTTTTTTTCCCCCCAAAAGGATTGATGGAATTGTTAGGTTTTAGAGCATCTGAGCTTATATGTGATTTTTTTCTAATTAAAACATAGTCCCAGCATAAGAACAGTGGGGTTAGAATAAGGAGTGATGAGTCATATTTGGAAATTGCTTCAGCTCTTGAAAATTTGTCACCTATGAAATGAATAATGGTTCCCATTCTTTCAAGTTGGAGGACCAAGTGCAATATTCTCTCTTTTATAGTGTTTTGTAAAGTGCGATGAACTTTCATTACCAGGCTGATAATGTTACAAGCACGTGCCTCTTGATTGTTACAGATATGAGATGCAGTATGCTCCCCAACCACCCCCGACAGTGTGTCAGTTCATCACTGCCACGGAGATGACCCTGCAGCGGTACGCCGCAGACATGAACAGCAGGCTAATCAGACAGGTGGAGCGCCTGAAACAAGAAGCCGTCACCGTGCCAGTGTGCGAAGACCAGCTGAAGGAAATTGAACGTTGCATTAAAGTTTTCCTTCATGAGAATGGAGAAGAAGGATCCTTGAGTCTAGCAAGTGTTATTATTTCTGCCCTTTGCACTCTTACAAGGTGAGTTTCCTGATCCTTCTGTCGAGACTGTTTCCTTGGCTTTAAAACATGCGAGTGCATTGAGTTCACCCTTGCTGAGCTCTAGCCTGTGTTACCGCATCTGAAGGTGTGTGTCTTTTGCCATCGATACATTTAAGCTCAGAAGGTCTCAAAGCAGGAAATGCTGTCTGTGTCTTCACTGTGCACATCCTTACCCCTTTTAGGCGCAATCTGATGATGGAAGGGGCAGCTGCCAGTGCTGGGGAGCAGCTGGTCGACCTGACTTCCCGAGACGGGGCCTGGTTCTTGGAGGAGCTCTGCAGCATGAGTGGGAACGTCACCTGCCTAGTTCAGTTGCTGAAGCAGTGCCGCCTGACCCCCCAGGACTTGGATATCCCCAACCCTGCTGAAGCGTCCGAAGCTGTGCACTTAGCCAACGGAGTCTACACCTCACTTCAGGTGGACACTTGACGGTGGCTATTTCATCAGTAGTGAACTTGGTTTCTCATCACTTCTCCCTGAGTGTTGCCCAAGCAGTCATTTAAAATGTAGACCAGTGTGTGAGCTGTAGCCGTAACTCCCATTAGGCTTGTAGAAGTTTGTTCTAAATTTTTTGACATTATGTTTCCCACACTTTTCATAAGTTTCTTATTTTCTGTGATAATGACCTTTCAGTCTCTGTGCTCCCTAACTAAGTGTTTATCTAAACACACTGTTTCTCATGTGTTTGTAGGAGTTAAACTCCAATTTCCGGCAAATCATATTTCCAGAAGCCCTCCGATGTTTAATGAAAGGGGAATACACCTTAGAAAGTATGCTTCATGAACTGGACAATCTTATTGAGCAGACGACCGATGGCGTTCCCCTGCAGACTCTGGTTGAATCTCTTCAAGCCTATTTAAGAAATGCAGCTATGGGACTCGAAGAAGAAACACATGCTCATTACATTGATGTTGCCAGGCAAGTGAAGGGCAGCTCTGTTCTGTATCCTAGAAGTGATTAGAAAACCAGATGGTGGCATCCTGAGCTCAAGTTAGTATGCGTGTGTTTAATTATGTACCAATACATACACACATACCTCGTTTTTAACTTTTAATGTTGAATATAGATTCCCAGAATGATGCACCTTTCACCCCTCTCCCTCCTGTGTTTCCATCTAACGTACCTGTAGTGGAACAATGGCCATTGGTACAATCTACGGAACCTAGTCCACATTCACCATTTGTGTACGAGGTAGAGAGGAGCTCACCCTTGCCTCCATAGTCTGACTTTTTCCGCAGTTGGATACAGCCACCACCACCACCACTACCCCCGTGATACTCTGCCCTTCCCTGGAGGGGTTGCTTATTCGTTGCCGTGTCCACCTAGCTCTTACAGGGTTTATTGTGGAAGTAACAGGTTACCCAGGTACAGTTGTTTGGTAGAGACAGCCTTTTCTCTTGGCTCTGCTTGTAGGGTGGTCTCAGGAATTGTTGTAAAGCTCTTCAGTTCCATTGATAGTGCCCAGAGACAGCCCACACCACCTGTAAGCCTCAGCCTAAAGGTGCTCAGCTTTCTCAGTCTGTTGGTTTGCGAAGCCCATTGCACTGTCACATGCTATTCTGGCTCTCTGGCTGCCGCTTTTTATTGTATCCAGTGTTAACACGCTCTATCCCTTGGGTGTATGAGGTTCCCAGTATAGGGGTCCTGGGTCCAAAGGACACATTCCACTCCTGTCTCTTCCTATTGGTGGTAATCAGGTCTTCCTCTTTTTCTGTTTGCTTCCCTCTCCTTCCTTTCTTGTAAGATAAAAGGTGTCACACAAGGGCAGTGATCCCACCCTACTCTTGCCTCATTAATTTAAAAATGAACCTAACCATCATTAGCTTAACTTCGTCCTGCCACAAATATAAGGGTCAGGATTCACAACACACACACACACACACACACAATGGAGGATAATTACTTTAACTTACAAAGTGGAGGACAAGCACAGAATACTGGGAATCATGGTCTACCTAAGTTGACCCCCTAACCGCAGCCATCACCTTACATCTTATTTGCTTGCTGCCACCTAATCATTATGTGGGGATAACAAGGTGGTTGTGGCTGTAAGGTGCTGAAGCGTCTGTTCCAGCTCATAGCGACCCTATGTTCAACAGAATGCCTGGCCCTTGCCACCTTGCAATTATCCTAATGTTTGAGCCCATTGTTGTAGCCACTGTGTCGGTCTGCCGCCAATTTTTTGCTGCCCCTCTACTTTACCAACTATATTGGCCTGCTCCGGGGACTGGTGTCTTCCAGACAGCATGTGGCAAGTACGTGAGATGAAGTCTCGCCATCTCTGATTAGAAGGGCCATTAAGTAGTTCACTGCACCCATGGGTGCATTCTAGTTAACAGAGTTTTCCTCTTAGTAAGTATAGGAACTAAGTAATTATATTTTTGCTTCTTATATTAAATGCTTAGAATATAACCTGTTTATATCAGCACTATAAATCTCAGGCTGATAATGTGAGGTGTGAATTTCTGACCTTGAATTCAAAGTGGGCACGGTTCTGTGTTAGCGTAAATTGGCAGGTATTTCGGTCTGTCTGGTTGGCTTGTCACAGGGGCAGTCATGTGACTCGTAATTTGCTCAGCCTGTCGTCTTTGGAACTGTATGATTCTTCATGATTTTGAGAGTTCATAGTATTTCATATTCTGTGCTTAAAGTGAGGCTTTACTGTTCCATGTTGAACAGTATTAATTGAATAACAGTAATAATTGAAGTTCATAAATTATTTCCCACGAATAGGGGAGAATACTAAACTTGGACCACTGGTTTGACAGCATGATTGACATTAAATACCATTTTATCACTGCAGCTCTTTCTTAAGGTCAAAAGCCATCCTAGAGTCGAGTGCTGGGCATGAAAATTGTTGATCTTCTTGCCCCTCCAAAGTGCATTTCTCCTCAGTGAGAGCTTCAGCTCTGTTTTCTTTTCCTCTAGACTACTCCACGCCCAGTATGGCGAATTGATCCAACCAAGAAATGGTACCGTTGATGAAACACCAAAAATGTCGGCCGGCCAGATGCTTTTGGTAGCCTTTGATGGCATGTTCGCCCAAGTCGAAACTGCTTTCGGCTTACTGGTTGAGAAGGTAACTAATGCAGCTGCACTCACAGTTGTTCCGTGTGTGAAGAATGGCACAGTGAACCATCCTTTCTCTCCTTCACATAGTTAAACAAGATGGAGATTCCCATAGCTTGGCGGAAGATTGACATCATAAGGGAAGCCAGGAGCACCCAAGTCAATTTTTTTGATGATGATAATCACCGGCAAGTGCTCGAGGAAATTTTCTTTCTAAAAAGACTACAGACAATTAAAGAGTTTTTCAGGCTCTGTGGTACTTTTTCGAAAACTTTGTCAGGTAATATTCTATATTTAAGCATGCTGGCTCTGTGTTGTGCTTTGGAAAGCAGCCGAGAGGAGTGGGCTGACTTGAATCGTACATCTGTCAACCCTGCTTGAGAGATGGGACTGTGGGAGCTGGGAGCAGAGTAAGCAGGCTGCCTGGTGGGGCAGGTCCCCTGCTTTTCTCTCGGTGGTGTGAGTGGGCCACGCTGACTCGCCCTCCCCTGCACAGGTGCCAGCCACCAGCTCCATTGTCCCTTACGTGAATAGCATGATTGCTTTTAATTTCTTTGTGCATGCAATACTTTAAGAAGAAATTTTCTTTTTTAGGATCAAGCTCCCTTGAAGATCAAAATACTGTAAATGGACCTGTTCCCATTGTCAATGTGAAAACCCTGTTTAGGAACTCTTGTTTCAGTGAAGACCAAATGGCCAAACCTATCAAGGCCTTCACTGCTGACTTTGTGAGGCAGCTCCTAATCGGACTCCCCAACCAAGCCCTCGGGCTCACGCTCTGCAGTTTCATCAGCGCGCTGGGAGTCGACATCATCGCCCAAGTAGAGGCCAAGGACTTCGGTGCGGAAAGCAAAGTTTCTGTGGACGATCTGTGTAAGAAAGCGGTGGAACACAACATCCAGATCGGGAAGTTCTCTCAGCTGGTCATGAACAGGGCGACCGTGTTAGCCAGCTCCTTTGACACTGCCTGGAAGAAGCACGACCTGGTGCGAAGGCTGGAGACCAGCATCTCTTCCTGTAAGACGAGCCTGCAGCGCGTGCAGCTGCACATCGCCATGTTCCAGGTCAGTCCTTCGGTACCGGGCTTCTGACTCCTTCCGCCAGATGGGAAATAGGCAGAGGAGAGCATCCAAGTGCCTACGGTTGTGCCAACTAGCATGAGCCCACGTTCAGCATTTTGACGTTTTCTCCGTAGTGGTTCCCTGCCCTGCGAGTTATTGCCATTCAGGCTGTGTGGCTTGCATGCCCATGTCATTAAGTATTCCTCGTGAACAAAAATGGAAACGGCTCACTCTAGATCTGCTTCTTGTCCTTTTGAACATTCAGTTCATGAAGGTTATTTCTGGAGAGAGTTCTGCTTCCCTGTCACTCTAAATCTGTCTTCATTTTGGAATTATTTTTAGAAGTCTTCTTTTGTCCTTAAGTATTCAAGAGTCACTATGAATTGGAATCCATTCAACAGCAATACGGTTTTCTGTGACAGCACAGACTTGGCCGAAAGGAGTTTGGATTCAAGTCAGACTTAGTATCTGAATTTGCGTTGAATTTCCCTGTGCTCCAGTTGTCTTACCTGTAGAATGGGGTCCGTGCCCTCACAGGAGACCGGCTGTGCAGGCTGCAGATGGCGGCCTGTGTTGGGCACTCAGCACAGTGAGGAGTTCTCCTGGTTCACATGGACTGCTGGCCTGTTGGCAACTTCTAACATGGCTACACGTAAACATTCGGAATGGTTGGTTGGTATTGCTGGTACAGGCGCTGCTGCCGGTGGTGGGATTGTTGGGTTCCCTTTAGTCACGGGAACCAGCGTCTGTCTCTCTTTGGACAGCTCAAAAGCTGAAAAGAGAAATCAAATCAACTTCTAAAATTGCCTAGATTATACATTCTACACTCTCCTCATTTGCCATTTGCTGACATGGGTCACTAAGCAAAAGTGAAGGCTGTTTTGTTTTGTTTTTTCCTGTTTTCAGACCACTTTCTTGTCTGGTTTGTTGTTGTTTTATTCCTGGAAAGAGCTAAAATTGACCGATGTGCTTATCGGCGGGTCCAGTCGTGCATATTCCTCTGTGGAGAAGGAGACTTGGAGGAGACAGTGGGCTGAAGCTTAACCTGCCACCTGTGCTGGTCAGAGCTTCCCTCACTGACCTTCAGGGCCCCACTCCCAGCCCTGCGCTCAGGATCTACCCTCTGGGGCTGTCGGGCCACTGAGGCCGGGCCTTTCTGTGAAGGTGCGGGGAGCCTGACCACTCGGCTTCAGGCCCAGCTCGACTCACTTCACAGTGTCATAAAGTTCACATGGATCTCTTCCAAACACTCTCTCCCAGGCCTCTCTCTTTCTTCCTTTCCCCACCTCTGTTAGTTCTGAAATCGGAACCCAAAACAGGTTCTGCTGTCTCAGCGCTGTCCTGTGCTTGTTCACACGGCAGCTGCCCCAAGGCCCCAGTGAGGGGTTACTGTATAGACGTTGCTGCCATGTCTGCTGTCATATTAATGTGCCAAGTAGGATTGGCTAACAAAATTGCCAACAAGTGAAGAAGACTAAGCCAAAAACCACGCCCATTGCCATTGAGTCAATTCTGACTCATAGGGACCCCTAACAGGGCTTCTGAGACTAAACCTTTCCGGAAGCAGAGAGCTTCACCACGCCCACAGAGCACTGTGAGTTGGAACTGCTAACCTTGTGGTTTAACCGGGGCTCCTCACGTGCAGAGCAAAGGTATATTGTTAGTTATAGGTAATATAACACATTGATTTTTTTGGTTTGTATTCCTTAAAATACTTGTTCTATTATTTTACTTACTTTGGAAATTTAAAAACCCACATGCACTCACAGTCATAGAATCAATTCTGACTCATAGTGACCCTGTACAACTACCCCTCTGGGACTGTAACTCTTTACCTGAGCAGAAAGCCCCATCTTTCTCCCGAGGTGAGTTCAAGCTGCAGACCTTGGGGTTAGCAGCCTAACAGGTAAGCCACTTTGGGGAAAATGCTTTAAAAATCCTTTAAAAATTTATGAGTCACATTTTCAGATACAGGTATGGTGTCGATGTAGAATTCTTAGATTATATCCCAGATGTCTTTTTGGGCCTTCTTAAGTGAACTTTATATTTATAACCTACAGATGACTTAATCCTCCATCAACAGTTGCCTACCCCTTTCTTTTCATTTTGAGATTCTGTATTTTTTCAGTCACCTGCGTAGCCTGTAGACAGCCTCCCTAGAAACAAACAGTAACAACACACAGTCATACTCGCTCCCTTCTTCTCTCCTAACCACGGCTATTTGGGTGGGAGTGGAGAGTGAGGGTTGTACTAAACTTTCCCCTAGATTAGGATTGTCTTCAGAATTGCTGTTTAAATGTCCAAGTCACTGCTCCCAGAAATAGATGTGATCCACTTTAGGAACCGTCTTACCCCTGGGTGTGCTTCTTATACATTGTGTCTTCTATCACCCTTCCCACCCACCCCCGCTGCAGCTGGTTGTGTATGCCATCCTCCTCAGCCCCACCCCTTTGCTACCCAACACCTGTCTCCCTTACCTGTCTAGAGGCCTTTTATCAGTTGATTCTGTTACATTTCCTTTCCTCTTAAACAGTGGCAGCATGAAGACCTTCTTATCAACCGACCACAAGCCATGTCAGTCACCCCGCCACCTCGTTCTGCCATCCTAACAAGCATGAAGAAGAAACTCCACACTCTGAGCCAGATCGAAACATCCATTGCAACAGTCCAGGTGTGTTTTGTTAGATCTGATTTTAGACTTGCCCTGCACGGTGAAGAAATGTTAGTTCTTTGCTCAGCACATCTGCCAGAGAGCATCATTCTTGTTCATAGTTTTTATTTCTTAACTTTTATACGAGGTATATTGAATAATTCAGGTTGTTGTGACCATTTCTGTGACTTCATACACCCAGGGAACCGTTATGATTAGACAGACTCCGAGTGGTCAGTGTCTTTTCTGAAACGTGTGTAAGTGGTTATATCCGGATTACTAATGTGCAAGAAGCTGGGGCATTTCTGGTGGCTGTTGTGTGGATGATGGAGTTCTGTGTTGTAACAGCACCAGAATTTTTTGCCAAACTTGTATTACTGACTGTACTTGTCTTTCTCATTTTAGTTAGACACTTAATCTTCCCACCTCTCGTTTTTTAATAAGAGAAACTAGGCTGGATGGTGACAGCATCCATCTTTGTATTGCTTACCTCGCATGTGTAGGAATATTTCTCAGATTTTAAAAAAGTGCTTTTAAACAAAACCTTTCTCGAGCTCACTTCTTGAAGATTGAGATGGACTTTCTGTAGAGCATATTGTAGATACGCGATGTTTTCACTTCAGGGGAGTTTTTTTCCTTGTTTTGTTTTTTAAAGATGAGTGTGTGAGAGAGCAACTGAAGTTTTCTGTCTGAAATAATTGACTAAATAGTAAAAACTGTGCCATTATAATTGGCAGGTTTTTCGCATTGCTCACTACTAAATGTACGGGAATCTGCCTTTCACTTTTCATAGTGAAAAATATAAATAGATGTTCTTATAAGTAGCCTCCATAGAGTAGTAAGTAGAGCTTTGGTATAGCCGAGGTTCTTTTGTTGTGTTTTTAATGAGATGAAAATGTGCTCTGCAAATTTCGGGATAATAAACTTAGAACCTCCCACACCCTTTTAGGCTGACGTATTCAAAGTGCAATCGAGGCTACTTTTGAAAGAGGGTAAACTGTTGGTTAAATGACATCTGCCCACCCTGCTTCTGTTGACTGTCTTTCACGTTGCCTGAAATGATCGCCCTACAGGAAGTGGAAAGAAATGCAGATCACTGTGATGCTGTGGGATTTTTTTTATAGGAGAAACTAGCAGCGCTTGAAGCAAGTATTGAGCAGCGACTCAAGTGGGCAGGTGGTGCCAATCCAGCCTTGGCACCCGTACTACAGGATTTTGAAGCAACAATAGCCGAAAGAAGAAATCTTGTTCTTAAAGAGAGCCAGAGAGCAAGTCAGGTACTGTGACGTACAAGTGCCATCTTCACAATACAGTCACGGGAGTGTCGGTCGCCCTGTGCAGCTCACGTGCTGAACTGATTCGGGTTACCTGTGTGGGAAAACCAGGAGAACCGAGGCTCGAGGTTTGGCAGGGTAACGACTGGAAGGCCTTAGGGAGCTTCCCTACGCTGAGCTCCAAGCTGTTTCTTTGCCTAGGTCCATGTTGCCTTTCCATTGATCATTAAAGGAAGTGGATTAATCCTGTATTTTAAAAGAAACAAAGTCTTAATTCCATCTATATCTTAGAGTCCCTCTATCTATGACAAAGGCTTTCCCCTCTGGTCTGGCGTGCTGCCCAGGCCTGTGGGTTCACCGCCTTGAGATCGAGGGGTGAGGGGAGGAGGCCCTCTGTGAGGAAAACTTGGAACCAGGTGCACAGCTAGACTAGTTTAATGATACTCAGACCCTCTGTACCCATCGCCAAGAGTCATGATCATCAGCTTAAGTCCCCTTTAGATTCATCTAACAGTGCCTCCCTTTCTCTTACATGTAACAGTTCTGAGCATTTGAACATATTCTTTTATTTTCTGTAAACATGGCAACACTGCTAACACTGTTAGTAAAAAATGCACTTACCCAGTGTTCAGTGTGTTCTGTGATCCTTATAAAGTTAAGCAGGAGTAGACTTTAGAATGGTTTGGCAGAAATCGTCTGTGATTTGGACGTACAGCACAATTGATTGCAACTGAATATTAATGACAGCTCTATTATGGAATAAGGTTTCTCTTTTTAAAATAAGCCTGTGGAAGATGTATTTTTTAAAAGCCTTTATAAGAATTTCACCTTATTTTTCAGAGCCTCACTTCTGGAAATGAGCAGATAGTAATTGTCCGTGTCAGTAATGGCAGCTGGTTCCTTGTTGAAGTGGCTTCATTCCTCTTTTGCTTCTTCCCAGGTCACTTTCCTCTGCAGCAACATCATTCACTTTGAAAGTTTACGAACGAGAACGGCAGAAGCCTTAAACCTAGACGCTGCATTATTTGAACTAATCAAACGGTGTCAGCAAATGTGTTCATTTGCATCCCAGTTTAACAGCTCAGTCTCTGAATTAGAGCTTCGCCTATTACAGAGAGTGGTGAGTTTGCAGTCTTGGTGAGAGTAAAGAGACTTGGTGTTTAAAGTGATAGGCCAGTGATTGCCCTCAGTCAGTTTCACTGGTACATTCACATAGCTTCCATCTATGAACCTGTGCTCTATGTAAACCTTTGTTGTCAAGGAAACCTTGCTATAGTCTTCAAGGAACTTAAGTACATAGGTAAGGAGTGGAGAAGTGAAAAGGATTCTTAGACCTACCTACAAGGAGAAGATGTTGGCTAAGTAGTGAGTGATTGAGGTGCTATGAAAGTAGGGTAGTGGTGAGATAAATGCCGACAATACCAAGCTGATAAGCTTAGCCTTTCTATATATAGTGTGGGAGGGGTTGAGGCTGTGTACTGGGAAGCTTTAGCTTTTTTTTGTTGTTGTTGTTTAGTGCATTTGGTGAGTATAGGCACCAGAGACAGATGGTTCTTCCAAATATATTTCTCAGGGATTCAACTTCAAGCAACTTTAAGAAAAGTTTAAAATTTTAGTCTGTATCTTAGGGATTGAAGAAACTGAGCACTATTTTTTTTTAGGATAACCGTTATATGGCTCTCAGCCAAGGAGGTTCTCTTTATGGCTGTTTGAGTTACTGATAGTTCATGGTGGTGGTGAATATGATGATGATGATGATAGGAAGCAAATGATTCCAGCTGGTACTTAATAATCAAATGTTTGTTCTGTTTAGGACACCAGCCTTGAACATCCCATCGGCAGCTCAGAATGGCTTTTGTCTGCACACAAGCAGTTGACCCAGGATATGTCTAGTCAGAGGACAATTCAGACAGAGAAAGAACAACAAATAGAACTGGTCTGTGAAACAATTCAGAACCTGGTTGATAATATAAAAACTGTGCTCACTGGCCATAACCGACAGCTCGGTGATGTCAAACATCTCCTGAAAGCAATGGCTAAGGTAAGTCCAAGACTGGGCACACTCACAGTCACTCTCTTTGTAAAATTACAAGTTGTTTTAGTTGTGAAAAATTGATGATGTTTTGTGACAAAAACTGTCCCAAGTCGTATCTTCTAATTTGTTTATAACCAACATTATTTGTCTTTTGACAGGTGAAATTATTCTGATTGTATACACAGAAAAACACTGAGGCTCATAGAAATTAGTTGACTAACCAATGGTCACACAATTTATATCGGAGCTGAGACTTGAACCAAGTCTCAGGAGGCTTAGATCTCCCATTTCTCTTCCTCAGCCACATCCCTCTCACCCCATATCCTCCAAAATGAAATTTTGCCACTTTTTCCTCTAGCGTCCTACAGAATCTAAGTATAGTAAGGAAACCGAGCCCCCTGAAAAGCTAATTTACATCTTTCATGGTCACAAAACAGTAAATAGTGAAATTATGTTCTCATTTTATGTATATATATATATATATATATAACAAATCAGATTTCTGTAGGAAATAAATTGAACTATAATAAACAGAACACAGGCAGCCCCTGTGTTACAGCAAACAAGATTGATGCCTGTCTTAAGAAAGGGCAGAGGGGGCGGGGGTGGGGAGGAGAGGGAGAATGGAAACAAACAGTGGGAGGAAGTGGGGTAAGGGATCGTACATTAAGGTGATTGAAATGGATGGATATAAATTATTAGTTGTAAAACTGATATGCTCTGGAAATTTTGGCTCAATTCTCAGTAGCAAGGGAGGGGTGGGAATTTAGAGCAGGCTCATGAAGTTTTCACGTAGTCTTACTTTAGTGTGTAAGAAAGGAGCCCGGTGGCCCCTGCAAGGTTGGCAATCCACGCCTTCCATTGGCTCCAAGGGAGAAAGGTGAGACGCTCTACCTCCCTAGAGATTTACAGTTTTGGAAACCCTGTGCCAGCTTGACTTAGCAGTCATGCCCTTGGTAGGTAAGAAAAGACTCAAAGCTTTTCCCGTGATTTCAAAGCTACTCTTGCAGCAAAGTAAGGGTTACATTTACATAAAGTAGGGCTTCAAGGATGACAGCGCCCCACTCAAAGATGGTAGTAGAAATGTGTGTGTCTTTCCTCAGCCCTCTTACTAATGCAGTCTCCTCATCAGCCTCCCCAAAGAGTGTTTATTACCCTTCTTCCAAGTCGCCCATTTCAGGTCTTTGGCCCATAGTTTTTTTCCATTCTGGTTACCATGACCTATCACCCACATTGTGAAAATTCCAGTCTGTTCCTGTTTCTCATGACAAAACCTTTCATTAAGACTTTGTAAGACTACGGAAGCAGGTGAGAATTCAACTGCTAGTTTCGAAGATGCCACCCCAAGGGAAAAGGCTAGGAATGGTTTCTTTGAAATAAGAGGGCAGAAGCCCAATAGGACTAACAGCTGTGGTAAAATGGAGACACTCATTGTGTGCTTCTCGTGAAAATCTTCATTTCAAAAAGCATGGACTGTAGACAGCTGATGTTCAACAAAGAACCAAAGTCCAATAATTGAGGAAGAGATGATCTTTCAATAAACATTGCTGGAAAAACTGGCTATTTGTAGAAAAATGGAAGATGACCCATACTGTATGCCATATTCAAATGCTAACCCAAAATATATCAAAGACTAACCTAAAGCTGTAAAATACATAGAATTATAAATAGCAACAAAGTTAGGGGCCCTAATCAATGGCATACGTAGACTATCGGGCATAGTTAACAATGCACAAACAGCAGAAGACAAAGAAGATCACTGAGACCTCCAACACTTAAATACTTATGTTCATCAGAAGACTTCCAAAAAAAGTAAAAAGAGAACATATATAGTGGGGGAATTGGCAACAAAGTATCTGACAAAGGTTTAATAGAAAACTTTAACACCTCAACCACAAAATGATAAAAGTCCAATTAAAAATTAGGCAAAGAACATTAAAAGGAAAAAAAAACACATTAAAGGGCAAGTAAGAATTATCCTTAAGTTGAACATTTGTAACCCAAGGACTTTGGATACATACAGTAATTGAAATCTGAAATATTTATTACTTCTTTTTTTAATTTTTTTATTTATTCTTAAGCTCTGAAAAGTAATTGTGGAGACAGAGATCTTTTTAAAAGCTTGTTAAAATATTGATTCTAGGATGAAGAAGCTGCTGTGGCAGATGGTGAAGATGTTCCCTATGAGAACAGTGTAAGGCAGTTTTTGGGTGAATATAAATCGTGGCAAGATAACATTCAAACGGTACTGTTCACGTTAGTCCAGGCCATGGGCCAGGTCAGAAGTCAAGAACACACTGAAATGCTCCAAGAAATAACCCCAACCTTGAAAGAACTGAAAACACAAAGTCAGAGGTAAGGCTCAAATCTAAAATGTCTGTTACAACAAGTTCTGTCTCAATTTCATTTTTTAGTTTTGTTGATGTTTATAAGAAGGATCCGGGAAAGCACTCGGTCAGTAAACTATTTCATTTTTTATTGCAGTATCTATAATAATTTAGTGAGCTTTGCATCACCCCTAGTCACTGATGCAGCAAACGAGTGCTCGAGTCCGACATCGTCTGCTCCGTACCAGCCGTCCTTTGCTGCAGGTAGGACTTGCCGACTCCTGGAAGACCTGCCCCACACAGACGCTGCAGGTTCTCAAACTGAACCACATCTGGTTTACCTTCAAAAATATTCACTAAAGATACTTTATTTCAAATATTCTTTTTGAAGTATGATAAGACCTATGCTGCTTAAAATGATTTAGAAAAATACACGAGAGAGGAAAATTTGTAGTTCTGTTTCAAATAGGAAGAACCCTGTTTTTCACCAGTGGGCAAGGGTTGGACTGCTAACCTCAAAGTAGTTGTTTCAAACCCACCGGTGACTCCGCAGAGGAAAGATGAGGCTCTTTGTTCCTGTAAAAATTGACAACCTTGAAAACCCTATAAAGGGTCAATGTGCGTCAGAATTGACTCAGTGGCAGTGGGTTTGAAGCCAGTGGAAGAGCCCTGGTGATACAGGGCTTGAGTGCTCAGCTGCAGATCAAAGGTTAGCAGTTGTGGCAGTCGGCCTCCGTAACAACCTAGAGCCTTGGCATCCCTGTCCTGTAGCGCTGGCTGTCAGTCAAGTCAGCGACAGTGTGGCTCCCTGTGTTCCCAGCAGAGGGAGAGTTGCTGTTTCCTGACTGGTTTCTCTGCATGTGCACACAAGTAGGAGTCAGTCTTCTGAATGCAGTTTTTGGTGGCTTTTTCTCAGTGTTACACATTGATAATTTTTTATTTAAGCCATCGTTTAAAAACTGAATAGTCACATTTCATATGCAGTTCTAGGACTGTACTGTGTTAATCTTCCAGTGTTGGCAATAACTTGTTTGTAGATTTTTGATGTCACTCAACAAGCTAGGACTCTCTTTAGGCTATTACTATGTCAAGGGAGAAGGAGTTTCAGGGTTAAAATCTATTTTCAGGGTGGTACATTTGTAGTTGATGTCTCTTGGGGTATTTAACTCCACCGCCTCTGTACTTCTCCCTTTGCCCCTTTCCCTCTTATCTTTTGTGAACATGTAAGTTGAGGTACCAACTTTTTCTGTAGCCGTCCGGAGCAACACTGGCCAGAAGACTCAGCCGGATACCATGTCACAGAATGCGAAAAAGCTGGTTCAGAAAAATCTGGCAACATCAGCAGATACACCGCCAAGCACTGTTCCAGGAACTGGCAGGAGTGTTGCGTGTAGTCCTAAAAAGGCTGTCAGAGATCCTAAAACTGGGAAAGGTAATCATTTAAAACTAAGAACACCTTTCCTTTTTATGCAAGATGGCAACTTGACTCACCAGTCTTTGCATTGCTTCATAGCTGTGCAAGAGAGAAACTCCTATGCAGTGAGCGTGTGGAAGAGGGTGAAAGCCAAGTTAGAGGGCCGAGATGTGGATCCAAACAGGAGGATGTCAGTTGCTGAACAGGTGACTGCTCTTTAAACTTGTTACATATTTTAATACTGCCCCAAAAGTAGAGGTTTACAGATCTTTCTCATCTACCTCTTTGGTGGCTCATCAAAAATGAGGAACTTGAGTCAACTATTGGGACCCAGAAGATTCTGAGCCCCCTGCTGGCGGTGCCTAGTAATCTGCAGCATTCCCTCCATGCTCCCGGTAACACCTACTCTCCCCTGCTCACGGAGGGGCTTGAAGGTGTGGTCTGACCCTCTCCTCCACCAAACCACGGTCCACTGGCAGTTTATTAAGTTCAATTCCTGTTCAGTGCTTCAATAACGCACACAGTATGTGCACCTAGTGCAGGCATTCTAGATCATCCTGTAGTGCGTGGTCAAAGCTTCCTTATATTGCGCATTGGTCTTCAGTACTAGATTGGCTGCGGCCGGGGACTTGCTGTTCGTGCAGGTTTTTCATCTAGTGAGGTTAGCACTTTAGGTGTTGTTAGTAGCCATGAAGTGCCTTATGTATTGTTGAAAGTTTCTCTGCAGTCACTACCTTGATATTCTCCCAGCAGTGTCATTGAAGCCCTCTTTCTAGGGGGTTATATCTCTCTCTCTAATAAAGCCTAGCAGAGTCAGGATGAGGGCACATTTGTTTTGAGAACCACCTTGGCCCAGGCTCTGCCCTAGACATTGGCTAATACAGCAGCTGAGCATTTACCCAGTGACCTCAAATTTAAATGGTTCAAATAATACATATTTGTAACGCATGTCCTTTTGAGTTTTTAATGGCTTTCAATACTCTCCTACTTCTCTTTACAGGTTGACTATGTCATTAAGGAAGCAACTAATCTAGATAACTTGGCTCAGCTGTATGAAGGTTGGACAGCCTGGGTATGAAGGGCAAGACAGGAGATGAGTCTGGTTAAGCGAGGTCAGACATCCACCAGAATCAACTCAGCCTCAGGCATCCAAAGCCACACCACAGTCGGTGGTGATGCAACTGGGGGCTTCCTCTGAGGAAACCTAGGGACTCTCGGTGCGCTCGGAAGCGAGTCCTGCAGGACAGCTGCACTCAGGGATACGCCCAACACCATGGCCTGCAACCCTCGGGTCAAGGGTGAAGGAAAGAACGCTCACCGCCTGCACACGGAGATTGTTTTTTGCCACAGAACCGCCGCAATCGTGTCAGGAGGTTAGCCGCAGAAAGAAAGCGGGGTGCCGCGGGGCACAGAGTGATTTGGAACTTCCTCCCACCTGACCCTGTGTGCAACCCAGGACCAACCAACCCGCTCAGCCACAGAGAGCAGGGCCGCGGAGAAGTCACAGCCGAGGAGGACTGCTGGGTGCGTTCAGATGCTCGAGCTACTGGTTGTCGGCAGCGGTACTGGTTGGGCTGACCAGGAAGTACCAAAAGGCTATGCGCTATGAATTTCAGAAATGGACTGAAAACGGAGAGCTATGTAACAGATACACTACATTGGAAGAAGCACTTGCTTCTGAAATGAATGGAGAAAACCACCCGCCGTCCCCACCCTGACCCCTCTCCACATGACCCCTTTGACCCGATCGAGCAGACTGGCCATCTTTCAGATTCACTTTTATCTCAAGCCTCGTGTTTCATACACTTCCATCTCGGTGCTGGAAACAGCTTGGATTCGGAGTGAGAAACAGACATTTGTCCACAACCACTGATGGCACGGAAAATTCCAGGATCGTTTAAAGGTTAATGATCACATATTAAATGTTCTTCTGGTTATTTGTGTCATTTTTGTGATTCTATCATGTACAGTTTCCCAGAATTGTCACTGTGCATTCAAAGGCAATGAATCTAACTGATGTTTGATTTAGTGTACACTCTCCCTTTGCTTTATAGTGTACATTCTCGGGGGTCATTCACATTTTCCCTCTTCTGTGATAGCTGTCGTGTTTTGTTTTGCTTTTTATAGAGTAGGTAATCCATTGTAATATTTTACCTCGAGCACACCAGGCTAGAGTCCACTCGAGTTTCGCGTGGTTGATGAAAGATGAACAATAAAGTGATGTTCTCGTGGAGGTCAAGTGAACTCTTGCTTTAATTCAGTGTTCTCATTTGATCCTTTTAATGGACAGAGTGTAAATTGAAAGTGCTGTGCATTTAGCACAGTTGCCTGAAACATCAGCCAAAGTGAGCACCATCTTTGAGAAATCGGTTATTAAGGTCGCCTGGGAAGCCCCTCGCCCTCTGCACAGCTTCAGTCCCTTGTTTGTCGGTCAGCCGTGGCAGTAGGGGATGACCAGGGATTCCTCACAGTCAGCGTTGCATGCCGTGCAGGGCTGGCTGCAGAAAGGAAATTGTTCCAAAAGGAAAATCCAGGCTTGGGTAGGAACCTTCAGATCAACTATTAACTCGATCAGAGTGGAACCTGGGCCCTGCCTTTCCTGGAGCAGCCCCACTGCTCGCTGGTTGCCAGAGTTCACAGACAAGTGTGAAAAGTATTCAGGAAAAACTTCACGAGCTGTGTTCCCATCCGATCGCCAAGTGAACCTAAGACCCTTGAGACCCTTTGCGAATCAGGCCTTTAATATTGCAAGTATTGCAGGAAAGGCAGTGTTTGAATAGCCTGCGTTACAGCGCATTCAGGAGCCTACGATCACATCAAGTGTTTATCTTCCTCCTCCTCCTCCTCCTCCTCCTCGCCACGTCACTCCTTTTCACGAACAAAACCTCACCGGAGCAGCAGTGCCAGCGTGGGTTTCGTGCCCGCTGTGTTTTCCGGAGGCTGTCGGACCTCTTGCACCCCCCACCCCTGGACCCCTCTGCTCTCGGGCTGGACGTCTTCTCGGTTCCATTCAGATTCTTGTGCACCACAGTGTGCCCTTCTAGGTAGTAGTCGGGCCATGCTTCCCCTTCAGAAAATAAATGAAATTTCTGAGCTTTATCGCCAGCAGTGTCAGGTTTCAGAGGCGCCTGGCACCTCAGCCAAGCAAAAACAAAACCATTTTATTTCACAGAACACAGGCCTCTGGTCAGTTCAGCATGACTTTTACTTTAGAGCAGTCCCTCCAAGGAGACCGTGGCCTGTACGCGTGTGTACTTGTGTGGCCGCTAGGAGTAACTGGCGACTGCGAGGCCTGCTGCTGACTGGTTGGGACAGCCAGGCCCCGGCTGTCATACTGCACGTGGCCTTGTCAGTTTGGACTGTTGTAAGGGAACTCAGCAATTTGGGGTTTAACCAGCGGTTTAAAAAGCCGAGGTCCAGGTTGAGAAGCATCAGACTGAGAAGTCGGGGCTCTCCTGGGAAATTACCTTGTACTGTTAGTGTGTGGTAGTGGTGAAGTCATGAATTACTGATGACACACAATACCTGTGGAGAACCAGGGGTCTTGTCTTTCTCACCTCCTCACTACCTCCTCTCTCTCTCTCCCCCTCTTTCTCTCTGTCAGACTCAGGGGTACAGAGTTAACCTTCACACAACCTCTCCCTCCTCCTGAGAATACCCTTAGAAATGGAAGTGTGTCGTCAGTGTCCTCTTGTTCGTTCGCTGCACTTACCCACTTTTCACCTGGGTGTCTTGACAAAGCTCCGGTGGTAGTGCCATGTCTGGAGCTGCTGTATTTCTTTTGTTTCTTGTTTCTTTGGTGGGTCTGGTCTCGAGTTCAATTGGTTTGCTAGGCAGTAGATACCATGCAGGTCCTTTTGTGTCTGAGTGCTTGTGGTGAGTTGTTTTATGTGAGATTTCCATGTGACACTCGATAATCCGGCACTATCTGCTTCCCCAGGTTCAGGGCTAGAGATGGTCCTGCAGACAAACACTTCTGTCACTACGGCCATCGCATCTGCCCTTCCCACTTGCCTCTGTTACTTAAGGAGTAGTTCTTTTGATACAGTCCAATGTTGGGTATCATATGCCTTCGTTTGTTGTTGTTGTTTTTCCATTGTGGTGGTTCTGATGTGTGAGATTTAAGGAAAGAGCCATTTTTAAAATGCTGAGCAGGGCAACACAAGTACAGCCAAATACTAGAGCTGATGTGCAATCGTAGGTCATTTTTAAAGTAGTATAAATGGGTGGTCTTCCGGGCCTGTTTTCCTCCACATTTTTTGTAATTACTCTTGGGCTTACTTGTCTGGGCAGCACTATAAGCCCAAGGACCTGGTTCCTCTTTTCTCCCAAGTCTTTTCATAGCAAAGAAAGCGTCATGATTAGCCTGTCTGTTCTATTCATATACATCCGAGACTGTCTCCCTAACATACTAGAGTGTCTTTGTGTTCCATAAAGTTGGCAGGAGGATAAGAGCCAGTGTCTTCCCCTCTGTGTGTGTAAAGTACCTGTAATTTAGAATTGGAGCATCTGATGACACCCCCCCCCCCCCCACCCCCCCCACCCCCGCCCTCCGTTCCCCCACTTCCCAAATCAAGGAAGTAGAATGTCCTATAAGAGCCACTTTTCAGAAATAGAAATTTTGTTTTTAATATTTGGATTCCTCCTCTGGGACAAACTAGCATCTCAATGTACGTTTTGCGCCCATTGGGATGGGGAAATGCATGGCTTTATCAAACTCAGAGGGTCTAACCCAGTTTTCTCTGTTTGCTTGATTTGGCCTGGGCAGCAGTGTCACCATTCCTTATTTACAAAAGGGCAGTGGACTCGAGACAAGTTTTATAGGCTACAGGGTTCATTGCACAACATGAATCACTTGAGAGTCTCGTGCTTTCCATGGGAATTTGGCTGAACTGGGAAAACGCTGTTGTGCTAATTAATAGACAATGGTCATAAACTTGACCCTTCATTTTTAGGATGGTAAGCTTAAAGGAATTGCATGTCGCACTGAAATGCAGAATCGACAGAGTGTCTATTTTAAAACAGGCTGATTGAGTATCTTGTTCTAGTGATTTTCCTTTTTTCTGGCACAGTTTTAACTATTTAAAAGTACTGTCTGTTTATTTTTCTGGTTTAAATTTCCCTTTCATTTGCACCTGTAATGTCACTGGCACCATACGTGTTACTTCCCTTTTACCCTAATTATAAGAGCACATTGAGTTGAACTGAATCTTCCTTGTCCTAATAACATTGTATAAGCAAACAAGAAGTGGCTTCTCTGTACAAAAGGTTGTAATGCCTCCTGATGGATATAATTCTGTGATTGTATTTAAGATTTAAAGTTGACTAAATCACACCAGCTTCCTGAAAATAATCATAATGCATCTTTTGGAGAAAAAAAAATACATGCCTACTTGGTGCATATTTGCATTAATAGGACAAAGATTGTATTAAAGACCTGTTTCTCAAAAAATAAAGGTTCAGTCTCAAACATTGTAATTAAACTTTGCCTTTATTGATCAAAGTAGACGCTACCAAAAAACAATAATTAACTTTGGAACATGAGTTCCTTCCCGTGCCCCCAATTCAAAGCTCTGTAATACATTTGAACTGCAGTGGAAATGTTACTAGCATTAAGGAGCAACTTGATTGAGCTTAATTTTGACAACACTTCTTTCTATCGTTACCTCCCATAGACCCTTATTGGCATCGAGGATGTGAGACACTTATTTCCTTGAGTGTGAGATTGTGAAGAAAGTCACATTAAAAGGTTTTAGCGTCTTGAAATTTGCGTTTGCTGGTGCTGGCTTGTTCCCACCTCCAGTCTTGGCAGTCTGCCACTGTGCTCTGTGATGTGGGAAGCCATGACCCCAACTACTTTTCATCCTGACAAATCAGTGCACACTAGTTGGGACTTCCAGGCAATATTTAGACATTGCTTCATTTTTGGTAAAGAAAAATAGCTGAATTCTTCTCTAAACCCATAGTGGACAGGTTTCTGTGTAGCTTCCAGACCTCCAAAAACTCCATGAGTCACAACAATGTAATGTTGGAAGATGGGTCCTTTTAGACTGGGAAGCGTTCACTGGGGACCTAAACATGCCAACAATCAGGATGTGGCGAAATGACTTGACATTGGATGTGGGGTAGGGGAAACCGGTACCCCTTACTCCACTGTTTAACTGCACAGCCACCTGGCACATTTTTTTCAAAAGATCACATCCTGTCTAGAGCACAAAAACAAAGCTCAAAAATGAAACTACACGCCAGGCACGACGTTGTTTATAATTAGGAATTCAGAGTCTTCGTGCACGCCTGTACAGCAGTGTCCCTAGGAAAGCGGTCTAGGAACACATCCCTTGAGTAACAAGACCCCTTGGATAATTATGGTTTGAGTTGCTCAATTTTGCCCCTGGCCCCCGCTGTGTCACTTTCCCAATACTGCGCTAAGACTTCCTCCTGAAGATGTGCACAGGGAACTTGGGTGCTGTCTGATTTCTCGAAGTAGAAAGGTCAGACTTTAAAGCCTGGTCAGAATTCTGCTCTTGCCTTTGGAAACGGGCTTTACTGAGCCATGTGGTGATTGTGTTCCAGGGCCTGGCCCTTTTATTAACTCAGAGCACCTGCTGATTGGATACTTTAGAAAGTGGGGGAGCCCTGTCCCTCAGGCTTGATAGCATTCAAAGAACATGTCATATCAACCAGCTGCATCTTGTACAATTATGTTTTCTCCCTGCACTCCTCCAAAGGCAGCGAATTGTATTGGGAAGCCTTTCCTTGCAAAGGCTTTTTACCAACCCCGCCCCCCACCCCCCCAAAGATGCACAGCACATTCCATACCCTTTAATGCTTTCATGAAAGCACTTGCACTCTTGCCAGGCTTCTTGGGAGCCTATGTGGTCTGAGCTGTGTTTGCTCGTATGGCTTTGTTTTTCTTGGCAGCTCTTGAGAACCTGGTAGTTATTTAATGTGCTTAAAATAAATATAAATTCGGCAACGTAAAATAGATGACTAAAAGGATAACGGCTGGACGTTAACTTACTTGAAACAAGCATCGGTCCAAGCCGCCTTTTTTTTTTTTGCAAAAGAATTCGCAGTTGCATTTTGAAACCTGGGGTAGAAAAAGACTTAAAATTGTCTCAATACACTTCATCTATTTCCTAAATGCTCCTAAAGTGGGTTTATATCGTCGCCTCTAATATAAACGCCATCCCATTTTTGGGATGGAGCCAATCATTTCTCAGAACTGAGGTTCCTCCCCGAAGGCCTATAAATGCCAGTTTCAAGTATCAGTTCATCTTTCAAATGTATGCCGCCCCGAGCCCCAAACTAAAGCCTTATCCTTAACCGGGCCGAGGAGAAAAACAGCAAAATCTCCTTAAACAGCTTTTGTCTTCAAAACCTCCTGATAAGGACACTCAGATCGGAGTGCTCAGTGACCTGGCAAGGGGACTGGAGCCGGCTTTGTTGAGCAGGCCGCCACATGACGGCAAGAGAATCCGGATCAGCCGGCCGCCCGAGCTACAAAATTGCATCGGCCTCCCCCGGTACTGCGCCGCCAGAGGTTCCCTAACTGCTTTGATCCCCAGGGGAAGGGGATCCCCCAGAAAGAACTCCAGTGCTGCTACTGCGGCCAAAACCAAGGCCGGGGCCGAGGCTGCTCAACCTCCTGGGCAAGCGCCGGCGGGGCGTTGCACATTCCCTGGGCGCTGATTGGTTGCTCCCTGTCCCCGCCTCCTCGGTCGGCTGGGCCTGTCTCGCCTTTGGCTTGGATTTCAAGCTATGCTCTGGGCCGTGGTTGGTCCGACTGCCCTTAAACTATTGATCGACCTGCCCAATCAGGAGCGAGCTTCGCGGAGGCTGTCGGGAAAGACAGGCAGCGGATATAAGCGCTTGCGGGCCGTTTCCCCTCGCGCTGGGGTTGCCTAGAGGGCTTGGGGCCGGGAGGTGGGTGGAGTGGGCGGCCTACGCTCGCCAAGGCGGCACTCGGGGACGATGGCTGAGGGCGATAATCGCAGCACCAACCTGCTGGTGAGTACCGGCGACCTGGCACCAGGGAGCCGAGCAGGGCCTCTGGGTCTCGGCGGGACCAGACGGGCCGCCGCAGTGGCCTCGATCCGGTCGCTCGTGGTGGGCCCGCCGCGCAGGCCCAGGGACGCCGCCTGCCTCTTGGGCTTCGTGGGTGGCGGTCATTGCTCCGATCCTTACCTGTGGGATGCAGGTAAGGTGCAGGACGAGACGGGTTTTTGGGCTCAGCCGGTGGGGGTGGGGAGGAAATGTGAGCGGGGACCGGCGGCTGCAGGCCGGGCCCTGCTGGGTCTGGGGCTCTCGGGGCCCGGGATGAGCTGGAACGTGCCTCCCTCTCGTTCCCCAATACCTGGGACAAAGGCTGCGAGGTCCCCACAGGGCACTGGGAGTGATGAGGTGCAACCGGTAGAACATCGGCACGCCTCGAGTTTGTCTGGACTTGGAAAGCCCCGGGGACACTATGGCTGGAGACAATTTTAAGACAACGTAGGGACCCACAGTGGGATCGTATCCCAGGGGCACGTTTTGAGCGCACCTCGAATTTAGCTGCAAGGGAGAAATCCTTGCGTTTTCGTCATTGCCCCACTCTAGGGAAAGGGAGGTCACTGCGCTGGGAAAAGAGGAACCATAGAATTTAAATTTGGACCTGAGAGAGGCCAGGTGCGAACCAATCAAGTGACTGCCCCAGGGCAGTTTGTTGGCGTGTGACGTTTTTGTTTTCCCCTCGGCCCTGGCTTTTAGAAAGGGTTGGCCTGCCCCCTTAAAACGTAATCTTTGTCCTCCCCCTCATCCCCCTTCCTCCCCCTTCCTATTAAGTCAATCGCAAACGGGCTACCTAGAGCCTAGTCCAGAGCTAAGAGTCCACCTGCCACTCGGCCCCGCTATTGAACCAGCCCATCAGGATCAGCTTGTGAGCTAAGCAAGGGCCCTTGGCTTTGGATTTCCTTGGTTCAGATCTGTTTATCTGAAAATGAGACCTAGTAATACCACCAGCCTTCTGCTGTGGTTGGGAGGATCAATTTTACTGTGAGCATGTGAAATGCTTAGCAGAGCTCTTAACCCAGTTTAGTCATTGTGTATTAAGCGTGCAATATGAAGTCAGATATTCGAGTCCCCTGAGTGATCCGTGTAAGGGCATTAGCACCTGTTACTGGCCTCTGCCAATGAAGCCATTTCTAGGGACACCTGGGCAATTTGTTGTAACTTGGTTTCCTTTTACCAAAATCAGCTGCAGGGCTTTTTGCACCATGAACTCATCCCGGAGACTTTTGAAGTCTAACCAGGATGTTCTAATAAACACAGCATGAAGGAGGAGATAGATTGCGCTTAAAATGCCATATGTCATTTGGCGAAAGTGGCTTTCCGTGATTGTGCAATGATGCCAACATTTTAAGTGATTCCATTAACCAAAAATCTATTTTAGAAATTGAATGCTGTTCAGAGGGAGGCTAATGGACTTAGAAGTATGGGGTTGAGTTAGGGAAATGACAGAAGCCTGCAGATCAGTTCTGACTACCTGAAAAGAGGGAGCCTATGTTATGAAGACTCGGGGTGTGGCCGCCTAAGAGATGTGTGGGGCTGTGAAAGTTAACATTCGAAACGCTCCATAGTCATCCCTACCTGGAGGACTGCATAGGGATAGTGGTTGGAGTTTGGTTAAAGTCATGGCTTGATGTGTTGACCCCACCACGTAGGCTGCAGAGACGGCCAGTCTGGAAGAACAACTGCTCGGATGGGGAGAAGTGATGCTGATGGCAGACAAAGTCCTCCGGTGGGAGAGAGCCTGGTTTCCCCCTGCCATCATGGGTGCCGTGTCTTTGGTATTTCTGTAAGTGAGCTATGTTACATTACTGTGGTTTGCACTTGCTGATAATAAGGGCTCAGGTAATACACGGCCTCCACTGAAAGTGCCTGCAATCATTTGCAAAGTATAATCTGAAGAATGGCTTTTCTTCAAGCAGTCTGCCTGGTTTGCCGAGCTGGCAGTCTTACGTAAACTCAGTCACTTAATGCAGTTGAATCAATGGCTTTCAAACTTTTTGGCTTTAAAACCCTTTATACTCTCTGCAGTTCCCCCAGAGAGCGTTCATCTATTGATATTTACTATGTTTTAGACTAAAACAAATTTGGGAACACAAAAGCACACGCGCATAGCAATTGCAGCGGTGGTCTCTTGCCCCACACGAGGTACTTGAATGGAAGGTCCACAATCACACCTTGAGAACCAGCGGACTCTGCATAGTTGAGACTCATCAGCCAGGAATAATAGTGACTGTTTGTAACCTTTCTTCTTCTGTTTTCCTTTTGAACAGGACGATCTACTATCTAGACCCATCCGTTCTGTCCGGTGTTTCCTGTTTTGTTATGTTCTTGTGCTTGGCTGACTACCTTGTTCCCATTCTAGCGCCTAGAATTTTTGGCTCCAATAAATGGTAGGTGAAAATGTAATTTGAAATCTCTGAGAAACGGCTGTGATTAGGATGCTGTAATAGCACAGTTGTCAGAATCACCAGGCACCTTGTGGTTAGATTTCGTGGCTTCCTGTTCTTCGCCAATTCAGATTAAAAACAATGGCTTGCCAGATCTCTCTAGAGTGTTTTGAGGGTCCCCATTGCTTTAGAATTGCAAGATTGGTCTTTTAGCAGCCAACTTCAGAATAAGCTCTAGCTATATGTACAAGTGGGTTGTTGATTTTATTTATGCCATTCTTTGAATGCATTCCTTTTGAGGAAGCCCTACATCATTACTGACTCTACGATCTTATTAAACATGCCTCTTGGAATGGTGTAATTCCCTCCATCAAGCCAAATCATGAACAAAAACAGGTGATGGAATAGGTGTTTCCCCTCGGCTGCAAGTGTTTCTTGTTTCTTGTAATTTGATTGATACTCTGCTATGTGCCTTTATTTAGATTTTTGTTCCTCGGCAGACAACCCATTAAGAAATTCTGTGAAAAGGAAAAAAAAAAAGACATTCTGTGAAAATAAGAATTTTAAGTGTGTACCTTACACAGGTTCCGTAAGAATAAATTCATATATTTTGGAGGTGTTTGCTCTTAAGTCATAATCGCGCTTCTTTTTAAACGCAACGCCCTCCCCACCCCCACCCCAACCTGGAAAAAAGATAAAATGTCTTGCCTGGGCCCAAAGCAAAGTAGGGTCACGAGCTACCCTTCAGCTGCAACAATGAATTACAGTACTGTTTTGGGGAAAAGTTTGTGGCCATGCACTGTAACAGATTTATCTAGTGGAGGGAATTCAACCTCTGGCCTTGATTGTACTGGCCACGTGACATTCTGATCTGCCAAATTCATAACTCCTTGAAGGAACGGAACTTGGGAGAAACAAGCATGTATTGTTTCATGGTACTCAATATGAGGCTCAACAATTGATCTAGTGGCTCTTGGGTTTTCTGTTTTGGTGTCTTGGGAAAGGGAGAACTCTGTTGCATTGCCACAATCTAACCTTGACCATGGGCAACACAGTATGGCTGGCTGTTTTTCCAAGAAGTTCTGGGACTCCCAGCATCCTCCCACGGATCTGGCACTGCAGTTTTACAAGGATGTGGACCAGAGGGGAGAAAGTCCCTCGTCCACTGGGGCAGGCTTCCTGAGTGACCCCGGGGGTGGGGACTTTGGGAGCTGGAACTCAACGGCACTGCCTTGGTGGCCGTAGTCTGACAGGTGTCTCTCTGCTTTGACAGCATGTGGTCACCACTTGTCTTTGGGGAAATATTTGAGTTTTCTTCCTCCTTATCCAGGTTCCTGATTTCTCAGATTTAACTGTGCACCAAAGAGAACAGAGGCAATGTTTGCTTGCTTTGTAAATGTGGGAGGCAAGAAAACCTGTGTGCATTTAAGAAGTTTCTGAGAGTACCTGTTTTAGTTTGTGGGGACATTGCCCCTCACCAGGACTAAATTGATGAAGACTTTGAAATTTGCACTGTATCTTCATTGCTCCTGAGTTCTCTATAAGGAACCTTGGTGGCAGAGTGGTTACTTGTTGAGCTACAAACCACAAAGTCAGCAGTTCGAAACCGCCAGCCGCTCTAAGACTTTCTGCTCCCATAAAGAGTTCACAGTCCCAGAACCTCACAGGGAGAGTCTGACTATGAGTAGGAAATGAGTCAATGGCAGTGAGCTGAGTGAGTTCTTGCTACTTAAAGTGTTCATCAGAATTTTGTTGAAAAGGACTCCTGCATTCGGTGCCATTGAGTCGGTTCCCGTAGCAACCCTGTGTGCAACAAAAGGGAATGGTGCCCCTCTCTGCGCCCTCCTCACAGTTGTGCTTCTGTGCGAGCCCACGATGGTGGCCACTGTGTCAGTCCGGCCGGCTTGTCAAGGTCTCCCTCTTCATCCCCGCCCCTCCACTTTATCAAGCATGGAATCATCCAGGAACTGGTGTCTCCTGATAAACGTGTCCTAAGTATATGAGACAATGTCTCGCCATCCTGGCATCTAAGGAGCATTCTGGCTCATAGTATTCATTAGGGTCTGGAAGATAATAAAACCCCAAGCTACTGCCATTAAATCTATTCTTACTCAAAGACATAGTAGGACATACAGGACAGAGTAGAATTTCCAAGACTAAACCTTTATGAGCAGACAGCCTCCTTTCTCCTGCAAAGTGGCTGGTGAGTCTGAACCACTGACCTTGTGGGTTAGCAGCCCAATGCTTGGCTCACAGTGCCACAGGACGTTAATTTATATTGACTTCTGCACGGCGCTCACTGAGCTGTTTATGATGGTCGTTAACCAACGGTGACTTCAGAACCATAGAGTACCTTAACTTTAATATTCGTGGAGAGAAAATAACACATCTTGAAGGAAAAACATATTCCTCCCTGATGTAATACCTTGTGCCCGAGTGAGCTAATGGTGAGCCATTAGAATATTTTCATTTAGGCCATTTTGAGAAGATCGCTCTTTAGGAGGAGGATGTATTTCTATGGCTGTTTGTTTATAGTGAAGGGGACACTTGTTTTCCAGGACCACTGAGCAGCAGCAAAGGTTCCATGAAATCTGCAGCAACGTAGTAAAAACCCGACGCAGAGCCGTGGGCTGGTGGGAGCGCCTGTTCACGCTCAAGGAAGAAAAGCCTAAAATGGTACTTATTTTGCTTTGATTTTTTTTTTTTTTAACATTTTATTAGGGGCTCATACAACTGTTATCCCAATCCATACACACATCAATTGTTGTAAAGCGCATTTGAACATCGTTTCTCAAAACATTTTCTCTCCACTTAAACCCCCGACATTAGGTCCTCATTTTCCCCCTATTTTGCTTTGAATTTTGTTTAGTTAGCTAAATCAAAAAGTGAAGATTGAGTCCATTTTACATTATAATAGAATTGTCTTTAGTTTTAGTATAGTCTGGCTTATCACTGCTTAACTCTTGATTTTACTCAATCTTTTCCTGTATTAGATAAAATAACTGATAGTTATAATTTTCATTTTGCAGGTTTACTCTAGCAGAACAAAATATTTCTCGTGTGCTTAGAGAAATAAAAATCAAGGGCACACTCGGAAAGCCTGTGGACTTTCAGCGTCACAGGGGGTTACTGTTGGGGATTATTCATTGTAAACGTCACTTGGTCTACATTGGAGTCAACAATTCTAGGCGGGAACATTATCTTAAGTTCTGCAAGGTTGTATGTAATGGGGTTTTCTATGGATTATCTATAATAACTAGGTGTTAGGTATTTTAAAAGTGGGCTTCTTTGCCAACCTTTGAAACAAACTCCTGAAATGATAGCTCTTCTCCCGAGTCTGTGCCACCGATTTGATTCGCTCTTTTTTGTTGCTGTTGTTAGTACTTCGTGACCATGATCATTGCTCTTGCCGCGGTTGCTTGGGTGGGACAGCAAGTCCACAACCTTTTTCTCACCTACCTGATTGGTAAGTCTGTGCGGAAGAACAGGCCCAGCCGGTCCAGCTACCAGCTGAGTCCACAAACACTTGTGTGAGTGCCCACAGAGTTGAAGGCACTGAGCTAGGGTGTGTGGGAGCACAGGAAGATGACCGAGACCCTGATCCCTGTTGTCAGGGTGTTTCTAGTCTGGCAGGAAGCTAGACCGCATAGCCGAGGTAGAAAGTGGGGTCCAAGAGGTGGAGACAGGCGGCGTGTATTGTGTGAGTGCGGAGGGATACAATAACAAGTTTCGGGGGGGTGGGGGTGGATATTAATGGGAGGAATGGAGTTCCTATTGATTCCTCCCATTACTAGAGTCTTAACGAGCTAGAGGGGGCGGGGAGGTCATTGCTGGCTCCTTCATTTTTACCTCGTTTTGTTTGTTCAAGTGACTTTCGCACTGTTGCTTCCTGGACTGAATCAACATGGAATCATTTCAAAGTACATTGGAATGGCCAAGAGGGAGATCAACAAGCTTCTCAAACAAAAAGAAAAGAAGACCGAATGAGGCATCTGCGTCTTGGGGGTGCTGACGGGCGTGTGTGTGGTCTCTTTCTGCCCTTAGTTGATAGTTTACCCAGCCTGGCCGAGCCAGCCTTTGTGTGTAGTGTTTCTCTTGTTCACTGGAGCCGAGTGCTCTCGTCGTTTGATCTAATACGTATGGACAGCTCACCAGAGTCCTCACCTGTGGGCAATTGAATTCTTATTTGGGGGCAATCTCCTTTAAAGTAATATAGTGGTGACCTTTATCCTTTAGTTCCCTGTAGTTTCCAGTGATTCTTGGGAATTGTTCAAGTCCGTCTTTGTGGAGCTGATACAAGCTCCTGGTCTGTGGCTACAGGAGGTGAGTTCTGCTGTCTGCTACCAAGATCGGCTAGCTTCATAGATCTAGAGACCCATTGATTTTGCTACCTCTGATGAAGAGACCAATTATGACTCATTCCTCATTCTGATTCTTTACCATGGAGGGAGAATCCGCACACGATCAAATGAAAATTATTTCTACACCCCTAGGATCTGTTGTTGGTACCTTGAGCAAAACTTAGCAATTTGTTGAAACATTGATCTTTTTCTCTGGTAGAGGGAGAGCATTTGTTCCCTCCCTCTTAGACTTGAAATCCTGAGAGCCTTATCAATGGCAGACTTCCAACAGATGGCCTTACGGATTTTTTATGTAGTTTTCATCGCAATTTTTAGCTGACCGAAACTAAAGTGCAAAGAGGGCCCAACACATGTCTATGACCTTCACGCACCAGACCAGCCGATGAAGGACAGAAGTGCACGGTTAGTCAAGATCCATTTCTGTAGACAATAGCTTGCCTACGTTTTCAAAGGACCAGCATGTGTATTTAAGCCTCGTGGCTCTCATTTGATGAGTCAGCTCTCTCCTCCCCCATGAGTTTGGAATAGGAGGTCAAGGGGGACTATGTTGACATCTGGCTTTTTTTTCCTCCTAGATCTTTCTCTCTGAAGAAGACAAGGGCGGTGGGTTAGAGCTGGCTCATGACACTGTTTGCCTCTGATCTAAATAGATTCTAACTCCTTAAAAAGCCTCATGGAATCATTCTTTGAATTCAGTAGCTAGGAATGTATAGAGTAGTTGAAATCGGTAGGAATGATCCCCCTGATGACCAAACAAGTTAAGAGGGATTTGGGAACAATTCTTAACACTGATTAACTAGGTGTCATAAGAGTTCTGTGAATGTATTGCACTGACGCTGTGTAACTTGGACGTTGTGGTCTCTCTGCCCCTTCTACTGTAGGCTGCAGGGCCTGTGCAGCTTTTTTTAAATAGTTCATAGAAAAGGACCTTAATTTTACATGTGTTTCCTCGTTGTAAATAAGCCTGTCTTTCCCATCTTTTTTGTGTGTGTGCAGGGGGGGGGAGGTAGGGGAGGTTGTACATGTTCTGATTAACTACTTTTACATCTTAGTTCTGTATGATTCCTTCCACTTTGTTTTGTGTAAGAGGAATAAAAAGTTGGCATCTCTCCTGCGTCCCACTGGTGGTCTTGTGTCAGCGCGTGTGCTGTGATGGCGGAGTTGGATCTGAGTCGGAATGAAACAGTGCCCAGCCCCAGCCCTCCTCACAGGGGTCCTGTTCTGAGCCCAGTGTTGAGCAGCCACCGTGCCTGTCATCGGGTTGAGGGTCTTTTTGCTGGTGATTTCCTTTGCCAAGCACACCCCTTCAGGGACTGACTGGTCTCTTCTGAAAACATGTCTGAAGTCAGGCAAGTAAGTGCCAGCCTCCTGGCGTCCGAGCAGCATTCTGGCTGTGCTGAGACACGGGTTGTTCGTTCTGGCAGCCCCTGGTATGGTCAGTAGTTTCCCGGAGCGCAGTAAGTCAAAGGCTTCAGCTCTTGGGTCGACTTATTCTCGGCCCAGATGTCACATGCCTACAATACATCCGAAAATGCCCCGGCTCGTGTCAGACACACGTGGGCCTCAACGTTACAGCTTTGCTTTTTAACGCTTTTGAGAAAGGTCACGCAGAAGACTTGTCCGATGTGATCGATCCAGTGGTCTAATTTATTAACTCTTGGTGAGCGCTGTGGGTCTGAAGGTGGAGTCGGCGCGGTGAGGGTTTTTCTTTGTTACACATGTGATCCCTACTGAGAGCTGTTGTCATTGTCATCAGGAACTGCTCTGAGGGGGACCTGCCTCCACAACCGAATGAGTCCGAGGGAGCGGTTGTGGAACTGAGGGTCAAATTTAAGAGACATTAAGCAAGAGAAAAGCATGCAAGGGCTCACCTCGTGCATGTTGACCAGAACCCGAGTGAGGAAGGAATGGAAGGGACAAAGGTTTTGAGGTGTTTACGGCCATGGCTTCAGGAACCAGGTCTGAGCAGAGAGTGTAATGTATTCTCTCATGAGCTTATAAAATCTCAGGCCTGCAAGTCACGGTAAGCATATACGTAACAGGAAGGGGGCATGCATGAGAGGCATACATGTAACGAGGGGACGAGCTAAAGGTGTACACACAATAGGAATGGGCGGCACTAGAGCAGTGCTTCTCAGCCTTCCTAATGACACGACCCTTTCATACAGTTCCTCATGTTGTGGTGACCCCCACCCCGAACCATAAAATTATTTTAGTTGCTACTCCATAACTGAAATTTTGCTACACTTATGAATCGGGTCACCCCTGTGAAGGGGTCATTCAAACCCCAAAGGGGTCGCAACCCCCAGGTTGAGAATTGCTGCTCTAGAGGCATACATGTGAAGATGTCAACCTAACCTTGGTTGTCCCTGAGTTGGCTTGACCTCGGGTGTCTGAGCTCTCCAGAGGAACAATCTCTGATCCTTATCAGAAGGGAGGGGGCCATGCTTAGGGTTAGATGGATGGTCTGATTGCTTTTGATGGGAGAAAACCTTTAGGCAGATAGACTTCAAGCAGTTGACCTTCAAGAGTACAGTGAGCGACCACGTGTTTGCGAGCAGCACCTAAAATCGGCATTATTATGGGGGACACGGAGGGAGGGGAATGACCTTCACTTAGGAGGGTGGGATGGGAACCCATCTCCAACTTATGGATGTGAAGGTCTCTGGAGGGACCGTCCCAGACTCCTTAATGTATAGTGTTGAGAGTTGTCCGCATCCACTCTTCCAGGTTTTCCCGTTTCCGCAGTACTTAGGTCAGCGCCAGGTGGTGTCATCTGCATAGCACAATTGGTTAGTCTTCCCCAAATCCTGATCCCGTGATCTATATAAATCATCCAGCTTATTGGAGTCTTCCTGAGGCATACAGATGGAGGCAGTCAGCTGAAAGGATATAACCATAACAGACTTCTGACTTTAACATAGGACATCCCTTTGTGCGGCATGCTCAACCGCTGTTGGGCTAGCGGTAGATGCCGCATGCGTGCAAGTAAGTTTTACAGGATCCCCATTCTTGGCGACGGAAGTCATAGGTTTTTACGAACCAGCCAGCTGACTGTGTAGTCAAAGTAAGCATGTCTATTTGTTTCTGGCCAAGATCCATTTGAAGTCGATGAGAGTGTTAGGTTTCTGGGCTGTGGGAAATCCGCAACTGAAAATGGCCATTTCAGGGGAGCAGAGAACCGCGTGGAAGGAAGACCAGGGCAGGAGTGTGGAACCAGCCTGCGGAGCCAAGCAGGAGGAACCAAGAGTGGGAAATCCCAGAGGCCAAGAGCAGGCAGTGCATGCAGCACACACCGGAAAGAGAAGGTGGGGAGGTCTGCCGCCCGGGGCCTGCTTTTATCCCCCTTCCATCTCCACTGGCTGGGCAGGCGTGGTTGAGGGTATTGACCGACCTTATTGGCTGAGTTTAGGCGCACCTGTGTCATATCATGTCGCTGGTGCCTAGTCTGCACCCACGTGTAGCTCCCACCTGGGCCTAGGTGACTAGGGTCTGAGCATGCTCAGTTCTGCATTTTCCCCATAGGTGTCTGATAGTGTGTGTGCCTGATTTCTTTCCAACCCCTTTATTGTGGCACGGACAGCTCATTTTCGTTTGGTGCAGGCATTCAGTGGAGACAACTCCCCTTTGTCCTTATCGGTAGCACCCAATACCATTCCACATCCTCATCAGAATCCACCAGTTACCTGTCAATGTATCACTGCAACCATTTTTTTTATGATCTTCAGCAAACATTCATGTGAACTTAAGGGTAATGTTCACCAGTTCACTTTTCCCCTGGGTCACCTTTCTTTGGAAATCTTCCACACATCAGGAATCTTGTATGTACTTGAACGTTTTCCAATTGACTAGGTAGCTGTCGCCCAATTTCTAGCATAAACAAGACAGGTGAGTGTCTCCAGCAGTACATCTTTAAGTTGAAGCATTTTAACTGGTATTCTGTTGACTCCCAAAACGTTTCCCCCCCAATACCTGTTGGTGACCCACCCCACTCCTGGGAACAATTGTGTTAGGCAGGGTTCTCTAGAGAAATGAAACCAGGACACTTATGATTTGTTATATATACATATACATATATATCTGTTTATACAGTGAGAAGGAATATAACAGCTAATTAGTCCACACTTCCATGGAACAGTTAATATAGTGGACATTCTTCAACTCAGGTGGGCTGTTGGGTTCAAGGTCAAGGAAGCAGACAGCAGAGCCCTCCCTGAGGCAAGGCAAGCAGAGAGCAGCAGGGTGGGTCACCAACAGTCTGTAGCTCAGGAGCTTAGCCAAACAGATCTGGATGTGATATCGAATCCAAGCAATGCAAGGAGATGGACTGTAAGCATTGGACTAGTAACTGCAAGGTAGGTGGTTAAAACCCCACCAATTACTCCCTGAGGAAATAGGAGGCTGTAACGATTTAACTACTTCAGCTTTTTAAGCTCAGGCTCCCACGTCAGAGCAAGCGTTGCTGCTGCCCAGGAGCCTTCTAAAACAGCATCCTATCCCGCCACCCCCCAGCCCCATTGCCTATGCCCTTCTGGTTCACTTCCTCCCTGGAGCTGGCTCTCCCCAGTCATGCCCCGCTGGCTTTGATACTCAGAGTCCTGCAGTGGTCAGAGACTGGTGCTGCTTTGAAGCGTACAATAGAAGTCCTGGTTAGACAGGGGAGCCCTCACGAGGAACTGGGAAAACCTGGGTGAACGAGCACTTCATGCAAGATCTCTGTCCACAGTCAGGAGCACAGGGGAGGAGGTGATTTCCTGGTGACCTTTACCCCCTACAACAACTTTTGGGAGTATAAGGGAGCACTTGTCTCGAGACATCAGTGTGATCAGACCTTTGTTGTGAGGCACCCACTGACCCAGGAAGTAAAGCAATGTGAAGCAATTGGCCTGGTCCCACTGGAAGAAAAATCATATTTCATCGAAAAGAAGAAGTGAGACGGGCCACCTGATTGTAGCTTTCTTTTTAATTCTCTCACTTGTGAACACCACACATTAATAGTTTACAACCCTAACCAGCCTTTGTATGGGAGTGTATCACTGGTGTCAGTTGCGTTTCTAAGATATTTTTGTTTGGGCCCATCCAGACCATGCAGCCCCTTCCCCCAGCCTCTGCCGGACTGTGCAGTCCCTGCCTCCAGCAGTCCAAGGAGCTTATCTCTCTGGGCAGGGTCCACACAGCCCCTTTCCCCTGCCTCTCAAGGTCAGAGCTGGACTGTGCAGCCTCTTCCCCCACATGCCAAGAAGCTGGTTTGTGAAGGGTTCTGACTGCAGCTGCACACCAGGAAGCCTCCTTCTTATTGGCACAAGCACCAGCTGCTCTCCACCTTATTTGCATATTTCCCTGACCCAAATCCTACAAATATCCCACTGCCCCACGAACAGGCGAGATTTCCCTGACCTAACTCTTTGGGTCTCAGAACTGCCCGGGAGCTCAAGATGCTCCCGAACCTTTCTCTGCTTTCCCTTCCCTTCTGGGAGCTCTTTCCCTACACTAATAAAGCCGCTCTTAACCTCACAGTATTTGTCTCAGTTCATCTCTGGTCAGTGTCTCAGTGTTGACCTCTCAATTTTTAGTTCTTGATCCCCTTTGCATGAGAAGTGGGCAGACAGTTCACTTAGAGCCCCATGATTCCCCACCCCGCCAATCATTCACTTCTTGTCATTGACAGCACCACCACCATTTTGTAAAGCAGCACTTATAAAAACTGCTGGGGATTGTAAGCTGGTCATTCAGACTATATGTATGCGTGAAAACAAATATATAAAGCGTAACATGATTTTCTTTTAAAAATAACTACTTCAGAGGCCGAAACACAGTGGCCGTGAGTTTGAATTGATTGAAGGGGAGTAGAATTCGTGTATATTGAGCATTGATTGTGTGGTAATGACTTGGTAATTCCTTACAAAGCTTAGGGAAGGTCCTGGGGGTTCACCCGTTCAGCATTTGGCAGCTAACCCAATGATCTTCTCCTGGAAAGGCCGCAGGTCTAAACCCACTCTGCAGGAGAGACGAAGTATGACAGTCTTGGAAATGCCAGGGGACAGCCCTCCTTTGTCCAACAGGGTTGCTAAGACTTGGAAACATCCAGTGGCAGTGAGTTTTTGTTTTTGATTATTGTCATTGTCATTGCTGTTCTTTCTGTGTGACAGAGGTCATGCAAGGGCGTTACTCTGTACCCCACAACTACAAAGAAATATACTCCCTGCCATCAAGTCAAAACCGACTAATAACAATTCTACAGGGCAGGGTAGGTGAGTCCCTGTGGGTTTCCCAGTGTAACTCTTCTTTTTCCGCTCTCCAGACCAAAACCCTTTGTTTTGGGGGCTCTTACAGATATCACATTCCATAGTTCAAGCACATCAAGCAGTATTGTACAATTGCTACTTCAATCTGTTTCAAAACATTTTCTTCCTTCTTGATATCAGCTCCCCTTTAAATCCTCCTCCACTCCTTGCCAACGTGTAACTCTTTATGGGAGTAGAAAGCCTCCTCTTTCTCCCACAGAGCAGCTGGTGGTTTTAAACTGCCTGTGTATATGTACATTGAGCATAGGGTGACCAGATTTAAAGCGGGACACCATTGACAGGTGGGGGTGTTCTTGATTAAAAATTTCGTCTATATGGACCAAATGGACCGTTCCCTAGCTTGTCGTGCATTCTTTCGAAAAACGCCAAAAATTGGGACTGTCCCCCGAAAAGCTCCGTTGTGGCCTTCAATATATAGCGTGCGCACACACACGTACACGTTTTTTTTTTTTAACATCTTATTAGGGGCTCATACAACTGTTATCGCAATCCATACACACATCAATTGTGTAAAGCACATTTGTACATCATTCTCAAAACATTTTCTCTCCACTTAAACCCCCGACATTAGGTCCTCATTTTTCCCCTCCCTCCCCCCTCCCCCCTCCCTCATCAGCCCTTGATAGTTTATAAATGGGTATTTTGTCATATCTTGCCCTGTCCGACGTCTCCCTTCACCCACTTTTCGGTTGTCTGTCCCGCAGGGAGGAGGTCACACACAGTTCCTAAAGACAGATATATAGTATATGCAGTATAGGCTTCTATTCCAGGCCCATATTTTAAGTGGCGAAAATTAATTACAACAAAAATCAGCAACTGTCTAGGACCTGTTAGATTTTTATTTTTACAGAAGAAGCACTAGAATGGAATCGAACCTATTATACCACGTTTTACGGCCAGAACCTGGCGCAGACCCGGGAGATTGATTCTATCGACTCTCTACTATTAATGTCTAAGGCTGTACCGCCTCTTTATTCGCCTCCTTTCGCTCGGCAGTCCTTTTTTTAATTTAAATTAGCACGCCTTCGGAAATCTCGCGACAGCCGGACTGCTTCCCATAACCCCGTGCGTTTGCCCCTCCCTTCCTCTTTCCGCCATCTTTCCGTGCCGGTGAGTATCAGCTTGAGAGGGTTCCTTTACTATCCGTCGGCAATCGGCGCCATCCTGTAGCCTGAGTCTCTGTTTCGGGGTCCTGGGACGATGCCGGGGTCCCCCGGGTCAGGTGCCCTGGCCTCGAGTGGGATCTGGACAGCCGATGGGGAGCGTCAGACCCGGGCTCCCCATGCCCTGCACCCTTGGGAGCCCGGCCCGGGCGGCGCCGGCGGGAAGCAGAGCCTCCCACGGCCCGGCGCCGCAGGAGCCCCTGCACGGCGTGCGGACCCCGAGCTCGGCCCGGCGGCGGGAGGGCAGAGCAGCTAAGCTTTTCTAGTGCGGCCGCAACAGGAGCCGGGGAGGGCGAGGCCACGCGCCAGGGAAGCTGCGTCTTGCCAGGTGCACCCCGAATTGGTGGGAGGTGACTGGAGTGTTAGCAGGAAAGACCTCCGGGATTTCGGAAGTCTGGGAGACACTGGCGGCGACATCCCCCCGTTTCGAATAACTGAACAGCCGTACTTTGTAATTTGTTTTGATAAGAACCACATTCAGTTCAAAATCGGGGAGGAGGCGGCGGGGCGCGCGCGGATTATTGGCTCGGGTGTTTGTATAAGCCCCAGCTAATGCCCTGCATGCGTGCGGGAGGGAATGAATGGGTCAAACTGTTGAAGCCCCGGCATGGAGAACGCTTCCAGGTGGCAGACGCGGGGCGGTGGCGGGAGACGCTGGAGAACAAGCTCGGCTTAGGTTTAGGAAGACCGGGATGTTCTCGAGGCGGGTGACTGTCTGCAGATGTTGGCCATGGGAACGGAACTCTGCCTTGTCTCCCCTGCACAGCCATCATGGTGCGCATGAACGTCCTGGCCGACGCTCTCAAGAGCATCAACAATGCCGAGAAGAGAGGCAAGCGCCAGGTTCTCATCAGGCCGTGCTCCAAAGTCATCGTCCGGTTTCTGACTGTGATGATGAAGCACGGTAAGCCCTGGCTGTGAATGTGTTGACTGCAGTCATTGTTAGGTTTTGAGTCCTCAGTTTGGGGGTTGGCAGGGAAGATGAGGGCGCACAGGATATGCTGAAAGGCGGTAGGAGGTTGGTTTTGACTGTTGACCTGCGGGGAGTTGAGGGGTTAACATTGAAAAGGCCCCTGGAGGGGAATCCATGCCCTTTTAGAACAGGGGGCTGAGGTTTGGACTGGGTGTTTTCTGGCTGGGTTGTCTTTGCTCCCCGAACGGAGGGAAAAGAATCCATTGGGCAAACAGCAGAGACCCTGAGAGAACTTAGAGTACAGTTTGTCGGAATGATGTCATTTGTATTCTCTAGGGTACATTGGTGAATTTGAAATCATTGATGACCACAGAGCTGGGAAAATTGTAGTGAACCTCACGGGCAGATTAAACAAGGTAAGAGCGGGTTGCCTTACACAGGCCTTTGTGAATACCGCGGTGCCGGTGGTGCGTGCTGACTTGGTCTGGTATTCGTTGGCCTGAGTATTTGTAGGATAAAAGCTATCCTGGGCTAGATGGAGGATGGTGGTTTGAAGCTTCCCCCGGTGCTGAATCTGGACTGCTAACCCTCCCTTACTGGCATGTACCTAGGCAGCCCTTAATGCACACAACTTGGTCCTTTCCTGCTAAGTGGTTGGGTGTTGCAAAACAAGCTCTTAGTACAGTGCTTCTCAACCTGTGTGTCATGCCTCTTGGGCGTCGGACAACCCTTTCACAGGGGTCGCCTAAGACCATCAGGAAACACGTAAATATGTCACAATATATAACTACATACTGTTTTATGATTAATCACTGTGCTTTAATTATGTTCAATTTGTAAAAGTAAAAATACATCCTGCATATCAGATATTTACATTATGATTCATAACAGCAAAATTATAGTTAGGAAGTAGCAACAAAAATATTTTTATGATTGGGGGTCACCACCACATGAGGAACTGTATGAAAGGGTTGCGTCATTAGGGAAGTTGAGAACCACTGTCTTAGTACTTGTGTTTTTGCTGGTTGCAGGGTCTGTATCTGCCTTTCCTTTCCGTTTGCTGTGTCACTGTTATAAACAGATCTACTTACTGTAAACCGTTTAGACCCATGGGGCAGTTCTTCTCTGTCCTATAGAGAACTGTGAGTTGGAATCAGTTTGATGGCAGTGGGTGAACTTTGGTGTAGCCAGAATCTCTGGCAGCGCATTGTTTTAAGTACTGGCTGTAAATCAAAAAGGGTAGGCATGACTGCTGCTGGTATCTCCAGGTACTACTGCCCCTGCTTCCTGGTTTGGTTTCAGTTTGCAGATTTGCAAGGAGTCTGGCGGGGAGAGGTCCGTTTTAGTGGCAATGTTGTACTTGTCCCAGAGGTTCATGGTGTTGTACTCACTGCTGGAGAAAATGCTAGACTAAAATCTTCTGGCTATGAAGCCTTTGAGCTTTGCTAGGTGAACTGCAAAGTGATGTTTGAATTTCGCTTTTCTTTCTCACTCTGCTCCTTAAATGCGTAAAGTGAAAGGAGGGGGTATGTGCCAGGGTTCGGATTTTGAAGGGTACAGAATGTGTCCACGGGCTCTGATTGTAACACAGATGACACCTGGTGCTCTCCAGTCAGTGGCAACTAACTCATGGGGCACGTGCAGCACAGTGTTGCTGCTGCTTCTTAGGGTCTTCTTAACTGATTAAAGGGAGCCAGGCTTTTTGTGAGCCAACGCTGACCCTGTTGGAGATCTGAACTGCTGTCCCATAGAGGTTCCAAGCTCTAGGCTTACAGAAGCCCTTTCTCCCTTGAAGTGGGCGGTGAGTTCTGGCTGCTGCCTCTTTCTGGTTGGCAGTCGAACCACCTTGTCACCAGGAGTCCTTATAAGACTATCAGCTTTTCTGAATGAGACCTTTTGTGCCTTTGTTCTGTAGTACAAAGGTATTTTGGGGAAAATTTAGCGAAGGAAGTTGAAAATCTCTTCACGTTTGTTTCTTCATGTACAGGGAAGTGCTTCGGATTGCCTCGTGTAAGAAATGGATGGTGGCACCCTTGTGGAAGTGGTGGTGGGTGATGGGAAAGGCAAATGAGACGGGCTGTGCAGCGAGCGCCTGGGACAGGCAGAAGTGTGGTTGGAGAGCAGCTCTGATCAGGACACTTGTGAGCTGCGGAACCACTGCACCATGGAGTCCTGTCTGGGGGTTATGGGAGCAGATAGCCTCGCCTCTCTTCGTCCTTGTTCGTGGTAGCAGCTGGTTGGTTTAACCATTTGGCTAGCAAGCAGCCCCAAGGTTATCTCATCACATTGGCTTAATCCTACCAGCCAAATGAGTTTTTCCTTTTAAAAGACACCACCACCACCCCGGCTTTGGAATTCAGCCTTGGTAGTTTGAGAAAAGGTTTAACTTTTTCCTGTGAGTCAGAATCATTCGATGGCTCAAACCCATACTCCCATCAATTCAGACACACCATGATTCTGTAGGACAAGGTTGAACCCCCCTGTGGGTTTCTGAGACTGTTTCTTAAGTAGAGACCCTCTTACTCCCTTGAGCAGCTGGTGTATTAGAACTGCTGGGGTGAGGTTGTCCTTGGCTGCAGTGGCATGTGGAGGGTCTGCTTGGCTTGCCAGCCTGGGGTGGCTGGTCTTTCTCATGGCCCCTCTTTCAGCTTCAGTGGCTTGGTTGCCTAGGAGAGCATGTAACATTAGCTTTGCTGATTTGCAAATGGTCCAGACTTGCACTGTGGTGCTTTTTCATGATGGTCCTGGTTAGGGGGCTGGGAGGACTGTGGGCCCGTGCCTGATGTCTCTGTCCTGGGCCGTTGTCACCTTGGTGGCAGGCATTGGGTTCTCACTTGTGTGGGAACAGTGGGAGAGTAGGCCAGACTGCATCAGGTAGTCACAGAGCAGTAATGCTCACTGGTCCCAGAGAGACTTGATCCCAGATCCTGGTAGAAAGCCTGGGGCAAAAATCACAGGGCCCGCTATGTTAAACTGGTGAGTGCTTGACCCTGTCCTGTGGTTTCGGGTTTACATGTGACTGAGGCACACGAGCAAGCAGTGACCTCTACAGGGTGGCACTCTTTGATGGGTACTTCATAGTCTCACCCTCTGAGACTCTACAAGTTAATTGCAGCCTTATTGGAAAAGGGGTGACTATCTTAATGATCACTTAAGTCTCCTGGTCTTCTAATCTTGTCATAACCTGGACCAACTCTAGGCCGCCATGGTGGGCGCTGCTGGCGTGACAGGTAGCTTCTGTACTACTGCTGCAGTGAAATATAATCCTTTTTGGCTTCTGCCTTGGCTTTTCCATATAAACGAGGCCGCCCAGGTTGAGTCCTTCTGTGGCTGGCGCGCACGCCCATGTGGCTGGGAGCTCGTGCTCCGTTGTATGCCTGTGTCAATATCTTAGCCATTCGTGTCCTGGGAGCGGTTCACAGGGACCACCCCGGCATGCCCTGCGTCCACACCGGATGGATAAGTGCAGTGAGTGCATCCACAGCCAGAAAGAACCCCCACCCCCATGGATGAACTTTGAGCTGCTCAGAGACATTTGTCACAAAGCATGGGCGTCCAGGGCAGCTGTTGTGGACAGTGCAGCGGTGAACACTGGGGCGGCTTCCCTCTGCAGTCCTGGCTTGGGCTTTTTGAGGAGCCTCCAGGCTCCACCTCACGACCGACCTTTTTTCCGCTGACAGTTCCGTTAGCTCATTTCATGTCTTTACCCTATAGACAGCCAGCCTTATAGGCAGGGTCAGTCTTGACAAAAAAAAAATGTTGTGAACAGAATAGGTTTAATGGTGTGTGTGACTGGAATTTGCCTCGTGCCTGTCTTAGACTAATCTCCCACTAAAGATGGAGAGGGCAGCATTTACCAGGGGTGGTGGGTTTAGAAGAGGAGGAGGAGAAACGGGATCTGAAGGGGATTGAGGTGGGTGTGTTGAATGTCATCTCAGTCACACACAGTCTTAAAGAGCAGTGCTGTCTTCGATCCAGTTTACTGTTGCCGTGCAAATCCTGCTTTTGTTGCCTTTCTCAGTGCGGAGTGATCAGCCCGAGATTCGACGTGCAGCTCAAAGATCTAGAGAAGTGGCAGAACAACCTGCTCCCCTCCCGGCAGTTCGGGTAAGATTCCAGGGTGCTCCTCGACCAAGCCCGAAGGGAGGCTCTTGGACTGGAGTGGGGGTTCTGGTGGTTTTCAAAGCCGTGGCAGTTCTCTTTTTACCTTTCACGGGTTAGAGTTAGGGTCTGGGAGGCAAGGAGGAACTGAGACCCCCTTTTGTTCCTCCTGCATGCCCTTCTCAGTATATGTGTTTGGTGCCATCCCTCCCTGTGCCTGCATCCCTTCCTGGACCCACTGTACTAAAGAATTGTCTAGACAAATGGCTTGCCCGTGGCTATATGTGCAAGGACGGTGCTCCTGCTGGGTCAGAGCTAGGGCCCCTGCTTTTGGTTTCAGGTCAGCCCTGATACTCCAGTGGGGGGCGACGGCTGTCTGGTACACTCTGTGGGGAGGGGAGGCTGGGATTAAACCTGCAGTGCATGTTTGTGCCGAACTTTAGGAAGAACTAAGGTTCATGTTACTGTTTTTCCCTCTTCTCCAGTTTCATCGTGCTGACGACCTCCGCCGGCATCATGGACCACGAGGAGGCCAGGCGAAAACACACGGGAGGGAAAATCCTGGGCTTCTTTTTCTAGGGATGTAATGCATCGAAACAAATAAAACGCCGAATGGGCTTCTGGCTTCCCCATCTATCTTCTGTGGCCTTGACGGAGGGACAGGAGAGTCTTAGGGTGTGTGAGGAGGGGCGTGTCTGGCCTGGAAGGTCGGGGAAAGGCTGTCTTCGTGCAGCTCGGCCCTGGAAGGAGCTGTGCTGGGGGAAGCAGGCAGGTAGCAGACACCCGTGATCAGTGTAGTTAGGCTGAGACGTTTGTCTGGCACGTGTTATAAAGCATGGGAACTCCCATGGTAGCACCTGCATGGGCTAAGTGCAGTGCCTGCCCAAGCTGCTCTTGAGCCAGGGCTGGAACATCCAGTGTACTCAAGGGCTCTGTCTAAAAAGGAATCCCGTCCCTTTCCAGAGGAGGATGCCCTGCCCCGTGGGGTAATCCTTTGTCATAGAGCTGCCTTTTTAAAGTGAGAACACTTTCACTCAAAAAGAGTGCTTGTGAAGGTTGGCAGTAGTGCTGTCAATGGCTTGGAGAGGTAACGTATTCAGTAAATCGCCTTCCCCCTCGGGGATGCGTGGGGAGACCTAGGAGTGGTGTGCAGGCAGAGCTCATGCAAATCTGATGAGCTTTGGTTGTGTCTAAGCTAGCCTGTCCCAGCTGACAGAAGTTGTTAGGGTTTGTTAGCTCTGAGTGTCAGCAGCACCCTCTCTTCTCAACACGGAGTTCTGACCTGTCTACTCTCACCCGTGTCACCTTGTTTTTCAGTGTTGCTATAATTTATCACCACAAGTGGTTGGGTTCAGTGAACGTGTTAGCTTGTGGCTCTAGGGCAGGGGCTCTCAACCTGTGGGTCTCACCCCTTTTGGGGGTCGACCAACCCTTTCACAGGGGTTGCATAAGACCATCAGAAAACACAAATGTCAATATATAACTACATAATGTTTTGTGATTAATCACTATGCTTAATTATGTTCAATTTGTAAGGATGAAAATGCATCCTGCATATCAGATCTTTATGATTCGTAACAGCACAGTTATGCTATAGCAATGAAAACGATTTTATGGTTGGGGTCACCACAACACGAGGAACTGTATTAAAGGGTGGCGACATTAGGAAGTTGAGAATCACTGCTAGGGACTAGAGTGAGTGGGGCACAGGCAAGGGTGGTGGGGCTCAGGCATTCAATTCAGCTTTTGGTCCTCAGTTCCTGTATGTATCCGGCTTAGTGTGGCTTGCTTCTGTCCCTCCTCTGCTAATCTGCTCCTTTTCCATCTTGAAAGCTTGACAAAGAGTTCCCATGTGGGATTATATCCTTTGTTCAGAGGGCTCCAGCCTTGGCTGGTGGGTTGAGGACTATTGGATTTCTGGTTTGTAATCCTCCACCACCAGGCCTCTGTACACAAGTCTCAGAACCCATAGCCTTATCTGTCTCAACACAGCTGGGGGAGAACCCCTGCCCCCACTCTGATACCTACTCTGTCCCCAAGTGGACACGTGACTGAATCCAACTGGTTGGGAGCTAGCTC
>NW_022103901.1:26125623-26136817 GCF_000313985.2 Echinops telfairi
GGGGGGGGGGATGCACAGGTCTCTGCTGGTTAACACACCTGATTCTAGGGGCACTCAGGACCAAGGGACCCACATATATTTAGTGTAACTTTTGTCTTCATTTCTACAAAATCACAATATATATTTCTTACATCATTTATGTTCTGACAATGCCCAAAGTTTAAAAATTACCATATATACTCGTGTAGAAGGCGAGGTTTTTCAGCACATTTTAAATGCAGTTTTTGAGGTAAAATTAGGTGCCTCGGTTGATAGTGGGGTCTGCTTATACTCGAGTATATAAGTTGAGAAGTATAAGTGTCTGACCCTCTTCAACAAATGGTGCTGGACACACTGGATCTCTATCTGCAGAAGAATGGAACAGGACTTTAAGTTCACCCCATGCACAAAAACAAACTCGAGATAAATGTAAACCCCAGAGCTGTCAGGGTCTGCATTGGGACAAACTTATCGCAGGACATAACAGACAGCCCAACAGAAGGAAGCACGCACTGGAAGACACATCGGTGGCTGGACATATTAAAACACATCAAAAGGCCAAAGGAGAGACCACTGATTGGGAAAAAAATCACTAGCAACGATAGACCCAGGACTACCAATCTACAGAGTTCTGCAACCCCTCAAGATAAACCCAATTAAAATGGGCAAAGGAAGTGAGTAGTTCACAAAGGACACCACTTGAATGGCTAACACAAGGCTCAAGATCACCAGCCATCTGAGGGATGTAAAAGGATGAGATGGTATCTTAGACCCACAACAATGGCCCAATTAAAGAAACATCCAGTCTCCCACATGGGTGAGAGTGCTTAGTGTCCATCAGCTCTACAGACCTCCCATCAGCCACTCCCAAGAACGAATAGGGAGCCTCTAGCTCTTCTGAGCCTCCACACCTCAGTTCCTCCAGATGAAAGGCTAGCCCCCAAATCACAGACACTGCCAGCTCCATCCTCCAGCGCACCCCCCCCATGGGCCTGGCTTTAAAGGAGTGTTTGGTATGAAGTTAGGTGTCTCCCTCCCTCCGGGACAGTGGTTCTCAACCTTCCTAATACCGCCACCCTTTAATACAGTTCATGTGACCCCCCCACCCAACCATAAAATTATTTTTGTTGCTACTTTAATGAATGGAGCGACCCCTGTGAAAGGGTCTTTCGACCCCCGAAGGGGTCAAACTCACAGGTTGAGAACCTCTGGGAGAAAGAGTCTTTAACAGTGTGAAGTAGAGCAGAGGGTGGGTGGATTTAATGAGGGAAGGAGGCTTATGTAAGTGGCATATAGGATTATATCACCGGGGTAAGAGAAGCTCGTTCCTGTATGGGTGTTACACTGATCATTAAGCTCCAGGCTTACGTGAAATAAAATGAGAAGAAGCAGTAGGGGAGTCCGCCCTCCCTCACCCCACCCTAAAATAATATCAACACCCATTCTGCCCTAAGTCTAGGCTGGGCTGAGCTCTTCCATGTATAATGCTCATAGCACCCTGTGTTGGGAGCAGTAGCAAGAATCCCCACTGCACAGATGGGAAAACTGGGTACCAGAGGGACCCCGTGCTGGCAAGTCGGAGTTATTAGCCCGTGCAGCACCCCAAGTCCACCTTCTTAACCTGGTGCCTAAACCAACCACGAAGTTTGGTACAAAATGCAAGTCAGTAATCAGAGCCCTCAGTTTGGTCAAAGAAACGATAGATTCATTCCTGAGAGGAGGGAAATCAACCCAACTGTTCAGTTGTGATTTTTATTATGCAATTAAACTGACTTCCCATTTTATGCAAACCCAGAAGACCCAGAATCCTGATTGTTATGGATTGAACTGTGTCTTCCCAAAATATGAGTTGCAAATCCTACCCCCAATACCTGTGGCTAGAATCCCAGTTGGGAGTGTGTTTCTTTGTAATGCTGGTGAGATAGTATGAATGTGGGGCGCATTCTGTCCATCTCTTCTGAGATATAAATGGTGCAGGTCCAACAAGGGGGGAAAAGAAGCCCAGCGGGGAGAAGACAAGCCCCTACCCGCCTGCGTGTCCCCGTCCCCCCCCCCACACACACACGAAGATCACCCAGCAATCGAGGGACCTCCCCTGCACCCCAGGGCCTGCAGACAAGAGCTAGCACACTGATTCCGACCTCGCCTCCTGAACCGTGAGAAAACGTTTCTGTTTGTGACGGTCACGTCCCCGTGCCAGTGGTTAGAGCAGCACTAAGTGTGTTGTACACGCCCTCAGACCCACAAGGACACGCGCAGGTCCAAACCGATGGGTCACAGGCCAGATTCAGCTTCCAAACAGGTTTCCTTAGCTGCACCCAGCAAACAGATTTTAGACGGGCGTGTGCTCACTAATTCACCACTGCTCTTCCCCCACCAGTCAAATGCCAGGCCGTGCACACTTTGAAAAGGCATCTGAATGAGCAGCCTTGGATATACGGAGCCTGGAGGTGTCATGTTGATGTGTTGGGCTCTCACCCCAAGGTGAGCAGTTTGAAACCACCAGAGGCTCTGTGGGAGAAGGAGGAAGCTTCCTACCCCGACAGAGGGATCATCTCAAGCTCACCAGAGCAGTTCTACCGCTGAGGTTAGTGTGGGAGTGTGATGGTGTGGCGTAAGTGTTGGGCTGCTAACCGGAAGGTCTGTGCTTTAAACCTACCAGCCTCTGCCCTGGAGAAAGAAGAGGCTGTCGGCCCCTGTAAAGATTCACAGCCTGGGAAACCCTGTGCAGGATGGAAACGAGTCAGAATTGGCTTGCCGGCCTGGGTTGGAATTTGATAGAAGGAATGCTTACTGACGGAAGGCAGACTCGTGTGCTGGCTTCCAAACCAAGGTGCCATCGAGCCGATTCTGACTCGGGATGATAGTAAGCCCATGTGTTGGGTGCTTACTCACCTGCCTGGTCTTGTGTGATTACAACAGCTTCCTGTGAGCTTAAGTCAAAGTCTGGTGGCTGGGGGAATGCTATTGGCCGGCGTTGCCCCCAAGGACCCAGTGGCAACCCCGTGGAACCCATTACTCCTTACCAGGATTGTGCGATCCGGAGGCTCGAGAGGCGTGGGACACCCCGACAGTGGGTGTTGACTGGAGGGTACTTCACCCCCCTGAGACTGTGGGGCAGCCCAGGATACTCTGGCCAACCTTCTGTCCCTCTGTCCTTCCCTCAAAGTCATGCATCACATTTAACTCCTTTTGCACAGGCAACAGAGCTTGAAAACATTCATGGAAAAATGGAAGGGAAAGATAATGGAGTTAGGCATGGACATCTGCAAGCCCTTCCCATCTAGCCCTTGCCAATTTCTGCTTAGAGCAACATCTGCGGCTCGGGACGGGGTGATACACAAGCCGTAAGGTCATGCAGCTTGGCCGAGCTCCACCTGACTGCACGAACCAGGGCCTCCAGCCTCTCCCTCAACCGGTACTGGATCTCAGTCTTGTTTTCTCAACTCTCTTGGTTCAGGGCGGCTGGAAGTCACTTTCTGAAGCCTGCTGTAAGCCTGGGACAGAGCGGTGTTCCGGGCTTGATGCGAATGCCTGGATCCCAGCATTCTCCTGGGTGACCAGGAGAAACAACATCTGTGGCTGGAAGGGCTTCACTTCTAGAATGTGCTTTTCCTTGGTTCCAGCTATGAGTTGGCAGTCTACACTGATACCACAGCGGCAAGGAAGAAAGACCTGGTGATCAGACCCATAGAGGTCACAGCCAAGAAAACCTTAAGGGGTGACCCTCGCCTCTAACACACACAGTCCTCAGCAGAATCCACAGCCATGGACTGGGTTTCCGCAGGCAAGTCAGGCTCTGCTCACCCCTTCTGCTTTCCAGAGACGCATCCACCACGATGAGAAACCAATGGCTCTATTAGGGTCCCTGAAGGACTTTCGTGTCTACCATCCTCACACCAGAGTTCATATCATTACGTGGGTAGGGGTTTACCTTTTAAAAAGCATTCCATAAAAAAACAATAAAAATTCCATGTTTAATTTCACCCCTGTGCATTGAGGGAGAATTGTTATCACTAAACAACTCCTCTCCATGCAGCTGTGTGGAGTTGCCCTTGTGTGAAGAAGCTCAGTGGAAATCAGTCTGGCAAGAGTGTCCATTTTGACAGGGAGCCCTGGTGGCCTGATGGGGCTGAGGTGGGCTGCTAACCCAAGGTCAGCCGTTGGCAACCAGCAGCCGCTCCACGGGAGAAAGAGGAGGCTTTCTACTCCTGGAAACCCGCAGGGCCAGTTCAACCCTGTGCTATAGGGTAGCCATTGAGTCCGACTCGTCTCCTCAGCACTGAGTGGACCGTTTGTCACCACCCTTGGGCTTCTCTGACCAGAGCACTTGTCTCTCTACGAACTGTCACACTGTTCTCTCCTTCCTCGTGGGAGGCTAAGTCTCAAGGTATTGGTACAAGATCCCAGAAAACTTCACTAAACAGAAACACAAATGAGATGCTCTGGTGTCTCGGCACAGGCTCCCCTGGCCTGCACACTGCTGCTATTGTTTGGGTTTGGGTCTCCAAAGTTGAAGGCAGTGTTTCCAGCCACCTAACCTTTCCCCCAAAGAGCCTGCCTTCTTTTATTTAAACCACGAAAAAGAGCAGTGATGGCAGCGTCAGGACTCCAATGATGTTTCTTTTACATGTCCGTTTAGTGGGTGTTTGGTGAGGAGTTTGAGGGGTGGTGGAGAAGTCTGACGGGGCAGGACCAGGGCTTTCTGGTGATGGGCAGGTCTCCCGGTGAAATCCTCTTCCACAGCCCTTTGCTGCCCATGAAGAACAAGCAGGTGCCTTGTTGCGATGGGAAGACATTCCCTGGTTCGCATGCCGGGCCTTTTCGCATCACTGTAATTTTCTATCTTCTTTAAAAGCCTTCCTAATAAGCCCCCATGGTTTGCTGTGTCCTTTGAGAAAATCTTTCAAGAGTACCCCTTTGAGGAGGCAACACTCAATAAGAGGGGGATCGGCCAAAAATGCTGGACGCCGGACAAGGCATTGCGACATTTGTAGAGTGAAAGGCTCAGCGGCCACTCTTGTTACATACACAGTCCTGCAATGGTGGTGACGTGGGAGCAGATGCTCTGATGGACACACGGGCTGACAGGTGGGGGACGGGTTGGGTGGGAGCAGACCCCGGATACATGCAGGCTTGACACAGGATATGATATTGCGTGTGGGCAGATACCTTTGCTGCATTCATTTTATCTGTGAATGTGGTGGAACACACAGGAACCAAGGTGATGAAAGCTTCTCACGCAACCCAGCACCTGAAGGGATGAGTCACTCGGCCTGTGTGCTAGTCCGGGTAGACTAGAGAAACGAATTCAGTATCATTCATATGTGTGTAAGCGAGAACTTTATATCACAGAGGAATTGTATATTAAGAAAACACTCCATCCCAGTCCAGATCAAGTCCATAAGTCCGATATTAGCCCATATGTTAGATACCAGTCTGTAAATTCCTCTTTAGACTCACACAACCCATGCAATGATGCTCAATGCAGGAAGACCACCGGCCGGTGGTTGGAAAGTCCTGTGGGTCCAATGGTGGTGGAAGCATCCTCCAGGGCTCTGGCTGGTGTCAGCAGGGCTCCAGGTGTCTTGTCAACAGGCAGGAGAAGCAGAGAGACTGTGTGTCCCGCCTCCAGAGAGGAAGACAGGAGTTCCCAGAATCCTTAGGAGAAGGCCATGTCCACACAGGCATGATTGGCTATGACTTGATTGACAGGCTAGACTCCACCCCTTCACTCAGATTGACAGGAGATTATGTAATTGCCATAGCCTGGGCCCCATAGTCCTGGGGACGCCAAGGCTAACTGGCCTAACCTAGTGTTTGACATCTGACTGATGAGCAGTGATGGGGTCTTCACAGCTCACGAGCAGCCTTGTGAGATGCAACCTCTGGGCCCGCTCCATCCAGCAGGAAGAAGAAGAGTGATGGAAATCAAAGATGGGTGGAGACCCCAGGGAGGACAGACGAAGGGCAGCCAGCTCCTCTGGAAAGGATCACAATAGAAGGGCCCGGTTGAGTCAAAGAACGTGGCACAAAGAAAGCTCCGACTCACGACAGAGACCAGGCTCCCCTGGTCCAACAGAGACCGCTGGGGCCCGGGAGGCCATGCCCTTCATGAGCCTTCAGGTCTGCCAAGGAACTCACCGCCCTGGGGAATAATCAGCACTGGGAGGAGAGGGCAGCATTTCCCCAAGAAGGGGCTCAGAGGGCTGGGACAGGAGGAGGAGTGGCCCCGGGAAACACAGGGCGGAAGTGGGGTGTGGGATGGTTCGTCGAGGGGGCTGCAGTGCAGGAGCTGAAACGGACTAGGTACGATCTGTTGATGGAAAATTATGATCTGCTCTGTAAACTGTCACTCGATTCGCAATAAGACGTTGAAAATAAAGAAGCACCCCTTGGGAATCCCCCAAACAGTGATGGAAACCTGTGCTGACCGCTCGACCTTGACGTTTAACTGGCTCAGCAGCTCCCCTCTGAGGCTGCCGTTCTGATTGGACACTTTCTGACCGTGCCCTGATGAGGCTAAGACCAGGGTGTGACCGAGCAACTTGCTTCTAGAAGTCACTCGCATGTGTAAACACCTTTTGGAGAGACTAAACCTGGGCGCGTAGGAGCTGGAACCTTGGCGGCAACGCTTTTTTACTTGCCCTCGTCTGTCAGCAGCATGAGGTGGACGGCTTCTCTCCTCAAGTTCTCCCAACAAACAAACAAACAAACAAGTTGCTGTCTAGTTGGTTCTGGCTGGTGGTGGCCCAGTGTGTGTGGCAGTCGAATTCTGCTCTCTGCAGCGCTTCTAAGTGGATTCAAACTCCGCGGGGTTAACAGTACTTCACCACTTGCTCCACTCGGGACGGACGGACGCAGTGTCCCCAAAGCCCCACAAATGTGTTGTCATGGTTCCTCAGGGTCTCGGTGGGAGGCCACAGCCCCCACATTTTGTGAAAATTCACCCAACCATTCTCTTGTTGGTGTGATTCTATCTGATGGATGTTCCTAAATTCCTGTATGCCCCCAGACAAAATGTCACCTGCTCTCTTAGATCAACAGAGCTCCTGGGGCCCATAGAACTTACGAGGACTTTCTCTGCAGCCCATTGTCATGGCCGGAACAAGCATCCTAAGACCCAAGCCTGGTTTGTTGCAATCTTCTGTTGAAAACCCTCTAATGATGCCCGTAACGCACCAGTTCTTGGCTTCTGCTCCCACCCACCCCCACCCCCAGGGGACACACAGGACAAGTTCACATGAGCAACCCCTTCTCTGGGGACGCCGGTATTGTTGTGGTTGTTAGGTGCCAGCCACTGATTTGATCTTGGCGTGGCTCTCCACACACACAACAACGCGCCACCAGGTCTTGGGCCAGGCTCACAGGTGCTACGTTGGAGCCCATCCCTACGGCCCATCCCTGGGATCCATCTTGTTAATGACCCTCGACTTTACCAAGCATGCTGTACGCCTCAAGCAGTCGGCCCCTCCTGGCAACAGGCCCAAAGTACACGTGTACACAAGACGACGTGTTGCCGTCTTCCCTTCCAAGCAGCTTTTGGACTGGACTCCTTTCAAGCAGGTTTGTTTGTGCCTTAGGCCAGGCATGGTACATTGGATATTCTTCCTCAGCACCCTACTGGCAGTTCTTCTCCGGCCTTCCTAATTCATTGTCTAGCTCTCACCAGCACATGAGGCCATTGGACATACCTTGGCTTTTGTCGGATACTAGGAGCCCTGGTGGCACAGTTGATACTATTGGGGCTGCTCAAGGGCAGCAGTTTGAAACCACCAGGTGGTCCACAAAGAGGAGGCTTTCTGCTCCTGTAAACGGTGACAGTGTCAGACCCTTCCAGAGGCTGTTCTACCCAGTCCGAGGGGGCTGTGAGTTGAAACTGACTCCGACAGCGTGTTGGAAGGCTCTTGCTTGTTTATTTCTTTGTTTGGTCAGATGCACCTTAGTCCTCAAAGAGATGTTGTTGTTGCTCTTGAAAGAGGCCTCCTGCAGCAGAGTTGCCCAAGGCAATAAGCCAGGCACTTTCTGGACGGCTGCGTCCACTAGCCAACCTGAATTAGGAAGACCAGCAAACCCTTGCATTTGAACTAGGATTCTAGCAAAGGCTATTAAAAATGTCATGGACTGCCAAAAGAAGGAACACATTTATCTTGAAAGAAGACAAGCAGAGTCCTCCTGAGAGGCAAGGATGGCGAGATCCGTTCTGGAGAAGGACACCACGCTTGGTGAAGTCGAGGGCAGTGAAAAAGAGGAAGGGCCTCAAGGAGATGGATCAGTACAGGAAGAACAGTTGTGAGGATAGCGCAGGACTGAGCAGTATGTACTTCTGTTGTACACAGGGTTTCTGTGGGCCAGGACCAGCCCAACGGCACCTAACAACGAAAACAACAACTACCCCCACTCGGGTGGATCCCGGCATCATGAAATCCCTGACAACTTCCGTCCTTTCCCCGTTTATCATGATGTTGTTTATCAGTCCATCAATGGGAAGGTACGATTCTGAGCATGCCAATTTAATTTCTTTCCCTCCCACTCAAGGCAGTATATTGAAATGCAAGAGGAAGAGAGGGGTGTGACCTTGGGCAGAGGCACACCCTCACTCCCTACAGTGACTAATGGTGGGCAAGCTTCTTTCCAGGGACCATCATTCGCTCTATGAAACACTTCCTAATGGGATGCTGTGAACTCAAGTTGAGAATTGGGCCCGGCACCAAGTAGGTGCTCAGTGAATGTGATAGGGATATAGGCCTATGTGCATATATTTATATGTTAAGTATTAAGGTGGCAGATGGACATTGGACCTCTACTCATGTCCTCCCTCAATGCAAGAACACTTTATTCTAATAACCTGGCGTTCTGTGATGCTCACCTTCCCCACATGATCGCTGAAGACAAAATGGGTGCATAAGCAAATGTGAAGAAGGCTGATGTTACCTGGCTATTACAAGATACAGTGTCTGGGGTCTTAAAGGCTTGAAGATAAACAAGCACCCATTGAGCAGGGAAGTAACAAAGCTCACATGGAAGCACACCAGCCTGTGTGATCACAAGATATTGACGGGATCAGGTATCAGAAGACCCAAAACAATCATACCAAGGCAAACGAGAGGAGTGGGGAGTAGAGACCCAAAGCCCATCTGTAGACAATTGGACATCCCCTTACAGAAGGGTCACAAGGAAGGGACAAGTCAGCCAGGGTGCAGTATAGCACCGATGAAACACACAACATTCCTCTAGTTCTTTAATGCTTCCTCTCTGCCACTATCATGACCCCAGTTCTACCTCACACATCCGGCTAGACTTGTACCTCGGTGGAGATGAGTTCTCAACCCATGGAATCCAGGGCAGATAAACCCCTCAGGAACAGTAATGAGAGCATCGATACCATCAGGATATGGGGAGAATGAGGAGAAAGGGGGAACTGATAGCAATGGTTGACATATAAACACCCCCCACCTGAGGATGGTGTAAGATATGAAAATAACAATAATTTATAATTTATCAAGGGTTCATGAGGGTGGGGGAGGGAAGAGAAAAAGAAGAGCTGATACCAAAGGCTCAGGTAGAAAGAAAATGTTTTGAAAATAATGATGGCAACATATGTACAAATGCGCTTGATACAATTGATGCATGGATCATTATAAGATCCATAAGAGCCCCCAATAAAATGATTTATTAAAAAAAAGTTAACAAGGGCCCCACTGATGTCAGACACTAAGCTCCCAGTACCCAATGGAATCGTTCAACGTTGCAATCATGCAAGAACCACCCCCACTCTTGCGTGCCTGACTTTCCTGTAGACTATTGTCGACATCACAGGTTTGTTTTACAGCAACCCACTTCCTAAAAAAGTTAAATATATTCATGGAAAATGTAAGGTTATAACACCTATAAGTGGAAAACCAATATCATCGGTCAAAAATTGTAGGGAACCATAAACATACACAATGAAGATGTCAAAAATCCCCCAAGATCATCAAAGTCGAACCACAGCTCTGCAAAATCTCCATGCCTTGAGGCATCTCTCCCTTTGCTAAAGTAAAACTAAAGGGTGGGGGGTGTTAAGGGAGTTTTTAGAGTCATACTGGTAACACATTGGTGTCATCAGGTTCAAGGACATGGAAAAGATCTTCATAGTTTGACTTCAACACACATCTCAGAGGGCTTCTTAAATTCTGTCTTGTTGCAGGAAGTTCTAAATGTTGGTGTGAGGAGGGCTGTATTGTCTCTGGAAGCTCTCGGGCCTAGGCAAAGCTCCCTCCTTGCCTCTCCGGCTTCTGGAGGTACCTGGCGATCCTTGGCATCCCTTGGTTTGTCGCTGCATCACTCCAATCTCTGCCTCCAACTTTCCTCTCCGTAATGGTGTCTCTTCTGGTCCACAGCAGGCGTGGGGTTAGGACCCCTGCCACTCTAGTGTGACTTCATGGTAACGGATAACCGCTTAAGGAGCCTCTTTCCAAACAAGGTCACATCCACAAGCAGGGTTCCAACATATATCTTCATGGGTGGGGGTTAATGATTCCATGCATAAGCCCATTTTAAGGCAAGCCCCCACATCTCCCCGCCCCATCCTCCTGGATGAGTGTACGGTGCCAGCAGCGGCAGTGGCCCTCTCGGGCCGGGGCCAGGAGTCTGTGTTTACCAAGCCTCTCCAGTTTTCCTAGATTGCAACTGATCTACCTGATTTCCTTCTGTCCCCGTCTCATCCACCAAAGCCCCTTCCCCTCCAAGCGGCAGCGGCAGTGGCGGCGGCCCCACGGAAAGTAGCACTCGTGGCAATTTTTTTCCCTTTCATCTTTCAGTTTATTCTTTCCTTTTTCTATTTTTTAAGGTGACAGAAAAATATTTTAATACAAATTGCATTATATATAGATTTTTTAGATGAATAAGTCATTTTATTTGGGGCTCTTACATATAACAATCCATCAATCAGTTCTAGCAAGTGAAGGCAATTTGCTCTCAATGCTGAGTGATCTCTCCCAGCTGGACAAGGAAGCTGGCGTGGGCACAGAAACTGCTCAGTGGTGTCTCCTGTCAAGCAGGGCGAGCGCGGTCAAGGTCTGCCGGGGCTTAGAGACATCACCTGGGAGGCAGGTTAGCTTTCTGGGTTTTCTTTCCCCGCTTCAACCTCGCCCTCCCAAGCCTTCCACTTGAGTTTAGAATAGAATCCAATTTTATTTTTTCTCCTGCAAGTGTTAGGCGCTAACCTTGACCC
>NW_022103901.1:26138251-26142285 GCF_000313985.2 Echinops telfairi
CAAGAGACCCGAGAACTAGAAAGGCGAGGCTCACCGAACCATTTATCTCTCTGCCCTTCAATTAACCCCATATGTCTTCATCGGCCAGGTTGGCACAATAAACTACCTCAGTTCTTATGTTTGAGCACATTGTTGCAGCCACGGTGTCCATCTGGTGGGGGGGGCGTCCTCTTTTTCATTGCGCCCTCTCTACATTGTCAAACATGTGTCTTTTCCCAGGGAATAGTCTCTCCTGATAACATGTCTATAACATGTGAGACAAAACCTCACCATCTTTGCCTCTAAGGAGCATTGTGGCTGTCAGTGAGGTAGATATTGAAGAATTCTACCAACATTTTCCGTCTGAAATCAATGAAACATGCAATCAAAATGCATTGTTAATTATTGGCGCTTGAAATGCAAACATTGAAAACAAAGAGGAAGGAAAAGTATTTCAAAAACACAGTCTGGGGATAGAAATGAAGCTGGAGACCGCATGATAGAATTTTGCACGATCACTGGCTTTTTCAGAGCAACTGCCTGTTTCCAACAACACGAGTGGTGACTGTCTACATGGACTTCTCCAGGTGGAATACACAGAAGTCAAATTGACCGCATCTGTGGGAAGAGACGATGGAGAAGCTCAAAACCAGCTTCTAAAACCAGGCCAGGGTTGACTGTGGGACAGACTATCAATTGCTAACATGTAAATTCAGATTAAAGCTGAAGAAAATTCACACAAGCCCAGGAGCGTCAAAACACCACCGTGAGGACATCCCAGCTGCATCTCAAGAACAGATTTGGTGTCCTGAACATTAAGGACAGAAGACCTGCCCATCCAGAATTTGCTCTAGGTCTAACATGTTCTTGATTGTTCCAAGGCCAACATGTTCTCTCTGGCTTTTAAAAATATTTTCAGTAGTTTTTCACTTCTTCCTGCTCTCCCCTCTATGATTTTTGTTAATGGTTTCTGTTACGTTTCCCAGTTTATGGAGCTCAGAAAGCATGGATACCTAGAGACAAGAACTGATGTAATAGCTTATAGAGGATGTGGGGGAGGAGAGAAGTTGAAAGGAATTGGGTAGCAAAGAATGACCACGGGAGGGTGCACTAGAACTGATTGTGATGATTATATATACAATCTTTCTAAAAGTGACTCAACTATGGAAATATATGGTATGCAAATTTTATGTAAATACGACTACTTATATAAATGCAACTATTGGGGAAAATATGGCAGAAGACCCGATGAGCTGTGGAGTGACCAGTGTGAGAGCGGCGATACCGGGAGGGTGGAGGGAGATGGGGTAGAGAGGGGGGACCGATTCCAAGGATCTACATATAACCTCCTCCCGGGGGACGGACAACAGAAAAGTGGGTGAAGGGAGATGTCGGACAGTGTAAGATATGACAAAATAATAATTTATAAATGATCAAGGGTTCATGAGGGAGGGGGCAAGGAAGGGAGGGGGGAAAATGAGCTGATGCCAGGGGCTTACATGGAGAGCAAATGTTTTGAGAATGATGAGGGCAATGAATGTACAAATGTGCTTTATACAATTGATGTACGTATGGATTGTGATAAGAGTTGTATGAGCCCCCAATAAGATGATTAAAAAGAAGAACATCATTCATAGAGAAGCAAAAGGACTCTAAAAAGACAAGAGAGAAAGAAAAGCTGAAAGTGGATGTCAGAAGAAACTGGCAATTGTTGCTCACCATAGGGTGGCTAAGGCAAATGGAAGAAATGATGAAATCAAAGAGCTCACCAGGAAATTTCAAAGGGCAGTTTGAGAAAGTAAACCATTAAGACGAAATGTGCAAAGACTTAGAGTTCGAAAGCCAAAAAAAGAACGCGCTCAGCCTATCTTCAACGGAAGGAACCCAAGAACAAGTTGAGCCCCCGAATTGCAATATTGAGAGAGCCCATGGGCAAAATATTGTATGATGCGGGAGCCTCAAAAGAAGATAGAAAGAACACACAGGCACAGTACCAAAAGGAACTAGTCAGCCTTCAGCCATGTCAGGAAGTCGCCAATGAGCAAGAGCCAGTGGTGCTGAAGGAAGAAGTTCAAGTTGTACTGAGAACATTAGCCAAACACAAAGCACAGGCATTTATGGTGTACCAATGGAAATGCTTCAACAAGCTGAGGAAGCGCCGGTAGCACTTAATCTGCCAGGACAGGTGGAAAACCGCTGCTTGGTTGGCTTACTTACAGGAAGAGATGCTTAGTTGCACTCATTCCAAAGAAAGGTGACCCACCAGAACACACAGATCGTAGAACCTTATCACTGATGTCGCCTGCAAGTATCAAGATCATCCAACAATGGCTGCAGAAGTACCTGGACAGGGGGCTGCCAGAGGTCCAGGCCCGGGTACAGAAAAGGACGTGCGTGGACCGAGGGATCTGATTGCTGATGTCAGCTGGATCTTTGCTGAAAGCCGAGAAGACTAGAAAGATGTTTACTTGTGCTTTACTGACTGTGAGGATCCTCACAGACTCTGGGTAGCCTGCAGAAGAAGGGGACTTCTGGAACCCTCCAGGGGACTCATGCAAATGAGGTTCAACTACTGAAAAGTAATTTCCTTTAAAGTCAACAGATTGTAGGTGTTCACCACAGGACCGATATGTTCACAGGAACACTGAGATTAGTCTTGGACAATGTAACTGGCCTAGCCAAGTGGACGTGCGTAAACACCCAAGTGCAGAATATTCCTCTGTAGTAAAGAGAAACGGACCACCCATCCATGCTGCCACAGGGATGGGTCTTGAGAACACGAGGCTCCATGTCAGGGTTCAGTCACAGGAAACTCAGGCTGTGGGGATGAAATGACCAAAATTGAAAATCCATAAGGACAGAAAGTAGCCCAGCGTTTTCAAACTTAAAAAAAATCTTTTTCCTTCTTTGTACTCATTGTTATCCGTGTAACCATTTAAAAAATTGTGGTAAAAAATATACACAACAAAACAGCATTTTCGTCCTTTGGAAGATTCTAAGTTTAGACCAGCAACGGATTGACCATGGGCTTGGGCAAATCGTGTTCCCTTTGAAGAGCCCTGTTGGTGGAGTGGTTACACCGATTGGACTGTGATCCACGTGGTCTGCAGTTCGGAACCAGCACCGGCTCCGAGGGAGAAAGGCTGGGTTTTCTTACCCCAGGAACGGTTACAGTCCCGGAAACCCACAGCGGGGGTCGCCATGAATCAGCATTGACCGCACGCCAGCCAGTTTGGTCTGTTTCCTTTCAGCACTTCAGTTTCCTTTGACCTGGGTGCAGGAGCTGCCCTCTGCAGTACCACAAGACAACCATTCGGTGGCAGCACAGGCCCACAAATGTCCTGGCACAGTGAGCCCGATTCCCACACTTCTGAGCGAGCTTTCTGCTTTGTAAACAGATGCTTTCTCCAAAACCCACCGTGGGCAGCTAGGAGTTGGCATGGACTGGATGGCAGTGAGTTGGAGAGGGTTTGAGACGCGTGGTGGGTGGAACGTTTACCTACGTGTCGTGGGGAGGGAAAAGGAACACTGGGGTGTTGCTAACCCGGGGCAGCAAGGACTTCTATTTATATTTTACTTTGTCTAGCTGGCACCTCTGTGGGCCGAAATAGACTCACTGGCATCTAACGACAAGGCAGAACGGAGTTGGTCTGAGGGCTGGATGGCGGGCGGAAGAGTCCACCTATCCATCCTCTAAGGAGTCTTGAGTAAGGTGACCAGACATCCCGCTTTTTAACAATTTCGCCCCCCGCTCCGCTCTGTCCTACTGCTTTTTTAAAAAGTCCCGATTTTTTGAAAGAATGCATGACAAGCTAGGGTATACCGTTTTCGGCTGCCATGTGGCTGTTTCGCCAGGATATGAGTTTTATCAATGGTGTCCCACTTTTGTCTCGCTTTACCAATGTTAAAATCTGGTCACCTTAGTATAGTCATTTGCAACCAGCTAAGTTTGGTATATATTTGGGGGAGACGACTTGGGAGAAATCCTTCTGTTTCCCACAGAAGACCAACTTCCCCTCTGCCCACAGCCCCCCTGAGTTCCCAGGACATGGAGG
>NW_022103901.1:26142385-26153713 GCF_000313985.2 Echinops telfairi
TTTCGCCAGGATATGAGTTTTATCAATGGTGTCCCACTTTTGTCTCCCTTTACCAATGTTAAAATTTGGTCACCTTAGTAAAGGGCACCCGTGGGAGGCTCTGGAGAGGCTTTGGGGTGCACAGCCCATGTGTGCAGCCCCGACCTCGCTGAGCTTCCACCCTAACTTGGAGCCCACCCCTGGGTTTCAACGGTCATGGTGTAGCAGGCTCCTTGGCCTCTGGGCTTCTTTCCCATCCACAAAACGGGCCACTCAACCGAGGGCCTCATGGGATTCTGTGGATGTTGGGTGCCATCGACTGGGTTCCGACTCACAGAGCAGAACCCTGCCCAGCCCTGGGCCACCCGCACACTGGCTCCCGCATACATGTCGGAGCCACTAGGTCCTTCTACCTTTCTCTCTGTCACTGACCCTCTACCAAGCGTGACGTCCTTTTCCAGGGACGGGTCTCTCCTGACAACATATCCAAAGGACGTGAGCTGGAGTCTCCCCATCCTGGCTTTGAAGGAGCCTCTGGATGCACCTTTTTCAAGATGAGATTCTTGCATCGCCAGGCCCCTAATCCAGGGGGAGGAGCGCAGTGCTAACCGGGAGAGGGACTTAGTGTTTAGGACAGAAAGCCAGGGATGTATCCTGAATCCAGGCTTACATTCTGAGGCGCTCAGTTGCAGGAAGGCTGTGGTCCACAGAGTGGGAACTCTGGCTCCTTGAGTCTTGGCATACGCTCAGATGCCCCTGGAGCCCGTCATGTTACTTCAACGACGTGGCTCTGCTCTGGGACGTCCAGGCAAGACCAGGGAAGGCTCGCTTGCCTCAGGAAGAACGTCGTTAAAAGTCGATATCAACTCCCAGGAAAGCCCAAGGGAACTTGTCTGGATGCATCTCTAATAGCTTACTGAAAAAGAAGCCCCAAGTTGTCTAATTTAAGATAAAAATTAGGGTCCTGGTGATTATGACTCAGGGCCATAAGGCGAGTGCAGAGACCCGTAATTCAATTCGGCAAGCATTCAGCCTGCAGTTGGGCACGCATTCCAATCATGGTTCCTTTAGTCCTGTCTGAAACAGTGATGGGTTGGCCTGCCACCATTCATGATTTGGTGGTCATTTTCCTGGGATTTTTAGATATACAGTGAGTCCTGAGATCCTGAGTGGGCAGACTCCTTTGGCACTGTGTGTGCTGCTCGTTTCCCTCATTTGGGATGTTTGGCTTTGTTTTGTCTCCGTCTCTCTCCTGTCTAAGGGTGTCTATAAAGTGGGAGGAGATGTCTCTGAAGAGAGACACAGGCCCAAGACCTGAGGAGAGGGCTGGGGTCTCCCGTATATCTGCTGGGATGGAGAGTCACGGGGGCGGGGTTGAGTGGGAAGTTGGGGGAAGGAGGGAGGGTCTTTGTTGAATTTCTTTAAAAAGCAAAACACTATTTTCTTATGGATTTGGTGGAAATTTACACAGAAAATTAGGCTCCCATTTTGCATGTTGTAGACAAATACTGTTTAGTGATGTGGTTACATTTTTCCCTTTTTTTTTTGCAACATGCCCACGTTTTCATTGTTTCCATTCTGATTGTTCCATTTCCAGCCTTCTAGTTTCCCTGTGCCCTGCTCTTCTCTGCTTTAGAGAAACCGTGTCTCCCTTGATGGCGTTGCTGTTGTTAGGTGTCCTTGAGTCTGTTCCGACCCATGGTGACCCTGTGCACAGCAGGAGGAACCGCTGCCTGGTCCTGCACCATCCTGACAATGATGCTCATGGCTGAGCCCATGGTTGTAGCCACCGTGTCCATCCATCTCCTTGAGCGCCTTCCTCTTTTTCGCTGCCCCTCCACTTTACCAAGCTTGATGTCCTTCTCCGGGGACTGGGCTCTCCTGACAACATGTCCAAAGTATGTGAGGTGAAGTCCTGTCATCTTTGCCTCGAAGGAGCACTCTGGGTCCAACTCACTTCTTGCAAGGCAGATCGGTCTGTCCTTTTAGCACTCCAGGGTGCTTTCACCATTCTTCTCCAGCACCGTGACTCGAATGCACCGATGCTTCTTCTGGCTCCTGTAGGTGGTTTCCCAGGGAGCACGATACCGTCAGGTGGTATTAATTTATGAGCAGATTGTCATTGAGCTAAAAGGTGGCCTCAAGGGGTAGTTTTGGTAGAAAGCGTAAAGAGTATTTCAGGGTAATAGTGTTAAAGTAAGCCAGGACATTTTAAGAATTCGAGTTCTGCTCCACGCTTTTCTGTCCTGTTTTGTGGAATTTCCTGAGAAGAGGAGCAGTGCTCAGCCAAGACCACACAAGTTCCAGACTGTGGGTAGAAGCTGGAAACTCGCAACAAGCCCTTTCCACTGGACACGGAGAGGAAGCGGGCTCTTCCTCGCAAGATGGCGATGAGCAGAGGAAGCAGCTGCGTGCCGAGTGGGGCAGGGAGTCTCTGAATAGACGGGACTTTCTTCAGATACAGGCCTGCGGCTCAACTGGTGACCGGGTGAGAGGCGGATCTATAAGAGGCGCGTTGCTCTGTGTGGTCACATGTGCATAAAGTTGCTGAGTGGCCATTGCTGGCCTAGTTCCCTAAACAGGCCTCAAAGCAAAGCCAGGGTCAAAAGTCTGGCCGCTGGGAGTCCTTCCTTGCCAGGCTGTGTGGAAGGAGGGGGTGGTTCCACATGCAGACAGACCTTGGCATTTGCTCTTGAACCTGACACTTTCTGGTTGGATGACCTTGACCCACTCTCTTCTCTGAGTCTCACGGAAAGTGGAGATGAACATTTCTTATTGAGTTGTAGTTCAAGCCCCTCCGTGCCCAGCCCAGAATAGGCATTTAGGACATGGATGGATGAATGGATGGATGATTAACCTCAACACATACTGAGTGCCTACCAAGTGGCTCGCCCTAGGCCTTGGAATACAGCAGAAAACCCAAGGAGCCACAGCCACGGGACTTAAGGACGTTGAGTCAGTGCCACGGCTGTAAACTGTCTAGACACACACGGTCACATCTTTCTCTCAGGGAGCGGCTCGTGGGTTCAAACCACTGACCTCTGGGTTGGCAGCCGAGTGCAGAAACTCCTGGGCCCCCAGGGCCCCCTGAAGAAAAGCACAGAGGATGCTAAATGGTAGAGCAGGAAAGACACACTCTTCAGGGTCAGAGAGGAAGGGTGTTGACATTGCAGACAGGCTGGCCTTTGGAACAGAGGTCAGAAGAGAGCGCGCAAGCCATGGAGACATCCAGGGGAAGGGCGTTCAGCTAGCGGAACAGCCAGTGCAAAGGCCCTGAGGCCAAACTATGCCTTGAGTGTTCATGACAGAGCCTGGAGACCTTCTGGGCAGCTGCCATCTTGGAGCCATCACCCAGATGAGGGACATGAAGGGAAGGAGGGGAGCCCCCCTACTCCCATCTCCCCCCCTCCCCCGTGAATGTGCAGGAAAAGGGCACCGTTTAAAAAGGAATGTCCGACCGTGTCAGGCCGGGTGGACTTGAGAAACGGATCCAGAGGCACTCATAGCTGTGTAGGAGAGAGCTTTATATCAAGAGGTAATTCTGTGTCAAGCAAACATCGCAGCCCGGTCCGGGTCAAATCGGGACATGCTGGGGAGAAGGGTGCCGGGGTGGTTCTGATTTTGTTTCGGTGGGCTAGAGTCCCTCGAGTGCCAAAGCCTCCCTCCCCTGTGACAGGAAGTCCAGAGCTGCTTGAGGCAGGAGGGCAGGCGCACCTGCAGGTCTTTGACACAGGAAGCCAGCACACCTGGGTGGGACCGCATCCCGGCCAGGTGGGCTTAATTCAGCCAATGGGGTTAGCCAGTACCGTTGACCACGCCTCCCAGAGGGTGGGGCCTGAAAAGCCAGCTGATTTCCCCCTGGCTCTCCCAGCGGCTCCGACCCACAGCCCGGAGCGGGCCGGGCCGTGGTCCGGTACTGCGGACTCTGTCTGTCTGTCTGTGTCCCATTTACTGCAACGCAGAAACGTCTTCTAGCGCTCATAAGCTCCCTTGGATCACGCACCAGGCTTCGGCGTGAATTCTTTCTCGCGGGAAGCCAAGGACCGAGGTACTTCCCACTGGGGGAAACCTAACAATTTCACTGACTGGGTGGGCCGCTAACTGAGACGGCCAAGCTCACCACCCACTCCGAGGGAACAAAAGGGGGGGCGGGGGCAGCCTGCTTGTGTAAGGAGTCTCCTGAGTTGATGCCGACTCATGGCGACCCCATAGGACACGGTGGAGCTGCCCGTGGGAGCTTCGCCTCTTTATGGGAGTCGACAGCTCCGTCTGTCTCCGGAGATGAGTAGCCACCACGCCATCGGGGCTCCTCCCTAAGGAGCCCAGCCTCAGCTAGCCTATGAAGCACGTCTGCGCTGCCCATCGGGCCCCATGCCTCGGGAGCAGCTGGGTGGCAGCGGGTGCGCTGCTTCTGTGTTTGCTTTAATGGGAGGAAGGAGGTCACCATCTCCTAGCGGTTCATACTGGAGGCTCTCCAAAGATCCACCTGGTTATAAAATAAGATACAGATTATACACATGTGTGTGTCTATATAGCGATACACATGTGTATTAGATACACGAGAAGGCCACAGCTCCCACCCGAGCGCATCAGAGCCCACCACCATCCCCACAGTCATTATCATCATTGCAGCAGCAGCAGCAGCAGCAGCAGCAGCAGCAGCAGCGGTAACAACCTGTCCCGCGCCATCGAGTTGGTTCCGACCCATAGCGGGTGACCCGGTGCACAACAGGAAGGAACGGCTACCGGTCCCGGCCCAGCCTCACAAGCGTTCTTCTGCCGGAGCCCACGCCTTCTCACCTAGGGCCTTCCCCTCTCCCTCTGCTCCTCTCCTTGACCCTCAACTAGAGTGATTTAAAAAAAACCATTTTAAAGACGCTTGGTTGTTGTTGAAACTACACATGCGAAAACACACACCAATCTGACGCTTTCTATCTCTGTACAATTCGGTGACGTGAATTATGTTCCTGTTGCTACGACGTAACCACTCACACCCTCCTATTCTGAGAGGTGACCAGAAACACCCGGTACCCTCAGGCGCCTGGCTAATCTTTTGTGTTGTGTGTAGCTTTGATCACGTGTCACCAAAAACAAAACCCCCCCAAACCCCAACCTCAAACCCACTGCCATCAAGTCAATCCCAACGCAGAGGGGCCCTACAGGATGGAGCAGAATCTCTCTGTAGGGGGTTCAAGACGGTCCATCTCTTCAGGAGCACGTGGTCCCCTCTTCTCAGCAGAGTGCCCAGGGGTTTCCAATTGCCCCGCTTGCCGTTACCAGCCCGGCATGGAACCCACTGGTTGTCCATCAAAAAGCACAGTCACAATGGCATTGGGACCGTCTAGTGACTTCCTTTCTCATCCAGAGTCAAAGCCCACAGTCTTACCAGTGGCCCTTCAGGTCTCTCTGGCTGCCATTGCTTTTCTGCCCTTACCCCTTATTACCGTCCAGTCTCCATCTCTCCAGCAGCACTGGCCCCTTGCCTGGATTTGAGCCAGTTAGACGCCAGGAGGCTCGCAGGGGCGGGCTGTCTGAAATGCTCTTTCCAGACGTCTCAGGGCTCAGGTGTGTCCTGCATCATCTGGTCCTTACCTGCTTCCCAGCCTGCATCTCTCACCATCTCCTTCAGCCAAAGTGAAGGATCGGTCTTCTTTTCTCTCTTTTTCCTTTTAAAACATTTTCTTAGGGGCGCTTACAAATATTATTATAATCCATCGTTCCATTCGATCAAGCATTGCTGTCATCATCATTTGCAAACCATTTTCTTTCTTCTTGAACTCTTTGATATCAGCTCCCCTTTATCCCCTCCCCCACCCTCCTTCCCCCATGGACCCTGAATAAACAATGTTATTGTTGCCATATCTTACACCATCCAATGTATGCATTCACCTACAATTCTGTTGTTCCTTCCCCCAAGTGGGATTATACATTTATTATTGATATCAGTTTCCTCTCCCCCTCCCCCCTCTCCCTTTCAGTGTCCTCAGGGAATCGTTACTCCCATTAGTGTTTCTGAAGGGTTTATCTATCTTGTATTTTGTGCATCAGGAGCTCTTGATTATACAAGTGCACATATGCAGATCTATCAAGATTAGTGAGACCAAACTGGGGACATACTAGTGGGAGTGGGGGGTGGGAAATATTAAAGACCTAGAGGAGAGTTATGTGTTTCATCAGTGCTGTACTGCACCCTGGATCTATCATTCCTTCTGTGTGGCAAGGATCAGTTTTTCAAGAATGCCTGTGGCCTGTGTCCTCTCTCTGCACTGGAAGACGTTGTCTGTGTTTCCTTTGCAGAGAGAAGAGGCGAAGATGAGGCCGTCCACGCCTGTAAAGATCTGCAGCAGCGGTTCTCAGCCTTCCTCATGCCACCCCCCTTTCCTACGGTTCTTCATGTGGGGGTGACCCCCAACCATAACATTATCTCGTTGCTACTTCACTGTCATTTTGCTACTGTTATAAATCGTCACGTAACTATCTGATGAGCCGGATGTATTTTCATTGTTACAAATTGAACACCAGGAAAGCATAGTGGTGAATCACAAAAACAATATGTCATTCTATTGTGAAATATTTATTTCTAATGACAAGTAAATGACATTTTGTCTTAAAGCATGGTGTGGCATGGATAACAGTCTTCACGCCGGGTACTTGTAGGTGGGCGTCTCTGCATGTGGGCGGACCCGCCTGGAGACGGATAGAGGAGCGGTGTCTCGGTTCCTAAGACCATGGGAAATATGTGTTTTCCGATGGTCTTAGGCGACCCCTGTGAAAGGGTCGCAAACCCCAGGTTGAGCACCGCTGCCCTAGGCTATCCAGTTTGCTGCCATGCCGCTGTGTATAACCATCTGTCCTTAGTTCCTTTTTTATTGTTGGTTCACTTGCAATGTTGCCTTTCAGAATTTTGGTTATTTGCACCTTTCCTTTGTCAGTTTACCGATAGGCTTGTCCATGTGACTGATGTTTCCGGAGAACCACCTTCTGGTTTTATGAATCCTCGGTTGTTTATGAATGTTCTTCATTCCTAGGGTTTGCCTTGGTTGATTTATTTTTGGAAACAGATCGCCAGGCCTTTCTTTCATGACGCTCTGGGTGGATGCAGACCACCAACCGCGTAGCTGAGGGGGTTCACTGCTCGCACCGCCTCGGTGACAGCCATCCTTTCGGAATCAACTTAGATCCTTTGGGAATCCTTTAACCAAAAACGAAGAGCTGATACCAGGGGCTCAAGTAGAAAGCAAATGTTTTGAGAATGATGATGGCGACAAGTGTACAAATGTGCTTGACACAATGGATGGTTGTATGGACTGTGATAAGAGTTGTACAAACCCCCAATAAAATGATTAAAAAAAAGAGAATCAGTTAACAACCATGTTTCCCTCTCAGACTTCACCCTTCCTCCCCAACAGAGCCATGTGTCTGAGAAAGATAACCACTGCTTTCCACCCTGTTTTGTGCTCAACTCACCAAAATGGCTCCAATGCTCACTCTGTTCCCAGGCAGGCCGTTGTCTAGAAGCTTCTGGGTGACTTGCAAGTGCATTTAGCGTTCAGACCCATGGTGCTAGGGTGCACACTGGGTGGTGGTGGAGCACACACCTCATTTCTACAAGGGAGCTGAGCTAATTTGCACCTCCCACTGGTGTTGTATGGGTAATGACTAGTTTGTGACCAGGAAAGAACTCAGATGCTTCCAGGACTGTGGCTAGAATTCTTAGGTGAAGTTCCTCCTGGGACACAGCCCTGCAGCCAGTGCCACAAACTCTGGGCTGTGGCAGGTCTGAAGTGCTTTTCGCCCTTAGATGGCAGCATGGTACAGGGGATCAGGAGCTGGCTTGGGTTGGGCTGGTCTAGTCTGGAAGGACCTGGTTCTACTGGGGATCTGGGCTCCACGTTGCTGTGAGAGTTCCCTAGCTGGCTTCACATGCCCATCTGTGATGCCAGGCGCACGGGACTCATGTCTCTGTTGCCTTTGAATGTTTGCCTTCAGTCCAAGTCTTGTGTTGCTCGCAGCCAAGTAGTTCGAATGTGGGCTCTGGAGCCTGGTTCTAAACCTTCTCCCTGCGGCGGCGGCAAGCTCCTCTGGCATTTGGGGGAGCCTGTGGGCCCCTTCTCAGGGGTCTATTTTCCTGAAATATTCGTGTTGGCAACAACATGATGCAAAGCAAACCAAAAATTGTGATGCAGTAAAACACGTGCTTCTTAAAAAACAAAAAACAAAAAAACACCCCAAAACAAACCCAAAACAAAATCTCCCCCCAAAACAAAACAAAAACCCCATGTGCTTCTTCACTAACCAGCCAGTAAGAGGGTCTGGTGGCGGATGCACATCAAAGCGGCAATGACCATAGATAATATTCCAAGGTTATTCTAAGGTGCAAAATATTCCCCCAACTCCAACCCAAACCCAGACCCAAGTCCACTGCCATCAAGCTGGTCTCACTCCCAGCAACTTCACAGGATGGAGCAAGGTTTCCAAGGCTGAAATCGTGTCTTTTTAAACAAAACCAAATAGTTTTATTGGGGACTCTTACAATTCTTATAACAATCCACATATCAGTCGTATCGAGCACGTTTGCACATTTGTTGCCGTCATCATTTTCAAAACATTTCCTTTCTACTGGAGCCCTTGGTATCAGCTCCTCGTTTTTTACCCTCCCCCACTCTCCCACTCTGCTCAACCCTTGATAAATTATAAATGATTGTTATTTTCATTTCTTACACCATCCGCTGTCTCCCTTCACCCATGTTTCTATTGTTCATCCCTCTGGGTTCCCCCTTTCTCCCCCTTCTCCCCCCACCTTCCCCCTACCCTCATGATATCGCTACCCCCATTATGTGTTTCTGAAGGGTTTATCTGTCCTGGTTCCATGTATCGAGAGCTCTTATCTGCACCAGTGTACACGCTCTGGTCTAGCCGGATTTGTGAGGTAGGACTGGGGTCATGATAGTTGGGGGGAGGAAGCATTAAAGAACTAGAGGAACGTTGTGCGTTTCGTCGGTGCTATACTGCACCCTGGCTGGCTTGTCCTTTCCTTGCGATCCTTCTGTGAGGGGATGTCCAATTGCCTACAGATGGGCTATGGGTCTCCATGCTGACCCCCCTCGTTCGCATCGATGCGATTGTTTGTTGTGGGTCTTCTGTTGCCTGGTACTTGATCCCGTCAACACCTCCTGACCACACAGGCTGGTGTGCTTCCAAGAGTGAAGTCTTTATGGAAGCAGACTGCCTACCTACCTCGTCTTTCTCTCCTGGCACAGCTAGTGGGCTCACTGAGTCAACACTAAACACTATGCCAGCAGGGCTCCCTGACAAACGGAACGGGCCCTGTGTTGGTCTGTGATTCTGACTGGCAGCAAAGCCACAGCCGCTGCTGGCACTTGGTGGGTTGTTGCTTCCATTGACGTGAAACCGAGAGATCATTTCCCCTCCTCTCTAAGTGCGTCTACCTCAGGTTATAAGGTCCCAGGTCCCACGTTATAAACCCTTGCTCCCATTAGACATGACTTGGGCTTCAATCTGCCCTCTGCCTCCTAAGTGGGTGAGTTTGAGTGAATGGCTTGCGCCTCCATGTCCTCGTCTGTAAAATGGGCAGAGACAATGAATGAGTGGGCAAATAAGTAAATATGCTTTCAGACAAGAAGGACTAGAAGGGAAAGGCCACGAGGGTAATGATGGTGATGCCTGCTTGCTACCATGAGGGGACCCTTGCCTTGGCAGTTTTCTGGGGGCACGGGCCATGGGCCATGGAAGCTGGAGACGGGGAGGCTCAGCCCCACCAGAGGTGGCTGGGAGGGGAGCAGGTCTGATTAAAGGAAGATAAAGCCTTCTTTCTGCTGGGTCTTGCGGGAAGAACTAAGCTATCAATGGGTCTCACAGATCAGCAGGGGCTGCTGGCAGTGCAGGGATTTTTAATTAAAACCTGTAGCAGCCAGAACAGGTAACTAACTGCCTTATTCCTGCAGTTCTTGGGCCTGCCTGCCAGCCAGACGCTGAGAGAGTCGATGCAGGCCAGGGGTCCCAAGGATCCTGGTGAGGTGCCTGCTGGCTGCCGGAGGGCTGGGGCAGCGGGACCCTCTTCTGGAGGCCTCTCAGGAGGTGGCCTTTGACATCCGAATCTCCAAGGACACATCCCGGGAAGGTGAGCGGTGAGCTGAACCCCAGGACTTGTCTCAGGGTGTCAGTATGTTTCTGACGCCTTTCCTTCTGTTGTGAAGTAAAGCTTTGCTACTTAAGGTGTGGTCCCAGCTTCAGCCCGGTGCTGGACAGACGTGCCCAACCTCAGGCCCCGCCCCAGCCCCAGCCCATCAGATTTTACACAGAGCCGAGGGGTGTCATGTGACCCTGTGGGAAGTGCTTAGGAGGAGGCCGTCTTCAATCTATAGTCATGATTTCAAGAACAGAAACATTGTATGCCATTAATAAGGCAATAAGAAATTTGAGCTTTAGTGGGCTATTGATGGCATTAAGGATTGATGTAATGATTTAGATCTGATAGAGGTAGATTGAAAAAGAGCCCCTGTCTTTTATTGTTTATTTAGTTTATTTATTTTTATTTAAAGATCATTTTATGGGGCTCTTACAGCTCTTATCACAATCCATACATCAACTGTATCCAGCACATTTGTACACATGCTGCCATCATCATTTTCTAGCCATTTACTTTCTGTTGAGCCCTTGGTATCAGCGCCTCTTTTTTCCCTCCCTCCCTCATGACCCCTTGACAAATTATAAATGGTTATTATTTCATACCTTACACTGACCGCTGTCTCCCTTCCCCCGAGTTTTCTGTTTGTTGTCCACCTGGACGGGTGTGGGTGGGGTTATGTGTGGATCCTCGCAATTGGTTGCCCCTTCTTCTTCTCCTGTCCTTCGGGCATCACTGCTCCCATTCCTGTTCCTGGATTCCGTGTGTCCTGAGCTCTTATCTCTTATCTGTACCTGTGCACGTGCTCTGATCTAGCCTGCAGTGAAGGGCAGGACTGGGGTCATGATAGTGGGGGGGGATGGGGGAGGAAGCCTCAGGGAACCGGAGGAGTATTGTGTGTTTCATCGGTGCTTTACTGCAGCCTGACTGACTGATCCCTTCCCTGTGACCCCTCTGTGGGGGATGTCTCATTGCCAAAAGATGGGCACTGATCCCTTCCCTGTGACCCCTCTGTGAGGGGATGTCTCATTGCCAAAAGATGGGCACTGATCTCTTCCCTGTGACCCCTCTGTGGGGGATGTCTCATTACCAAAAGATGGGCACTGATCCCTTCCCTGTGACCCCTCTGTGGGGGATGTCTCATTACCAAAAGATGGGCACTGATCTCTTCCCTGTGACCCCTCTGTGGGGGATGTCTCATT
>NW_022103901.1:26155508-26162086 GCF_000313985.2 Echinops telfairi
GTCTTCAGCGGTTGTGTCGGGAAGGTGAGCATCATAGAATGCCAATTTAATAGAAGAAAGTATTCTTGCATTGAGGGAGTACTTGCGTGGAGCAAGGCGAGGCTTCCCCTTCCTGGAAGAGCCACAGTCTCAGAAATCCACAGGGGCAAGTTTACTGTCCTGGAGGGTCTCCACTGAGTTGGAATTGACCCCATGGCAGTGAATTTGCTTGCTCACAGTTTCCCAGAACGAACTCCTTCCCTTCCTCCTCACTCAATTGGGGGGGTGGGGGGTGGGGCGGGGGTCTCTGCCCATGGAATGACCTGGGAAACTTTTGACAAAATCATGATAACCTCATTTCCTCCAGACCAATTAAGACAGCACCCCTGGGTGGGCTTCCATCTGCAGTCAGGGTGGGTGGGGGCCCTGCGCTTTCCCTGGTCCTTGGTTAATGATGTCCTTGTGCTCGACTTTTCCCACCACACCAAACAGGCCCGTTCACTGGTCAGTTTTCTCTGAGGAGTTGAGTTGCTGGGTGGGTTTGGGGGGGCCCTGGCAGCACAGTGAGATGGCCTGAATGCCCAGATGTTGGAGAAAAGCTGGTATATTGGGGAAACTAACAATGGGCCTTTCATTGTGCTGTTAACCTCAAGGTCAGCAGTTCAAAACCACCAGCCAGCTCTACATAAAAAGATGAGGCTTTCTGCTCTAAGGTGAGGCTTTCTACGCCAGTAAAAATCTCAAGAGCTCAGTGGGCAGTTCTACTTGGTCGTATAACGTAGGACAGACTCAGAATCACTATGAGTCAGAATCCACTCACGGCAGTATTTTTGCTTTTTGTTTTTTTAGTTACCACCTACTAAGTGCTTCCCTCGAGGCTGGCACTGTGCTAGACTCAGCGTGACTTCAATGGATCCCTTCAATAACTGTCTGGCTGCACCTTTCATTCTGCTGATGAGGAAACCGAGGCTTCTTGAGACGGTATGACTTGTCCATCATCATTCAATTCAGGAAGCAGAACTGTGGGGGTTTGGGCTGTCCTGTGATTCCTTTTGCTGAGAATCAGACCTTCTTGGAAGCGTTCAGGGCTGCTTGGGAAAGCTTGAAGGACAGGAAGCAAAGCTGGAACAGTTGTTCCTACGAAGCTCTGTGCCTTTGCAAATACCTCCCCGAGCTAGACTTCTGACGTGCCAGACGGGACCCGGGGACAGGGATGCTTGGCTTTCTCCAGCTGACAGCCTCTTACTCATCTCTCAAGAGGACGCCAGTTGTTGCAGGAGTTAGTTACACCTTCCCGAGGCCTCTCAGGCCCTACATCCAGCCTCTAGGGGCAGCTGGTCTGGGCTTCTGCACTCTTGGGACAAGGTCCACTTGGCCATTTTCTCGATTTCCAAGCACAACCCAAGGTGAGTTCAAGGTGGGGGTCTCGGACGCGGCCTGTGATCCGAGGTGCCCTCAGGGCTCGCTTCAACACAGAATGGCAGCCCTCATGCTAGAGTGTCCCCACAGCTGAGTGACCCCGGGAGCGAGCTGAGACTCTTTAGGAACATGGCCTGTGCCGCAGTCAGCCTGGGTTCAAATCCCAGCTCTGCTGCTTGCTAGACTCCAGCAAGAGCTCTCCCTGCTCCCTGGGCAGTGGTTTGCTTCCACGCCAGGGGACTGCTAAGGAGAGCACCAGTTAGTGAGTGCTGCCTGGCAGTGCTGTGTGGCACCTGAGTGCTGTGTGGCACCTGAGGCAAGAGGACCCTCTCTTTTGGAAGGCTTTGGTATTTTGCCCATTGTAAAATTTCTTTGACATTCATATTGGCTTTTAAAAATAACATTAAAATAGTATTTGTTTGGCTGATGGCGTTGTGGGTACCATTTTGGACCCACACAAAATGCCTCAATTGCTCCACCTTTGTCCCTTTACTGTGCCAAGAATGCAACACTCAGGGTGTCTGTGAGTCTGTCTGTCCACCTCCGTTGACATCTGGTGCTATGCCTATACTTGTACTTAGAGTTCTGTCTGGATCCATCTACAATGAACACACTATTTGTGCAGCACCTACTATGGTCTGGGTATTGGGGGTGGAGCTGGGAACGCTGTCCTCACAGCCCCAGTCCTTGCCCTGAGGGACTTGACAGACTCCCCAAGGGCTGAGCAAGTGCTATAGCAGCCACGGTGCAGTGTGGGTGGAGAGCTTCCATGGAGCCTTTCAGCGGGGAGTGGTTATATTCGTTTGACAGCTGTAGAAACTGGACGCAGAGCAATGAAGCCCTTTGGCCAACCTCACAGAAGTAAAAGTTGGGCTCACCCTTTGAACCCCATCTATCTATCAGGCTCGCACTATCCGAGCTCTTTCCACCCTGATCCTTGGGGGTGGGGCAGGAGGCGCTCTGTGTCCACCTTCTGTGAGAAAATCTTGGGTGCTGAAGGTGCCCGCTGTTTTTTTCCCGGCAGTCCCAGTGCTAGATTTCGCTGATCCTTGAAGGCCCAGGAAGCCAGAGTCTAGACTCAAAGTGGCAGTGGCAGGTGGCCCTCCCCTTTCCATGTGGGATTGCTGCACTATCTACCGCCAGCCATTCCCTACGGGCCAAGGGAGCCCCGGTGGAGGACTGACGATGAGACAGGGCTTTGGCAGGGTTTCAACAGACTGGAGTCAAGTATCCGGGAGACAAGGACAGGCTCAGGAGCAGGGAGAGGAGGAGGAGGAGAGAGTGTGGGAGGAAGGAGCCAGGGAGGGAGAGTGCCTGAAGGTAGCTGGAATGCAGGCCTGTAGAGCTTCCAAAAGGGTTTCCACTGCAGTTTTCCTTCCACCCCCAGGGCTGCTTCTTCCAGCCCTGGGGAGACAGTTTGGTGAAGTGGGCAGGGAGCGGGGATAACTCCGGAAGCCTTGAAGGTGGTTGTGCGGTTCCCAAGGACGTCTCCTCTCTGAAGTTCAGGACCTGGCCCATCGGAGGCAGGAGACAAAATGCCAGTCCAGTGGCCTTGGCTGCAATCAGGGCTTCCGCCTCAGAAGATAAGAAATCACCCTAAGCTGCACCTTATCCAATGTAGGTTCCTTTTCATTTACCCAAAATAGCTCCTGTTGCCGGCCCCCTTGTGTCGCTGAAGGAAGAAGGCTCAGGGAGCCTCATTATGGAGCCCAGGCCACACAGCTCACAGTTCACTGTCCAGGGTGCTGGCTGCCACTCGACCACTCAGGATGTGGTGGGTTGGGGAGGGGAGGGGGGAAGAGAACTCTCATTTCGAGTGCACTCCATGAAGTCAGATTCCAAATTGCACAGCAAATCAGTGGATGAAATAGTCTTTCCGTATAAAAAAAGTCCTTAGTTTTCACTCTAAGTTTTCAAACTTTCAGGTTCAAGTGAAGAATGTGGTAAAATTCCCAAGGGACCTTGGAGATGTAGTACGAAAAAAAAAAATGAACGTAGGAAGTCACATTTCTCTTGAATGTATATGTTTGTAATATTGATTACATGTTGACCCGATACTAGGTAGGCTGAGTTGGGTACGATAGGTCGTTACAATTAATTTTGCTTAGAAAATGTGGGTACTAGAACATGCAAAGCTGTGCAAGTGACTTACAAGAGAGTGAAGTTGGACCTGTTGGGCCAGAGTCTGAACCACAGGAGTCTGGCGCTTGGGGGAAGAGCGGTCCACTGTCCCACGTGGAGGGAGGAGGATGGAGGCCATCCTGGGAGTTCCCGGGAACATCAGTGTGGCAGGTACATAACCTCCTGTCAGCTTGCGAAGGGGTGGAGTCTGTCCTGTTAATCAGGTTGCAGCTTGATGACCTCTTTTGGAGGCATGACAGAGATAAAGAGCTCACTGGAGGCCAGATACAGGCTCTCTCCCTGTGAGACATTCCTATTGACAAGCCACATGGAGCTACGCTGATGGAGCCAGATCCCTGGAGCTGGACGAGCCATGGTGGAGACCCACACCAGTGTTGAGATGCTTCCACCACCACTTGATCCACAAGACTTTCCACCCAATGGCCTGCGATCTTCCTGCATTCGGTGTCCTTGCATGTGTTATGTGAGTCTGAAGAGGAATGTATGGACTAGGAATGGACATAGGGGCTAACATCAGACTTATAGACTTGATCTGGACTGGGCTGGGATGTTTTCTCAATATACAATTGCTCTTTGCTATACAGCTCTGTCTTATACACATGAGTGTCTATGAATTTGTTTCTCTAGTCAACCCGGACTAACACAATCAGACTCACTTTTGTTCTGGGCCAGGTATTTGCACCAAGACCCCCTTCTATCCAGAATGGTCCATTTGCTGGTGATGCCCTCCCCGCTGTCTCCTGTCACCAAGAGTTTCTATCAATGTGTCGACAGCAAGCCCCTTCATCCATTCGCTCAGTGGCTACTTCTTGAAAGTCTGACATGGGCGAACATTGGTCTAGGTGCTGGGGATGCAGCTGTGAATAAAACAGACACCCAGGGAAATCTAAGCACCCTGGGGATGTAGAGAGGGGTGAACCTGCGCACACAAAGGACGCAGAGAAGGAGGGGGACAGGCGCTTCGGGTGGAAGCATTAGCTGAGGTGGCCAGAGGAGGACTCGCTGTGCTGGCATGTCGGTGAAGACCTGAAGGAGGTGAGGAAGGAGCCAGGCAAGTTTCTGGGGAGAGAGCCTTCCGGGAAGAGGAAAGTGCAAAGGCCCTGAGGTTGGACGGATGTAGCTCATGTTCGAGGACCAACAAGGGACCGTGTGGTGGAGCAGAGAGATCCAGGGCAGAGCGGTGGACACCGAGGTCAGAAGGGAATACAGGGCAGGGGCAGGGGGCAGCGATCACGCTGGGTCTCGGGGATGTAGGTAAGAAGCGTGTCTCTTATTCTGAATGAGAGGAGAAGCCATAGAAGGTGTCCCCATGAGTGCAAAGGAGCTTCAAAAAGTTCATGGAAATATGGAGTGAAAAGAGAATGGCCTTCTTCCATTATCTGACACCCCCTCATATGATTGATTAGTAGCTGGCTATTAAAATGATGATGGCAACATATGTACAAATGTGCTTGACACAACTGATGTATGGATTGTTATAAGAGCTGTAAGAGCACCCAATAAAATGATTTATAAAAAATAAATAAATAAAAATAAAGCAAAAACAAAACAACCAAACAACCCCCCAAATCTGAACTAAAGCCAACAGCTGGAAAGGAACATTCAGAATAGGGGTGGGAACTGGGAGCAGGAGGTACAGACTATAGATGCAACATCATTGGGTGGAGGGCTCAGTAAACGTGCAGCCTTGAGCCTTTCAAAGACACGGGAAAGGGCAACTACCCCCATTTTTCAACGAGCTCAGACAAAGCACTGGGACTAATCCTGGAAGTGGATAGAAGGCCAAGCAAAGGGATGCGGAGAGACAGCTCACAGCCAGGGAAATACAACGAGCTAAGCACAGGGTGCACACGCTCAGCCTGGCTAGTAATCCCGGAGATGCGGATTAAGATGCAGACAGCGGCTTTCTCAGCCGGCTAAGGCATGAAAGACCTCAATCCTTGGCCTTGGGCTGGCCAGGAGGGCACTGGTGGTCTTGCGGGTCGGAGGGAAAACCTTAATGGGCTTTCTCCTCGGTTTTTTGGTAAACCAGCCTCAGGAATGATTCTAAATGTGGAGAAAGGTTACTCGCAGTCAAGCAGTAGAAACATAGAAACAACTCAACTCCTCTTAGCCTTCAGATGAGGTGGACAGAGGTGGCATTCGAGGAGGGACCGTGTGGAGGGAAGGTGAGGGTTACCTGCAGAGGCAGGTGGGCCTCGACAGAAACGTTGCTTTCTGGGTCCATGCCAGCAGTTTGCAGTCAGTTGCTGACCCTGCCGTTGGTGGTTCAAACTCACAGAGGAGCATTGCGGAGAAATACCTAGTGAACTTCCCATAGAGTTTCCAGCTCAGAAACCCCACCGCTGCAGTCGTGCTCTGCCACGGGGTCACTGGGAGCCTGGTGAGGCCCCCCACACCAATGGGGGGGCCAAAGGTTGGTTACTTACACAGTGGGACTCTCTGGGGAAAACGCAGGTCTTTCAGTAGGTCCAGAACTGCCTGTGAGCCAGGAAAGGAGACTGGCTTGGGCTCATATGGGCACTAGAGGTGGACGTGTGTGTTTGGCATTGGCCACTGGTGCCAAGGAGGGAGTACCTAGGCTTTCTTATCAGCCTGTCTGTATGACAGAGGGGAGGGATTGGGCGGGCGAGTCGCATCAGGACCTTGCTAAGAAAGAGTCAGGAGCCGCCCCAAGCTGGCAGCTGGAAGGTGGAGTCAGACACACCTGCCCTCGGCCAGCACTCCGCCCTTCCTGAGTCCCCTGACTCCTCCCCCATGTTCTTTACCCCTCTGCTGGCCCTCCATCCATGGGCTATCCTGGGTCTGCTACCCACCCTCACCCCCCCACCCCCACCTGTCAGCCTGTGTGTCCATCAGAGCATCTGCTCCCACGTCACCACCATTGCAGGACTGTGTCTATAACAAGAGTGGCCGCTGAGCCTTTCACTCTACAAATGTCGCAATGCCTTGTCTGGCATCCAGCATTTTCGGCTGATCCCTCTCTTATTGAGTGTTGCCTCCTCAAAGGGATACTCTTGACAGATTTTCTCAAAGGA
>NW_022103901.1:26162870-26165379 GCF_000313985.2 Echinops telfairi
TGGCTGCCATCAGCCTGTCTCCATGTGGCTTGTCGAGGAGAATATCTTGCAGGAGCTGAGCATGTGTCCCACCTCAAGAGAGCTGTTTATCTCCTTAGCACCTCCAAATGAGGTTATCAAGCTGCCACCTGTTTGGCAGGCTAAATTCCACCCCTTCACTCTTAATCCTCTCAAATCGATACAGACTATGTAACTACCACACCTTGTGACTTACCCTGCATGGGGAAGTAGGAGGAGAGATCAGTGTGACGGTTTGTAGAGAGACACGTGCTCTGGTCAGAGAGGTGGTGATAACCGGTGCACTCATTGCCATGGGGTCGAGTCAGACTCATAGCTACCCTGTGTCCCTGGGCTGAACTGCCCCTTTGGGTTCACAGGGTAGAAAACTTCCTCTTTCTCCCGGGGAGCCGCTGGTGGTTTCCAACTGCAGATTTGTGGTGAGCAGCACAGCCTATAACCGTTAGGCCACCAGGCTCCTATCTCTGAGGCTGCTCATTCACACGCCTTATCAAGGTGGCCTGGGCCAGGCAGTAGACATGAGGAGGAGGAGGTGGTGGTAATGGTGGTGGTGAATTAGTGAGCTGTGGTGAATTAGTGAGCACACGCCCGTCTAAAATCTGTTTGCTGGGTGCAGCTAAGGAAACCTGTTTGGAAGCTGAATCTGGCCTGTGACCCATCGGTTTGGACCTGCGCGTGTCCTTGTGGGTCTGAGGGCGTGTACAACACACTTAGTGCTGCTCCAACCACTGCCACGGGGACGTGACCTTCACAAACAGAAACGTTTCTCACGGTTCAGGAGGCGAGAGGTCGTAATCAGTGTGCTAGCTCTTGTCTGCAGGCCCTGGGGTGCGGGGGAGGTCCCTCGATTGCTGGGTGATCTTCGTGAGTGTGAGGTGTGTGTGTGTGTGACGGGGGGTGGCTTCTGTCTTCTCCCCGCTCGGCTTCTTTTCCCCCTTGTTGGACCTGCGCCGTTTATATCTCAGAAGAGATGGACAGAATGCGCCCCACATTCATACCATCTCACCAGCATTACAAAGAAACACACTCCCAACTGGGATTCTAGCCACAGGTATTGGGGGTAGGATTTGCAACTCACATTTTGGGGAGACACAGTTCAATCCATAACAATGGGGATTCTGGGTCTTCAGGGTTTACGTAAAGTGGGAAGTCAGTTTAATTGTATAATAAAAATCACAACTGAACTGTTGGGTTGATTTCCCTCCTCTCAGGGATGAACCTATCGTTTCTTTGACCAAACTGAGGGCTCTGATTACTGACTTGCATTTTGTACCAAACTTCGCGGTTGGTTTAGGCACCAGGTAAAGAAGGTGGACTTGGGGTGCTGCACGGGCTAATAACTCTCTGACTTGCCAGCACGGGGTCCCTCTGGTACCCAGTTTTCCCATCTGTGCAGTGGGGATTCTTGCTACCGCTCCCGACACGGGGTGCTATGAGCATTATACATGGAAGAGCTCAGCCCAGCCTAGACTTAGGGCAGAATGGGTGTTGATATTATTTTAAGGTGGGGTGAGGGAGGGCGGACTCCCCTACTGCTTCTTCTTGTGATTTTATTTCACATAAGCCTGGAGCTTAATGATCAGTGTAACACCCAAACAGGAACGAGCTTCTCTTACCCTGGTGATATAATCCTATATAATAACACCACTTACATAAGCTTCCTTACCTCCTTGTTAAATCCACCCACACTCTGCTCTACTTCACACCATTAAAGACTCTTTCTCCCAGAGGGAAAGAGACCCCTTACTTCACACCAAACACTCTCAAGCCAGGCCCATGGGAGGGTGGGGTGCTGGAGGATGGAGCTGGCAGTGCTTGTGATTTGGGGGCTAGCCTTTTAGCTGGAGGTACTGAGTGAGGTGTGGGGCTCACAAGAGCCAGAGGCTAAGCCAGGCTTTTTAGGACCAGGCTGACCCCTCCTTTGCCTCCTAAGCCCTGGAGCGGCCCTGTGAGTACTTATGTTGCTCTGCTGCCACACACTTCCTTCTGGACCCTCCTTTCCCAAATCTGCATCACGCTGCGCATGTGAGCACGCCCACTGTGGAAAACGCACACATGGGAGAGAACAGGATTCAAGCATGTGCGTCAGAATGTGTTCAGGTGCCGGGAGACTGAAGAAGAAGACGATGGTGAAGAATAGTGAAAGTACCGTGGACCGCCAGAGGGACAATCAATCTGTCTTGGTAGGAGCACAGTCAGACTGCTCCTTAGAAGGGAGGATGGTGCGTTAGCCTGGGTTGACTAGAGAAACAAATTCATAGACTCTCAAATGTGTAAGAGAGAACTGTATATCAAAGAGTAATTGTACATTAAGAAAATATCTCAGCAAATCCAGATCAAAGCCATGTCTGATATTACCCCATATGTCAATACTAGTCCATAAATTCCTCTTTAGACTCTCGCAGCCATGCAATCATTTTGAATGCAGGAAGACCACAGGCCAGTGTGTAGAAAAGTCTTGTGGATCCAGTGGTGGTGGAAGCATCTCAGC
>NW_022103901.1:26166052-26174958 GCF_000313985.2 Echinops telfairi
AAAGTCTGTTCTCAATCCTTTGGTAGAAACATCTTAAGGAAGGACTTGATTGGTTGATTGTGTATCACATGTGGAACCTCATCAATACCCATGGCTAAGAATAAAGTACTCTGATTGGTCAGATCATCGGGGCATTGCAAGTGGGATCAAGGCAAGAACCAATTAAAATGCAAGGAATAGGCTCTCCTAAAGGATGGATTCTGTTCCAGAAGAGAGGAACACAGATCCACAAAAACAATGGGTGTCATTCCAAGCAATTTAGCAAATACAAATCGCCCAATATTCCACCACTTGTAAATGCTGACTGCTGACTTCTTGATGCAAATCTTTCAGGCTTACGCACCGCACCCCCCTCTGAAGTATCTTGTCTTACAAGTACACTTAGAACTTTGGAATATCCTAGGCAAGCTGTGCTTTACCCTATGCTGATTTTTATGGCCTCATTCAAACAATTCGATTAGATATTTTGAAATGCAAGTGGTCTATTTCCTTGGTAGAAAAACAGACGAATCTAAACAAGCAAAGAGAAGGTGCAATATATGGCAGACTGAGGCCGACAGTAAGATTTTTAAGGAGGCAGGTTCGGAGTAGAGTTGATATGAAAACAACGCAAACCGAAACACCCATTGACACGGAGTTGTTTCTGACTCGTGGCAACTTCGTGTGGGTCACAGTGGAGCTGTGCTCCATAGGGTTCCAAGAGCTGGATTTCAGAAGAGTTGTCAGGACTTCCTTCCTAGGTACCTCTTTGTGGACTTGAACTTCCAACCTCTCTTGGAGACTCCAGTGTTGAGATTGAACAATGGTCATTCATCTGACATTTGCTTAGGGTACCCCGGAATCCTCCTTTGGAGTGCTTTACACACATATAATTATTGACCACTTACTTGTAATGGTTTATTTAAAGTTATTTTATCACGAAACATTTCAGGCACACGAAAACGATAAAGAAGAATATCATGAGCAGCGACTCAGCCATCACTCAGCTTAAGAAAAGTAACCACCATAATGGGTTCCTCCCTGTTCCCTCTCCAGCCTTGTACCCCTTCCTCTCCCCCCCCCTCCCCCGGTGAAGTTGTGTTTTTTTATTCCCATGTATGTTTTTATGCTTTCATTGTGTATGATTTCTCCATCATCAGTCTATGGTATTGTGTTGCGTATTTTGAAAAACAACTTTTCTTTTTAAATCATTTTATTGGGGGGTCTTATGGCTCTTATAACATCCTAAACATCAATTGCATCAAGCATATTTGTACATATGTTGCCATCATCATTTCCAAACCATTTTCTACTTAAGCCTTTGGTATAAGCTTCTCTTTTTCACTTTCTTCCCCCACCCTCGTGAATCCTTGATCAATGATATATTGTTATTATTATTGTGTGTCTTACACTGTCCATTGTCTCCCTTCACCCACATTTCTGTTATTTGTCCCCTTGGGGGGGAATTATATATAATTACACTGTACACATCATCTCAACACTTGCTTTTTCTTTACCTAAGTATTACAATTTTGCAACTTATCTCTGTTGATATAACTTGTTTCCCTGGCTTTACAATCCCGTCAGAATCAATTCCTAACTGTTGGTGTCTCATTGTACAACTCTATCATGCCTTATTCATCCATTCCCCTGTAGAGGGCTGCTTAGGCTGTTTTCTTTTTTTTCTGCTACTGTGAGCCATGGTGCAGTCAATACTTCGAGCATGCTGATGGTGAGCCTTCAGGCACCGGGTGTGTCCCCAGGAGGAGAATTGCTGGGCTGTGGACACGATAAGATTGCTAGAGTTCCGCAAGTTGCTTGGCAGAGTTTTTGTTTTTCCAGTGTTTGGTTTTGTCAGCCTCGTAATCTTTCCTAGTTTGATGTGTGTGAGAGACAGCTCTTTTTACTAAATGGAATCATCTGTCTTGTTCACCAAAGTGCCTCCAGCTCATAGGAGAACACCTACCGTGAAGACGCTCCCTGCTTTTTGATTGGCCAACAGCAACGGTCCCCTGGATCCCCTCCTATAAACTTCCCTTCACATTCACTGGGAAAGGTACACATGCTTTTGAGAGTCTTGCTTCTATTTAACTGTTTCTGAAGGATCCTCCTGGCTCAGGGGGTTAAGCATTGGGCCACTGCTGAATGTTCGGTGGTTCAAATCCACCAGCTGCTCCATGGGAGGAACGTGAGGCTGTCTGTTCCTGCCAAGAAGAGCCACCGATTCAGAAACCCCAAGAAGGAGCTCTACTCTGTTTGGCAGGGTCTCTAGGAGTGTAAATCCATTCGATGAGAGTGGGGCTCGTTGGTTGAAGGGACTTGGGAGAAAAAGGAAACCTCTTAAAGACTAAATTTTGCCTCCTTGCTTATCATTCATCAGAATCGTGGCTCTCAGACTTCCATGGGCCTTAGTATTGCCCGGAGGGCTCGTTGAAAAATGACCGGTTTAAGAAGTTTAAGGTGGGGTCCAAGAACTTATATTTCCCATAAGTTCCTAGGCGATGCTGACACTCCTGCTTTGGGAACCACGTTTTGGTAGACATTGTAGCTGAGTAACATTTAATCCAAACGTTCTGTGTGGTGTGCCCTTAAAAGGACTAAAGGCAAAATCTGCAAAGTCACTCCTAGAGGGATGGTGAAAGGTAAAAGTCACACCCCACTGGACTTGGCCGAGGCAGGCAACAAAAGCTGGAGTCCCGGGTCCCTAGAATGAATGCTCAACATGATTACAGAGACAGTCTTAGTTCAACAAGAACGTGCTTGGCCCTCATTGGGAAGTTTTCACAAATCTCCCATGAGCCTTCACAACATGGTTTTCTCTTTGTCCAGACACACTCAATTCTGAGACTTCTCGAAGTCCCTGTTCCCCTTCTCGGTCTCCTCCTTCATCATTGTTATCATCATCATTAGCACCACCACCAAACATTCATCATCATCAAACATTGATTTGATTCAAATGCAGAACTGACCAAGTCATGGTATCATGATAAAGGTCCCATCGACTGCCATCGGGGCTGTTTGTGGTTGTTATTCGGGGCCATCAGATTAGTTCCAAATCCTAGCAACACCATTTGCAACAGGATAAAACACTGCCCAGCCCTATGCCGTCCTCACAATGGTCATGTTTGAGCCTCTTCTTGTAGCTACTGTGTCAGTCCATCTCATTGAGGGTCTTCCTCTTTTTTTTTTTTTGCTGCCCTCCTACTTTACCAAGCATGATGTTTTCTCCCAATTACTGGCCTCCCCTGGTGGAGTAGTGGTTACACATTGGGTTGGTCCAGTCGTGACGAATTTTGTTTTCGTTATATTGAATTGTAATCCACACTGAAGGCTACAATCCTTGATCTTCAGCAAGTGCTTCGAGTCCTCGATTTTAGCAAGCAATCTTGTATCATCTGCATATTGATGGTTGTTAATAAGACTTCCTCTAGTCCTGATGATGTTTTCTTTCTTAGATAGCCCTGTTTCTTGGCTACTTGCTCAGCAGACAGATGAACAGGTATGATGAAAGGATACAACCCCGACACACGCTTTATCTGATTTTAAACCACTCAATTTATCCTTGTTCTGTTCTAATGACCGTCTTGGCTCCATTTACAGTTTCTGTACAAGCCAATGAGTGTTCTAAAAATTTCATTCTTTGAAGATTTATCCATGGTTTGTTATGATCCACACAGCTGAATGTATTTGCATAGTCAATAAAAGCTAAGTAAACAACTCTCTACGATGTTCTGTTTTGTGTCCAAATCCATTTGACACCAGCAATGATATCCCTCGTGACATTCTCTCTTCTGAATCCACCTTGAATTCCTGGCAGCTCCCTGTCCACGTCCGGCTGCAAGTGTTGCTGAATGATCGTTATCCCTAGCTTTAGGGGGGTGGTGGGTAAATGTGAATAGTAGTTGTATTAAAACTGAATTTCCATGTACGTGTACAGGTATTATCTTGTCAGAGATAGTCTTGTACTTTAAGATGGCTATTGAAATTTATTTTTGGACAATGCATGAGATGTCATTCCTCCTTCATTTGTCATTTCTGGTGTAGTAAACCATATGATTGTCTAATTAAAATGGCAAACACCACCCTATTATAGCTCATGCATGCCTAGGATATCACTCTTTAGTGTTTCATTTAATTTTTGGTCAATTTTCCTAGACCTCTCTGGCGTCTGTTCCATGTTCCGATTACTATCAGGGGCTTGCAGCTTTCTTCTCACTTTGAGCCATGTCTCCTTAGGGAGTGAAGGTCCTGAAGGCTTCCCTCCATCCATACCATTGGGTGGGCTTTGCTTTAAGGAGGCAGCTCATCCTCAGTCATACTTTGAGGGCCTTCTCCCCTGAGGGGCTCACCTGCCAGCGCTGTATTTCAGCACGTCCTGTTGCTCTTCGTCAGATTTTCAGGATTTCTGGGAATGCTCTGCGGCTATTCCCAATGGCTTCAGTGCCATTGCGTCTGCCCCATTCCTTCTTGACCATTTGTTCATAGTCTGGAAGCTTCTCTGAAAACTACTCAGTTTGGGTGCCTCTGATGGTATTTGAAATAAGGGTAACATAGCTTCCAGCATCACAACGATCCAGCCAGCCACCACAGTATATGGCAAACCGAGATAGTTCATGTTTATTGTGCCAACCTGACCGATAAATACATGTGGGGTTAATTGAAGGGCGGAGGGATAAATGGCTCGGCGAGGCTTGCCTATCGAGTTCTCGTGTTTCTTGCTTTGTGATGGTCAGACCAGGGTGCAGCTGCCTTAGCCAGTTCCCTACTTCAGCCGGCAAGGCTCACTTCCTGCAAGACATCCCCTAGGAGAAGCCGCATGGACCTACCCCAATGCAGCCCTGGGTGCTGGAGCAGCCGTGTGGAGACCCCTGCTAGTGCTGAGATGCTTCCACGTTCACTGATTTGGCTTTCCTCCTGCAGTCGGAGTCATGTGTGTGTTTTGTGAGATGGAGGAAGACTTTGTAGATCGATGTCGGACATATGGGCTAATGTTGGACTTGTGGGCTTGGACAGCAGTGGGTTGGGATGTTTTCTTGATGTGCACTTACCTTTTATATAAAACTCTCTCTTATACATATGAGTTTCTGTGGCTTTGTTTCTCTAAAGTACCCAGACTTACACACCAACTGACCGACAAGTGATGCCTTTTTGACTCACTGGGACCCCATGGAGCTACCATTTACTGAGAACTAGCTACCGAATACTTCCTGGCATTATCTTATTGAATCCTTATGGAACTCCAGGAAATAGACCCCTCTGATATAAATATCCATTCTATCCCTGAGGCTCAGAAATTATTCAAAGAGTATAGGATAGAGTGGGGGCTGAAGTCCAAGTCTTTCCAACTCGAATGGCTCATTCTTTGCTACTTGCACACACCAGACTTCTGTGAGTCTTTAGTTTCAGCCTTCATCCACCAAATATGTCCTGCGCACTTCGCTGCCAAGTGCTATGATGTGGGCAAAGAAGTCAGCTCAAATCCCGATGGCAATGATGCACGTAATCGACCCTTTGCTGTCTACTGCTGTAAAGATTCACAGTCTCACAAACCCACAGGGGCAGTTCTACTCTGTTCTAGAGGGTCCCGAGGAGTTGGAATTGACTAGCTGACCACGAGTCCTCTCCTTTTGTGTAGAAGGCAATCCTTTATCCCTTCTCTGAGGGTTGCCGTGAAGATGAGAGACATCTGTGCCTGGTATGCATACAGTGGGTGCTGAATAAATGCTGGCTTCGGATCTCTTTTACCCTCTGCCATAACAGAAACACCAGCAGACAACTTGAACAGACAGAGTGTATTTTCTCCGTTTGGTGGCGAGCAGGCTGGATTCAGGGGCCGGACCCTAGGGGAAGATTTTCCTCCTACTGTCAGCTCTGGGTTAAGGGCCTTGTCTCTGGTTTCTGTTTCCCAAATCCTTGGAGGTTTCCCTGTGGCTTGGCATCAATCTGCCCCACTTCTGCCTGTGTGCCTGTTTGATTTCCTTTATATCTCAAAAGCGATGCACTCAAGATCCGGCCTCATTAACATAGCAAAGACAGCCCATTCCTAAATGGGATCATTACCACAGAGGGGACATAATTCACTCCATGTCACCTCCAAAGAGTCTTTTCACAAATGCAGGAAAGAAACATTCGAGCCAATTCCAAGCTCATCCTCCTAGAAAGAAGCGTTAGGCCAGCCTTTACCTCCAGGCCCTGACACCATAGTAGCCCATCTAAGCAAATGTTTAACGTTTCTGGGTTTTGTGGAGAAGGCTTAGATTCTGTCTCTCTTGTATGCCTCCCCATCCTGTCCCATCTCCTGTGTCCCTCCCCATGTTAGCCAATATCTCAGAGTACACGGGCGTCTCGACAAGCCAAAGCACTGGGCGATTCCTTTAAGAAGCGCTGTGCAGGTTTGAGGGATGGAGAATGAAGGGACTGGGCACCTGGTGTGATGCAAAGGGGAAGAATCGAAATGTGTCACGGGGGAGGGTGCGTTTGCACAGGCAACGAGGGAACAGTAAGTACAAGTCTACCTACGAGTGTTTTCCTGCAACTCTCTGGAACCTTTGAAGAACCTGGAGCAGACGAGTGTGCATTTTAGGAACCTGGGCTTCTGTCTGTCGTTTGCATCTTGGAAGGCTTCACGTCCATCTTTCTTGCTTGGGCTGCTCATTGCTTTTTCAGTCTCAATTTTCATTGTCTCCGGCCCCCACCCCCCCCACTACCCCCAGAAGAAAGTTTGACTCTGTAACGTAAGTGGTGCATTGACGCCCAGCTTGGAAATCTCTTCAGGGCAGACAGCACTGTTCAGCAGGAAGATGTCAAAGAGAGCTTGCATGTTTCTTTCCACAAACTTAAGGGCAGCAGCACCTGGATCCCAGTGCGAGCAGGTCTAGCAGGCATCTAACCTCGGTGCAGAGGATCCATGCGGCGCTCCCATCTGAAGACTGTGGTGGACCAAGAGCTCTATTTCTATTTCTTTCTTTTTAAAAAAGTTCTATTTCTCATCAGTGTGCCAAAGTTTCCATATCTGTGGACAGGGGACCATGACAAAGAACCCACACACTCACCATGGGTTGTTTTGGTGGGGAGCATTCATTGAGATAAAACTTAAAGGTTCTTAGTGTGATGTCGGGAGCATCTTTGTGTGTTATAAACAGGAGCCACAATTTCCTGCCATCAAATGTTTTCTTTTGAAAGGGTCTGGAGTGGTTGTAGCAGCGTGGGGAATGGGGGTTCCTACAGACCTGGCTCCATCGTTTCCTTTGGGTGTCTCTAGGACAGGGGTGGGGAACCTCCTTTTTCTGCCAGGGACCATTTGGATATGTATAACATCACGCATAGGTCATCCTGGTCAAAAATTTAATAAACTCACCCCTAACGTGGTGGCTGTTAGTGCTTCTCTTTGGTGCTGTTAGCGGCTATCGATGATTTCAGGGGCCTCATATGGCCTGAGGGCCTCCTGTTCCCCAGCCCTGCTCTGGACTTTCATTTTTCTCTCTCAGAGACTCTGTTTCCTACTAATTTGACATGGCAGAGAAGTGAGGAAGAAGAAGGGCAGGAGTTTTTCAGGCCCAAAGAGAGAGTGTATAATACAAGCCAAATCCATGGTCACTGAGTAGATTCTAACTCATGGTGACTATAGGATAGAAGGGAATTGACTCTTTGAGTTTCCTGGGCTATAGACAAGTCTGTACAGAAATCGACTCCCACAGTTTTCTTTGGCAGTGCAGTTGGTAGGTTTTGGTTTGCAACCAAGCCTTTAAACACCACGTCACCAGGCCTCTAGTGTACAGTATACTCTATGTAGCAGTCTCTCTGTGTGTGTATCTACACATGCATATATATACACAGACATACATATATACACACACATACAGACAGACACACATACACACAGAGAGCATCCTACATAGGATATAGTATACTCTGTATAAGAGCCCTGGTGACAGAGTGGTTAAAAACTTTGGTTGCAAACCAGAACTCATCAACTGCTCTGTGGAAGAAAAATGTGGTAGTCTACTTTCATAAAGACTTATGACTATATATACATACACACATATATCATAATGTCTAATATGTCCTAAGGAGCTCTGGTGGTATAGTGGGTTATGTGCTGGGCTGGTAACTGCAGTGCCAGGAGTTTGAAACTAGCAGCCACTGCTCTTTGGAAGAAAGAGGAGAGGCTTTGCTCCCATAAAGGTTAATAGTCTCAGAAACCTGCAGGGGAAATTCTACTCTCCCGTGTATGGTTGATATGAGTCAGAATTGACTTCAGAGCCCCGAGTTTGAGTATCTAGGATATCCTATTTTATGTATTACCTATTCACCACATAATATGTATTATAATATATGTATCTTTCATAGATACTCTATTACATATAGCATATTTTATAGTATATATACACTAAGAGCAGGCTCCAAAACATTTGTGAAAAAATGGAATTAAAAGATGATAGAATTTTTCCATGAACTTTTAAAGTCCCCTTGTATTCATATAATATATACTTTACAATATACCAGATGTTATACAGTAGTTTTGAAAATTTCTTGTGAACTGTAAAAGTCATAGTTAATACTCACAGCCCATTGAGTTGATTCTAACTCTTAGTGGCCCTGTGGGATAAAGTTTAACTGCTCCTGGGGCTTTTCAAGATTGTCACTCTTAACGGGAGTAGACAGTTTTCTCTTTCTCTTGTGACGTGGCTCATGGATTTGAACAGCTGACCCTTGCTGTTAGCAGGCAAATGTGTCACCCACGACACCACTCGGGCTCCTTCCTACTTAATAGAAGATGTAATTATTTACATGGGAGCTCTGGTAATGTGACCGGTAAGTTCAGCTGTTAATGGAAAGGTTGACGATTTGAACCTACTCCACTGCTCCATGGGAAAAAGACTAGTTGATCTACTCCCGTAAAGATTACAGCCTAGGTGCCTGGCTAT
>NW_022103901.1:26175993-26176916 GCF_000313985.2 Echinops telfairi
GGTGCCAGTCCTGAGGCGATTGTATTAGAGGACCAGCATGGAAATCCGAGAGAGGGAGCAGGCTGGGGAGTCAGGCACTTGGAGAGGCCCGGCATCCGCTGCTCTCGCCCCGAGCCTCCCAGGTTTGTCACAAAGGAAAGCTGTCTGTCCCTCGGCCCTCCCGCTCCTGTCAAGTCCAGTCAGAGGGATATGAGGATTAGGTCCCTAATCCTTAGACACACTCTGTTTCCATGGGACAGCAAGTATTCCTGGCAGCCGAGGTCAGTACCTTTCACTGTTGTTGACAAATCTAGACCCAGATCCGAGTTATGACTGTGTGTTTTGTTGCCTGGAGCCTCGCATCATGTGCGCAGCACTCACCACCACAAGCCCTTTCATTTACGCCTTTGACCCGGTCTTCTGTGAAGTTGTGAATGGACCATCCTTCACTGGATGGCCTTTACCAGGAAGTGATTAGCAAAGCAAATCCCATTCTCAGTTGTGCACAATTCCTCAAAGGTCCACTTCAAGGACTGGGCTGCTGCTGCCAGTCACTTGCTTAGAGCATTTGTCACTGTGACAGTTACATAATCTCTTGTCAACTTGTGAAGGGGTGGAGTCTAGCCTGTCAATCAGGTTGCAGCTCGATGACCTCATTTAGAGGTGCTAAGGAGATAAATAGCTCACTGGAGGCCAGATACACAGACACTCCCGCTGACAAGACACATGGAGCTATGCTAGAGCCCTGGATCTGGAGGAACTATAGGGAGACCCCTACTAACACTGAGATACTTCCACCACCACTGGTTTCACAAGACTTTCCACCCATTGGCCTGTGATCTTGCTGCATTCGGCGTCATTGCATGTGTTTTGTAAGTCCAAAGAGGAATTTATAGATTGGTTATGGACATATGGACTAATATTGGACTTATGGACTTGATCTG
>NW_022103901.1:26177870-26186806 GCF_000313985.2 Echinops telfairi
TTTCTTATACACATAGGAGTATCTATGAATTTGTTTCTCTAGGCAACCCAGACTAACACAGTTGCTTTAGCTAAGTAGCCCAGGCTGGCAAAGTCAAGGCTGTTGGGGGGAAAAAAGATAAAACATAAAGCAGAGAGATATTGTGAGTGTTTGGTGGGGAATATTTCAAAACCAAACCAAATGAAATCTGTTAGTGTCAAGTGAGTTCTAATGCACGGTGACCTGGCATGTCACAGCATCTGATAAAAGTGACCAGATGATTGTCAGGCCTGTCGAATCTGACACACATTCAAAGTGGCATAGTCGTCTCCATTGTTTTATTTTTTTTGAGCCGCATACTGCTGTTCTGCCTCTGCCTGGCAAGAGATTTGGTCGCTATGCAACATGATAAATGGAGAGAAAATCGAAACTGCCAAGGATTTAATTTTGCTGGGCCCACAAGCGATTCTCATGGAAACAGCAGCCAAGAAATCAAATGGCAGATCACATTGGGCAGATCTGCTGCACAAGACCTCTTTAATGTGCTGAAGAGCAAGGATGTAACTTTGAGGACCATGGTTTTCCTGTTCCAAGCCTTTGTATTTTCCATGGCCTCATATGCTCTTGAATGTTGGACAAAGAATAGGGAAGACTATGGAAGAATTGATGTACCGTATATACTCGAGTATAAGCCAACCCAAATATCAGCCGAGGTAACTAATTGTGCCACAAAAACGACATAGAAAATGTGCTGAAAAACTAGGTGTATACATGAGTATTTATGGTATTTGAATTACAGTGTTGATGAAGAACATTGAAAGTACTGCTAGAAGAACAAACCAACATGGCGTGGAAGAAATACATCCAGAATGCTCCTGAGAATCAAGGATGGTAAGACTTCACCTCACAACTTTTGACACATTATCAGGAGAGACCCGTGCCTGGAAAAGGACAGCATACTTGATGAAGTAGAGGGCCAGCAGGAAAGAAAGAAAGAAAACGATGACTCTTCATGGGGTAGATCAGCGCAGTGGCTCCAACAATGGGCTCCAATACAACAGCCATTGTGATGATGGAGCAGGACTGGGTGGCTATGAGTCAGAACTGATTCGATGGCATCTAACAACAACAACAGCAGCAGCAACGGTAATTCTGTTTTTAACTTTTTCAAGGAACTGCCAACCTTTTCCCCCCAGAGAAGCTGTAACTTTTACAGTTCCATCAACAATGGATGAAAGTTCTTATTTCTCCACATCCTGGCCGACAGTTACTGCTTCTCATTTCTGAAGCCATAGCCGTTCTGATGGGTATGAAGGGATGACTCACGATGCTTTTGATCTGCAACTCGCTAAGACTAATGATGTTCAATGTTTATGCTTGCTGAGGTTTTGCATTTCTTCAGTAAAATGTCTCTTAATTCTTTTGCCCAGTTTTGGATTGGGTTGTTTATCTTTTTGTTGTGAATTTGTAAGCGTGGTTTACATAGCCTGGATATTAAACCCTTATCTCATATATAGTTTTCTCATTTTTTCCCCAACCTATCGATTGTTTCCTCAACTTGGGCCTGTTGCTTTCACAAACCGAACCACAAGAAGGAGAGAGGTGTTCCGTCCAGTCCCAAGGCAATATAAGCAAGAAGGAAGGAGAATGGAAAAGGAAGAAAGGATGGAAAAGGATGATTTATGCGTGAACTCAAATGAGGTGGACTTAGGAGGAGTGATAAAAACAGCAAAGGGGAGAGTCAGATATAAATGTGTGATTCATTCTTTAATTGAGTCCGTATTGGACGCTAGGTACTGAATGAGATCCTCGGGACACTGAGATGACTGTAGGGTCAAGGGTCATCATAACAATTATATAAGGAGCCTTCTAAAAGCTCACGGAACCCAAACAAGCAACCATTTTGATGCGAACGAGAGGGGTCGGAATGGAGACCCAAAGCCCATCTATAGACAATTGGACATCCCCTCACAGAAGGATCACAAGGAAGGGGTGAGGTAGCCAGGGTGCAGTATAGCACCGACAAAACACACAGCATTCCTCTAGTTCTCACCCCCCATTATCATGACCCCAGTTCTATCTTACAAAATCTGGCTAGACCAGAGCATGTACACTGGTACAGGTAAGAGCTCTCAACACATGGAGTCCAGGACAGATAAACCCCTCAGGACCAATAATGAGAGTAGCGATACCATGAGGGTTGGGGGAAGGTGGTGGGAAAAGGGGGAGAAAGGGGAATGGATCACAGTGATTGATGTATAATGCCCACCCCCTCCCAGGGGGACGAACAACAGAAACATGAGTGAAGGGAGACAGTGGATGGTGTAAAATATGAAAATAAAAATAATTTATAAGTTATCAAGGGTTCACGAGGGTGGGACAGTGGGGGAGGAAGGGGAAAAAAGAGGAGCTGATACCAAGGGTTCAAGTAAAAAGAAAATGTTTTGGAAATGGTGATGGCAATATATGTACAAATGTGCTTGATACAATTGGTGGATGGATTGTTGTAAAATCTGTGAAAACCCCCAATAAAATGCTGTATTAAAATAAAAAACAAACACCCCCTCCCCCAAACAAACCCAACCAAATAACCCCCGTCCCCCAAACCAAACCAAAACAAAAAAGCTCCTGGAGAAGAAGAAAGAACTGAAATCAACATATTAATCCAACATCTCCAGCAACTAGAACAATAGCGGAAAAATAAATCTTCAGCCATCAGAAGAACAGAAATAACAAAGATAAAAGCAGGAAACAGGAAAACCACAGAAAAAATCAAGAGAAGCTGGTTCTTTGAAAGAGTAAGCAAACGTGACAATCCACTGGCAAACCTACCAAAGGAAAAGAAGAAGATGCAAGTATCACAAATAAGACATAAAATGGCCAACATCACAACAGAACCAACTGAAATAAAAATGGTAATAACACAATACTATGAAGGACTGACTTCTGACAAATTGGGAAACCTAGAAGAAATGTACACTTTCTAGAAACATACTATCTACCTTTGCTAACACTCAAAAAAAGTTCAATGCCATTGAGTCGGTTCTGACTTACAGTCAGTCCATAGAACAGGGTAGAAGTGCTCCTGGGTGTTTCTGAGACTAACTTTTTATGAGAGTAGAAGGTCTCGTTTCAAATTGCTGAACATATAAGAGCTACATCACCACACAGACTGATATAAAACACCCGAACAGACTGATCACAAAGAAGAACGTGATCTGGTCAAAACACTCCAACAAAAAAATGTCCAAAGACAAAATAGATGATTGGGACCTATTACAAATAAAATACGTATGCCCATCAAAAGCTTTTCTCAAGAGTCCATGGGTTGGGGAAAAAAAACAAACTTTAGCAATGGCACAATGGACAAGGGACTACTTACTAAAATCTGCCCCGTTTTGCAACACCTCAATCAGAAGAAATCGAATAGATTTCGACCCTGTCCTTTTGAGGTACACAACATCCTTCAGAGGCCATTCCAGAAGGGTTAGATGTGGAAGCCTCTTTAAGTCACCTAGGTCTTACCTCAAACTCACCTGTGGCATATGTAAGGAATACATTCCCTTGGACTTCCAGATCTCTTGATTGGAGGGTGCTCAGTGAATGATGGGGTGGGACTACCATGTATTTACTATTTTTTAAATGCCTTCCTTGCTTTCTTATAACTTGTATTAATCTTGCAGGTATGGTTCTGCCTTTGTTAATGAGTGTTATTGAAAGCTTTGCCCCATCCTCAACCCCCATTGTTTGCATAAATAGTGTCTAGTCACTAAATAGTTTTATTTGTATAACTGAACAATTCATGTATTGTGGTCTGAAGCTGGCCTACATGTGGATAACTTCCTTTTCATAACAGTATTTTAAATTCTATACTATTGGCTAAATTAATGACATTAGATGATTTACAGTGTTCTCTATCATAAAATGATAATGATGTCTTCTAAGTAAACCAGAGACATATATAAACCATACTTGTATGAATGGGTTTTGGATTCGAATTTAATTCTAGCCCCTGTCTAAGAACGATTAGTTCTTATGACATGATTGTGCTCGATGCTTTCATGAAGAGATCAATGAAGATATGTATATGTAGTTATATAATCTGTTGTCAATTTGAGAGGATTTCGAGTGAAGGGGTAGAGTCTAGGGTGTCAATCATTGTATGGCCAATGAGGCCTCTGTGTGGGCATGGCCTCTCCCAGAGCATTCTGGGCATTCCTGTATTTTTCCTCCCTGGAGGCGGGGGAGACACTCTCAGCTCACACCCTGGGAGACATAGCAGCTAACAAGACACATGGAACTACTCTAGTGCCCTGAGCAGGAGAAGCCATGTGGAGACCCTGGCAGCACTGAGATGCTGACAACACCACTGGATCAACAAGACTTCCCACCCACTGGCTTTTGATCTTCCTGCAGTCAGCATCATGGCATGTGTTTCGTGTGTCTGAAGAGGACTTTATAAATTGGTATGGAACATATGGGCTAATATTGGACTTATGGACTTGACCTGGACTGAGCTGTGATGTTTTCTCAATCTTCAACTGCTCTTGTATAGAAACCTCTTTCTTATGCACATATGTGTGTTTATGAATTTGTTTCTCTAGTCTCCCCAGACTAACACAATCTGGGTGCTATAGCAAAGCGTGTTGAAGAAATCAGATGGTTCCTGGCTCTCAGAATGAATACTGTCTGGGATCTTAAACACTTGTCTTCAAATAAACAGCCATCTAAGTGAGGTGTCAACTAAGTCCACACAGAAGGAGCACACGGGCTTGTGTGATCCAAGGATTTTAATATCTTAAAATTTGAATGTTTTAAAATCCAGGTCCAAAGGAGGAATAGTTTCAGAGCTTAAATTGTGAAAAACTAGTTTACAGAAGGCTATGGATGCCAGTGGAAGCCGCACATCCATTTGCAGGGTCCCTACTTAGAATAAGCTCTGGTGAATCCCCTCTGAGCAGAGTGGAGGGATATGAACAGCCTTTCCCTCAGACTGAGTGTGTTGTAGAGTAGATTCTAGCCGATGCAGTTAGGTTAAAATGTAACACCTTATCATTTGATCTCTCTTATGACCCAATTTAAAGTTGTTTCAGTTTTTAATATTTTCTGCTTTCTTTTCAACTGAGGTTTTCCTATGTTTTATCTAGTTATTGTCTGTTTGCTTCCTGTTTGTGTTTTATATGATTTTCTGGATATGAAATCCAGGATAGGTAAATCTATCGAGACAGTAACTAGATTGATAATTGCCTTGGGGCATGGCATGGGAGGATGGAGGGAAATAGGGAACTAACAATGAGTATGATAAGAAAATGGTCTGCTATTGATTGAGGTGATGATTGCACATATCTTCTTAATATGATTGAATGATTAAGTTGTATGATAGGTGAAGTATATGCCAATAAAACTATTTGTTAAAAAGTCTAAGGCTAGATGGCTTCAATAGGGAATTCTCCCCAATAGTCAGAGAAGAGCTAACACCAATTCTACTCAAACAATTTCAGAATATAGAAAAGGAAGGCAAACTCCTGAGTTCATTTTATGAAGTACGCATAACCTTGGTATTAGAACTAGGCAAAGACATGACCAGAATAGAAAATTATGATACAACAGTTAGATGTTGGGCTGTGATGTGCAAGGTCAGCAGTTGGAAACCACGAGCTGCCCCTCGGGAGAAAGATGAGGCTCTCTACTCCTGAAAAGAGCGACAGTCTCAGAAACCCACAGGAGCAGTTTCACCCTGTTCTATAGGGTCACCACGCGTCAGAATCAACCCAATGGCAGTGAACTTGGCTTTGGTTTATCCCCTATGGACATGAATGCCAAAATGCTGAGCAAAATTCTAGCCAATAGAATCCAGCAAAATATCAAACTAAACTAAACAAAAAATAAATTATGAGCAAGTGGGGTTCAACCCAAGGAAGCAAGGATGCTTCAAAATTAGAAAAGTAATCAATATAATTCATAATCCTATCTTATCAATTGATGCAGAAAAGGCATTTGACACAATCTAACACCATTCCTGATAAAAACACTCAGCAAAATCGGAATAGAATGGAAATTCTGTAACTTAAAAATACATCAGACAAACACCAATGGTCAACATCTCGCTCAATGGGGAGAAACTATAAGCATTCCCCCTGTAAATGGAAATGAGACAAGGGTGCTCCTTGTTACCATTCTTATTTAACATTGTGTGGGGAATCTTAGCCAGGACTATTAGACATTCGCTACAAAAATAATGGAAGGCATCCAAATCAGTAAATAAGAAGCAAAACTCCCTATTTGCAGAGGATATGATTCTGTACATAGAAGACCCCAAAGGCTCATCAAGAGAACTGTCAGAACTAATGGAAAGATCCAGCAATGTGGCAGGGCACACGGCCAGCTCATAAAATCCAGTGGGTTCTTGCTTACAACAAAATCAGCTCTTACAAGGAAACCAAGAAAATACCGTAATTCACAATGACCACTCCCAAGTTAAAATGCTTGGGGACAAACCTAAGCAGAGAAACAAAAGACTTGTACAACGAAACCCACAATGTACTACTCCAAGAAACCAACAGAGACCTACATAAGTGGAACATATTTCATGGTCATGTACAGAAAGACATAACATTGCGAAAATATCACTACTACCCGAAAGTGGTCTTTAAATAGAATGCAATTCTGATCCACATCGAAGCATTCTTTAAAGAGATGGAAAAACCAATCACCAACTTTATAAGGACAGGAAAGAGACCGAGGAAGGTAAGACACTACTAAAGAGGACAAAGGAGGAGGCCTCTCAGTTCCCAATCTCAACATCTACTACCAGGCACAATAGTCAAAACAGCCTGGTACTGGGACAACGAGAGACGCAGAGAACCACGAAATAGAATAAAGAACCCAGACATAAACACATCTGCCTACAGATAACTAATTAAAAAATAATTTTATTGGCGGCTGTTATAACAATCCATGCATCAATTATATCAAGTACATTTGTACATATGTACATCATTTTCTAAACATTTTCTTTGTGTTTGAGATGTTGAGGAGGTATTAGCTCCTCTTTTTTCCCCTCCTTCCCCCACCCTCCCACCCTCATGAGCCCTTGATAAGTTATAAATTATTATTATTTTCATATCTTACACCGACCGCGGCCTCCCTTCACCCATGCTTCTATCGTCCTTCCCCTTTGTGTGTGTGTGGTTGTTATACGTCAATCATTGTGATCACTTCCTTCTTTTCTCCCCCTTCTCCCCCCACCTTCCCTCTATCCTCTTGGGATGACTACTCCCATGTCTGTTCCTGAGGGGTCAGATAACTAATTTTTGATGAAGAAAACAAGGAAACTGTGAAACACCTAATGACAGTAAATGGGGAAAATGATAGTCCCTTAACAAGCAGTTCTGGCCAAATTGGATTTCCATTCACAGAAAAATCAATCAGGACCCACCCCTCAGTCCATATACAAAAATGAGCCCCAGGTGAATTAGAGCCCTAAATGTAAACCCTCAAATGATAAAGGTCATCAGTGGAAAAATAGGACAGATTTGTTGTTGTTAGATACTATTGAGTGGGTTTTGGCTCACGGCAGTAACCCTGTGCACAACACTATGCACAACAGAACACAATACTGCCCGGTCCTTCACATCTCACCATTATTGTTATGTGAGCCCATTGTTGAGAGAGACAAACTTAGGGTCCTTAAAAATACGGCATAAGCACACCATCAAACATCGTGGAGAATGCGCATACAGAAGACAGATAGGTCACAGAGACACCCAGAGAATAAGACACTTTAGATCAAAAGATTTCACCAAAAGAGTAAAAAGAAAACCCACATACTAAGGCCCCCCCCCCCAATGGGGACATATTAGACAAGGGAGTAATTTCTAACATCTATTGAAAATTTCAACAAGAAAGACACCATTCATTCAATTTAAAAATGGCCAGAGGACATGAACAGTTTATGAACGAAGACATTCAGGTGGCGAACAAACATGAAGACAGGCCATCTGAGAGAGACAAATCAAAATAAAAACGAGATACCACCTCACCCCCGCTTTCACAGCAGAGCTCCAAGAAGCAGAGAACAGCGCGTGTTTGGGGGGCAGTGGAGGAGAGATTGGAACCCTCTTGTGCTCCTGTGGGCTGTGGAGCGGTACCCTGCTGCGGAAAGCGATAGACTAGTGTTTCCTCAAACAATCGGCAATAGAAATTCCATTCGACCCAGCACTAGCACTACTTGATACATACCCTAAAGAAATAAAGGGTGTGTTTATTGCCGTAGTAGTCACAATAACAAGAAGATAGAAATGACCTACATGCCCCGCAGTGGGAGAATGGATAAATAAACTTGGGGACACACACAATGGAGTACTTCACATTGGAAAAGAAGAGTGACGAGACCGTGAACCACCTCGGGACCCGAATGGGTTTGAAGGGGATTATGCCGAGTGCAGTTGGACATGCACAAAAGGAACTAGGGTGTAAGGAGACCATGGTTATGAAAAAGAATCAAGGTAAAGTTTTCTATGGCAACAACGCAGCCTTTGGTGGCCACAAGGAATGGGAGGGGAGGGAGGAAGAGGGGGAGTGTTGGGCTGGGAGGTAGACAAGTGATCCCCGAGTGCTGCAGAAGTTCATGTCTACCCGAGGGAGATGATGGGAAAGAAAGGGAGGGGGAACCAGGGCAGGCCTTTGGGAGCTTTGACGAGCTACTGAATTTGCTGAATGCAAAAATGACGATCTGATAGATAGACCCCCATCATATTCACATTCACATTCACATTCACATTCACCAATTAAAAAAAAACTCATGGAGAAATTCCATTATCTTTTCACTCCATTTTTTTTCATTTTTGGTTAAAGATGTGGAAGCGAATAATGAAAGTAAAGTATAAGTTATAGACGAATTATTTTCATATGTTGTCCTCTGTCACCCTTCACCCACTTTTCTGTTGTTTGTCCCC
>NW_022103901.1:26187175-26201090 GCF_000313985.2 Echinops telfairi
AGCATTAAAGAACTTGAGGAAAGTTGTATGTTTCATCGGTGCTATACTGCACCCTGACTGGCTTGTCTCTTCCTTGTGACCCTACTATAAGGGGATGTTCAATTGTCTACAGATGGGCTTTGGGTCTCCACTTCTCGCCCCCCCCAATTCACATTGGTCATCTATAACTTATCAAGGGTTCACGAGGGAGGGAGGGGGGAGGGAGGGGGGGAATGAGGAGCTGATATCAAGGGCTCAAGTACCCAAAAAAAGGCTTTGAAAATGATGATGGCAACATATGTACAAATGTGCTTGACACATGGATGAGTGTGTGGATTGTGATAAGAGATGTAAGAGCTCCCAATAAAATTATTAAAAAAAAGAAAGAAAGAGAAATTGCAACAGCCAAGGACTTAATAGTGGAAGGTATGACAGTAGATTCTCACGGATTTGGTGCTTAAAGGATACAATAAAGGGCTACCTCTTCACAGAGCAGGGGACGGCCGCCGGCTGCTGGGATCTCATTTTATCAATAACAAAAGAAGAAAGTAAAATATCACATCAATGCCAACTGCCCCAGGTTGAACACTTGCCACCTGACAAGTACTGCGCTAAGGTCTTTATGTGAGTTCTCTTGTCTGATTTCATAATAGTATTTCCTGCTCCTCCCCCTTCCCCTCCCCACTGATCAGGAAACTGAGGCTCAGAAGAGTTGAATAGCTCACCTAATGTCAGGAAGTTGGTAAAAGACAAATACTGTACTGCATTAGGAATATTCAAAAACGGGGCGGAGACAGGGCATGTTGTTACCGGTGCTAGCCTGCAGGTGGTGGCAGTATCGACCAGGGCAGCTTGGTTGCTCTGTGGGTTGTAGGTTGTATATGCCGGCTCTCCTATAATTTACTCTGTACTACTGGGGGCTGGAAGTTTGAGAACTCTATTTCCCGTGCTTCCCTGAGTGGATTTTTCTCCAGGCTCTGCCAACAGAGTGGCCTGGCAGGAAATAAGACAGTGGGAGGCAGGAAATCAGCAGCGTGTCGTTGCTGCTGTAGGGCTAGTCTAACTCCAGATCCCTTTAGGTCAGACAGAGGCTGCACCTCTGTGCGGTTCCCGCCCTGCGGAGCCCCTCATTGATAAATCAGAACCCACGGCAGCAGATTTCCCGCAGTGCAAGATGAGGTGGGGGGTCAGGAGAGTTTCTGCTCTTCCCACATCACCCCCATTTCCCTTTTGCTCCCCAGACTTTGTCTTCCAATGGCTCTTCCACCCATTTACTAAAAATCCTTATAACAACTCCTTTGTTTGAATTAGCCAGAACGATTTCTCCTTTACTTTCTGAAACATGAGCATCATAAGTCATATATCTTGGGGCGCATAGGAGAAGGAGAGCAATAAGAAATTGCCCATTTCATGTGTGAGAAAACAAACAAACAAACAAACAAACAAACAAACATTCAGTTAATTTTAATCCTATGGGCCCAGGAGGGTTTCCAAATTGTATTTATTAGTAGTATTATTTTGGTGTTTCAAACATAGCTGCTCAATAATAATTAGATACTAATTATTAGATGTCAAGCCATTTATTCTAAGGCAGCGGTTCTCAACCTTCCTGATGCCACGACCCTTGAATACAGTTCCTCATGTTGTGGTGACCCCCCAACCATAAAATTATTTTTGTTGCTACTTCATCACTGTAATTTTGCTACTGTTATGAATCCGGTGACACCAGTGAAAGGGTCACTCGTTGCCCAAAGGGGTCGCGAGTCACAGGTTGAGAATCACTGTTCTAAGACTTTTCGTGGGAATTTTGCTTTCCAATTAAAGACAGGCAGACGCGAACCATTGGCGCACGGCCTTTGTTTACCCAGAATCCAGAAACTCTGCTTCTCTCTTCCACGCTGGTCTCTCATGTGACCAGCCCTCGACTGTATGCAAGCTGCATGTCAGCACGTTCCCAGCCACACAGCCCCCAAAGAAGACGTACTTTGGACCCAAGTGCTCTTAGCGCCCGTCCTTGCCTCAGCTAACCTACTTCTTGCATCCACACTCACCCTTCTATTGAAGCCCATCAGCGCCCAGATTCTGCAGACAATATTAGGAGCGGAGAAAAAGGTCCTGCGTCTCCCGAGGTCTGCAACAGCCCCCAAGGTCTCTGTTGATGACTTTCAGTAAAACTCTTCAGTTTCTCCGCGGGGAACTTCTCTCTAAGTGACTACAATCAGGTTAGGCAGGCAGCTGAGGAAACAAGGCTAAACAATGGGCTTTCTGTTCAGGTTAGTTCATATCAGCAAGAAGCCCTAAATCTGGTTATTTTTCAGCCTTGCTTGGAGAGGCAGGAAAGAGGTGAGTCACCCTGCGGAGGAGAAAAATAGGCTGTTCTCACCAGAGACGGCACCTGTCCTAGATTTCAGGGAGGTGACTTGTCCTGGGTGGTTTCTCGGCCTCAGTGGATGGTCTGTTGATATCCTCGCAGCCCTGTGCATCTTCAGGGCAGGAGGCTGTGAATGTGAACATGGACCCTCCCTGGATGCAGACCCTCTGAACTGGCGGAGTAATCTTCAGGATTGGGTCAGCGTTTTCCACTTTCCCCCAATATGTGCTAAAGAAATACCACCTTTTATTGGCTTAAGCATATCATAATCACACAATTCACTAGTCTTTCTCATGTGGGTTCATGAGAAGAACCCCTTTCAATACTCAAGACCCAGGGAGCCCTTATCAGAGTCGGTGCTCTGAGCAAGTCGTTGCACTTCCTAGAATCCCAGTCTCTCACCTATGAAATTGAGATGGGCTTAGAGGTTCACATTTACCTCAAGGGTTGTGTTGACAATTGTACGAGATCTTAAATTCAGAGCCCTCTAGTTTGAAGCAGGCTATGGGTGACAGCGACAGCCCCAAATCCATGTTCAGGGTCCCCACGTGGATTAAGCCTCCATCGAATTCCCTCTGATCACTACCCAAGGATGTAGATAATTTTGACCTCAGGCAGAGGGCACTGGAAAGTAGATGACCTCTAGCCCTCTCCAGCCAGCCCAGGGAGGGACAGTCTCACTTAGGGGCTTGCCTGGGTGTGTCCTTGGGGGGGATCGCCATATTGGGGACAGTTCCAGGGGTTCCATATTCATGAGTCATGCCCTATCAGTTGAACAGTAACTGCCTTGGTTAGAAGCCCTGGACCAGTTTTCTAAGCTCTTCTAACGAAGCATGAATGTGTCCCGATAGTGGCCCTGTTCATGTTTCTGTAGTCCCACCTCTTGTGACTGAGAGCATTGATCTGTCACCCATCATGCATTTGTGACAGTTCCCTGATTCCATGTTTTATTTCACGAGTGTCTTGACTGAATCCTTGGGTGCCATTTTGACCTCCCTCATCAAGATGATATGTCTGTGTTTTTGTGTTGTTTTTGTCCCTTTTAAGACTTAGTAAATGTCCTCCTTAAATTATATTTGAGATTGGGGTCTCTTTTGCACCCTAAAACCAACACTAGAACTCACTGCCATTGAGACAATACTAACTCATAGTAAGGCTACAAACTACCTGTCGGGGTTTCTGAGACAGTAAATCTTTATGGGAGTAGAAAGCCTACTTTTTCTACTGAGGAGCAGCTGGTGGTTTTGAACGTGTGACTGCGTGGTTAGCAGCCTAACATACAACCAACCATGTGACTAGGGCTTCCAGCCACTCAAAAGGAGCCCTGGTGACACAGAGGATTAAGTATTGGGTTACTAATGGCAAGGTTATCAGTTTGAACTCACCCGTAACCCACGATGCCACCAGGGATCCTTTTGACTATCAGCGGGGATGATAGCACGTGCATGTTGGGTAAGGTGTAATTCTCAACTGTCTGGCGCTGGGTCTCTTCTTCAGCTATTAGAAATTGGGGGAGCCCGCTAGAAAAGCTTGAATTTCAGCCACAGTGTTCTCTTTTCTTTACGAAGGATTTGTTTTGAAGGAGCCCTGGAGGCACTGGGGATTGGGCAACGGGCTGCTAACTGCCAAGTTGGCCGTTTGAACCCACCAGCTGCCCTGTGGGAGAAAGAAAGAGACGTTTGCTCCTGTGGATACTTAGTCTTGGAAACCCCAGAGGGGATCCCGCTGAGCGGCCATCTACTCGATGACAGGGGGTTTGACCGCTGGCTTCATCATTTGTTCTGCCAGGTGACTTCCCTTCCTCATGCTGCCACAGCACCATGACGACTCCTGGGCAGCTTCGAGAAGAGAAACGAATTGTCTCCAAATCTGGAGGCTCAACCAAAGTCACTCGGCTCTCTGCCGTCATTGATTCGGATTCATAGACTCCAGGGGGCCGAGTAGAACTGCCCACAGGGGTTTCCGAGGCTGTAAGTGTTTATGAGAGTAGAGCGCCACATCTTTCTCCCACAGTGCTGCCCAACGCTTCATTCATTCTGGAGCCTGTTGAGAGGCTAGAAGCTCTGGTTATGGGTTAGGCTGCCAACTACAAGGACAGAGGTTTGAACCTCCCAGCTGCTTCCTGGGAGAAAGATGAGGTTCTCTACTCTTGGAAAGTCAAGGTAACTGTCTTTTCCGTGTGTGTGTGTGTGTGTGTGTGTGTGTGTGTCTATATTACTGTTTTTAGAAGATAATTCTCAGGAGGAATTAGGACCCACCCTATTCTTGTTAAAATCCAGACTCTGATTCAGTCAATCTGGGGTGGGGTCTGAGATACTGTGTTCTCCAGAAACTCCCAGGTCATGACCAGGCTGTTGGTCTAAAGGTCACGTTTTGAATAGCAAGAATCTAGGAACTGGGAGATCTTTCTTTGCAGCTTTCCTAATGCTATACTGTGATCTGCTTACTTGTCTCAAGGTATACTCTACCTTATATGGTCTCGTGTAATCACACAGAAGTCGCGGGATGAGTGTCAGTATGTCTTGCTGCAGGGAGAACCACAGAGCAGTAGCCCCGTGAAGCCTTCGCGCCACACCCTTAGCTGTAAACACTGCACAGCACGAATGGAAGCCGTGTCCTTGGTGAGGGCGTGCAAAGGTTTTGAGTGAAAAGTACCGAGGAAGAAAGTAAGCAGCTTTTCCCTGGTTGGAAGCCTGTGTATCCCTCTGAGCTTCAGAAAAGCTGATTGCAACTTCTCCAGAACCTCTCTGTCCTGACCCTCGAAAGCTCTTGGCAAAAATGATATGAAACCGCTTTCTTTCTTTCCATGTGTATCTGAAATCACCACTCAAAACTGAACAGTGAAAACTTTGCTGGTTGATTCCCTCCAGCCCCCACCCCTCCCCTCTCCCGCCTGCCCCCTGCCCACAGATGCATGCCGCACTTGATCTGCTTTTCAACGTTTTCTGTATTTTTGTTTTGTTTTGTTTTTGATTGGCCATATTAGGGCTTATCTCAGAGGTGTTATGTCATTGGGGTCACCCTATTGGAGCGGTGTTCTATGTTTTACTGTTTCTTGGTATATAAAACCCAGGACTGATGAACCTATAGGGACAGCAGGTCAAATAAGGGCTTGGGGGCAGTGGGAGGTGCATAGTGGTGGTGGGGTGAAAGGGAGATGATGTCAAGGAGTCCAGGAAGAAAAAGAATGTTTGGAAACTGATTGTGGGAGCAAATGTACAATACTGCTTGACATGATGGAACTATGGAATGATATGATATATGTATTAATTCCAAACTAATAATGTATATAAAAAATAAAATTAAAACCCCCCCGAACTTTCACTAATACTTTTTTTTAAAGCAGCAAACAAATTCAACCCAACCCCATGATGTCGAATCCAACTTATAGTCGCCCAGTAAGACAGTGCAGACTGCTCCATAGGGTTTCTGAGGGTGCACATCTTTTTATAAAGAAGCAGAGAGACTCATCTTCTACCATGCAGCGGCTGGTGGGTTTGAACTGCTGGCCTATCAGTTAGCAGCCCAATGCTTAACATATGCACCAGCAGGTCTCATTGATTCCGCTATTATTTCCTTATCTGTTCAGATTTATAAAGCCAAGTTTGACAAAAAGAAAAAGAAAAAAAGAAAAGTCTGCAGACTCCGACAGTGGGTATGTAATGATTTTATTTGTTACCAATTTTATTCTCCAGGCTCATATTGAAGCCTGTCTTCTGCTACTCATGTAGAGGGGCAAGTGTCCTTCACTAGTTTAGCATCCATGCACTTCCTCTTGCCACTGTCTCCCATAGCAGTCAGGTGACATGTTGAGTCAACTCTTCGATACGAAGGAATCCATGGTCAAAGCACTGTGTGACTCGAAGCAGAAACAAGCCCATGCACTGAGAGACATCACGTATTTATTGCGGCTTTACCTGATGAGGCAAGGGGAGGCCCAGAATCGTTCTTCCTTTGATCTCTTCCCCTCCTTCCTTGCCTTCTCACTCCCTCTCTTTCTCCCTCTCTCCTTTCCATAATTCTCCCATAATTCTCCCACCGGTTCACCTCTAACTGCCGTTTTGTGTAGTGTGTTGGAGATTCGAACAGGAGCGAGGCAGAGAAGGCCACAAGGATTCAAGGAGAGGAAAGCGGAAGGCAAATAGATTTGATCATTCCAGAATTTTCTCTTATCCTCACAAAAATAAGCACCCAGGGATAGAAGGAAACCCCGCAGGGACTGATGCAAGATGAGCAACATTTTCGAAATGTCTCCTCCGCAGAAAGCCCGAGCTGATCTAGAAGCAGGGTATCTGTCCCGGGGATTTGGAAGGCTATGAAAACGCATCACCAGCCATCTAGGCATTTGCCCAAACAACGGAATTCTGTGAAGCGGAAAGGAAGAAGGGGAGAACCGTCAGAGGGAAGGACGTTCCAAAGGGGTTTCAATTGTGTCGGGGCTTTTCTACAAAGACAGGGAAGCCTTCAGCTGTGTGAGATAGAGCCCTTGCTGTGGGTGAGAAATCAACTGACCTTGGAAAGGAGCGTTCAGTTTCACCTTGCAGTGCACTTGGCTTTGTCCATCCGGATGTGCAGCCAGGCCCTCTTCCTTTCTCCCCCGTGGGCACCCTTCAGCACCCCTCCTGGGGTCGGGAGCACTGTCTGATCTGGGGACGTTCCCCACCTCTTAGGTCTGGGGATTTGCGGCCTGCTCACAGAGGAACAGGTGAGTCCCCCACAGGAAACAGGGACGTTACTGCCAAGAGTGATGATGGGAGAGGGGCAGTGGGAAACAACACGTTCCTCCCGAGAATGACATTCCGTGCCCTTGTTGCTCGGATCATTCGAGACCAGGCCCTGTTTCCTAACAGTGCGTCTCTTGCACGGAAGAAACAATATCCCACAAACAACAAACACCTCTAATGCTCAGATCTTGGTTTATATATCATTGCTCACTAAAAGTTACGAGAATTCTTTGAAGAAATTTCATATATGCCTGAGACATCTTTTTTTTTTTTGGCCAGGAAATATGAAATGCTTAAATAAAAATGGAGGCACACCACAATCTTTCATGAACTAACTTGAAGGGACTTCACTGGCTAAATTTGGGAAACTGCGAATATTGAAATTCACTTGAACAGTTAAAACCTTGTCAGTTGATCCCCCTCTGATGCATGCTGGACCTGATCTGGTTTTCAGCATTTTCTGTATTCTTGTTTTTGTTTGTTTGTTCATCTTAGGGTGTATCTCAGAGGTGTTATGTCATTGGGGGCACCCTCTTGAAGTTGTGTTCCATGGGGTTTTTTTGTTGTTTTTTTTCAGTATATGAAACCCAGGATTGGTGAACCTATAGGGACAGCAAGTAGAATAAGGTTTTCAGGGGGTGGGGTACGGTGGTGTTAGTCAGGGGTGGGGTGGGTAAAAGGGAATTAATGTCAAGGAGTCCAGGAAGGAAAAGGATGTTTGGAAACTGATTGTGGTAGCAATTGTACAAATACTGCTTGATGTGATTGAACTATGATACATGGGTTAACTCCCAATTAATAATAAATTAAAAAAATTAGTCATGACAGTAAACACATGGATAATAAGAAGATTTCATGAGTCTGTACTGATACAGAGAAAGGGGGAAAAGGAGAAGGGGGAGGTTAAAGAAAGGAAAGCTTATCTACTAAAGAATTTTAACTCCTAGGGATTGAACTGTGTCCCCTGAAAACATGTTATAAATCCCAATCTCAATGCAACTGTAATCCCACTTGGGAATGTCTTTGTTAGATTGATGATACAGAATTAGTGCAGGGTGTGTTTTGAGTTCATTTCTTTTGAGATCTTTTGAGATAGAAATCCCCACTGTCATCTAGAGCAGGGGTGTCAACTGGAGGCCTGTGGCCCCCCGAGGTAATTTTTTGTGGCCCACGATGCTCTGAAATGAAATGTAACATGGGAATTGTTGTACAGTATTGCCTTGATCTCTCCTGAGTGCTATTTTCTTCATAACAAATTCTTTACTATTTTCATTTTAGAGAAATGTGCAAGTACTAACTTAGCTAGGAATCGAGGCTTGAGAATGGCACAGTATCACCTATTTCTCCTCCCAAAAATGTAGTCATGAGAGACAATCAGAGAAATCCACATGGAGGGACATTGCTCAAACAGCTGGCCTGACCTTTTCAAAAGTATCAGTATCATAATGCAAACAAAACAAACAAGCAGTTTGGGGACACCTCGAAGTGCAAGGAGACTAAAAAAACAGGAGAAGGATAAGCAAGAGAACATCAGGATCATTTTCAATGATGATAAGTGCTAATAGAAATAAAAAGAGGCTAGTGGGCTAGAGCGAGACTGGACGGAGCCACACTGGAGAAGTTAGTCTGCGGAGGTCAGATGATAGGAAGGAGCCAAGTAGCATAAGATCTTGGAGAAATGTCTTCCAGGTGGAGGCACCCACAAGTGCAAAGTCCTAGGATAGGAATGAGAGTTTGAGAGGTAGAAGGATGAGTATGGCTGGTGCATTGTGGGTGAGGAGGAGGGTGGTGTGATACAGGATTAGAGAGGACATGGGAGCTATAAATGGCTATATCATGTAGGCCTTTGAGGCCGCATAAGGAGTTAATTTTTTTCTTTTGCACACAGTAGGGTGGCTAGATAAGACAAAGTAAAGTACTATAATTATGTTAGTCTGGGTACTTTAGAGAAACAAATCCACAGACACTCATATGTATAAGAGAGAGTTTTATATAAAAGTTAAGTGCACATCAAGAAAACATCCCAACCCAGTGCTGTCTAAGCCCACAAGTCCAACATTAGCCCATATGTCCGACACCAATCCACAAAGTCCTCCTCCATCTCACAAAACACACACTATGACACCGACTGCAGGAGGAAAGCCGAGTCAGTGAATGTATAAGCATCTCAGTGCTGGCAGGGGTCTCCACACGGCTGCTCCAGCACCCAGGGCTGCATTGGGGTAGGTCTATGCGGCTTCTCCTTGGGGATGTCTGGCAGGAAATGAATCTTGCCAGCTGAAGCAGGAAATTGGCTAAGGGAGCTGCACCCTGGTCCGACCATCACAAAGCAAGAGACCCAAGAACTAGAAAGATGAGGCTCACTAAGCCATTTATCCCTCCGCCCTTCAATTAACCCCACATGTGCTTATCAGCCAGGTTGGCACAATAAACTTTTACTATATCAATAATGAAAAGTACAAGGGGTTGGAGTTCAACACTCATTAAGGAAAACACACTTGGCATTTCTTTATCCAGCTAGAGCCAGAAACTTCTGTTCCACCAGAGAACTGGGTGATTCCTCCCTAAGTGCATCACAGGATACTGAGGAGCACAAGCCATGGCTTATGAGACCAGCCATTGTGCTGGCATCAGGACCAAACAGACTACAAGCATAAAGAGCCACGAGAAAGCAGGATGGGGACTGGGGACCAATCCTTAAAAATGAAGGGGAAAAAAAGATTTAAAAAATCAAAATATGCAAATACTTTAAATCATTATAGAGTATTGATATACATTCACCATATCTTAAATTGAAAGAACTCAAGAAAAATTCAAGCCTTGAGTTGCAATACTGAGAGAGCCTATGGGCAGAACGCTGAATGAAGCAGGGTGCATCCAAAGAAGATGGAAAGAATACAGAGTCACTGGACTAAAAATAACTAGTTGAGATAAAACCATTTCAAGCAGTAGCATATGATCAAGAGCCAATGGTACTGAAGGAATAAGTCTAAGCTGCACTGAAATCATTAGCCAAAGACAAGGCTCCAGGAATTGATGGAATACCAATCGAAATGGTTTAACAAACTGATGAAGCACTGGAAACACTTGTCCACATCAGGAAATTTGGAAGACAGTTAACTGGCCAACTGAGAAGAGACCCATATATGCACCCAATTTAAAGAAAAGCAATCCAACAGATTGCTCAAACTATATACAACGATATAAATGATATTGCACACAAGTAAAAATGTGCTGAGGATCATCCAACAATGGTCGCAGCAGAATATTGGCAAGGAGTGGCCAGAAATTCAAGCTGGATTCAGAAGAGGACTTGTAGCAAGGGATCTCGTTGCTGATGTCCGATGGATCTTGACTGGAAGCAGAGAATACCAGAAAGACATTTTGGTTGTGTTTCATGATTATGCAAAGGCATTGGACTGTGGGGATTATAACAAGTGGTGGATAGGCTTGAGAAGAATGGGAATTCCAGAACACTTCATTGTGCTCACGTAGAACATGCACATGGATCCAGAGGCAGTTGTGGGAACAGAACCAGGGAATATTACATGGTGTAAAATTAAGACAGGTCTGTGTCAGGGTTGCCTCCTCTCATCATGCTTACTCAATCTGTATGCTGAGCACATCATCAGAGAAGCTGGATTCTGTGAAGAAGAATACAGCATCAGGATTAGAGGAGGGCTTATCAACAACCTGCAATATGCCAATGACACAATCTTGCTTGTTGAAAGCGAGGAGGACTTGAAGCTCTTGCGGATGAAGATCAAGGATTGCAGCCTTCAGGATGAATTTCGACTCGATGTGAAGGAAACCCTAATCTTCACAATTGGACCCATAGGTAGCATCACGTGAAATGGAGATAGACCACATAATGAGAGCCCGGACCTTCCTGTACCCCTTCCCAGTTGAGGAACTTGACCCTCACCGGTGCTACCTGCAAGCTCTGGCCCCATACCTTTTCTCTGTCTCCCCCAACCTTCTCCTGTGCCAGTCTCATGTTTTCTTCGTTTGAAAAGAAGCACAGATCGTGTTCCATCCCAAGACCCCACTGCTGGGACTGCGCCTCTTAGAAATGAAGGGATCGCACCTAAGGATGTCGCTGGAAAGGATGTTTATTGCAGCATTGTTTGTAGTAGCAAACGACGGGAAACGAGTGAATGCTTCTTAATGACTGAATACATTACAGGGCATCCGCATGGTGGAATTTTGTGTAGCCATTAAAAAACGATGAATTAGAGCAATCCCAGATGCCTCGGGGGTTTCCACAGCATATTGCACAGCAAGGAAACATGAGCCGGCACAGTGTGTACAGAATAACACACGCCTGTGTTCTGACAAGGTGTGCCATCTCATAGACAGGTATGTGCATCACTTTACATCCATTCAGGTGACGTCTAGCTACACAGAGGTCTGTGGTCCTGTGAATTTCTTTCTTCTTTTTTTTTTTCTTTTTTAAGGGAAAGCAGCTCTCCTTTTGTTTATTACTTCCTCCTAATGCTTTTTAAAGATCCTAAATCCAAAGGCTTGCAGCACTGGACTGTGGGTGAGATATAGGTAGGTGAGGGAGAGGACACTGCTCTGGGGGAGGGGTGTTCAGCTTGTCTCCACAGCACCCGCCACAGAGACAGCGGTAGTAGAGGCCTGAGTGTCCCTGCTGCTCAGGCAGGGGAAGTCAGCAGGCAGGGCTGGAAGCTCTAGGCCCCCGCGGCTGCTACCTCTTTCTTGCTCAGCTCCTACCTTCCCAACCTCTGCTGCAGCTGCAGGTGCCCATCTGTCCTGCAGTGAGGGCAGTGACAGCAGGGGCAGCAGCAGCCATGAGGACAGCATTCAATAGGGTCCAAGTCACAGAGAGTCCTATCCTCAACACAGACTGTGGACATTAGGCGATATGTGTTTATGTTCGTGTGTGTCTGAGTACGAAGACATGTTTGGAAGAATCTATCTCAGGTTGTCCACTGGGGTTACCAGCGAAAAGGCAGGTGGAGAGAGTCTTGGGGGAAAAGAGCAAAAAAGGCAGAAAAAAAATCACCTGGGGTTTAGTTGCTTTATCAGAAAAACAAGGAGAAGAATTTCTTATCCCAGGATCAGTGTGAAGATTCCACGAAATGATGGAAACGTTCAAGGCTCTGGCCGAATGTGTGATGGCGGACTTGCTGTAACGGGCGTATGGTATTTATAATGATAACAGTGATGTAATTTTGAGCAAACAATTTTATTCTTGCCCTAATAAGGTCTCATCTATTAGACAGGAGTGCTAATATGTATTTTAGTTAGTGGCTGGTATTTCTAGGTGAACTGAGTCCCTTCTCCTGAGATTTCTGTAGGTTTGTACGTCATTACATGTACCGTACCGAGCCACTACAAGCCCCTGCATGGTCCACTTGGCCTGACTGTTAACTGATTCTGACTAATCATTATTTTTCGGTGTTTCACCCACTCCACCTTAAAATAATATTCTTGTTAATGGACTTTCAGGTCACTGCTTAGGGGGCCCTAAGCTCCTGTTGAGGGTGGTGAAAGTTGGCAATGAACGATGGCTATCGTTGCATCATAACTATCGCGGCATGGTCCGTGAGACGGCTGAAATGACAGCTGCTGTGTTATAATTTACAAGGGTGAGCAAACAAAAGCGTTGCTCTCAGGGTTCTAGTTCATAATATAGTTTTATTCCAAACACAACACGTTGAAACCCGTCTCTTTGATGGCGCCAGGCTGTCACTCTCGTTCATCATCTCACTGCCATTGAGTTGATGCCAACTCATAGCGATGGTCTAGGACAGGGTAGAGCTGCCCCTGTTTCTGAGACTGGTAACCTTTTATGGGAATAGAAAACTACCTCTTTCCCCTTCCAAGCAGCTGGTGGTTTCGAACTGAAGACCTTGTGGTTAGCAGCCCGATTGTGTAACCCCTGCACCATGAGGGCTCCTGTTGGTCTCATTAGGTGCATTACAAAAAATCCAGTCAAAACAGTGGCCTCCAAGAAGATCTGCCAGTCCAGTGAAATTCAAGGCAGAGCAGTCAGCTCAGAAGGGCCTGGTGACCTTTTTTGGTTTTTGCTTTTATTCCAAAAGGGCTCCCTCAAAGGGCGATCTGACAGTTTTATTGGCATGTAATTTACCTAGCACACAAGTCAATAGTTCAGTCACATCAAAGAAGAGTTTTATAGTCATCACCACAACCAATTTTAGAACATTTTCTTCAATCTTGTACTCATTATTATTAGCTCCTCATTTCCCCCCAACTTCCCCTGTCATACTCCCAAGGAACCATTAATCCAGCTATTGTTTCTGTTGATTTACCTTTCTTGGATTTCATATACTGAAGAACATTAAACAAACAACAACAAGAAACTAACAAGAAAAACAAAGTAAAATAGGCAAAAGAGCTCAATAGAAAAGAAAGCAGAAAATATTAAAAACTAAAGCAAGTTTAAATGGATCATAAGGAAGATCAAATGACAGGGTGCTAAATTTTAACCTAATTGCATTAGAAACAATTCACTTTCCAGTTCATTCTGCATGTTAACAAAGCTATTCACATCCGTGGTCTATGGTCAGAGGGGATTCACCAGGGGCTTAATCCATATGTATCCCTCCACCCTACCTTTTTAAAATGAAACAGCTTTAATATGGGTCAAAAGGGAGATCAAATGTTCAGATATTACATTGTGACCTAACTACGTCTACCACAATCAACTTTACAATGTTGTTTGATAACAGGGCTATTCACATCCCTCAACTATGGTCAGAGGGCATTCACTGGAGGCTAAATCTATGTGTGGACCCTGCAAATGGATTTTGGTCTTCTACTATCATCATAACCTTCTACAAACCACACACAC
>NW_022103901.1:26203492-26209696 GCF_000313985.2 Echinops telfairi
TTCCTCTATTTTGCCGATCCGCTCCTTTATCAAGCATGCTGTCCTCTAGGGACTGATTCCCCCTGATAACGTGTCCAAAGTACACGAACCAAACCAAAACACCAAACAACAAAGGGCCCAGAACACCGGAAGCTCCACCCTATTTTGGCTGGGCCAACACAGGAGATGCAGCACCTCCACCACACTTGGCAGTGGAGGAGATCCCTAGAGATTTGCAGCCGAGCCCCTGAGAACACACCCGAGCTACTGCTCCCCTCAGGGTGGAAATGGTGAACAGATGGCGTTCTCTCATCACAAGTTTTCTGGATTGTATTGAAGACTTTGATGTGCAAGGGTTTCCTTACTTTTTTTCCCCAGAAGCGTGGAAAACAAGCAAACTTAAAACTAACAGGACTTAGGAGACAAAGAACTTATAGGCCCAGACTAGTTGCTGTGCAGATAGAAAGTTCTGAGACCCTCCAGGCAGCACCTTCTTTGCTCACTACAGAGGGGCACGCTGTTCCAGGGAGGGTGCCACCTAGCATGGGCCTTGCTTACAGCTCCTGTTTGTCCGCCTCCGCTCTTCCCACCAGGCAGAAGCACAGACACACGCCGGCATCAGGGACCCTGGCTTCCCATGGAGGAGATGCTCAAGGGTCTCCTTAGAAAAAGAAATCCAGGTTTCACGACAAAAAGCCCAAGTCTTTTGAAGTGTGCTAACCACCCCAAGAACTATGACAAACCCAGTCTCTTTTTAGATGATAAAGGTATACATAACGTGTGACCATTTGAATCATAACATGTTACCATTTAGACCATCGGTTCAGTGGCACATAGCATGTTACCATTTAGACCAAATGATTCAGTGGCATTCAGTACCTTGCCAATGTCATGCAATCACCGCATGACTTATTTCCCCTCCTTTGTCGCCCGCCACCTTTCAGTGCCTGGCAACTCTCATCTGGTTTCTGTTCTGTGGATGTGCCCGCTCTGCGTCCGTCAAACAAACACAATCGCACGAGACTTGGTGCTGGGCATCTTCCACCCAGCATTATGTTTTCACGGTTCACTCACATTATCGCACATATCAGGGCTTGGTTGCTTCTTTTTGAATAAGATCCCATATTCCACATAGCAGATTTTTGTCTATCCGCTCGTCTAGTGTACAAACCTATTTTTAAGCTTCTCTTATCCAACAGGTAAGCAGCATGAAACAGGCTGCCAGGAGTTAGGCGGGAGTGGGAGATGGGGACTGGTCCTTAGGCTACGGGCTGCAAGCCTCCAGGTCGGCAGTTAGAACCCACCAGCCACTCTGTGAGAGAAAGAGGAGGCTTTCTACTCCTGTAAAGAGTTACAGTCTCTGAAACTCACAGGGGCAGTTCTACCCTCTCCTATCGGGTCCTTCTGAGTTGGAATTGACTCGATGGCAATAAGTTTGGTTTTGGGTGTTTTTTGTTTTTTTGAGTGGGTGGCGATGGGGTGGGGACAGCACGGAATAATTTTAGAGATGAGCAGAAAAGTGACAAAGCTAGTACAGAGTTTGCACATACCTTTCCACGTTCACCCCCTGCCCAGCGTTAACCTTTGACAGCACAGTGGTACTTGTACATAAGTCACAATCGGGAGTCAACACTCGCACATCCCTGTTAACAAAGTTGCCCGTTTTATTGGAATTGTACCAGTTTTTCCATGCGTATCCTTTCAGTTCCAGCATCCAACCTGAGTCCCATAATGCAGTAAGGTATAATGACTTCTTGTTCCTCTTTGAGTCTTTTCTTTTCACGACCTTTATGTATTCCGGGAGAAAGATGGGCCTTTCTACTCCGGTCAAGAGTCACCGGCTTGGAAACCCACAGGGGCAGCTCTACCCTGTCCTGCAGGGCCTCTGTGGGTCAGCATCTATTCGACGGCTGTAAGCTTTTTAAAAACAATGTATTCTGGAACACTGCAGGTGTTCTGTAGAAAAAAAGGATTCCAGGTGGTAAAGTGCTCTGCTACTCACCGAAAGGTCAGTGTTGAAAATCCACCAGCCGCCCTGGTGGCTGGAAGAGGTGGCTGTGTCCTTCCATCGCGCTGACGGCCCTGGAGACACTGGCCGCAGGACATGGACCCAGCCACACTGGGTCTGGGATCTTCTTATCCCGTAGCAGGTGCTCCCTCTGGGTGGTCTGATGCTTTGCTCATGAGCGCACGGGGGCTGTTGGCTCGTTTACCTGCTACCAGACGACTCTCAACTCGGAATAACATTGTCTATAAAGATGTGGCTCCCAGAGCGCTTTAGAGAGGGCATGAGTGTGGCTCTCTCTTCTTTAAGTGATTGCGAATGCTCTCCAATCTCCCCCGGCCCCCAGGCTCGAGGCAGGAGGGCTCCATATTTCAGATGCGGGAGCCGGCTCCTGGGGAGTAGTAGAGAGTCTGGCCGTCTGTCGGTGACGTCATGCTACACGAAGCTGATGGGCTAATAACAAATTGGTTTGTCCAAGGGCATGTTTAACCGTACTCTAAGTTCCCCTCTGGAGGAATTTCAATATCACCTAATTAGGTAACATGGTAACTGGGTAACCATTACTTATAATAGACGCAGAGTTGTAAATTATTCTATTTAATTAAGAACTACACATTTCCTATTAAAGCAAAGCTTATCATAGGTTAGTAAATTTATTGGGAACACTTAACTTTAGCTAATTAAGCTGTTTGAACTCAAGGCAAGGGCATTCATTAATAATCAAGCCCAAGCAGTTAAGGGCAATTAGTGAAACAGCTGGCCTTTATCTCACTGATAAAGGATGGTTAATAGAGATCTTTACAGCTGTTATAAACTTCCCCTAAGCAATATCGGCTTCAAAAGTTTGCGTTTGTGAAGAAGATGGAAGAGGGAAGGAAGGAAAGTTCCCAGGAAGGAGGGTTGTTAACAACCTGTCTCCCAGTCCAAAGCCGAGGTTCAGCATGGGATTCACAAATGGTGTCTCCACTCCCAGGATTCTCGTTTTCCAGCCACAGCAGTATTTTCATAATCTCCCCTGGAATCTTGGCTACTCTAGAAATAAGGGGCAAGGGTTGGTCATCTATGTCGTTGTTAGCTGTCTTGTCTAGATAATTTACTCTGAATGACGGTGTTGGTGAAGACTCTTTAAAGTATCAGGAACTGCCAGTGGAACAAACAAATCTGTCTTGGAGAAGCACAGCCAGAATGCTGCTTAGAAGCAAGGACGGAAAGACTTGGTCTCATATAATTTGGACACGTCACGAGGAGAGACCAGTGTCTGGCAAAGGACCTCACGCTTGGTCAGCAAAAAAGAGGAAGACCCTTAACGAGATGGAGTGGCACAGCAGCCACAATAACTGGCTCAAATATAACAATTGTGAGGCGGATGCAGGACTGGGCAGTGCTTCATTCTCTTGTACATAGGGGCTTCACCAGTTGGGACCAAATGGATGGATAGACCCTGACAGCACCAGCAGAAATAACAACAACAAAGTATATATAATATTTATCTTTTGTGTCATATCACTCAGCATAATATTTGAAAGATTTATCATTGTCATAACATGTATCAGAAGTTCATTTCTCTTTGAGGGCGTAATATTCCATCTAAGTCTTCTTGGCCTCCAAGAGGAATTGCTGGGTTATACGTCAATATTATGAGTGTAAGCCATTCAATGCCCCCAAACCACACACATGAAGCACTTGATACTATCATGGCATGGGGCAGGCAAACGTCTGTTCTCAAAGGGACATCTTTACTCTTTAAAACTTGAAAGAGGTCTTTTGACCAATACAATGCATGGTTTGATTCCTTGACTACTGCTTTCCACGAATCAAGGTAAAATGAAATTGACAACTTCATTTTTTTCCTCTCCATTCTTGCTTATTTGGTTCAGCTGTGAGGATTTTAATTTTCTTTATGTTGAGATGTAATCTACATCGAAGGGCCTAGGCTTTGATCTTCATCAAGAAGTGCTTCTCCCCCCAACTACCAGGACCCCAATATTGCCTTGCAGACCTGGTTAGACCAGATGATGCACAGCAGGACAGATGGGAATCAGAAACACAGGGAATCTAGGACAGATGAACCTCTCAGGACCAGGGGTGACAGTGGCGATACCAGGAGGGAAAGGGGATGAAGAAAGGGGGAATGGATCACAGGGAGCTACATATAACCTACTCTCTGGGGGATGGGCAGCAGAAGGGTGGGTGAAGGGAGAGGCCGGACAGTGTAATATAAGATACAATAATAATTTATAAATTATTAAGGGTACATGGGGGAGAGGGGAGGAGGAAGGGAAGGGGAGGGGGAAAAAAAGGAAAATGAGCTGATTCCGGGAACCCAAGAGGCAAGCGAATTTTAGGAATAATGAGGGCAACAAATGTATAGATGTGTTTTATACAGTTGATCTATGTATTGTGATGAATTGTATGAGCCCCAATAAATTGAAAAAATAAAAAAATAAAAAAAATAAAAAAAAGAAGTGCTTCAAGTCCTCTTCGCTTTCATCTAACAAGGTTGTACCACTTGCCGATTTTAATCTTGATGTGGAATCCAGTTTACCGGTTGCATACTTCTTCATGTAGTCCAGCTGCTTGGATTACTTGCTCAGCAAACACATTGGATAAATCTGGTGAAAACATATGATCCTAACACACATCTTTCTTGACTTTTAAGTCACGCAATAACCTCCTTTTTTGGTTCTCAATATAGGTTCTACAGAATTGCATGATTTGTTATGATGCACACAGTTTGAATGCCTTTGTAGAGTCAATAGAACACAGGTACACATCTTTCTAGTATTTGTTACTTTCAGCAAAGGTCCACCTGAGTCAGTAATGATAACCTTTGCATGGCCTCCTCTGAATCTGACTTGACTCTCTGGAAGTTCTCTGTCAGTACTGCTGCAACCCCCTTTGCAAGGAATGTTATAAACCATCAGTCAAGTCTCCCTTTCTTTCAGGACTACATATCCCAGGTCCTGCTTACCTAACAACACACACCCCCTTTCATTTTTCAGCATTCGCGTCTGAAGGGTGAACATCCTAAAAGTCCACATTGTTAGTCAGGTATGGAGAGCCACCCCAATTATGCCTTTAGATATTCAGTGTGGCCCCATTTGTGAGTAATCCCCAGCCAATTCAGATGGGGTGCTATGTGCTGAAATCTGTGATCAGTAATCTTTGGGGACTTCGTGGCTTTGCTCCCATCGCTGGTCTGTTGCTCTCTCCTCTTGGCTTGACCCCGTGTGTGGGCATCAGACCAGCTGCTCTCCCTGAGCTGTGTCTTCAGGGCTGTCCTCTGCAGAACTCTCACTAGGGAGAGGACATCACATCTAGAGACAAGGCTGGCCCAGCAGTCATCTCTGGGAATGAGCTGCTCTGAGCAGGAACATCAACCTCAAGGATTGGCACACCAGTATGAGGTCTACTCTCTCTTTCTCCCTGAACAATACCCTCCCTTTGAGTTGGTTAATACCCTGACCCCCACCCCCACATTGCCATAGTTTTTCTTCCCCCGCCCCTCTGTAGGCCTTAAAGGCATACCTCTCATCTTCTTTTGATGCTTCCAGCACCATTCAATAATTTGCCCACAGAATCCTTCAATATGGCAACTTATGACTTGAATTTTTTCATTTAAAAAAATTGCTTGAGAAATGCAGCGTGTGCACTTCCCTTTTATTTTTTCTAGGTCTTTATACTTTTCATTTGGTGCTTCCTGAATCATTCACTATTTTGCCCATAGAATTTTTCAATACTGCAATTTGAGGATTGCATTTTTTCTTGAGTTCTTTCAGTTTGAGATAAGCAGAATACAATAGAATGTGCGGCTGCCTGGAGCGGGGAGAGCGAGGACCACTGTGCCCTGCATGAATCTGTTTGGCAGCTGCTGCATAGCTCCCAGCCTGTCCTGCCTTGCTCCTTGCAGAGGGGAGGGGGCGGCTTCAAGGGCCTGTGTCTTTACGAGCCCATTGCACTTGGGTGTTGGCAAATGCAGTTAATAAAGCAATGTTTTCTGTGCAAAAAAAAAAAAGAGCTGAACATGTTCTTGCTTTTTGGTTTTCTTTTTTCCCCCCTGCTACCTGGGTTTTTCTTTTGTTTTTGTTTAATCCTTTTATTGGGGGCTCTTACAACTCTTGTTACAAACCATACATCAATTCTATCCGACATATTCATACATATAATCCATCATTCTTTTCTAGATATTTACTTTCCACTGAGCCCTTGGGATCACCCCC
>NW_022103901.1:26209944-26224010 GCF_000313985.2 Echinops telfairi
TCCCATTCCTGTTCCTGGGTTCCATGTGTTGTGAGTTTTATCTCTTGCCGATACCTGTGTGCATGCTCCCGTCTAGTCTAGATCGAGAGGGGGCACTGAGGTTGTGATAGCAGGGGATGAGGAGGCCTCCCGGAAAACAGAGGTATATTGTGTGACCCACTAGTGCTCTGCACCCTGATTGACTCACCCCCTCCCTCTGTGACCTCTCTGTAGGGGGACGCTCCATTGTCCATAGATGGACTTTGAGTCTCCGCTCCAACCCCCCTCCATTTTTACCAATGCATTTTTGTTTGTTTGTTTACTGTTTGTTGTGTGTCTTCTGATGCCCATGGCCCAGTCTCGATGACACCTCATGATCGCACCGGCTGGTGTGCTTCTTCCATGTGGGCTTGTTGCTTCACTGTTGGATGGCTGCTTGTTTAACTTCAAGCCTTTAAGACCCCAGACACTATATCTCTTAATAGCTGGGCACCATCCTGTGTCTTCACCACATCTGCTTATGCACCCATTTTGTCTTCAGCGATTGTGTAGGAGGGTGGGGATGAGCACCACAGAATGCCAATTTGTTAGAACAAAGTGTTCTTGTATTGAGGGAAGGTATGAATCGAGACCCAAAGCCCGCCTGCAGCTTCAGTGTACTGCCTTATAAATATATGTACATAGGCCAATACCACTATTGTTATGGATTGATGTATTTGCATAAGTGTGCACTTCTGCTAATCTCCCTATCTATGCCTTTGCTTCCTAGCCCTTGCCTCTGTTTCCAGGAGGTCTCCTCCTGTCCCGCCATCACTTTCTCCCTTCTTCCACCTCTCAGTGCTTCCTCTCCACTAGCTTGGTGTTGCTCTAACACTCACAGGATCTCTACCCTCTCCTAGATGCTGGTTCCGCTTCCCTAGTTGTTCCCCTGTCCATGACGCCATCCGCTCACCATACCCTTCTCCCCACCTCCTTCTTCCCCCTCTACCTTCTGGGGCCATTGGCCCCACTGCCTTCTCCCTGGGCTTCCCTCACATGTCCAACCCATATAATTAGGCAAACCATCCATGTCCTAGTCCGAACAATAATAAAACATATGGCTGAAGAAAGAAAAGGAAAGAGAAAATGAGAGAAAAGGAAAAAGAACACACCCCAAACCCTACATAAGATCAGGTCTGTTTGTTGGTCCCCACGAGACCCTCCCCCCTGGTCCTGAGGGAGATCCGGGGGCTGCCCCTCCTAGCCGGAAGTCCATTCTTGGGGCTCCTCAGGGGCTCTGTGGATCAGCTTTTCTCCAATTGCTGATATGTTATGCTCCATTCCCACACTGTCTCTCCGCCATGTGTCCCCATTATTGTCCCCTGTTGTCACTGTTTGCTCCAGTTAGGGGACAACATGTCTTGAGTTGTTGGTAGTCCCACAGTCCTCTCTGTGCCCCAGCAGCTCCATGCAAGGACCTCATCCTCTGGGCTGGTGTGCCATGTGGAGTCTAGGCCGACTGCCCCTTTCTTCTTTTCCTTCTTGGTTTGCTTCCGCCTGGGTGTGGTAGGTCGGTTCCTTGCCCCACCAGAAGGTCTAGTGTTGTTCTCTGTGGCACACACTTCCAGGGTGGGGGTCAGGCTGGTTCTGGTTGGGGCAGGCCCTGTAGTCCAGTCTTTTTATGGATTCCTCCATGTGTTACATTCCCTTCCTGGTTTGGCGTGTCATGGTGGGGTCTGTATGCACACTCCAATTTGGTGGAAACACAACCAAAACTCTCCTCCTGGGTGGGTTACTGCCCTGTTCACCCCCATGTCATCATCTCAGTTTCTCCCCACCCCTATTCTCCCTCTTCCTTCCCCCTTTCCCTTTCTTTATCTTGGATCACATGTACCTCCCTGGGTTTGCTCTGACCTCCCAACTGCCTATGCTTCCACCCATATATTGTGAGACAAGTGCCTATTCTTCTATTCCTGCTGTGCTGATTGTACTTACCTCAGGGGAATCATGTTATGCTTGTCCTTTTGAGATTGGCTTATCTCGCTTAACATCATTCCTCCAACTCTTCCCATGAAATGATGTGTTTCATGTGCTCATCCATGCTTTTTAATGCTGCATAGTACTCCATTGTGTGTATGTGCCAGCGTTTACTAATCCAGTTGTCCATTGATGGAAATTTAGGTTGTTTCCAACTCTCTGTGATATAAACATTAGAGCGCAGATGACTGGTTGTGTTTTATTTCTTATGTCCTCTGGATATGTGCCTAGTAGAGGGATGGCTGGGTCATAAGGTAGATCAATTTTCATTTTCTTTAAGTATCACCAGATTGCTTTCCACAGTGACTGTCCATATCTACACGACCACCAGCAGTCGAGGAGGATTCCTATTTTACCACATCCCCTCCAACTTTGTTGCTCTCTGATTTTCTGATTTGGGTTAACCTCAGGGGTGTTAGATGGTATCTCATGGTTGTTTTAATTTGCATTTCGCTTATGGCTAATGAACGGGAACACTTTCTCATGTGTTTGTTGGCCATATGGGTCTCTTCTCTAGTGAAAAGTATTTTCAGTTCTTTTGCCCACTTCCTTAGGGGGTTAACTGTTTCCCTCTTTTTGCGGGCTATGAGGGTATTGTAGATTTTAGTAATGAGCCCTTTGTCTGATATGTCATTAGTGAAAATCCTCTCCCAGTCTCTGGGTTGCCTTGTTACCATTGTGGTGAAGTCTTTTGAGGTGCACAGGTGTTTTATTCTTATTAAATCCCATTTGTTGATTTCCAGTTCACCTTTCCCTATTGCAGTGAGCCTATGAATTCCCCGGGCCAATGATCTTAGGTTTGTCCCGATTCCTTCCTTGATGATCCTGATGGTTTGAGGTTTTACTTCTAGGTCTGTGATCCACCTTGAGTTTGTTCTTATGTGTGTTCTTGTTTCATTTTTCTACATGTGGATATCAATAGTTTCCAGCACCGCTGTTCAAAAGAGCATCCGCTTCCCACTTGATGTTTTTGGGACCCTTATCAAAGATCAGTTGTCTATATGCTGATGGTTTTACTACTGGGCTTTCTATTGTTTCCACTGGTCTGAGTATTTGTCATTATGCCAGTACCATGCTGTTTTGACCACTGTAGCTGTGTAGTAGGTGTTAAAATCAAGTAAAGTGAGTCCCCAACTTTGTCCTTCTTTTTGAGGAGTCTCTGCTAATTCTGGGCTTCTTCCCTCTCCATATGAAATTGGTGGTTAGTTTTCCAATTCTTTGAAGAAGGTTGTTGGTATTTAAATCAGAATAGTGTTAAACTTATAAAGTGTTTTGGGTAAGATTGACATCTTTACTATGTTGAGCCTTCTAATCCATGAGCATGGGATGTTCTTCCATTTGTGGAGGTCGCTTTTGATTTCCTATAGTAGGGTCTTGTAGTTTTCCTTGTATAGGTCTTTAGTTTTTTTGTTTAATATATTCCTGGGTATTTGTTTGTTCCTGGCTACTTGAAGGGTACTGCCTTCTTGATCTCTTCCATGGTCCTGTCTGATGTGTATAGCAAACCTATTGACTTCTGTTTATTGATCTTGTATCCTGCCACTCTTCCATATTCCTCTATCACTGTAAGTACTCCCATTGAGGAGCTTTTGGAGTTTTCAATGTACAGGATCATGTCGTCTGCAAATGGCGATAGTTTCACCTCCTTCTCTCCCATTTGGATACCTTTAGTGTCCTTAGCTAGGACCTCCACAACAATATTGAATAGAAGTGGGGACAAGGGACATCCGTGTCTTGCACCCTTTTTCAGTGAGATTGTTATTGTCTTTTCTCCATTGACTATGATGTTGGCTTTTCATAAATAGCTTGTATTAGCTTGAGGAATTTACCTTCTATTCCTGTCTTCATGAGTGTCTTAATTAGGAGTGGGTGTTGGATGTTATCAAATGCTTTTTCTGCATCCATGGATATTATGTGGTTCTTATACTTTTTCTTATTGATGTGGTGTATAATATTGATGGATTTTTGTATGTTAAACCATCCCTGCACCCCTGGAATGAATCCTACCTGGTTGTGGTGGATGATATGTTTTATATACTTTTGTATTTTATTGGCCAATACTTTGTTAATGATTTTTGCATCTATGTTCATTAGAGATATTGGTGTGTAGTTCTCTATACCTGTGGGGTCATTACCCTGTTTGGGTATCAAGTTATGCTAGCTTTATAGAATGAATTTGGGAGTTTGCCATCCTTTTCTATGCTCTGGAATACTTTGTGGAGGATCGATGTCAACTCTTCCCTGAATGCTTGGTAGAATTTTGCTGTGAAGCCATCTGGCCTGGGGGCTTTTATTGTTGGTAGGTTCGTAATGACCCTCTCTATTTCTTCTTTCACTATGGGTTTGTTGATGTTCTTGACCTTTGTCTGAGACAAGCTAGGGAGGGACTGTTTCTCCAAGTATTTATCCATGTCTTCCACGTTTCTGAATTCATTAGAATACCTTCATAGTACTTTGTGATTATCCTTTTAATCTCATTGGGGTCTGTTGTAATTACCCCTATTTCATCCCTCATCCTGGATATTGATGTTTGCTCCTTCCTATCCATGGTCAGGTTCGCCATTGGTCTGTCAATTCTGTCGATCCTTTCATAGAACCAGCTTTTTGCTGCATTTATCTTTTGCATCATTCTCTTGTCTTCCCACTGGTTTAACTCTGTCCTTGTTTTTATTATTTCTCTTCTTTTTCTATTGGAGGGGTTGTTCTGTTCTAGTTGTTGGAGGTTTTGTGATAACGTATCAGTCATAAGCCTCATTAACTCTGCTACTGTGTTTTGTCTCTTTTTTTGGTGTTGAGAGTGATGTGGTCTGTTAATTTTTCCTTGATCGTTTTGTAGGCCCCATGTTTCTGGGAGACCAGGGGTTCCTTAGTTCTTTCTCTGTGCAACTGTTAATGATGCTTTCAGGGGTCTGCCTGTGACCTACTATAGAGATGGGTCAGACTGTCATATAGACAGTGTTCCTCGATGGTTCAGTGGCCAACAGTGGTGAGGAGTTTCAATGACTGGAGTGGGGGCTGGAGCCTGCATGTATGCCCATGCTCTGCTTTGACCTGGTCTGTCAGAGCATGCTTAGCAGCCTTTTTTCTTGTTTAATTAAAAAAAATTTTTTTTCTATTCCCTCCAATTTTTAAGGATGCCTAATAGAAGGCAAAGGTGGAGGAGGCCTCGTTGCCATGGGAGGTGATGGTGATCTAGGGCTCCAAAGCCAGGCTATGTGTAGGGAATGTATCCTCTTCACATCGAGCATGCACTCCTCTCTGCTCCCTGAGGGCCTGGAGTGCTGGTGAGAAGCGCATGGCAGCGGCAAGCCTCCTGCACCGGCAGAAACGGGCTGGGGCAGCAAGGCTAGCATTCAGGCCTGTAGGCGTTGGGAATGCACCACAGGGTGCTGCAGTGGCGTGGGCTGTCCTGGGAGCAGGAAGAAGCAGCATGGGCTCAGGTGACAGGTAAGTCGCCAGTGGGGTGTTGGGGAGTGCCCAGGGCTGCCGGTTCAGAGAGTGTGCCGCAATGAAGCCTCCCAGGTGGGGTGCAGGAGCAAAGCTGGCAGGAGCGGGCAGGCAGGTGGAGGGGTCCCAGGCAACAATGGGGGTGGATTGCCTCCAGTTGCAAGTCACCTAACCAGCTACAGGTAGACTACAGGTCAGTTACCGGGACCCTGGGTGAATGGAAAGAGGGACCTGAGGGACCTGAGCCGGGGTGATCGCTGCCACGTGGGGAGAGGGGAACTGGGGGAAAGGAAAACTTCTTTCCACGTGGAGCACGTGGAGCACCACGAGTGGGCAGCTGCTGCAGGGGGTCCTGCCACAGCTGCATGTGTCATAGCGGGGCAGCCAAGCAACTCCTGGTGTGGAGACCCGGCCTGGGAGTGGGGTGGGTCAATCTCTGCGCCAGCAGTGGTGGTGGCGTGCTGGAGCAGCTCAGTCTGATGAGCTGAGATGTCCTAAGGATCAGATCTTAGATCTCAGGATCCAGCTTAGGACAGATGGTGTGTGTGTGTGTTGTCCCAGGGGGTTCTCTCACTCACCAGAACCCTTCCACTAGGCCCTCCGTGCGCAAAAGAACCCTCAGTATGTGCCGTTCACCTGGGCGCCATCGTGACCAGAATTCCGCTTTTTGATTTTCTAACTTTACTTCTTCACGCCTTTCGTTATAATAGTTTACTTTGTCTTCCTGAGCTGCCCTTTGAAAATTTCTGTTTAGCCTTTGACTCCATCATTTCTCCCATTTGCCTTAGGTACTCTACAATTAAGAACACCTTTGAGAATCTCTTCTGACATTCAGTTGGATCTTTTCCTTCTTTCTTGTTTTTCAAATGACCTTTGGCTTTCTCTGTGAATAATGTCCTTGAGAGCCTTCCACAGCGCACCAGGTCTTCACTCATTAGTGTTCTATGAGCCAACCCTGTTCTGAGCCAATTCAGGGAGGATATATTTAAGGTTGTATTGTAGCTTTTGTGGACTTGTTTAAATTTTCTTCATCTTCAACCTGAACTTACATAGAAGTCATTGATGTTGTTGTGGTAGCATGGTACTTTCAATATTTTTTATTCCGTATAAATAGTTTTTAAGAGACCATAATGCTCAAGGCAGACTTTGCTTATTAATTAGGTTAAAGTACTTCCTGGTTTTACACTTGATCTAAGCCCAAAGGCCAAGAAGTGATAGTATTTTCTGGTTTTATGAAGACTTCAGGGATATTTTTAAATTAAAGTTAAAGATTTTCTTCTGGCAATAGTTTCAGGAGGCTCACCCATTGTTCCAGAAAGTCCATGATAATTTAAAATTCTGTTCTCTATTCCTTTCCCTTTTTGATCAGAATTCTTCTGCAGTTTATCAGACTGGTCAGTAATAGTCACTGGGCCCCATCTAGTTCTTCTGGTCTCATGGCAAGGGAGGCAATTGCTCATAAGTCAATTAGCCACATATTCCATACCCTCCTCTATTCTGGGAGCAGAAAATGTCTTTCCATCAAAGTTCAGATAATAAATATCTTCAGCTTTGCAAGCTGTATGGTCTCTCACAGTTCATCTGCTCTGCTTGGTGAAAACACTCCTGGACAGAATATAAGCCAATGGCTATGTTCTAATAAAACTTTAATGCCCCAAATAGGTGGCGGGCCAAATTTGGCCTGTAGGCTGTCATTTACTGACTCTTGATCCAGAACAATTTCCTCCTCCCCTTAAAAAAATGCTATTGGTTTAAAATTCTTCTTTTAAAACTTTAAAACTGAAGTAAAGGGGATTGGCTTTTGGAAAAATCTAGGAAAACAAAACAAAACAAAAAATCCCCGGAGCATGGATAATCTGGAAGCCAATTGAGAAGGTATCTAAAGAATTTAGTCCACTTATTTTTCCTCCACCTACTTTAAAGTGAGGATGATGAAATGTTGGCTCATGCATTTTGGGCATGCTATCAAGATAGCATGGAAAAGGACATCACGCTTGGTAAAGTACAGGATCAGTGAGAAAGAGGAAGAGGCTCAATGAGATGGCTGGACACAGTGGCTGCAGCAGTGGGTTCCAACATAACAACCATGGTGAGGGTGGCACAGGAGTGGGCAGTGTTTCATTCTGGTATACACAGGGTCACTATGAGTTGGAATCAACTTGATGCCACCTAACAATAACACTTAAAAAAAACCTATTTAAGAATGTAAATGCTTAGGAAATAATGATGGCAACACTGTACAAATGTGCTTGATACACTTGATGTATGGATTGTTATAAAAGCTGTAAGAACCCCCAATAAAATGATCTTTTAAAAAACCTATTTAAATTAATCCTACTTGATAGTAGTGCTTGAATACTAGCCTAACAATAAGAATGATGACAGTAGGCAACTCTTTCTGAGCATCTGCTCTATACCATGCAGCATGCTAAGCCCCTTAACTTGCAGCATCTCATAGAATCCTTCTTCTAACCGTTGAGGCCGGTGCTTTTATGAAGGATGCCTATCCTACAGAGGAACAAAATGAAGTCCAGGGAGGTTAACTATCTTGCTCAAAGCCACACAGGAAGCAGCAGAGCCAGAATTAGGATCCAGGTCTATCTGCTTAAAACCCTTCCCGGAAAAAAAAAAACAGTTCAAAGGAGTTTGGGGAGCCGGTGGGTGGTAGGATGGGTGATACTCACCCCAGTATTTACCAAGTATTTATGGAGGTCATACTATGTTGCTCCAGAAGTCAAACAGAAGAGAACCCACAAACCAATGCTGTCGAATCGATTCCAATGCAATGAGCCTATGTAGGATTTCCCCGGCTGTAAAGCTTTATGGGAGTATAGTTTACGCTTTTGAGTGTGTGTGTGGGTCATCTGGTGGGTTTGAACTTCTGTCCTTTCAGTGAGCAGTCCAATGTTTACCCAACAGAGCCAGTAGGGTAGAGCAAGGCAAGACCTCATCTCTAGTATCGTCATGGGTAAGCATGGACTTATTGAGAAAATTAAATGAACCAATGGACACAGGTCACTCACCCTGGCCAGCCTTGTCATTAAAGTCAATACCTATTGACTGTGATTGGGGAGAGGCCATATTAGCCTTCTGGTTAGAACCATGCCTTCCAGAACTAAGGTGCCAGTCAGATCCCAGCTTCAATACTTACTAGCCATGTGACACAGGGCAAGTTCCTTTACCTTCTGAGGCATAATTCCTTCATCTGTAGGGACTGCTATCTACAAAGTAAGTGGTTCAAAACCACCAGCTGCTTTGAGGGAGAAAGATGAGGCTCTCTGCTCCCATAAAGAATTACAGCCTCAGAAATCCACAGGAGCAATTTCAGCCTGTCCTAAAGGGTCCCTGTGAGTCATAATTGACTCGGTGGCAGTGGGGTTGGTTTGGTTTTCTATAATGGGATAACAGTTCATAACTCATATGATTAGTATGCAATAAGCTAATATACATCAAGTGCTTCTTGTGGTTGGCTAATACATACCATGCTTTTTACTGTGATTGTTGAGCTAGAATACTGTTGAGGTGCAAACAACCAGCCCATAAGCCAGGAAGGAAATAGTGGGCTACCCCAGCTACATGGAAGTGGGGCAAATAAAAAGCCATTGGAGTCCCAGACGCATGTCAGTTACAGGCAGCCTGGATTAAAGAGCTGAGATATCACAGCGGGAAGAGCTGTCTTGCTCCCAGAGGAAAAGGCAACCTGCAGACAGAAGAGGCATAAAGCTCAGGGAAGGGGGGCAGGAGGTGGAGGGTGGGATGGCGGCCGGGGAGGGGAAGGGCGGCAGAGGGTGCCACACATCACTGTAATGTTGTCCCCAGGAAAGTCACAGGGATGCTCTCAGAGGCCTTAATCGCCTATTCTCGGCTTTGAAAGCTGGGACTTCTTGCTCTGTGTGAGCTGTGCCTCTTCTGGCCTCTGTCTGTCTCCACCAGAGTCTAATCATATTTGAAAGTAGTTTTTATCTGTGATTATTCATCCGTATGTGAGGAGCTTACGTTCCTAAGCTGCCACTTCCATCGGCTGTGAGCACACAGCCCTGTAATGCACACAGGCCCAGGGCTGGCTGGGAAATGGATCCCCCACCCCCATCCAACCAGGGGGATTTTAGAGAATTAGAGGTGACCAGCTCTGGGGCTGGGGAAGGCATGGGGGCGGGCCAGGCTGGCCTGGAAACCAGAGTAAAACAAATATGAGAGAACTAATAATAGGAACGCCAGCCAGGCTCATAAATCGATAGGTGGGCTTGTCCTAAAGGCACGGCTTCTCACACTTTAATAAGATGGTGTCTATGAAGATTACATATTAGCTTAGAGAACAATATTTCATTTTTGCTGGCTCTTTCTAATCTGTGGGAGATGATGTACAGGCTGAAGTTTAGTGCTCACAAACATATTTCAGGTTGATTCTCTGTTAAATTGAGGGGAGCTTAAAGCGGAAGCTCCCCACTCTTCGTAGAGTAATGGGGTTCCAACATGGGGGGCAGGCCAGAGAAAGGTTTGGCAGAGCCCCAGCCTCTAACAAGGACAAACCAGTTCCATTGCCCTTGTGTCTCCTGCTGATGCTGTGGTCTTTTTAAAAAGAGCTTTATTGAGATATAATTCACACACCATGCAATCCACCCGCTGGAAGGGTTTCATGTGACGGTTGCTGGTATTTTTCAGAGAACTCTGTGACGACCACACACTCAGGGTTGGAGCATTTTCATCACCCCAGAGAGATTTCCTGTACCATTAACATTTCTCACTTCTTCCCACCCTTCCAGCCCCAGGCAACCCCTAGTCTCCTGCCTCTACAGATTAGCCTCTTCTGAACATTTCATGTAAGTGGAACCATCCACTATGTGGCCCTCTATTGCTGGCTTTCCCACTCAGAATCATATTTTCAAGGTTCATACATGCTGTAGAATGAATCTGCTTTCATTCCTCTTTATGGCCGAGTGATGTCCCGTTTTATGGGCATGCTACATTTTCTTTATCAGTTTATCAGCAGATACATATTTGGGATGTTCCCACCCTTGCCTGTTATGGCTAATGCTGCTGCGAACATTCTTGAACACATTTTTGCGAGGACATCTATTTTCATATAAGTATATACGTAGTCTGTAAGTATCAGGCTGGCATTGTTTGATCCTATGGCAATTCTATGCTTATTTACATTTTGAAGAACTACCTAACTGTTTTCTCGGGTGGCTGCATCATTTAAGATTCCCACCGCATGCACTATTTTCTTTTTGTCCCTCTGATTATAGCCATCCTGGTGAGGATGAAGTACTTGTGGGTTTGACTTGTATTTCTCTAAGGATGAACAGGGTTGAGATTTTGATGTCATGGGCTTATTGGCTGTCCTATATCCTTCTTGGAGAAATTTCCTGTCTAAGCCTCTGCTCACTTAAAAAACTGGGTTGTTCGTCTTTTTGTTGTTGAGTTGGGTGAGTTGTTTCTATATTCTGAACACAAATCCTTTATCAAATAGATGGAGTTTTTGTTATGCAGCATCACTATCATAGAAATACCACCGGCCGATGACCTTGATAAACAGAAATTGTTTTACTACAGTTTAGGAGACTGGGAGTCCAATTTCAGGGTGCTGGCTCTGACAGAGGCCTTCTTTCTCCGTCAGCTCTGTGGAAAGATTTCTGTCGCCTTTCAGCGTCTGTGGGTCTGTGCATCTTCATCTTCCCACAAGACTAGGAGCTTCTCAGCACAAGCAGACAAATCCAGAGAACAGGCCCTGCTTTGGCTCTTCTGTCTGGGTGGGAAGGAGGTCCTTCTTTCTCTGCCCCCTTCTCGTTCCTTTATCTCTTGTAAGATAAAAAGGACGCAGGCCACACTCCAGAGAAAATCCCCTTACATCTGGTTAGGGCTGCGGCCTGAATAAGGGTGTTGCTTTCCACCTTAATCCCCTTACAATTGAATTGCTGATCACATCAGATCAGGGGATGATCCTACATTACATAACCGTCAAATTACATCATTCCATAACTGCCAAACTCAGCCAAGTTGGCACATTTTTTGTGGGGGGGGACACAATGACACAATTTCACTCATGACATAGAGTTTGCAATTAAAAAAATTCTGTGAATTGTCTTTTCACTTTTTGGGGAGGCATAGAACATAATTTTAATTCATTAAGCTGTGTTGTTTTATTTTTGCTTTTCTTTCTTTTCACTTACTTCTTTTTAAAGATAAAATTAAAAAATATAAACTTAGTTTTTTTCTGTAAGTTCAAGAAAAATAATTTCGTTGGGAGCTCTTACAGATCACATAACATTTCACAGTTCAATTACATCAACCAGTACTGTACAACTGGTACCAGAATGTTGCAGAACTTTTTTTCTTGAACTTCTTGATATCAGCTTTTCTTTACCCCCTCCCTCCCCCACCCTCCCCCTAGGAACCCGTATTTATTTATTGCCTTATCTTACACCATCCAATATATCCATTTGCATACAATGTTTTGTTCACTCCCCTGGAGTAGGGTCATACAGTCATCAATGCTATCAGCTTCCCCTTCTCCACACTCCGCCCCCTTCTTCCCATACCCTCAGGGAACCATTACTCCAGTTATTGTTTCTGAGGAATTATCTATCTTGGCTTTTATGTATCTAATGATCTTAAATGTACAAATGAACCTACATAAATCTAACATGATTAATGAGGTAAAACAAATAAAAACCATAATAGTAAGGGGAGGAAATATTAAAGAACTAGAAGATAGTTATGTAACTCACCAGTGCTATACCACACCCTGGAATCATCATCCCTTCCATGTGACCCTTCTGAGAGGGACAGGTCTCCACTACACCCACGCTTCTTCACATAGATTTGGCTGCTTGTTTTTGAGCTTCTGATACCTAGTCCCATCGACATCTCATGATCACACAGGCTGGTGTCCTTCTTTCATGTGGGCTTTGTTGCTTCCTTGCTAGATGGCCACTTGTTTAACTCCAAGCCTTTAAGACCCCAGACACTATATCTCTTAATAGCTGGACACCATCAGCTTTCTTCACCACGTTTGCTTATGTACCCATTTTGTCTTCAGCAATAGTGTCAGGACGATAAGTATCATACAGTACCACATTATTCAAACAAACTGTTCTTGTACTTAGGTAAGATTTAAGTAGAGGCCCAAAGTCCATCTGCTTCCTAGTTGTATTTACATATATGTATACATAAACAAACACACCTATATTTATATATTTATATATATACACCAATACTTGTGTGTGTGTGTGTATATATATATGTATATATATACACACACAAATATATATATTTCCCCCCTTTTTTCTTCTATCCTCTTTTTCTTTTTTCTTTCCTCCTGCCCCACTATCAGGTTTACCCATTGTTCACCTCTCAGTAATTCCTCTCAGATATGATCAACTGATCAAAGAATAGCAGAAAATCTATATATTGCTTGCAATCAATTTTAGAACCCTTCCTATTCCCCTGTTCCTGTCCTTATAGGCTCACCGTTCACCTCCCCCTGCCTCCTCCCCTCCCATTCCCCCAAGGAACCATCAATCACCTATCCTGCCTATCTCGTATAGATCATTGGAAGCAGGCTCGAGGAGAAAGCAACAAATTGATGGTTCGGAGGGACTTGTGGGGAGGAGGAGGCTGGGGAAGGGAGCAGTGAGCAAGCAACGCCATAGACAGGGGAACAACTAGGGAATTAAAATCAACAACGAGGAAGATGTAATGGTTCTGGGGAACTGGAACAACAGCAATCTAGCTGAGGGGAATTACTAAGAGGCAGAAGTAGGGCAAGCATGATGATGGGGCAGGAGGAAGGTAAAAGGAAACAGAGGAAAGATCAAGGAAGCAAAGCTATAGAGAGAGGTATAAACATAGGTGTGTACATATGTACATACATTAATTCATAAAAATAGAGGTATTTGCCTATGTACATATACAGCACTATACTGAGGTGGTGGATGGACGTTGGGCCTCTGCTCAAGCCCTGCCTCAATGCAAGAACACTTTCTTTTAACGACCTGGCATTCTGTGATGCTCACCCTCCCGGCATGATCACTGATAACAAAATGGGTGCATTAGCAAATGTGGTGAAGAAAGCAGATGATGTTCGACTATCAAAAGATATAGTGTCTGGGTTCTTAAAAACTTGAAGTTAAAAAGGTGGCCATCTAGCTGAGAAGCAACAAGCCCACATGGAAGAACCATAGCAGCCTGTGCAATCATGAGTTGTCAATGGGATCAGGTAACAGGCATCAGAAGACCCCAAACAAACAAACAAAAGCATATTGTTGAGAATGAGGGGGTTGGAGCAGAGACCCAAAACCCATCTGTAGACAATGGGACATGCCCTCAGAGAAGGGTCACAAGGAAGGGATGAGTCAACCACAGCACAGTATTGCACCAATGAAGCACATAATATTCTTCTGGTTCTTTGAGGCTTCCTCACCCCCCAGTTCTGCCTTTCACTGTGGGCTAGACTGGAGCATGCACACAGGTACAGATAAGAGATAAGAGTTCACAACACACGGAATCCAGGAGTAGGAACAGCAGTAGTGATACTAGGAGGGTTGGGAGAAGGTGGGGAGAGGACAGGAAGAAGGGGAACCTATCGCAATGATTGACACATAATCCATCCACCACCCCCC
>NW_022103901.1:26224521-26228223 GCF_000313985.2 Echinops telfairi
GATCTTCCTGCATTCGGCATCATTGCATGTTTTGTGTTAGTCTGAAGAGGAATTTCTAGACTGATATCGGCCATATGGGCTAATATTGGACTTATGAATTTGATCTGAAAACATCTGGGATGTTTCTCAATATACAATTGCTCTTTGATATAAAGCTCTTTCTTATATACCTATGTCTGCCTGAATTTGTTTCTCTGGTCATCCAAAACTAAAGCAATAATGATGGCAACATATGTACAAATGTGCTTCACACATTGACGTATGGATTGTTATAAGAGCTGTAAGATCCCCAATAAAGTGATATTTTAATTAAAAAAAAGAAGAAGAAAGACCATGCAAATAGTCTGAAGTCTAACAGGGATCCTGACACTTAGCAGATGAATATCTCTCTGTTGAATAGGGAGAAGAGCAGGTTATAATTAATCAGTCTAGTCTCTTTTTCTTCCAGGGTTCCATTTCCCAGGACCTGCTTACCTAACAACACATACTCCCTCTGAGTCTTCATCATTCGTGTCTGACAGGCATGCATCCTAAAAGTCCCCACTGCTATTCTTGCAGTCAGGGATGGAGCGGTCCTGTACCACCCCCCCCTCTTCCCTCCCCGGTTACACCTTTAGACTTTCAGGGTGGCCCTCTTGTGAGTAACCCCCAACCAGTTCACATGAGGTGCCAAGTGCTGTCCCCTCCCCACTGAGTCAGAAGTCGACAATCAGGATTCCTCGGGGACTTCGTGGCTTTGCTTCTGCCACCGGTCTGTTGTACTCCCCTCTTGGCTTACCCCCATGCGTGTGGGTCAGACTGGTCACTCTCCCTGAGCTGTGGCTTCTGGGCTGTCCTTCAGTGCTGTCATGTAGGGAGAGGACAAAGTTTTAACTGTTCAGGTCCGATTCATGCCTTTGATCTTCTATAATCCTCTCTCCCAACCACTCTGTTTAGTGAACACTTTCCTCCCATCCCTCAATCGTAGAGAGGGGGAGTTCTCCAGAGGCTTATTTCCTATGTAGTTCCACAAATGAATCTTGGGCTCCCACTGTCCTCCATCACCTTCTGCACTCTGGATTGTCACAATTTAGGCTCTGATACTGATCCTCCTTTGACTTCCGATGATATGGATTCCAGTCCTTTGGTGACTGATGATGGTGTGCTTCTTCCATGTGGACTTAGTTGACATCTCTCTTAGATGGCTGCTTGTTTGGAGACAAGCCTTTAAGACTCCAGACACTATTTTATCTGATAGCTGGGCACCATCTAAATTCTTCACCACATTTTGCTGTAGCACCTGTATCTTCTGTGTTCCCTTCCTGAGGGTGATTTTCGAGCAGGGCCATGATGTAAGAACTGATTGTTCTTAAGTTGGAGCTAGGATTTTGTGTGAGCCCCAAACCCATTCCTGGATCTATGCTTTTTACTTTCCTTTTAATTTGCTATAACTCAGGAGTAAATGACTATGTCATATCATTCCACAGTTCAATCACATCAATTTACAACAGAGTTGTAAATTTGGTTCTATAACCAGCCTCCAAACATACTTTCCCTTCCTGGACTCAATGACATCATCTCCATTTTATCTCCCGTGTTCCCTATATCCTCCTTCCCCCAAAACCCTTGTTCTATTTGCTTTCCCTAAAGGCTCAGTGTCCCTGGGTGTCATTTACTGGAAAACAGATAAGCAAATAACACAACTTCAAGAGGGTGACCCCCAATGGCCACACACCTCTGAGGTACACCCTAATACGGATAAGCATAAGAAACATATAACAGAATTGCTGGAATAATATGTATCTTAATACAGCATATAGGGCATTGATGTAGCAAGGCCTTGTTTGTCTGCTAACCAACAGTATCCCACTCTGGGTATAGCCGTCTTCTGCTTCCTTAGAACTATGTATTTGCAGACACCATGTATTTTTCAGCTTAATTCCTCAGGTTAAAAGTCATTTGAAGTAGAATCCAGTTAGTTCACCCAGTGGAGTTCCTCCACGGGGTCTCACTGATGCAGCCTCTGGAGTATACCATGTGCCCCGAAGATCCAGGACTCAGTGTCCCAGTGTCCCAGCTTTCCACAGCACCCGGCCTGGGTTCCCAGGATATGTCTTAGTTCAATGTTGCCCTCCTGCTGTATGCCACTAAGGACACTCCCCACCGAATGTTTCTCAAAGCATCCTCAATCACTCTTACTCCACCTGGAGGTCAGCCCTTCCCGCCCCCTGCTCTCAACAGACATGCACCTATGTTCCCCCAAACATGACCATTCCCTCTCCCCTCTCATGCACTGCCCTTCCCCTCAGTAAGCCTCATCTCTCTGGCAGGGCTGCCTCCTCCAAGGCACCTCAACCTAGATGCACATGGCAACCACTCCACAGACAGCATTCCCCCACCCCTCCCCGACCATTTAATCCCAGCTGTTATGAGGCGCCCTCCGGTTAGTGACCTACACTATACTTACCTGGAGCAGATGATGTGTGGTTCATTGGCACTGGTCCAACTCCTTACCAGGCGGTCTGGTCCCAGCCAGAACTGGATGCCCTACTAGCTTGAGCTTGTGCCCATTCTGCTGCTCGTTCCTGCTGCAGTGGACTCAGACAGTATCTGTCCTTTTGCTCTTGATATGGTAACTTCACTCAGCATAATGTCTTCCAGATCCCTCTGAGAGTTGAGGTGTTTCACAGTTTCATCGCTGTTTTTCAGGGATATGTAGTATTCCATTGTGTGTATGTACCAGATTTTTTTTAAAATCCACTCTTTTATTGATGGGAATTTAGGCAGTTTCCAGCTTCTTGCTATTGTGACTTATGCTGTGATGATCATGGGGGGCGGGGAAAATGTCTGTTCATAATCTGTTTCTTATTTCTTTTGGGTATATGGCCAGTAGTGGTATTGCTGGATGATATGGTAATTCAATTGCCATCTGTTTTGGGTTTCGCCATATCACCCTCCACAGTGGCTATATGTATTTACAAGTCCCCCAGCAGTGGAAAAGAGTTCCTGTCTCACTACCCCTTCTCCAACATTTGTTGTTCTCAGTTTTTAAAAATTGGGCTATAGCTATGGGTGTAAAAGTGATCTTTCAGTCTTGTGTTGCCATCTCTATTAATGGTAAACCCATTCATTGAGATCAGGCCAAAATCATTCTTGACTAATTTCTCTATGTATTTAATTATATTTTACAAAACAACCTTATCACCTTCAAAGGACTCTCCATTACACTTAATATATTTGTCAAGTCTGTGATTCCATTCTTGGAGACATTTTTCAAACTCAGCTGTTTGGATGGCTGACAGCACTTCCCTTGTTCTTTTCTTCACCTCTTCTATGTCGTTAAATCGTTGTCCTTTCATGTCCCTCTACATTTGAGGAAACAAAAAGAAGTCACATGGAGAGAGGTCAGGTGAGTCAGGTGTGTGGGGCAAGAGAGGCCTGCTGTTTGTTTGTCAAAAACTTGCGCACTGAGATGGCTGCAGGAGCAGGTGCATTGTCGTGGTGGCAAAACCAGTCACCTGATTGTCACAAATCTGGCCTTTTTTGTGGCGCGCGGATGACACGGTGCAACACGGACCGAGACAAGAATGGTCAGGACCCTTCTGGTGGATGCAATCTGCGAAGTTTATTGACGCTGCTTCTGAGCCCGAAGTCAGCTGCGGAAGACCCCAAGCTCCTAAAACCCCGGGTATAAATACCCTGCTCGGTGACGTGTCCTACCAG
>NW_022103901.1:26230779-26232099 GCF_000313985.2 Echinops telfairi
CAGTGGGGTAGGGTTAGGACTTCTGCCTCTACTCCCACGTGCCATTAACTTGACAGTCCACTGTCTCTGACAGGGAGAAGGTTGAGGCTTTCTGCTCCCATAAAGATTTACAGCCTTGTAAACTAAGAGTAGATTTACTATGATTTGGAATTGACTCAACAGCAGTGGGCTATGAATTATTTAATATTACACTCTTTTCCTTCACAACTTTAATATTTGCTCTGTTTATCATGATATTACCTATTGGTCCAGTTGTGAGAACTTTGGCTTTCTGTACATTGAGATGTAATCCACATTCAAAGCTGCAATCTCTGATCTTCAGCAGCAAGAGGCCTCTCTTGCCCCACACACAATATTGCAGGTCCTCCACACTTTCAGCAAGCAAGGTTGTGTCATCTGCATATCACAGGTTATTAATAAGTCTTAATGATGTTGCATTTTTCTTCGTATACTCCGGCTTCTCTGATTATTTGCTCAGTGTAAAGATTGAATAGTATGGTGCGAAGATACAACCCTGATACACAACTGAACTATGTGGTATTTCCTTGTTCTGGTCTCACAACTGCCTCTGGATCCATGTACAGTTTCAGTAGGAGCACAATTAAGTGTTCAGGAATTCCCATTCTTCTCAAGGTTATCCGTAATTTGTTAATGATCCACACAATGAAATGCTCTTAAACAGTCTATAAAACACAAGTAAACATCTTTCTTGGATTCTCTATTTATGGCTAAGGTCCATCTGACATCAGGAATGATATCTGTTATTCTAAGTCTTCTGAATGCAGCCTGAATTTTTGGCAACTTTCTGCTCATTTACCGCTGCAGCTGTTGTTGGATGATATTCAGCAAAATATTACTTGCATGTGGTATTAGTGGTATTGTTCTATAATTTGAGCATTCTGTTGAGCCATTTTCTTTGGAATGGTTATAAGTAGGGATCTTTTCCAGTCAGTTGGCCAAGTAGCTATCTTCCAAATGTATTGGCAAAGGCAAGTGAGTGCGTCTTCAGCTTGTTGAAACATTTCAGTTGGTATTCCATCAATTCCTGGAGCCTTGTTTTTGGCTAATGATTTCAGTGCAACTTAAACTTCTTCCTTCAGCACCGTTGGTCCTTAATCATATGTGACCCTGTAAAGTGGTTGAATGTTGACTTGTTCTTTTTGATATAATGAATCTGTGTATTCTTTCCATCTTCTTTTTTTCCACTTTATTTTTAATTTAAAAAAATCATTTAATGGGGGCTCTTATAGCTCTTATCACAACCCATCCATCCATCCATCCATTGTGTCAAGCACATTTGTACATATGTTGCCATCATTT
>NW_022103901.1:26233104-26234632 GCF_000313985.2 Echinops telfairi
CCAGGTTTGCAAGGTAGAATTGGGGTCACGGTAGTTGCGGGGAGAAAGCGTTTAAGAACTAGAGGAATGTTGTGGGTTTCATTATTGCTATACTGATCCCTAAGTGATTCATCTTCTCCCCACTACCCCTCTGCAAGGTATGTCCAGTTGTCTACAGATGGGCATTGGGCCCCTATCACGTGCTGTCCTCATTCACAATGATATGATTTCCCCCCCCACCGCCTTTGGTGTTTGAAGCCTGGTCCCTTCGGCCCTTCATGATCACACATGTTGGTGTGCTGCTTCCATGTGGGCTTTGTTGCTTGTGGGCTAGATGGCTACTTGTTTACTTTCAAGCCTTTAAGTCCCTGGATGCTATAGGTCTTGATAGCCAGGCACCATCAGCCTTCTTCACCACACTTACTTATGCACACATTCGTCTTCAGCGTTTATGTGGGGAAGGTGGTCACATGATGATGGTTTTTGTTCTTTGATGTCTGGTACCTGATCCCTTCAACACCTCGTGTTCACACAGGCTTGTGTGCTTCTTCCTTGTGGGCTTTGTTGTTTCCGAGCTAGATGGCTGCTTGTTTGCCTACAAGCCTTTAAGACCCCAGATGTTATATCTTTTGATAGCTGGGCACCATCAGCTTTCTTCACCACATTTGCTTATGCACACGTCTGTCATCAGTGATCATTTCGGGAAGGTAGGTAACATGAAATGACTGTTTAGCTGAGCAAGGTGCTCTTGTATTAAGGGAATGCGCATGAGGAGTCCCAATGTCCCCCTACCACCCTACTACTAAACCTATAAATATTTGCACCTAGGTCCATTTCCCCCATAATCTTAAATATATTTACATATGTACATGTCTGTTTAGGCTTCTATATATGCTCTTTGCCTCCTACTTCTTTCCTCTATTTCCTTACGCTTTCCTCCTGTCCCATTACCATGTTCAGCCTTCATTCTGGTTTCGGTAATTCCTCTCAGTTACCTTGCCCTTGTTCACACCCTATCAGTCCTCCCATCCCCTCCCTACCACTGGTTTTGAACCATTTGTTGTTCCTTTGTCCCTAGGTTGGCCAACCCTCCTCCCTTACCCTACCTCCCACACTCCCATGTCCCTCTGGGGCCATTGGTCCCTTTATTTTCTTCTCACATTTTTTTTGGGGTCCAGCCTCTCTTATCTATGTGGACGTGCAGATATATTAATATGTGCATACAACTGGGGATGGCTTTGACAGCACAGCACCAAAGTGGCACATAAGAACATGACGACGATGGCAGCAGCACCAACAAGCTACCAAACAAAAAAGCCACTGACATACAAAATTTAAAAGAAGAGAAAAAAGGAAAAAAACAAAACAAATAGGCTGAAAAAGAAAAGAAAAGAAAAGAAAAAAGCCTGTTAGTAGTTCAAGGTCTGTTTGTTGACCTTTAGGAGTGTTTTCCGGACGAGTCTAATGGGGTGCCACATCCTGGCCCCAGAGTCCATCGTTTGTCTTCCCTCGGGACCTCCTTGCTCTGCTTCCCTGCTGCTCCATTGCA
>NW_022103901.1:26234946-26259261 GCF_000313985.2 Echinops telfairi
GGGGGTCGGGCTAATTCTGGTTAGGGCCGGCGTATGGTCCAGTCTCTTTGTGGATTCCTCTGCGTGTTACATTGTTCTTCTGGTTTGGTGTGTCCTGATGGGGTCTGTATACGCGTTCCAGTTCTGTGATGACACAATCAATACTCTCTCCCTGGGTGGGTTAGTGCCCTGTTCCCCTGTGCCATCAACTCAGTTTCTCCCCACCCTGCTTCTCCCTCCACTTGTCCCCCTTCCCCTTCTTTATGTTGGACTCTCATGTACCTCCCTAGGTGTGGCCTGCCCTCCCTCCAACTGTCTATGCTTCCACCCGTTTATTGCGAGATAGGTGTTTATTCTTCTATTCCTGACATGCTGATTGTACTTACCTCAGGGGACTCATGTTATACCTGCCCTTTTGAGTTTGGCTTACCTCGCTTAACATGATTCCTTCCAGCTCTTCCCACGAGGTGAGGTGTTTCATGTGATCGATCGGGCTTTTCAGTGCTGCATAGTACTCCATTGTGTGTATGTGCCAGAGTTTACTAATCCACTCGTCTATCGATGGAAACTTAGGCTGTTTCCAAGTCTTTGCGATTGTGAATTGTGCCGCAATAAACATTGGAGCACAAATGACTGGTCGTGTTTTATTTGTTGCTTCCCAGGTGAGATATTTTCAATGGCATTTTAATTTTCTTTCGTTTCAACTTGAATTTAACATATGAGCAATTGATGATCTCTTCCACAGTTAGCCTCTGGCCTTGTTTTAGCTGCTGATATTGAGTTTTTCCATCACCTCTTCCAATAGAATTGATTTCTGTGTATTCCATCTGGAGAAGCCATGAGTATATTCCCATTTTGAATTGATGAAAAAAGGGATTTGCAATGAAGAAGTCATTGGTCTTACAAAAGTCTGTCATGTGATCTATAACTTGTTTCTATCACCAAGGTCATATTTTCCAACTACTATTCCTTCTTTTTTGTTTCCATGTTTGATCAATTTTAGATTGAAGATGGTAAAATTCTTCAATTTCTGCTTCACCAACATTAGTGGTTGGTGCTTAAATTTGAATAATAGTTATATGGTCTGGATTTACTTATATGCAGATAGATATTATCCCATCATTGACAACATTGTGCTTGGAGAAGAATTAGACTGTTGTTTTGTTGGATTGAGTGTTCTGTATATGCGCATGAGTTAGTCGATAGTGTTTTTGTGTGTCTATTGAGTTTTTTTCTTGACGGTCTGTCTTTCCTTGAGAGTGGTGTATTGAAGTCTCCTGTTACTATTGTTGCTGTGTCTATATTTTCTTTCAATTCTGCAAGGATTTGATTGATGTATATCAAGGGTCTTTCATTGCGTGCATATATGTTTATTATAGTTATGGTTTCCTGAGCTATTGTTCCCTTTATCACTCTGTAGTGCCCATTTTTATGCCTTGTTACATTGTTTGCCTTGAAGTCTATCTTCTCGGATAATAATATTGCTACTCCTGCTTTCTTTTAATTGTTGTTTTCTTGGTCTGATTTTGTCTTTGTTGTTCATAACTTTGTTTGTGAGGTGTGTTTCTTGTAGGCATATTGATGAATTTAGTTTTTTTATCCATTTTGCTACTTCCTGTCTCTTTACTTGTGCACCTAGTCCATTAACATTCAATGAGATTATTGATATGTATGTATTTGTGACTGTCATTTTGGTTTATGTATATGTGCGTTGTGTGTTTACATGTGTGTTGTGTTTAGTTTCTTTGTTCTTCATGTGCTATCACATTACTTTATGTATTGGTCTGTTTGTGTTGTTTTTTGTGAGGAGTTGTCTTGTATGTTGGTTTCAGGTTTGTGTGTTGTTTTTTTTGCCCTGGTACATCACTGATTTTTTTGGTAGTGGTGGTCTTGTTTTTGTGTGTTCTTTTTGTTTTTCCTTGTCTTGGAATACTTTTATTTCTCCATTATATTTGAGTGAAAATTTTGCTGGGTACAGGATTCTAGGTTGACAATATTTTTCCCTCCAGTACTCTGTGTACATTACTCCATTGACTTCTTGCCTGCATAGTTTCTGGTGAGAAATCTGAGGTTATTCTACTTGCTGACCTTTTGTATATAATTGATCTTCTTTCTCTGTTCCCTCTTAAAATTTTTTCTTTGTCACTGATGTTAGACATCTTGACTACAATATGCTGGGGAGTTTTCCTTTTGGGAATCTTTCCTGCTTGGGGTTCTTTCAGCATCCCAAGTAGTTATCTCTTCCTCTTTTAGACTTTGGGGAATATTTTCTTGCAGGAGCTCTTGGACTATTTTCTGTGTGAATTTCTTTGCTTCTGGAATTCCTGTAACATGCAGACTGTTCCTTTTGATTGTGTCTCACATTGTTCTCAAACTTTTCTTGATCACTTTTGCATTCTTTGCTCTTTTATGTTGGAGTTTATATATTTGTCACTTAGGTCACTAATTCGGGTTTCCATCTCTTCAATTTTGTGTCTTTGTTCTTTTTAGCATCGTGCTGTTCCTTTCCAGTATTGTTTAATTCTGCTATTGTAGTCTTTGATTTCTGTGCATATGTTTGGTGTTTTTCTTCTACAGCACGTAGTGAGGTTACTAGCTTTTCTATTGTTTTACTTTTCCTCTCAGACTCTTTCTTCAATTGTTGCACATATGCAATCATCATTCTTTTAAATTATTTTTCTGGTAAACTCATAGCCTGTTCAGCTTCAGGCATTATATTTAGGTCTCTTTGGTATTTGGTTATTTGTTTCTGTTCCTTTTGTGTGTGTGTGTGTGTGTGTGTGTGTGTGTGCACATGCACCAATATCTTCTATTGTTTCCTTGACATCTTGGAGTCACTCGTAGGGGTGTTAGGGGGTGGTGTTATGTGGAAGTGGTTAGATGTGTTAGATGTGCAGTAGCAGGATGGTGGACAGTTTGGCTTAAGTATCTTTGGGGAGTGGGGAGTGTTAGATTATGTGTTATGGGGGTGATCAGAGAGTGGCAGAGGAAGTGTTAGCTGAGGGAGATGGGAAGGAGCAGCAGCCAAAAGAAGATGAGCAAAAAAAAAAAGAGTGGTGGTGGTGGTGTGGTTGGGTGGTGCCATTTGGTAGGTTAAAAAAAGGGAAGTTAGATAAAAAATGTCAGCAATGCTGGAGGAATGGGTACTAATATTTTATAAGATTTTTTTTAAAATTTAAGAACAATGTTAGCTAATGGTTTTATGAGGATGAGAAGAAAGAAAAGGTTTGCCAAGAAGAAAAGAGAACCTAAAAGATAGGTTAATAGTGCTATGAAATAAAACTTTAGTACTTAGAGAGAGTCCAATTAAGGAGAGGGCCAGAGGTGAAAGTTTTAAAAATAATACTAGGGAAATAATACTGGAGTAAGTTGCAAGACCACTGTTAACATATGTCTGTTTGGGCTGTAAGTTTGCCCAGGAGCTTTGTCTTTGTTGTGGGTGTTAATTTCTGGGTTGATGGTGTGTTAAGGGACTAGAAAATAAACAAATTAAATTGAGAGTAAAACAGTAAAGTAGTATATGCCTGTATATATTTACCCCCTGTCCTTATGTATACCTACAAATGGGAAAGTTCTGATTGCGTATGCATTGTAAGACTAGTGCTCAACTTTGTTTTAAAGAGGGGGAGGGTATAGGAGAGATAACACACAGAGCAAAAATAGAACCAGCAAAAAGAGCAGCTGCGACCCACTCCTTGGCTTGCAGGCTGGGGTGGGGTGAGGCAGGATGGGGTGTTACAGAGGCAGGATGGTGCTTTGATTGTCCATTTGGTGCCCAGGGCAGATGGCTCATTGATTTGTGGGCCCTTTGGAATTATCCACGTTGGTCCAATAGGGGCAGGCAAGCTCTTTCTAATGTCCTCTGACCCGTACCTGACCCAACATTACACTTAGTGACTGAGTTCAGGTGTATGTGTGATGTAATGTTGCTGGTGCCTAGTGTGTATACCCAGGTTGACCTTCACCTGTGCCTAGGTGACCTTGGCTTGAGCATGCTCAGCTTTGCTTGTCCCCATAGGTGTCTAATGTGTCTGATTTCTTTCCAACCCCTTTACTGTGGCATGGCCAGGTAGTTTTCATTTAGCATGGGCATTTGGTGGAGACAACCCCCTTTATTCCTAATCCTCCAACCTTTCATATTTACTATTATGCCTGTTCTTTCTGGTGATGGGGGTGACCCAATTGGGGTGGAGGTATCGGTTTGTATCTGCCTCCCACCAAGGCAGGCTGGGAAGGGAAAAAGTCTACTCAAAGGGCAATTTACTGTTTCCATTTCTGTGTATTGTTATGTTAATTTGATGCCAATGGAGCAGGTGTGTGTTGGGTGCTATCCAGATATTTTAAAAGATAATAATAATAATAATAATAATAATAATAATAATAATAAAATCCCTTTGAATTAAAAAAAATGCCTTAAAAAGAAAAAGGATTTTGAACCTTTTTGGGTGTCATAAGATTGGGGAGTTTGCTGAGCTATAGCCCAGGAAAGGGGATTAGTTTTGCCAAGTGGCGTTCCCTGGCCTTGTGTTTACTACTTAATGCTTGTTCCAGGATGCCCCATAGATGTAGCCCATGCAGCTCGGTAGGCTGCAGGTAGCACAGCCTGCTATGGGAAATCAGGGCTGTGGGGCTGAATTCTTGTCGTGGGTGGAAAGCCAAAGCTGTTTTACTTTCATCCGCTCGGACTACAACCTCCCTGCCATTCCACCACTTCTGTGGTCAGCTGAGCAAGTGCTGGAGGGGCTGTAGTCGGCAGAGGGGCGCCTGGTCAGCAGTTGTTACTAACCTTTTACTTTTAGTAAATTTGTGTCTATTTACCCTTATTCTGCTACTCCCGTGGCGTGGAAGATTAGAATATCCCTTTCAGCGACTCTCCTGCACTGGTTTCTACAGAGTCCCTCTGGTGCATGTTACTCAGTCGCCATCTTGCACCAAAATCCCAACAGCATTGTACTACAAGATGGATCTTGAAATGCCCTTTTCTGAAAAACAATGAATGTGACACTATTCCTCTTGGTCTGTCATTCCCAGCTTTGTAAGCCATAAGTACCAGTCCATTTTAGTTCACTAGCAACTAGGATATTGATCTTGATGTGATTAATTTCATTTTTAATGACTTCTAATTTTCCTAGATGCATAGTTCATACATCCCAAGTTCCAATTATTAATAGATGTTTGCAGCAGTCAAGAGCTTAATCAATGCACTGCATTGGGTAAATCTGGTGCACCAGATGGCGTTAAAGTGTTGAAAACCAGGATGCTACTTGAGGACTAAGGTGTGCCTGACTAATGCCACTGTCTTTTCATTTGCCTCATACTCATGTGCAAGTGGACACTGAGCAAGGAAGGCCAGAGAACAATCAGCGCATTTGGATTATGGTGTGGCAAAGAAGACGGAAGGTGCCAGGGCCTGCCAAAAGAATGAACACATTTGTCCCGGAAGAAGTACATCCAGATTGCTCCTGGGAAGCCAGGATGGCGAGACTTAGTTTTACCTTCTTTAGACATGTTGTCAGGAGAGACCAGTCCCTGGAAAAGGACTTCATGCTTGGTCAAGTAGAGGGACAGTAAAAAAGGAAGGCTCTGGACAAGCGAGAGTGACACAGTGGCTGCAACAACTCTCACATAAGGGTAACACACACACACACACACACACACACACACACACACACACACACACACACACACACACACACACACACACACACACACACACACACACACACACACAGTAATCCTGAGGATGGCGCAGGACCAGGTAGTGTCTCATTCTGTGTCAGTACTGACTTGACAGACCCAACGGCAAGAACAGCAATCGTTTCCTTACGCACAATCTGCAACTTCGGCAAATGTCATGCTGACGCTTGAGTAGCTCCCAAACCAGAAATCGGCGCACACAGAGAAGGAAGGAATAGACAGGCAGCACGATGGAGACACAGCACTGCTCTCTGAAAGGATCTGGTGCCTTCAGGCCCCGTGTGCGTTTGTCTTTCTGCCCTCCTGTGCAGGTCAGCCAGTGATAGCAACCCAGCACTGTCGGGCAGTCCCCTGCCATCTTTCTCCTGGGCAGTGGCACCACACACAGGTCTTCCAGGTGTTTGGGCACAGTTGCCTTTTGTTTTGAGGACACAGGTTAAGATGGGGAGAAACACTTCTCTGGGGTCTGCATAGCATTACTCATGAGGGGGTAAGTTTAGCGTCATGCTGAGTGCCCAGAGCAGGGCTCACTGTTGCCCAGCCGCAGTGGGTGAAAGGCTTCAGGGCAGCATCCTGGAATGCATAGGCTTTCTTCTGATGCCCTTTGGCACGTCTCTTCATGTTTCCTATTTGGACAATATTCTATGATCGCTGATTTGACAGTTCCGTCAATTAACCCAAGATTGGGACTGTTATGGGCCATCCCATGGTAGGCTTTTATGCTGTGTCGAAGAATGCAAGTATTACTTTCTTAATGGAGACATTTAATCTGTGGGCCCAAAACATGTCACATATGCATATCCTGATGTATTTTTATCCACAGATAAAGAAGTTGGCAAATGCTGCGGTGTTTGGATTTTTTAAAAGTCAACAACAAACCACCCAACCTCACGTGATCAATTTTATTTGGGCTATTAGCAGAGAATATTTTGCACTAGAGACTTCTTGCATCAAGTAATAACTGAACATTAAGCAAACAGATCATCAATTATTAAAGTGTAGTTGCTATTACTGTAACTCTTTACATTTCAGCAGCTCCAGCGTTTGGAACAGGATGGTAGGCTAGTTAAGAACATCTAATATGCAAAATAGAAATATAGCCATAGTTCCAGCTAAACATTTTCAGGGATTTATCTTTAAATTTTCCACTTAGGCATGAATATTGTCATTAAGAGAGAAAGATGTGACACCCTAGGCTAATGTAGAAATGTCTGATCAAGATGCTATTGAAGGCAGCCCACAGGGCTCCTACAAAACCAAAATGTACCTTTAATACCAGAGCGGGAATTTTTTTATTGACCAAATTCAAGTTGCTTTTTAGTTCTTAGCATGCTTTATTTTATTATTTGAATCTAGGTAATAGATATACCTAGGTCAACACATTTTTTTAAATGAGAGTGAAAATTCTTAATCTCATTGTACTAATATGACAGAAATGCTACAAGTGGGTGACTTTATTATATTTTATTATTATTTATGGTATTGCCTTTGAGTTGATGCCAATTCAAAGTGACCCTTTAGGACAGAGTAGAACTGCCTCTTAGTTTCTGAGACTGTAACTGTTTATGGGAGTAAAAGTATCTTTCTTCTCTGGAGTGGCTGGTGGGATTGCTGAACTTGCATATTACAGGCCAATGGGTAACCACTATGCAACCAGGGACCCTATGTGTCTTTAACAAATAGAACTGTATTTGTTCACAGTTTTGGGAGTCTAGGAAGATCACAGGCCAGTGGGTGGAAAGTCTTGTGGATCCAGTGGCAGTGGAAGCATCTCAATGCTGGCAGGGGTCTCCACATGGCTCCTCCAGCTCTCGGGTTCTAGTGTAGCTCCATGTGTCTTGTCCACATGAATGTCTCACAGGGAGTGCATATGTGTCCCGTCTCCAGCAAGCTATTTATCTCCAAAGTGCCTCCAAATGAGGTCGTGCAGCTGTGACCTGATTGACAGGCTAAATGCCACCCCTTCACTCTTAAGTCTCAAATTGACAACAGAATATGTAACTACCTCAGGAAGCTTCATAAAGCATGTATCTTCCATTGGTGCTTCTCATGCTTACTCTCCTCTTTTTATACCACAAAGATGATTGGCTTGAGACATGTTTTATACAGACATGATCCCACAACATGAACAAGAACATCCTCTTCCCAAATGGATGTCATCCATACATATAGAGGTTTACGATCTACAGTACTTATTTTGGGGGACACAATCCATAAGACCATCTCTGTCTATACCTAAACAACCTCCTCTGACAGCTAACCACTGCCACCAATTTTACTTATTCCTTGAGTGTCTTTACATGCATCAGCAAATATTACTTGCAACTTTTTTCCCACAAAGATCTGCACCTTAGGATTTTAATTTTTGGCTTTTATTAACTACCTTCCCCTGGCCACAGATAAAGGATATCCTCATTCTTCATCTTCTGGGTCATAGTTCTATTCCACCATTTTGTGGTACCCCATTTTATTTATAACAGATGGACATTGTGTGAGTCCCTGCATGGTGCAAACAGTTGAGTGCTTGGCCTACTAACTGCAAGGTTGGTGATTTGGACCCGCTCAGAGGCAGCTGAGAACAAAGGCATTGCAATCTGCTTTTGGAAACCCTATGGAGCAGATCGACTCTGCACACACGGGGTCGCCATCCTTTGGAATTAACTCGACTGTAACTAGTGACGGATGGTCATTGGATTGTTTCCAACACTTAGACTACACTGCCATGAGTAACCTTGCACGTGCATATTTTACACATTCAGGATATACTTCTACAGGTGTAACTGCCAGATCAAAGTGTTCATGCATCTGTACTTCTGATGGGCATGGTGCCCTTTTGTGCTCCCACCAGTGACGTCTGTGAGTCCCTGTTTCCCCAAGGCTGGCTCGTGTGTTTTGAAGAACTGCCAAAGTGGACACTATTCTGCAACATCAGCTTTGGGCTGGAGCATCACACTTATTCCTTGTTTCCTTCTTTGCCTTGTGCCAGCTGAAGGGCTGTCGGACTGTTGTTTAAGCCCACTGTGCTTTTTCAACGTCCTTGTTGGTGAAACGTGCCTGTAAGAAAGAGTACCAGTACTTGGAGGGTTCCCTGAATGAACACATGCAAAACACCACATTCATTTCAGCACGTGATGCTGTTGTGTTGTTATGCCTGTGAGCTGGTTCTGACTCACAGTAACTCCACATGCAGTAAGACAAAGCACGCCATGCATTGTTTGAGCCAATCTTGCAGCCGCTGCGTCCATCCAGCTCCTTGAGGGCCTTCCTCTTCTTCACTGCCCCTCTACTTGACCAAACATGATGTCCTTCTCCAGGGACTGGTCCCTCCTAATAACATGTCGGAAGTCTACTATCCTCTCTTCTAAGGAGCATTCTGATCCTATGCTGCAAGGTAGCTGTGTTTGTTCTTCTGTCAGTCCATGGTCCATTTAATATTCTTTCCCAACACCATGTCTCAGAGGCATATTCTTCTTTGCATTTCCTTATTCATTGTCTAGCTTTTACATGCCAATGAGACAATTGGAAAGACCATGGCTTGGGTTAGGTATACCTTAGTCTTCAAAGTGCCATCTTAAAAAATATATATATTTAAAAAACACATTAAAAAGTTCTTTTGCAGCACACTAGCCCACGCAACACATACTTTTCAATATATCTGTTGCTTTTACGCATGATGAATATGAAACTAAATAAAAGGAAACTTGACAACTTTATCATGATATTGCTTATTGGTTCTGCTGTGAGGATTCTTGTTTTCTTTATGCTGAGGTATAATCCATACCGAAGGCTGTAGTCTTGACCTTCCTCAGTAAGTGCTTTAATTCCCTTTCGTTTTCAGCTAGCAAAATTGTATCATCTGCAAATCGCAGGCTGTTAATGAGACTTCTAGTCCCGATGCAATATTCTTCTTCACATAGTCCAGCTTCTCACGTTGACTAGATAGCTCAGCATACTGACTGACTGTGTCATAAGCACATGCCGTTGTTGCTGTGACTGTCATCGCGTTGGCTCTGACTCCTAGCGACCCTTCGTTCAACAGAACAAAAGACTGCCCGGTCCTGCACGACCTTCACAATTGTTGTTCTGTTTGAGTCCATTGATGCAGCCCCTGTACCAAGCCATCTCGCTGAAGTGCCTAAAAATGTTACCTGCTCTTAAGTGGGTCACATGAATAAAACCATTTACGAATAGGTCCATCTTTGTCTCTGATAGGTCCTGGTGTGAGTTAATGCCCTTGTCGTAAAACTACAAAGGCACCAAACGTTTTCTTGGAAGAGGAGACTCTAGGAGCCAGTAAATGGATCCAGTACATCCCCTCTATTGGATGTGATTGAAAAAGGGAAACTAGAGGCTTCAAGGGAGGTGATGAAGATAATGGAGCACAAGAAGCCATTCTGCAGTGAGTGTTGAAGAGGAAAGACAAGCCTTTGGGTGCGTGGTCATTGAACTTGGGTTGCTCACGGAGACACCCAAGCTGAGTGTTAACAGTACTGACCATCTTGGGCACTGCCTGGTATAAGTTTTCACCAGCACAGCCGAAGCCCTAGAGCAGCGGTTCTCAACCTGTGGGTCGTGACCCCTTTGGGGGGGTGTCAAACACCCCTTTCACAGGGGTCGCCCGATTTGTAACAGTAGCAAAATTACAGTTATGAATAGCGATGAAAATAATTTTATGGTTGGGGAGGTCACCACACCCCGAGGAGCTGTATTAAAGGGTCGCGGCCTGAGGAAGGTTGGGAACCGCTGCTCTAGAGAATCCTGAGCTGGCGAAGAGTGCCTTGGCTGGACTAAGTGGAGTTGAAACACAGATTGACAGCTGAACTAGACAGTCCTCAGTTCAAAATCTGACTCCACTACTTGCTAGCAAATGACCTAGGAGATGTTCAGATTTATAAGCCTGGTTCCTCATCTGTCACAGAGGGTGAAGTGCCACACAAGAGCTGTTCCCAGAGGGTTTGCTGGTTCACAGGGGCTGGGAGCATTACAGGATATGGAAGTCTTAAGGCACGTATGAAGCCTTAATCAATGTCAGCTGTTCTAAGTGACATCACGTGACAAGGACTTTGTGTGTGTGGGTGCCTTTGTGTCCAGTGTCTTTGGGACATAAGAGGGAGTATGAGGAGGTTGTAGGTTAAGGAATTCAAGTAATAAAATCAGAAAAGGCACATTTGGGTGGATGTACAGCTATAAAAAGGGGAAAACGCCTCGTAGCACGCATGTTATCGGCAACAAAGCAAAACGAATTTGTAAGCTTCTTATTGCAGATGGAGTGGAGGGAGATTCTGAAACATTCCCTGCAGTCTTGAGGCAGTAAATAGAAAGTGAGTTGTATGGTACTGATTGCTGCTAATTTACGACATAAAAAAAATCCCTGATAATCGCTCTAGTCCTCTACCACTGACAGTAGTTACTAAAGGTAAAGCAGTCATACTTTTACATAATCAACCCCCATCATCTCATTTTCATGTTTAAGATGGAAATTCCCTAGACTTTTCTACTTCTTTTTCCAACACACCAACTTGAAAGAACTTAATTCTTGTCCCTGGGAATCATCAACTGTGCTGTCATCAGGGCTGCTGGAGTCTTGGTGGGGGCGGTGCACGGACCACTCTCCCAGCCCAATTTCTATTCATGCCCAGAAATGTAGTGTACGATCTTCTTTCCTACCCCAACTCTCTCAGTGCCCACGGAGTAAATCCACTTTGGGAGAGCGAGATAGTGGCAGAGTAAAGTTTTGGGATGTACAGGAGATTGTTAGGTGAGGTTCTGGCTGTTGAAACCCACAGAGGACAGTTGGAGGGTCCCTCAACTGAGGCCATTCACAGACCAGAGCTCTGTGTACTCCGAAACTGTCCCATACAGATGGGAATCCCACACTTGGGAAGCTTGAATCTTAGTGAGGCTGCATAGCCCTCTGAATTCAGCCAGCTCTCTTGATTCTTTCTTCTCTTTCTCATGCTCACTCCTCCAGGGTCGTTCATGTTGTTGCTTCTGCATTGGATGACTCACAGTGGCCCTATAGACAGTGCTAGGTCCTGCACCAACCATACAATTATTGATGCATTTGGGTCCATTGTTGGAGCTACTGTGTCAATGTCTGTTGGGGAAAGGCCAGCCCCCCACAACTAATTGTGGGTTCCATAGGTGCAATTGTATGGTTAAGATAGATAAAGATTATAATAAAGTCATAGAGAATGAGAGAGATAGGAGAGAGAGTGAAATAAAGGAGTCAGACACATTTCATAGTAGCATGCTCACCTCAGCCCTGCTTGGTGGTCCACGTGGAGATGGGAGACGGGTGGGACAGAGAGAGCCAGAGAGAGAGAGCTTTATTGCTAAATGAAGGCTTATATCTACTTAGGGGTCGTGATTACAGGTAACCACACATGTCACAGGAAGGGGCTGTACAATAGGCAATACAAGCAATAGGAGGGGGATCTACCATGGGCATAAGTGTAACAGGAAGGGGATGAACTAGAGGTGTATACATGATAGGAAGGGGTGGGACTAGAGGTATACATGTGACAAGAAGGGCGGACCCTAGATTCATGATGGTGACCTAACCTTGGTCACCCTTGAGTGGGCTTGACCTTCCTAGGTTCTCCTTCAGGGAAACAATCTACTACTATCCTTATCAGAAGGGAGTGGGCTCTACTTATTGTGGGATAAACAATGGTGTCTGCTTGCTCTGGATGGCTGATAACCCTTAGGGAGAGTAACCCCTGACCTACTTCTGTTGACCTCCAAGTGTATAGGCATCTGCCACGTGTCGCCAGCAGCTAGGTTTGGCATATAATTGGGGGAGACAACTTGGGAGAAATCTTTCTGTTATCCACAAATATCCTTTCTCTTTTTTGCTGGCCCTGCGTTAGATTTCTCGGGTGGGAAAGATCTCAGTTCTTGGCTTCACATGAGAAAGAATTTATACGGAAGTCTGGTTTGTGATCCAAGTGGGTTTTTATAAAGGACGGAAGAAGTTTCCGGTTTTACAATCTCCAAAGAGTACATGCTATTTTGGGGAAGCGTGCCAAACTGCGCTTAAGCTGCGCTGGGGCTCACCAATAAACATGGTGACCTCATGGGACTGCGTGCCCTTATGTGGGGGCAGGCGCAGGAGAGGGTCACAGGGGAGAGGGAAGAAGGATAGAAGGGTGAAAAAGGGGCCAGTGGTTCCACACTCAAGGTATTTGAAGCCTCTGGCTGGGAGGTGTGGTCAAAGGTATTTGTTGGCCCCATTGGCTGAATCAAGCCCACCTGACTCAGGAGGGCCTGAGTTGGAGTATGCCCAATTAAAGGTATTTATGCTCACCTGACTTCTTCCCAACCTCCTGTAGAGAGCCTCAGGCCTGGAGAGGGACAGCCCTGTCTCTATCCTGCTACCTGACATTTCCCCACTGCAGGAGTATGGACCCAAATATTTGGGGTACTGGGCGATGACATCTCTAGCTGCTTCCTGCCAGCAAAGGGTCCACACCCTTCCTACTCTGGGTCCACAGTGGATGAAGTTGGGGCGATCCAGGAGCTGGTGATCCTGGGGCTGGCATGCTTGGCTCAGAAACACTGGTAACCTGCTGACTTCTGGAAGAAACAAAACAGGTGGACAGTTCAGGTAAGGCAGGGGCAAAACTGCGAGATAGCAGGGCCCTGGGAGGTGGGGGTTAGTGACCTGGGAAGTTTAGAAAAGAAACAGGACTGACAGGTATGGGTACCAGTTGACTTCAAATACAGGGATTGTGTGAAAGTATTTACTAGCTTAGACTGTTGTGAGTCTAAGGTAGGATTTTCTGTGGAGCAATTATCTGTCCCAGGGTGGTGGTGAAACACCATCCAACCACTCACAGGGGTCTAGTTTCAAAGGTTTCCACGTTTCACCTGTGAATGGTAGATCGAGAGTTCCGCAGAAGGAGGTAAGGACAGGATAGGCAACCCCAGTATCTAGGAGGCGATTTACTGACCTCCCTGCCACATCAGCTGCTCACCCGAGGTTCCAGACCAGTAACAGCTATCTCCTGCTGCTTTTCTGCCCAGGCCAGGCCAATCCTCAATTAGCAGCTGCCCACTAGCCTGCAGGTGCCTCTCCTCCTGGGTATTTCCCAGAGGACAGAGTGTTGCCCAGTGGCCAGTTTGTTTGCAGTGGTGGCATGGCCCTTAGGGAGGCCTTTTACGATTAGGGCAATTCCTTGCCCAGTGACCCAGCTGCCAACACATGTAGCACTTTGTGCCTTGTCCAGGAGTCTGAGAAAGCTGGGAGGCAGTTGATGGGTGGTGGTGAGCAAGGGTGACCAGTACCTGGGCATGCCTGATGTCCTTCCTTCTCTCCTTCTCCTGAGCCTGGACCTCCTCCTCCTTGTCCCTAGTGTAAAAGGTGGCGTTAGCACTAATGACCAGCTCTTCCAGGGTAACTCCTTCGGGCTTCTGCACTCACTTCTGGAGCTTTTTTTGAATGTCTGGTGTGGCTTGTGTGAAAAATTTGTCTCTGAGCAAGAATTGCCCTTCATATGTGTCTATGTCTACAGTGATGTGATTCCTCAGGGCCTCTTCCAGCCGCTCTAAGAAACCTACGGGGCTTTCATCAGGCCCCTGGTGAATAGCTGTCACTTTGGCCTTTTGTGTACCTGACTTCAGTCCACTTGTGATACACACCAGAAATGTTCCGTGCCCATCCATCCTTGGGATCATTATAAACCCAAGCAGGATCACTAACAGGCACAGCTGTTTCTCCTATTGGGTACTTATCATTCATCACATTTAAACTGTGCAAACTTCCTAGCACCTTTTAGCACTCGTTCTTTCTCAAAGTCTGCTGTAGTCTATCCCAGTATGACCATTACATCCTTCCAAGCCAAGTCATAGCCTAGGGGGAGGTGCTGGAAACTCTCTAGGTACTGTTCAGGTTTGTCAGAGTAACTGCACAGGTACTTTTAATTTGCTGAGTTAAATTAGGGTGAAAGGCCTGTGAATTGCCCGGGGGCCAAACTCCCCTGCTATCTCTACTAATGGTAGAACATTGGCATGGTCACCTGTTTCTCCAGCCTCTATATGTTCAGGGTCTGAGGGTGGTGTGGCAGGGCTGGGGGTATAGTAGCCTTCAGCTTCAGGGCCCCTTAGGAGGTCCTTGGTACACTGGGGATGGGGATCTTTACTGTTTCTCAAAAGAAAAAAGACTCTAATGCTGATGCCAGGGACTTAAGCAGAGAGCAAATGTTTTGAGAATGATGAGGACAATGAATGTACACATGTGCTTTACACACTTGATGTATGTATGGATTGTGATAAGAGTTGTATGAGCCCCAAGTAAAATGATTGGAAAAAAAAGAAAGAAAAACGGCTCTAACATAAGGGAACTCCTCCCATTTCTCCATCCTTCCACAGAAACCTTCTAGCTGAATCAGGGTGGGAAGGGAACGTGTGCTGGTCTTTGGCCAGGGTTCCCTGTCCCCTAGAATGTACTGAGGCCAGATGGTGTTGCAGAACGAGGTTCGCTTCTGTTTCTCCAGGGTCTGTGGGTCAAATCTATCCCAATCACACAGGATACAGTGTAGCACCGATCCCTTGGAGACCGCATTGCCCAGGAGAGCTCCATGCCTCGAGGCCATGACTGTAGTTTCAGCACACACCACTAGGGTGCAGTGAAAGTGGGACATCGAACAGGTGCCCCTGCCCGCGGGAGGGGTTGGGGACCCAGTCTTTGCTGACAAACTAGGACCTGTAGCGAGCACACTGGCAAGATGCTAGGCAAACACCAAACAGGACCAAGCAGCTTGTTTGTAACACCAAGAGAAAACAAGCGGAGGGAGGGACAACTGTGGGGAAGACCCAGGCTGACCACTGGGGCCCTAGGCGGGGCTAGTCCCTGGGGGAAGCGGGTGGGCCAGCCCACTAAGTACATGGTTGGAGCTCTGGGCACCATATGGCAGACGTCTGCAGGTGACCACTGCTCAGTTGCCCAGAAACAACATGGCGGTGGACACTGGGTGGTGCCATCTTGCTGGGGAGTGGAGAATCACACGATCGCCTGCCCTGCAAAAGAAATGGCAGCTGCCCCATGCGGCTAAGTCGGCAGTCGGCGGGGGCCAAGCAATGGGAACCAGAATCCTGCAGAGACTACAGGGTTTATGCGTGTGCGCACGCCGTTTTGCTGGCCCGGACACACAGCGGATCACTGAAAATCAAAAAGGCTTTGGGGACTGAAATTCCCCAATGCTGCAGGTTGCAGGGCTTCGATGGCATCCCAGAAGCGAAGCTGCAGGAAAGATGCAAGGCCCCCGAAGGGCAGAAAAGCAGTCCTGCAGCTCAACATACAAGCAGATAACACGGGAAGATAGCGAGGCAGACACAGGGAAGGGACTCCTTCCATACATGACGCACGGCCCCAGGCAAAGTTCTCTCACATGGCCCCATAGCCGTGTCTGGGAGCGAAAGTTCCTATCTCCCCTCCTACAGCAGCCAGCATTCCCCCACAAACCACATGCTGTGCAGTTTAAAGTCCGACTGGGTCCTTTGTTTCCCCAGTCTCCCAAGGGTGGTGACGTGAAAGTCCGGAAGGTGCCTGAAAAGTCAGTGAGGCCGGAATGGGGTGCCCACTCCAGGGAAATATCCTGAACTGGGCTTACCTTGAGGAATAGTCCAAATTTATCTCCAAGTCGTGGCACCACAAATATTAGGTTTCTAGGGTCCGAGGTACCTTGGTTCTTGGCTTTGCATGAGAAAGAATTCACGCTGAAGCTGGTTTGTGCTCCAAGTGGGTTTTTATAAAGGATGGAAGAAGTTTCAGGTTTTAGTCTCAAAAGAGTACACACTATGTCAGGGAAGTATGCCAAACCGCGTGTAAGCCGCGCTGGGGCTCACCCCTGAACACAGGTGACCTCAAGGGACTGCGCGCCCACATGTAGTGACCTGAAGTCAGAGAGACCGCGGCTCGCCGAGCGGGTGCAGGACAGGGTCCCAGGGGAGAGGGCAGAAGGCTGGAAAGGGGCTGAAGTGGGAAAAAGGGGCCAGCAGTCCTGCTGTCAAGGTATTTGCAGCCTCTGTCTGGGGAGGTGTGGTCAAAAGTTTTGATTGACCCCATTGGCTGACTCAAGCCCACCTGACCCAGGGGCCTGAATTGGAGCTTGCCCAATTAAAAGTATTTAATGCTCACCGGACTTCTTCCCAACCTCCTTCAGGGAGCTTTCAGGCCTGGAGAGGGACAGCCCTGTCCCTATCCTGCTACCCAACACCTGTACTTTCCCAATTATGATATCCTGCTCCAGGGAATGATTCCTCCCCCAAACATGCCCAAAATGCATGTCATAACGTTTTGCCATCCTTGCTGTAAAGAGTGTTGCGCGATATTTCCTCCAAGACAGATTTGTTTGCTGTTAGAGCAGTCGACAGTATATTCAACATTCTTCACTAGCACCACAATTCAAATACATCAGTTTTTCTTCAGCCATGGTTCATAGTTACAGTTAATAATAGCTCCATTACCTCCTAGCTTTGTGACCTTGGGCAAGCTGCTTACCCTCCCCTTGCTCTCAGTTTTCTGTATGTAAAATAGTATAATTTCATAGGTTTATTGTAAGCGTTGAAAGGACTGAAGCATGTAAAACACTTAGCAGAGTGGCCCATCTTTTTAAAAAGAGTGCTAGTGACATATAATTCATGCCCCATGCAATTCAATGGTCTGAATCTATTAAAAAGAGTTGTGCAGCCATCACCAGAATCAATTTTAGAACATTTTCTTCATTTTTGTGTCCTTGCTATTAGCTCCCCATTTCCCTTCAACTTCCCCTGCCGCCACCCTTAGAAACTATTATTCTGGCTACCGTCTATATAGATTTTACCATCCCGGATCTCATGTAAAGAAAATCATAGACTCCACCCACAAACAATAACAAAATACAACAATGAAACATCAAAAGAAACCAAAAAGAAAAATAAAGCAGAAAAAATAAAAACGACAGCAAATTAAAGATGAGTCATAACAGGAAGCAAATGATAAGATGTTCAAAACCACCAGCAACTCCGAGGGAGAAAGACTGGGATGTCTACTTCTATAAACAGTTAGTCTCGGAAACCCGTAGGGTTGATGTGAGTCAGCATGGACTCGATGGAAGTGACTTTGGTTTGTTTTTTTATCTGCATTAATTCACTGTCTGATGCACTCTGTCTGTGGGCAAGGCTATTCACACCCCCAGTCAATGATCTGAGGAAATTAAGTGGAGGCTTAATCCATGTGGGGGCTCTGCAAATGGTTTTGGGCTTTCACTGTCATCCATAGCCTTCTACAAACCTGGTGCTCAGAATTTAAGCTCTAATATAATGCCCTCCTTCGATTTTGGGTTTCATTATTTACAATCCTTCAATCACACAGGTTGGTGCACTTCTTCTGTGTGGACTTGGCTGGCACCTCATTTGAATGCCTGCTTTGTTTTAAGACAAGTATTTTTAGACCTCAGGTGCTATTCTATTTGATAGCTGGGGCACCATCTCCTTTCTTCACCATGTTTTGCTACAGCACCCATATCTTCAGTGATCTCTTTATGAGGGTGTGTATTTAGAAGCAGTGGCCCATCTTAAAGGCAGTATGTGTGATAATGATATGAACATCACTCACTTCTTGATTCTGGTTCATTTGCATTAGATGTAAATTGTGCATTCAGTCCCAAAGCCTTAACCAAATGGAAGCACTTTCTTCTTCTCTTTCTGGAAGATAGAGTAAGTTCAGACACAAGTTTACAACTTTAAGTTTAAAATATCTCATGCAAGAAACAAAGGGATGAAAACTAAAACTATGGTGTTTTACATAAAAACAATTGTTGTTGTTGGTGGTGGTGTTAGGTGCCAGCGACCCTATGCACAACAATGAAACATTGTGTGCATAGCGACCGACCGTATGCACATCGGAACGAAACATTGCCCAATCCTGCACCTCACAATTGTTCAAATGCATGAGCCCATTGCTGCAGTCGTGTGTCAGTCCATCTCCTTGAGAGCCTTCTTCTTTTTCGTTGTCCCTCTACTTTACCAAACATGATGTCCTTCCCCAGAGACTGGTCTCTCCTGACAACATGTCTTGCCAATCTTGCCTCTAAGGAGCACTTTGGCCATACTTCTTCCAAGACAGATTTATTTTTCCTTCCAGCAGTTTATGGTACTTTCAATATTCTTCCCCAGTACCACAATTCAAATACGTTGATTCTTCTTTGATCTTCTTTATCAATTCCCAAGTTCCACATGCATATGAGGCAATGGAAAACACCATGGCTTGGGTCAGGCTCACCTTAGTCCTCAAAGGAATATCCTTGCTTTTCAACACTGTAAAGAGGTTTTTTGTGCAGCAGATAAATCTAATGGAACATGTTTTTGGTCTCTCGATTGCTGCTTCCATGAGTATTGATTGTGCATCTAAGCAAGACAAAATCCTTGCAAATTCCACCTTTTGCCCATTTCCATGATGTTACCTGTTGGTCCTGTTGTGAGGACTTCAGTCTTCTTTACATTGAGTTGAAATCCATAGCAAAGGTTGCAGTCGTTGATCTCTGTCAGCGAGTGCTTCAAGTCTGCATTGTTTCCAGCAAACAAGTTTGTGTCAATTGCATATCCCAGGTTGTTAATAAGCCTTCCTCCAATCCTGATTTCACATTCTTCTTCATATAAGCCAGCTTCTCTGATGATTTGCTCAGCGTACAGATTGAATAATGTAGAGGATACAACCCTGTCGTACAAGTTTCATGATTTTAAACCATGCAGTCCTTTGTCTTATTTGCACAACTGCTCATTGATCCATGGACAAGTTCCACATCAGCACAATGAGGTGTTCCAGGATTCCCATTCTTAAGACTGTCCACAGTTTGTTAGGATCCACACAGTCAAGTGCCTTGGCATAGTCAATAAAACACAAGTAAACATCTTTCTGGGATTCTTTTCTTCCAGCCAAGATCACTGGTTCCATGTCCTCTTTTGAATCGGGCCTGAACCTCTGGCAGCTCCCTGTCAATGTACCTCTGCAACCACTGTTGGATGATCTTCAGCAAAATTTTAGTGCCTGTGAAATCAATGATATTCTATAATGTGAACATTCTGTTGGGTACCCATTTCTTTGAATGGGTACAAATGTGGCAGTCTTCTGATCAGTTGGCCAAGTAACTTAAGTTTATAAATAAATAAATACACACACAGATATATAAACAATTAGACTGAAAAGAAAAAGGCTTTCACAACAAAGAAAAAGACTTTGAAGACTGACGGTTGGAGGAGAAGAGGAGGGGGGACAGGAGCTAATGAGGTAGGGTGGGTGGGAAACGCAAAAAAGAAAGAATTACATACATCGGGACAAAGAGTCATTGTTTAGATGTGATGAGTTTTGCAACTAGCTACAGTATGTTTTTCTTTGCATGTGCTGTATTCCACACATATAAGGGAAAATAATTGAAAAATAAATTTAAAGCCCAGAAGAGGAAAATCACATCCTTAAACACCCTAGAGATTCCTGACCCATCAGACTTAAACACTGGTCTGAGTGGTAACAAAGGACAAAAAGTAAAAACTGAAATAGACATGACTTCTTTTGTGACACTAGCTAGTTTCATGCAAAACAAAATACAGCACAGTTGGACTATTCACATCCATGTTACACTCAAAGTAGTTTGTGTTTCAAGAAAACCCAAACTTAGTCTAGCCTACCTACTCAAATAAAGATGAGTGAGCTCAGACGCAGAGAAAGTGGGGAATGAATACAAGGTCGTCACACAACTGCAGGACTGGAATGAGAACCCATCAGAGCCCTGTTCAGCCCACTGAAGAATTCCAGTCACTCTCAGAGCTTCACTTTCTTTATGACAGGGTCAGCAAACTTCTATATAAAGAACCAGATAGGAAACGTTTTACGTGCTGTGGGCCATATAGCCTCTGTTACGATTACTCAGCTCTGCTGTGTGTTGCAGAAGCAGCCAGAGACAATACACAAACGAATGGTGTGGCTGTGTTTCAATAAAACTTTATTAAAAATAACTCTACATTGGGCCGGATTTGGTTCCCTGATCTGTAGTTTGTCCATTCCCATCTAGAAAATGAGAGGGGCAGACAGGCTCAGGAAAGTCATGCACTAAACACTTCTTTCCACAAACAAGTTTTGTCCCACACGATGAAAAAGCAGAGGACAAACTGTGATGTGTGCAGTAACAAGGACGATTTGGCAAAAGGCAGCTTTACTTTTCCATCCCACTTATCTCTGCTTTGTTACATTACCGTCTTTCAGAGAGGGAAAATAGAAATGGCAAATTTTCTACATTAAGAAATAAGATTAAGAGATTCAGTAAGATGGTATTGGTTACCATGGCATTCCAGGTGCAACTTGCCAGACTCCACATAAAAAGGCAAGCTTTTATCTGTCCATGTGACAAAATTAATTTTAACTATAGGATGAGAATTACCCATTTAGTTCCCAGAGATTAGCTTGCTTTATTATGTTATAAAAAAAATGGCAAGAAGAAGACAAAATGTTAGTTAGAGCCTCTGCTTAGTTTGGAAAAATAAGTCCACGGTTAATTAGGGCAAAACTTAGGGACCTCAGTCATGTCAGCAAACTGAGGTTTAATAATGATCAGATAAGGGGCCAATTAAAAAAAACATTTTCTATGATGTGCATAGTTACCTGAATCTTTTGAAATTTTTTTTCTAACGGGGGAGTGCTATTAATTAATTATTTCTGCATAACAATTATCTGTAAGATTTAGCAGCTTGAAAAAGCACCCATTTATTATCCAGCACTTCCTGGGGGTCAGGAATCCAGGCACACATGAACTGGTTCTTCTGCTTCAAGGTCTCTCACAGACTGCAATCAAGCTATCAGTCAAGGTCAGGGTTCCATCTGAAGAGTCAGCTGGGGAAGGATCCACATGCAAGCTCATACACTCATTGGCAGAAGTCAGTTTCTTGAGGGTTGCCCGAGGGCCGCAGTTCTCAGCTGACTTGGCTAGAGCCCACCCTGAGTTTCTGGCCAAGAGGGTCTTTCCAGTATGGTGATTAACTTCATCAGAGCATGTGACCCAAATGGGCAATAGCGTTCCCTGGCAAGATGAAAACCATAGGCTTTGGCAACCCAGCGTGGGAGTGACATCCCATTGCCATTTCTATATTCAGCGGGTTAGAAGTAAGTCACAGGTCTTGTCTACGATAAAGGAAGGGATTACACAGGAGGTAAGGATCACTGCAGGAGCCCTGGTGGCATAGTGGTTATGCATTGAGCTGCTAACTGGAAGGTCAGCAGTTAGAAACCACCAGCCGCTCCTTGGGAGAAAGACAGGACTTTCTAGTCCCGAGAAGAGTTACAGTCGCAGAAACCCAGCGGGAGAGGTCTACCCTGTTTGATAGGGTCACCGTGAGTCAGAACTGACTCAATGGTAGTGAGTCGAGGGAGAAGGAACACTGGGGAACATCTTAGAGTCAGCTTTCTAGACAGGAAATAGTAGTGAGTCTGGGTGCTTTAGAGAAACAAATCCACAGAAACTCATGTGTAAGAATGAGTTTTATATAAAGGGTAAGTGCACATCAAGAAAAATCCCAACCCAGTGCTGCCCAAGCCCACAAGTCCAATATTAACCCATGAACCCATATGTCCAACACCAATCCACAAAGTCCTCCTCCATCTCACACAGCACATGCAATGATGCTGACTGCAGGAGGAAAGCTGAATCAGTGAACGTGTAAGCATCTCAGCGCTGGCAGGGTCTCCACATGGCTGCTTCAGCACCCAGGGCTGCATTGGGGTAGGTCCATGTGGCTTCTCCTCAGGGATGTCTTGCAGGAAGTGAGCCTTGCCAGCTGAAGCAGGGAACTGGCTAAGGCAGCTCCACCCTGGTCCACTCATCAGAAAGCAAGAGACCCGAGAGCTACAAAGGCCAGGCTCACTGAGCCATCTATCCCTCTGCCCTTCAATTAACCCCACATGTGTTTATCGGCCACGTTGGCACAATAAACTAACTACCTCAACCTATAAGGAGAGCAAGAACTTCACCTTGTTAGAAAGGTCTCAGGAGCCTTATAGACTCAGAAGCAGGTGGTGATTGTTGGTGATGGTCATGGGGCAATGTTGCACATAGCACATTTTCTAGTCCAAATGAGAGACTCTGCCTGCTGAGAAATTTAAATTGTGGAGAGGCAATTTACCCTGGTCAAGCCAAGATGCCGGGAGTTGTTGCTTCTGTTGTGTGCCCTTGGGTGAACTCTGACTCATACCACCCTCTGGGACGGAGTAGAACTGTACCACAGGCTGTCCACGGCTGTAAATCTTTACAGGAGCAGGCTGACCCTTGTTTTTCCCATGATGATGCTGGCGGATATGAACTGCTGACCTTTCGGTTCACAGCCAAGCTCTGGAACACTGCCCCAAGGGCTCCCTGAGCCTATGGATCTGATAGTAGAAGAGACAGGGCCTCTGTTCTTAAGACGCTTTTTGTGACAAAGAAAAGAAAATCCTACTCAGGAGCGATACGAAAATAATTTACTGGCTAGTATTACTCAAAAGCCTCAGCATAAATCTCGCTTCAGAAATGGCTAAGTTCAGGACCGAAGCCATATATTTTATGTGTTTGTTTATTTCTTTGGGAAGGATTATTGAGGTGTAATTTATGTACAGCATAATCTACATCTTTTAGTATACAATTCAGTGAGTTTTGACACACACATACACACTTATATAAACCACTACAATCAGAATAGCCAACCCTTTGATCATCTCTAAAGTTCCTTCTTTTTAAAAAAAACGAACAAACCAGGTGTATTGCGGTAAAATACGTACAGCACAAAAGTTGAGGTTTTAATCATTTTCAATGAACAGTTCAGGGACATTATAGTCACAGTGTTGTGAAACTAAAACCACAATTTTCAGAAGAATATTATCCCCCAAACTGAAACTCCGTATCCCTCAAGCAGTAGCTATTGATTCTACATTCTCCACATTCCTGGCACCCACTACTTTTCATAGATTTCACATGGGTGGAATCATACCATATTTGTCCTTTTGTGTGTATGTCATGTGACATGATGTTTTTAAGGTCCATCAATGTTGTGAATTGCATCAGAATGTCATTACTCTTTAAGGCTGGATAATATCCCATAGGCATACGTCATATTTTGTATGTCCATTCACATGTTGAGGGAACTTGGATCGTTTCCACTCTTTGGTTATAGTGAATAATGCAGCTATGAACATGGTGGACACGTATTTGTTGGGTCCCCGCTTTCAAGTCTTTGGGGACAGCAGTGGGTACCAAGTTATAGGCAATTCTCCGTTTCCCTCCCTGAGGACCATGTAAACTGTGTTCCATCGCAGGAGCATCATTTGACATTCCCATAAAAATGGATGAGCGTTTTAAATTCTTCATGCTCTCATTGATGCCCGCTTTCTGGTTTTCTGATAATAGCCGCTCTGGATAGGAGACGGCATCTCGTGGGGGTTTTGATTTGCATTTTCCTAATGACTAAAGATGTCAATACTCTTCTCATGAGGTCATTTGTGCATCTTCTTCAGAGAAATGTGTAGGCAAGTCCCTTTTCTTTGCCCATCTTTAATTTGGGTTGTTGAGTCTATAGTTCCTAACATATTCTAGATTTTGCTTCCTCTCATTTTGTGGGTTATCTTTCCATTTTCTTGAC
>NW_022103901.1:26259361-26261952 GCF_000313985.2 Echinops telfairi
TTCTAAGAGTTTTATGATTTCCAACTCTTACATTTAGATTGCTGATCCATTCTGAGTTATGTTGTATACGGCATGAAATAGGAACCAACTTCATTCTTCGGTATGTGGAAATTCAGTTATTCCAGCACCATTTGTTAAAGAGACAATTGTTTCCCTCACTGTATGAATTTGGCAGTTTTGTAGGAAACAATTGGCTATAGATATATGGGCATGTTTCTGGACGATTAATTCTATTCCATTGGTTCACGTGGCTATCCTATGCCAACATCACAGTGTTTTGATGACTGTAGCTTTGGAGTAGGGGCCCTGTTGGCAAAGTGCTTACATGTTGGGCTATGATCTGCAAGGTCTGCAGTTCGAAATGAGTCTTTCTACTCCTGTAACCAGTTACAGTTTTGATCAACGATTCAAGATGCCTTCGGTAAATCTGACATGCAAGATCTCTTTAGAGTATTGGAAAGCAAGGATATTGCTTTGAGGACTAAGGTGAACCTGATGCTAGCCATGGTATTTTCAATGGTCTCATATGTATGTGAAGGTTGGACCTTGAATAAGGGAGACCAATGAAGAATCCATGCGTTTGAATTGTGTTTCTGGAGAAGAATATTGAAAATTCCATAGACGGCTAAAAGGACAAATCAATCTGTCTTGGAAGAAGAGTGGCCAGAGTGCTTCTGAGCAGCAAGGCTTCTTCTTATAGACTTTGGACATGTCAGGAAATGCCTGTCCTTGGAGAAGGACATGATGCTTGGTAGAGGGGGAAGTGAACAAGAGGGTGGCCCTCCAGGAGATGGATTGACACAGTGGCTGCCACGGTGAGTTCGGGCATATGAATAATTGTGAGGATGGCACATGTTTCCTTCTGCTGTGCATAGCTTCACTATGGGTCGGAACTGAGTAGCACATATCAACAACAACAGCTTTGTAGTATCGCTTCTCAATGACATTGCTTTTGCACCTTTCTCACATAACAAAGGTGTGTTAGTTCGGGTTGACTAGCGAAACAAATTCATAAACACTTGTATGTGTATAAGAAAGAGTTTTATATAAAGAGCAATTGTGTATTAAGAAAACGCCCAGCCCAGTCCAGATCAAGTCCATAAGTACGATATTAGCCCATATGTCCGATACCAGTCTATAAAGTCCACTTTAGGCTCATGCAACACATACAATGACACCAAATGCAGGAAGATCACAGGCCAGTGGGTGGAAAGTCTTGTGGATCCAGTGGCGGTGGAAGCATCTCAGCGTTGGTGTGGGTCTCCACGTGGCTCCTCCAGCTCAGGGCTCTGGCTCCATCAGTGTGGCTCCACGTGGCTCCTCCAGCTCAGGGCTCTGGCTCCATCAGCATAGCTCCATCTGGCTTGTCATCAGGAATGTCGCGCAGCAAGTGTGTGTCCCTCTTCCAGGGAGGAAGATAGGAGTTCCCAGAATCCTCAGGAGAAGGCCAGCCCACAGAGGCCTCATTGGCTGTGACCTGATTGACAGGCTAGACTCCACCCTTTCACAAGTTCACAGATTAGGCAACTGCCACAAATGGATATCTGTATGGGCCTCCTTCTGGGTGTTTTATTCTGTTCCACTGACCAGGGCTATGCTGTCTCAATGCTGATCCATTTTCAGGTAGAGTCTGCTTCATGGGTTCAAGACCTCCAGTGACTGTATTCTTTAGCTTCATGCCAGTGAAAAAGCATCTTTGGCCCAATAATATTCTTGAAAATCCTGAGATCCATTCCATCATCTTAGATCAGTTTGGTTATAGCTCTATTACTAAACCAATTACTTGAGTTTGAGGACTGTGGATATATCAGTTGTCTTGGGCTTCCTCACCACCTCCACCTGTATGGCTAAGTAAGAATGGCGTAGCACCCAGATGACGTGGACTAAGAGTTGGGGGAAGAGTGGGTCCTCAAAAAACAAGTAAGATCAGGACACTGTTAGATTGGACAATAAGATGCTGCATGGCAAACAAACAAAACTTTTCAAAAACACCCCATCAAATATCCATTTTTTCTTCCAATTTTAAAGTTTCCAAGTATAATAAAGCCACAAGCATGGACAAAAACAACTTGTAATAGATAGTGAGTGAATAACAATTCAAATGAGTCCAAGGTACAGGTGAGAGAGTAATTACCATAAATCTATCTGGGTGTCCAGGGAAGACAGCCCAGATGTGATCTTTGAAGAGGGTTTAAAAAATGTTTTAAAAACATTGTAAGTGAAATGTAACATATTTAAAGAAAACACCCATGCTAAAAGTGCCCAACTCCATATGGTATCACAATGTGCATACACTTGGGCAATCAGCCCCTAAAGGACTATAAGCCCCTCTTTTTTTCAAAAGCAGCCTCTATATTGAATTCTAATACCATAGATTACTTTTTCCATGTTTCAAACAATATAAACAGAATCAAGCAATATAAATACATTTGTCCTACCTTGTTTTGTAGAACATGGTTTGTAAAATCCACTCTTACAGTTGTGTATTTCCCCATTCTCATATATAAATATATTTACATATGTATATGCCTTTATTTAGACCTCTATAAATGCCCTTTGCCTCCTACCTCTTTCCTCTATTTCCTTTTACT
>NW_022103901.1:26263656-26280032 GCF_000313985.2 Echinops telfairi
CTTGTATATATGCCCTTTGCCTCCTACTTCTTTCCTCTATTTCTTTGCAGCTTCCTCCTATCCCAATACCATGTTCAGCCTTCATTCTGGCTTCAGTAGTTACTCGCGGTTGTGTTGACCTTGGTCACTCCCTACCATTCCTCTTCCAGTTTTTGACTATCAAAAATAGTGTCATTCTGAGCAGCTGTTTAATTTGATTTTGGGCACACGTGGGTAGATCGTTCTTCCAGGTAAGTACCTAGGAGTTGAATCGCTGAGCCATAGAATCCGCATATGTTTAATTTTGGAAGTTTCTGATAAGTGGCTTTCTAATGGTTTAAATGCCCCCTGGCAGTGTATGGGAGTTCCAATTGCACGATATTGCCAACAGCAGTGACATGGTTAGTCTTTAAAATTTTAGCCAATCTACTAGGTGCATAAGGAGCCCTGGTGGCACTGTGGGGTAACTGTTGGAATGCTAACTCTGTATGGTCAGCTGTTCAAACCCATCAGTTACTCTTCAGGAGAAAGATGAAGTTATTTGCTCCCATAATGATTTATAGCCCAGGCTAACAATGAGTTGGAATCGACTTGATGGCAGTGGATTTTATGCTAAGCAGGTTTATAGTTGTATCTTATACTTTTATTAATTTTGAAAACATTTATTATTTTTGTGATAGATTCTATTTTTTTGTTGTTGAGCATATACACACAAAAATATACGTACACCATTTCAACACGTTCTACAGGTACAATTTTGGAACCACTCTGCTTCTCCTTTTCTGAATTGTTTCTCCCCATTAATAAAAACTGATGGCCCCCGAAGCTTCCTAATGAATCTTTCATGTTAATATTTCATTTATATTCACCTAGTCCATAATTTATGTCTTCCCTCTCCATCTGTGTTTTAGTGTGCATCTGGATTCATTTCTTCTACTAGCTGAGTAAGATTCCATTTTATGTCTGCACCATGTTTTTTTTTTCTAATTAGATTGTCTTTCTTTTTTTTTTCCCATTAAAAGGTCATTTTATTGGGCGTTCTTACAACTCTTATTACAATCCATACATCAATTGTATAATTGTATCAGGCATATTTGTACATATGTTGACATCGTTCTTTTTTTTTTTTTTAATCAATTTATTGGGGCTCATACAATTCATCACAATACATAGATCAGTTGTGATGAATTGATGTATAGATCACATCTATACATTTGTTGCCCTCATTATTCCCAAAATTCATTTTGTTTATATCTGTTGATGGTCAGTTAATTTGTTTCTGTCTTTTGGCTACTGTGAATCATGTTGTGATGAACGTTGGTGTGGATATGTTTATTCCTGTGAGCACTTTTGAGGCCCTTGGGTATGTTCCTAGTCATGGAATTGCTGTGTTATAAGGAACTGGTTGTGCTGTGGGTAACATCGAACTGCTAGCCACATGTTTGGCGGTTCAAATCCACTAGTTGCTCTGCAGGAGAAAGATGAGGTTGTCTGCTCCCATGAAGATTTACAAAGCCTTGGAAACACTATATGATGTCAACGTGAATTGGAATCAGCTCAATAGCAATAGCTATTGTTTTATGAGGAACTGCCATACTGTTTTATGTAACTTTATTTAGTTTAATAAAATTTTATTTTAAGATATCCGGGATTTTATTTTGCATTTTCTTGAGGACTATTGATGCCGAGCACCTTCTCATCTCTCTTGTGGATTTCTTTTCTCATGAAGTCTATGATCAAGTGTATTGTCCATTTTTCTATTTGTTTTCTTGTACTGACTTTTGGAGGTTTGTTTTATACTCCGAATATGAGTCCCTTGTCAGTTATACAATTGGAACAATCTTCTCTCATTCTGAGGCTTGTCTTTCCACAGTCATAGCAGCACCTTTTAAAGCTCAGATATGATTAATCTTAAGAAAGACCATCTGGTCACTCACTCTTTTCCTTAGAGGGAGTGCTATTTTGTGACTGCTCCAAGAAATCTTTCCCACTTGGAAATAATGAGCACATTACCTTACGATACCTTCTTTAAGTTTGTAGTTGACCTACTGCATTTAGATTTACAAGTCATTTGGTGTTTCTTTGTATGTGTGAACACACTCATTCATGATGATGATGTTCAATGTCATCAAGGTGATTCCAACTCATAGAAACCAGAGAGGACAAAGTAGAAACTGCCCTGCCATTTTCTGAGGTTGTGAATCTTTGTGGGAGTAGAAAGCCTTATCTTTCTCCCAAGGAGCAGGCTGGTAGTTTCAAACTGCTGAGCTCGTGGTTAGCAGCCCGATGTGTAAACCACCAGGGTTCCTATGTGGTTGGGGCAAAGGTCAAGCTTATTTTTTTATATAGGAATGCACAACTGACTCAGTGTCCTTCATCAAACAGGCTTATTTCCTCATTGTTTCATAGTGCCCCTCTTTGTCTTAAATGAGGTGTTTGGAGATGCATGACTATGTTTCTAGATTTACTTATCTTCCACATGCCATCTATAACACAGTTTATTAATTCCTATATCTTTATAGGTTATTTGCTTCCATAAAGATTTAGTATTGGAGACCTCATGGGGTCACTATGAATCTGGACTAATTTGATGACAATGGCCTTAGTGTGAGTTGGGTTACAATCCTCTTAATATGTGGTAGAATAGTCCCTTCTGCTTTGCTGTTCTCATTAACCTTAATTCTGTTAGTCATGATCCTTTGGGTTTACATGTAAGTTTTGGGATCAACTTCTAAATTTCCCCAAACTACCAACTGGAATTTGATTGGGATTGTAGACACACAGACAACTCTGCATGAAGCTGACAGTATAAGGATCGCCAGGATGGGGTTCTCCAATCCAGGAGGATAGGTTATCTTCATTTATTTTGGTGCTCCTTAACTTTCACCGATCATATTTTAGTTTCCATGTAGCAGCCTTGTGCATCTTTTTCTAGAGTTATTTTTGTGTATGTTAAAACTGTAAATGAACATATGTTGTCTCCTACATATTTGCTATTTTACATTAATACGAGGGACTGGCATTTGAAAGCTTGGCTTTTCTGAGGATGCGGGCTAAAGAATGCATCCTAGTGGACTCTCTGTGCCTCCTTGGGCCTCGGGTTGCTCTTCGGCACAATGCATAGTATTTTCAGCGACTGCTTCCTCCAAAGTGGGTAGGTAGTGCAGTCCTTCTTAATTGCTGTTTTCAGTTTGGAAGCTCCACTGAGATCTGTTCATTTTGAGCGACTCTTCTGGTATTTGAAATAACCAGCGACATAATTTCTAGCTCCACAGCAACCCCCAAGCCACCACAATATGACAAGAGATGTGTTGCATTAGGTAAACCTGCTGTACATGACCTCTTTCGAGTGTTGAAAAGCAAGGCTGTTCTTTGGCCCAAGGCATGGTAGTTTCCATTGCCTCATAGGCATGTGAACATTGGGCATTAAATAAGGAAGATCAAGGAAGAAACAAAGCATTTGAATTATGATGCTGGTGAAGAACATTGAAAGTGGCATGCTGGTGAAGAAAGCTGATGGTGCCCGGCTATCAAAAAGTATAGCGTCTGGGGTCTTAAAGGCTTGAAGGTAATCAAGCGGCCATCAAGCTCAGAAGCAACAAAGCCCACATGGAAGAAGCACACCAGCCTATGCAACCACGAGGTGTCGAAGGGATCAGGTATAAGGCATCATCAGAACAAAAAATCTTACCATAGTGAATGATGGGGGGAGTGCGGAGTGGAGATCAAAAGCCCATTAGTAGGCCACTGGAGATCCCCTTGCAGAGGGGTCTCGGGGAGGAGATGAGCCAGTCAGGGTGCGATGTAACAATGATGAGAAATACAACTTTCCTCTAGTTCCTAAAGGTTTCCTCCCCGCTCCCACTACCATGACTCGAATTCTATCTGGCAAGACTGGCTAGACCAGAGGAGGTACACTGGTACAGATAGGAACTGAAAATACAGGGAACCCATGACGGATGAGCCCTATAGGACCAGTGGTGTGAGTGGCAAAACAGGGAGGGTAAAGGGAGAATGGGTAGGAAAGAGGGAACCGATTACATGGAACTGTGTGTGACCTCCTCCCTGGGGGACAGACAACCGAAAAGTGGATGAAGGGAGACGTCGGACAGGGCAAGATATGACAAAATACCCATTTATAAACTATCAAGGGCTCATGCGGGAGGGGGGAGCGGGGAGGGAGGGGAAAAATGAGGACCTAATGTCGGGGGTTTAAATGGAGAGAAAATGTTTTGAGAAATGATGTACAAATGCGCTTTACACAATTGATGTGTGTATGGATTGGGATAACAGTTGTATGAGCCCCTAATAAAATGTTAAAAAAGAGAAAATAAATAAATAAATAAATAAATATTATAAAAATGTCAAAAAAAAAAAAAAAGAAAGAAAGTGGCATGCACTGCTAAAAGGACAAATCGATCTCTCTTGGAAGAAGTACAGCCTGAGTGGCCCTCAGGGGCAAGAATGTGAGACTTTTCCTTACCCACTTTGGGCAGGTTATCAGCAGAGACGAGTCCCCGGAGAAGGACTTCACGTTTGATCAAGTTGAGGGACAACGAGGAAGTGGAAGGGCCTCCAGGAGATGAGCGGAGACAGGGGCTGCTCAGTGGACTGAAGCACAGGAAGGGTTGTGAGCCGTGTGCGGACTGGGCAGTGCTTCATTCTGTTCTGCATAAGGTCGGTTTGGGTGGGAACAGACTCATTGACACCTAACAACAACAACAACAACAACAACAACAACAACAACAACAAACATTCTGCATAGCCTCAGTGGGGAACGATCACAGTATTATCCATGCAGTCATTTACCCAGAGCAGAATGTGACTGGCGCGCCATTCGCTGGGAAACCTGGCTCCCACCAGAAGTATATGGAAGGTACAGACGTTGATGAAATTGCCTTTCTTCAGATGGAAAGCCACCTCTCTTTAATGCCCAGCATATTCCTCAACTAAATGTGAGACTTTTCCCTCCCAGGGCATGTGGTGTTTGAGAAATGGAAGAGCTATGTAAATGAGTTCCTCCCTTCCTTCTCCATAGGCCAACTCCTCATATATTAAATCTTATATCCAATTACACTGCCTTTGCCCTTGGGGACCATAGGTACCATAACGTTTTTTTCCCTACCTGAGAGGGAAGAATGGGAAACTAGTATTCTGGGGGTGAGGGGGGATGACGGGGAATCACAGTGGACAGTTGTGGTTTGTGCACTGCACAAAGGCCCCAGGTACGAGGGTGAGTTTAGAGCGGGTGGTGGGGTTTGGGGGGCCTTAAACCCAGCTCTGCGCTGCTCATCCAGCGGTGTGATCCAGAGTAGCTCTGCTTCCATCCACAGCGGGCACATCTCCTAATGATCTGATCGAAGGCACCATTTAGGCCGGTGGAGGACCTGGAGTAAGCCCTGAAGGTTGACTGATCTCTGAGCTGACCGCCAGTCGCTGGGCTCATTGGCTTCTCCTGGGCAGATTAGCGGTACTGCCAGGATGCAGGCAAAAATGATTCTGGAGAGCCCGATGCCCTCTTCTGGATGTTCTGTTCGCCTGTTATTGATTCTTCTCCCTTGCCTTTCTAGCCCGAGCCAGGAACCCCCCTGTTATTAAAAGCAGTCCCAGTTGCCTATTCCTTTCATTTCCTTTGAATTACATTAATTGCCTGACAGCTAAAAAGTGAGTTGGTATTTTCAGATTTCAGCTGCTAGTCGGCAAGAAATATTTACCAGCTCCTGCAGATTTATAAAGATGCCACGGAGATGCCTGGAGACTAACAATCAGAAAATACAGCAGCAAAACAACACTATTTTTCAAGGTTAAATGCTCAGAATGCTAAAAAGAAATTGTCCATAAAGCAAAATAGGGATTTGGAAGCAGGCAGGCTGGGCCCTGGACAAAAGAAAGGAGCCAGAGGTTTCAAATAAGATCTCACAGCTTCACAATAATTTTGAATTTAATCAAAGGAGCTTTATTTTTAATTTTGTTTCGGTCTAGCAGGCAACTCTCCCCACTTCAGCCCCATCTCCTCAGCCCAGGAGTACTCTGCAGTCCCAAGGCGGAGGTCACAGTGAGAGCCGGAAGCCCCCAGCCACAGACTTTCCGAGGAGGAAGCCCACGGACAGATGATGGTGTGGGGCAGGGAGGACCAACTGACCGGGACTCTAGTCCCTTCCGGCAGTCAGAAATGCCCCTCACAGCAGGTGAAGACAGTTGTTGTGATGTGCCACCGAGTCATTTACAACTCATCACAACCCATGTACAACAAACACTGCTCAGGCTGAACCAACCCTCACAATTGGTCTTATGTTTGAGCCCATGGTCGTAACCACGGTACCAGCCCATCTCACCGAAGACCTTCCTTTTTTTTCTTCCCCACTGCCCCTCCACCTTACCCAGCCCTTCTCCATGGACTATTCTCTCCTGATAATATGTGCAAAGCAGGTAAGACGAAGTCTCGCCTTCCAAGACAGATTTGTTTGTTCTTTTGGAAGTCCATGTACTTTCAACCTTCTTCACCAACGCCACAGCTCCAATGCTTCGCTTCTTCTTGTCTTCCTTATTCAATGTCCACCTTTCCCATCCCGAGGAGGTGAGTGAAAACACCATGACTTGGGGCAGGCTCACCTCCCTCCTCAAAGTAACCTCGTTTTCAACACTTTAAAGAGATCTTGTGCAGAAGATTGACCCAATGTAACGTGTTTGCTTTCTTGACTGCTGCTTCTGTGAGCTTTGATTGTGGATCCGAGCGAGATGAAATACTCGGCAAGTTTAATATTTTCTCTGTCTATTATGATGTTATCTGTTTGTCCAGTTGTGAAGATTTGGGTTTTCTTTACACTGATTTGCAATCCATCCTGAAGGCTGTAATCTTTGATCGTCATCAGCAAATGCTTCAAGTCTGCCTCGCTCTAAGCAAGCAAGGTTGTGTCACCTGCATACCGAAGGTTGTTAATAAGCCTTCCTCCAATCTTGATACCAGATGCGTCTTCATATCAGCCAGTTTTTCTGATGATTTTCTCAGCATACAGATTGAATAAGTATGAGGAGAAGATATAATCCTGAAGCATACCTTTCCCGATTTTAGATTATGTCGTATTCCCTTGTTCCCAGTATTCTCTTGATCCAACTACAGGTTCTGCATAAGCACACAGAAGTGTTCTGGAATTCCCATTCTTCTCAAGACTATCCATAGTTTCTTATGATCCACAGTCAAATTCCTTATCACAGTCAATAAAACACAAGGAAACATTATTCTGATTTCTCCTGATAAGATGATCAAAGTAAGTGAAATGAGATCTATCTAGCTTCCCTTCTGAGGAGCATTCTAGTGGTATGCACTTCTTCCAAGACAGATTTGTTTGTTCTTCTGGCAGTCCATGTACTTTCCATATTCTTCACGGGCACCCTAATTCAAGGACATCAATGCATTCACCTTCCTTCTCATTGTCCGGTTTTCTTCTGGGGCCACTGAAAAATACCATGGCTTGGGTCAAGCCCACCTTAGTCCTTAGAGCGAAAGCTTTGCTCTTTAATACTTTGCAGTCGATTTGCCCAGTGAAATATGTCCTTCGAGTTCTTGACTGCTGTCCCATAACCATTGACTGTGGATCTAAGTGAGAAGATGGTTGCTTCAATTGGGAGGACACTGTTTTCTTTGCATCAAGTTATCGTCCATATTGAAGGTTACCGTTCTTGATCTCCATCAGCCAGTGCCTCAAGCCCTCCTTGCATTCAGCAAGGGAGGGAGGTTGGGTTGCCATCGGCACCTTGCAGGTTGTTAATGAGCCTTCCTCCATTACAATGTCATGTTCTTCTGTATATAGCCCAGCTTCTTTGACTATTTGCTCAGCATGCAGGTCAAAGAATAGAAGGCCCCGCCTGAAGCGTATGAGGCTTCCAGCCTCTTCACATCCTCTCCAATGCCTGCCTTTTTTCTGTTTCATTTTTAATTAGGCAGTTATGACTTCCACTTTGGTCTTTTCTTTCTTTTCTGTGTCTATTAGGGTTAGGGATATAGGAATATTCATCACACTATCATTTGGACATCAGATTTGTTTAAATTTGAGAGTTTTCCAAATAAGTTGGGTAGGGATGAGAAAGATGTTCAGAACTAATCAAAATGTCTTCAGGTAAGAGCTGTCCTGCAAGCTGGCAGGTGTCAAACTCTGCTCTAATAAAATATTTTTTTTTTAAATCGCATTACTTTTGTCATGGAAATAACCTTATTATACATCTGCAGCTCCCCCAAGACTGGTTGGCCTCCCAAGGCTTGGGAAATATGAAAATACTTCCTTGTATGACTTTGACTATAACTCGATAGCAAGCACTCAAAAGCAAGATGGCGGTGCTTAACGGAAAAGTATGTATTATAGTGGACCGGAAGAGGAGGTCTTCATTCACGGTGTGTTCCTCCAAAAATGGAAGGACTGAGATGAATAGCACTGGTTTTCAGGAACAGTTTCAGTGAGGAATTCATTAGGAGACCTATGATAGGCATGCAAGACATCTTTCCTCTTTCTCTTCTCCCATTCCTCAGTCCCTGAGATTCCATGTAGTTCTAAAATTTATTTATTTAGAGCTTTCTACCAAAGTAAAGGGGAAGGAACCGTGGTGAGTGGTCAAATTCTCACCTTCCATGCAAGAGAACTGGATTCGACTCCCACACGGCATGCCTCATAGGCCAACACCACCCACCTGTGTGTGTTGCTGTGATGCTGAATGGGTTTCATCACAGTTTCAAGACTAAGGCAGACTCAAAATCCTGGCCATTGGTGACAACCATCCAATGAAAACTGTATGGCTCACAATGGTGTGATCCTGTTGTGCACGCATCAGGAGCCCAATCAGCAATCTGTAGGTCCTTCTTCAGGTATTACTTTTCAGCAATGGGGACAGTGTCCAGCCTATGGCAGCCACTCAGGAAGTCATCGTGGAAGGTAATGGACCGCTCTCCATTTACGTCTTTCACCATGGCGTGCTGATTATTCATGGAAGGTAAGAGCTGAGTGAGATTTCCTGTACAAAGTTAGGAAACATTGAGAAGTTTTATTTATGGTGTTCAATCTTAGGCTCTTATTCCCACAAGGACCATGGGACCGGTCCATCTTAAGGAATATAAAAAAGCAATGTTCAAGTTTCAGTTTGCTCATAAATCTGCCTCCTGAATTATCATTTTTTATCTGTCTGCTTCTGTTTCCCCTGGGTTCAAAGGAAGCACTTTACCTTAGAAATGATTCACTACCCCCGGGCCACCGAGGGGATAGAAAGCCACACAATAGAAGTCTCATTTCAAATCCCCCTATTTATAATCAGAGCGGAAAGCTCAGTGTTGTCTTGGGGGTTATCAAGGATTTCATCAGGCTCAACCTTTGTTCATCACGTGTCCATTTTTCAAAAGCTTGCTGCTCAAATCTCTGAAAGCCGCTGTCCCCGAGGAAACGTTTATCTTTGGGTTGACACCCTTTGCACTGGGCCCCTTTTCAATTCTCCTTCCCGCCGTCGGATAAATGGCTCTGTGGGGTTTGGAATGAAGAGTTACCTCTTGCAGTATGTTTGTGAAGGCGTGGAAACCCCTGTCCTCCTTTCTGTCCCCGTCTCCCAAGCTCCATATTAGAATAATAGAGAGGGATCTGGACACGTGGAGTAATCACTGAAGAAAAATGGGTTTGGGTAACAGACTTGTTGATGTTTGCCGAGGGGTTTGTATTTACTTGGAAGATGATCTTCTCCCATAGTGGTTACGTATTTGGATATTTACAGCCAAATGCCCGGGGTTTGAATTCCCAGTTGGATAATCTGGAAGAATCGTTGATCATCTCTAGGCCTCTAGTGTTCTCTAAATAAAATGGGAGACTAACAGGTTTGGGTTCAGTGGTAGAATTCTCTCCTTCTGTGTAGGACAGACCCAGGTTCGACTCCTGCCTTAGGCACAACCACCACCCATCTATGAGTGGAGGCTTGTATATAGCGATGGACAGGTTTTGGTGGAGTTTACCGATGGAGATGGATCAGGGAGAAAGACCTGCTCTGGAAAAGCTGCCAATGAGAATCCAGTGGATCACATCGCTCAATTAGCAACCAAGCAGGGGGATGGTACAGCACATGGCAGCGTTTCATTCCGCTGGACATGAGGTTGCCATCAGCTGGGGTCTGACTTGAGTGCAACCCACCACCACCACCACCACCACCAGCACCACATCAGACTGCCCAGTTCTGCAACAAGAGTTAAATGAGTTCATTGCTAAAGCACTAAGCCACTGCCTGACACATAGTAAGCTCTTGAAGATCATGGTCACTATGTTATTACTAGTCAGACTAGGCATTGTGACTGAAACCCCAGGGAGGGCTCTGCTACCTACAATTTTGTTTATTGTTGTAAAAATAGATATGACGCTTGCCAAAGGAAGGTTGTTGATGCGTACAATTGGGTAGCGTCAATGCCATTAACTGTAACCAGTATCCACTGCCAAGTTTCCCCATAAAAGCAAGTGAACTCACTGCCATCGAGTTGATTACCACTTATAGGGACCCTACACTGCGCCTAGGGGTTTCTGAGACTGTCGCTCTTTATGGGACAAGGATGCCTTGTCTTTCTCCCACGATCACCACAAACAAATTCTAAATGCTTCCTAAACAGTGTGTCTCCACCCCCACCCCACCCCCTACTTCTCTTCCATCCAGGATAACCATTAATAAGCTTGGGATTGACTCATTTCCCTATTTTAGATATTCCATATGAATTAGAGCATACAATATTTGTGCTTTTCGTGACCGATTTAGCTGGAATTTAAAATCTTCTCAGATCTCACGTAGTTCATGGTTGGAATTACTCATTTCTCCCATCCTTGCTCCCTAAGCGAGTCATCTGGGTCTCTAGCCCATCTTGATTCCTTGGTCCATCTTGATCACTTGGTCTTCTCCGTTGGCCAAATGGGACTTGTTACAATTGATGCACAAGAAGGTCCACGGACCACTTCCACCTTTGAAAGTAAGGGGTTCTGAAAGCTAGGCAAGAATTCAGAGACTTTTACCCCTGTTCTGTGCTCATCCACCTGCAGATAGCAATGGGGTGGGAAGGCAAGGCCCCTGGGGGTGCACATGGGTTTGTGTTTGTGTTTGACTCCTAACCCGGAAATTGGTGTCTTGAGACTTACCCGTCAGCTACAGGGAAGAAAGGCCTGGTGATTTGTTTCCTTACAGGTGACCCCTTAGAAAAACCTCGAGGGCAGTTCTGTTGTGTCACACCTGGGGCCACCATGAGTCAGAACAGCCATGACTGCTGTGGATTTGAGGTGCTCTTTAAAGATGTCCTGGGTGCAGGATCTGACGTGGAGCGAGCGCTTTCTCATTTGTCTTATAACCAGGGAAGAGTAGCAGAATCATCCCATACCAACCCCATTTACTGGAACTGACACCGGGAGCTGGCAAACAGAATCGAGTTAGATCATATGATCCTTTTCATGTTGCAGATGAGGAAACAGACACTGAGTTAAGAAACGTGTCCCAGGCTACTGCCGGTTAATGGCGGGGCCAGGATTTGAACTCACATTCCTCAGATTGTAAAGCTCACGCTCCTAACTCTGAGATGCCATTGTCTCCCTGCCACTAGCACCCCAGTGCCTTGAAATAGATTGAGCATGAGACCCACAGAAAACTAGGCTGTAGATGCCGAGGTTGACATAATGTTGCAGGTGAGAGGGAGTGGTCATTGCTTAGGGACACGGAGAGGGGGTGGGGTAGGATCATTTGGAAATGGATAGCGGGAACGGACGAACAACATGGCAAACATAACTAATGTCATTGAACTTTCCATGCGAAGACTATTGAAATGGCAAAAGATATGGTTCATCTGTATATTGACCACAAGAGAGAGAGAAAACAGAACCAATTTTAAAAATTTCAAAACAACAATAACAACACCCTCTCCCTTTAAACAACAACAACAAAATACCCTGACAGTAACTGATGGCTAGAACAAAAACAAGCCTTTTCCCCCCATGTTGAAATTCAGTGATTGTACCTGAGATTTGCTCTCATTCTGCAATTGTCTTGCAGCTGTTAATCCGCCAGGCATTGTGGGCGCGGGTGTATTTTGCCAAGTCCTCCCTCAGCGGAGCTGTATTATGTGAATAATCACAAGTGTGACCTCAGTTCTCTTATCCTGCATATGCTTCACCGCTTCCTGTGATAAGCACCCTTCCTGTAGTTCACCCACCTCCTCAGTCCTTAGCTCTTCAGGGAGAGAATATTCATGTAGTGCTGCTAAGGAGACAACGGGCAGCACATGAAATTGTGATCCTGGCATTCCCGAGACTGTCTTTGGCCCCAAGGCATCCTTCTATTTAAGGAGTTCAATAGAATATGAATATTAACACAAATAATAATAATTAGCATTATTTCCTGCTTTGGCTGTTATTCACAGAAAACCCCCAGCTTCCTGCTCTCCACTGGCTCCAGGGAAAAGAGGCAAACAGTTTCTCAAGGACACGCTTGATCTCCACACCATGCTGGCTTGGCACAGCTCACTCTGCGCTGGCAGCTGGACTCCGCCCTTGTTTGCTTTGAGTCAGCTCCGACCCTGGTGGAAGAAAGAGTGAAAGTTGCCGGGGATCCTGTGCCCTTGGGATGGCTAGTACTGTACTTGGGGACGGAAAAGAAGAAGGTTCTTGTTTCTCTGCAGCAGAGGGGACGTCAAAGGTGAAAAACCTACAGAAAGCCAACTTTTCTTTCCCCCACTTTTTCATGAGACCCTATCTTGAAGCTCTCTTTGGAGAACCCCGCTCCTAATTTTCTTGTCTCTTCCTCCGGATCCATCATCGAGACACACTGAGAGTCCTGCTTCCAAAAAGAAAGTCTCCTTTTTGAACACGTTTGTTTAAACACCCTGGTGGCTTTCCACTGCCCTCGGGATAAAATCCAAAATCCTCTCCCTGTCCAGCCTCATCTCAATGTGGCCCGCTGGTTTTTTTACTGGCTGATTTTCGGGAGTAGATCTCCAGACCTTTCTTCCTACTCTTCGTCTGGCAGCTGAAACCTGCTCAGTATCGTAGGCTCCACTTACAGACGGTACACGAGAAAAGTGCACCGGTGCAGCGCGGCGCGGTGAGTTCTTCAGTATGGCTCTTGGAGTCGTGCTCTTAGGAAACCTGGTGGCACAGTGGGTTCCAGGCTATACACAGTGGGTTACAGCAGCTCGAGACCACCCGTCACTGATGGAGGCTTGTCCCATGTCTGCATGGATCGTAGCTTTGAGCTGAGAGTCTTCTTATAGGACAGATGTCAGCAATGTCCGAAGCTGCTCTGCACCTGCTTTGGAAAGCGAGGTTTCAAGAACTAAAGCCTCACCCGCTTTTGCCTTTGCTGCAATGACAGAATTGAGCGTTGTGACTGAGGCCGTGTGACCTCTAAAGTCCTCGGCTTCTTCTCTGGTTCTTCAGAGAACGTGTTTGCTGATCCTGGTCCAGAACACCCTTCCCAACTTCTGCTGCCCTGTCACAGGTATCCACGCAAGGACGATAGAACACTCCATACCCAAGTGCTGGAAACCCCAAACCCACACCATTGCCGTCCAGTTGCTTCCAATTCATAGCCATCCTATGGGGCCGAGTACGACCCCAGGATAGCATTTCAAAGGCTGCGATCTTTCCTGAAGCAGACTGCCACATCATTCTCCCGTGGAGTGGCCGGTGGGCTTGAACCACCAACTCTATGATTAGCAACCAAGGGCTGCACTGCTGTACTACTAGGGCTCCTTGCCCACACACTACACTGGCATAAAAACAGGGTGAAATGTGGGCCCTTTAGAAGGGGCACTGGGAACTAAGGCCTGCAGGAAGGGAAGGTGCCCGGGGAGCAAGGAGCCCGTTGCTTCTGACTGTGTTCTAACTCCGCGTAACCCACATGCTACAGATAGGTCTCCTCCTCAGGGTTCCCTTGGCTGTAATTTTCATAGATGCTCATCCCCAGGCCTTTCGTCGGTAGTGCTACGAGCAATGCTTGTGCCACCCAAAGACCTAGTGCGGGCAGAGGGCACAAAGGGTGCTAAGACGCTGCAAGGGCAGCACCCTTGTCCTGTTCTAGGCGTGCAGGAGATGAGTGAGGCGGGAGCGGCTTGAGCCTGGAGGACATGGTCTCAGGGATGTGGGAGAGACAGGCAGAACCGACCATGCCAGTCCCAAGGGCTCTTGGGAAAGGAGTTTATTCCTAGTGGGGCAAGAAGGCTGTGGAGGGTTCTCAGTCACGCAGCTATGATCCCTTTAACTGGTTGCCCTTGGAAAAGCGAATCCGTCATTTGGATTACAAAGTAAGTGATTTTCAAAGGCCAGCATTGCTTTCTGGAAGGTGATTGACAGCAACCAACCTGGACATACAGGTTGTGTCTCACCTGCTATAAATATGGCCGTGCAGCTGAGCTGTTGACTCTTTCTACTTCTGAGACCCGGAAAGCAGCTAGCCCTGGCTCTCAGGGGTCCCACAGTCGATTGGCTAGATAATATTTATAGGGGTTACAGGCAATGGAGCAGCTGTCTAAATTCTGCCTGAATATTTTTTTCTACAAGCCATGAACCTCAGGGAACCCCTCACTTCTGCTAACATTTTCAGAGCCAGGAAGGACTGGTAGGTGAGGAATGCACCTGGGCCTGCTGCCACTTGCAGCCTGCTTCTTGCTGTGCTTGCTTGAGAGATGGTATGAGGCGAAGAGGGGAAAGGAGGTGGGCATTCTCTCTCACGCCAATGGGTCTCTAGAGCGGATCTTTTTCTGGCCTTGGAAGGAAGAAGGAGACGCACATTTCTCAAGCAGCCTCTCAGGGCTGTTGTGGTTTGGTGCCCTCGAGTTGGTTCCGGCTCATAGGGACCCCATGCACCCTGCCCACTTCCGTCTCATCCTCATGATTATTCTTGTTAGAGCCTGTTGTTGCAGCCACGGTGTCATCCTTCTCGCTGAGGGCCTTGTTGTTGTTTGCCACCCCTCCAGTTTACCAAGCATGATGTTCTTCTCCAGGGACTGGTCTCTCCTGATCACATGTCCAAAGCATGTGAGACTAACACTTGGGGCTGAGTAATGCTTATTAGAGCCAATCTCATTCCATCCATCCATCTGTCTGTCCTTCCATCCATCCATCCATCCATCCATCCATCCATCCATCCATCCATCCATCCATCTATTCTTCCATCTATCCATCCATCCATCCATCCATCCATCCATCCATCCATCCATCCATCCATCCATCCATCCTCAAGCTTTCCTAAGTACATGCCTTTATACGTAGACATTGTTGAGGGTTCTGGGGATAGACAGTGGACAACTTCCCTGCTCATCTGGAGCTGGGCAGGGGCGATAGACATGAAACATCGGTAAATGGATGGTGATAAATCTTGGGAAGATTTGCTATGGGGCCAGGGGCCATCTTAGGATTCTCTGCAAAGGTGCTGTTTGAGCCAGGAATTAAGGAAACCAGGGAGGAAGCCACATTGCCATGGGTGCAGGGCATTGTTGCTCCTTCTTGGAGCAGAGGCTGTTGAAAGTGGGAGGAACTGAAGGGAAGGACCCTCCCATGGTTCGAAGAGAGTAACCACAGCGGCGGTTGTAACCAATAAAACCTGCCAGGCACTGGATTCACCTTTTCATTTATATCATTCTGTTTCATATTCAGAGCAAACCTATGTCTGTTCTTTTGTCAGCCTGTGGTTCTTTGAATAGTCTTCCCTAGCCACACCATTCAAATGCATCAATTCTTCTTTAGGCTTCCTTATTCAATGTCCAACTTTCACATGCATACGAGGTGACTGGAAATACCATGGCTTGGGTCAGCTGTACTTTAGTGCTCAAAGCAATATCCTTGCTTTTCAATATTTTAAAGAAGTCTTGTGCAGCGTATTTGTCCAATGCAATGTGTATTTGATCTCTTGACTGCTGCTTCCATGAGCATTGATGGTGGATCTAAGCAAGACAAAATGCTTGACAGCTTCAACCTTCTCTCTGTTTATCATGATCCAGTTGTGAGGATCTAAGTTTTCTTTGTACTGAGTTGTAATCTATCCCGAAGGCTGCAATCCTTGATCTTCATCAGCAAGTGCTTCAAGTCCTCCTCACTTTCAACAAGCAAGGTTGTGTCATTTGTATATCAAAGGTTTTATTCAGACTTCCTCTAATCCTGATGCTGAATTCTTCTTCATATAAGTCAGATTCTATATGATTTGTTCAGCATACAGACTGAATACAGCATACACCTTTTCAGATTTTATTCCCTTGTTCTGTTTGAACAACTGCCTCTTGATCAATTCCCTCATATGAATTCTGCAAGAGCACAATGAGTGTTTTGGAATGCTAATTCTTTTCAAGGTTCTCCATGGTTTGTTATGATCCACAATGTTGAATGCCTTTGCATAGTCAATGAAACACAAGTAAA
>NW_022103901.1:26283459-26284914 GCF_000313985.2 Echinops telfairi
CAGCACAGCACGAGAGTTTTAATTTCTCTATTCCCTCCAGCATTTTGGGCTTTCTCCTGTTTTGAACGGTGCTTTCCATGGTGGGGTGAGGTGGCATCTCATCGCTGTTTTGATGTGCATTTCTTAGCTGGCCAGTGAGTGTGAGCATTTCTTTACATGTTTGTTGCCTGCCTGTATATCTTCCTTGTTAAGCTGTCCGTGTCCTCTGCTCATTTTTTAGGCGGGTTATTTATCGTTTGCTTGTTGAGGAGGTACAGCTTTCTATAGGATTTAGAGAGGAGTCACTTGTCTGATATGTCATTGCAAGACTTATTTTTCCAGCCATGGGTTTTCTTCTCACTCTCTCGGTGAAGTCTTTTGATGCACACAGGTGTCTCATTTTTAAGAGGTCCTCGTTTTACCTGTTCAGTCTTCTGCTGCGTATGTGGTTTTCATCTGTTGGATAGTGTGTTTGCGCCAGCTATTAGCGCCCCTAACTTTGTCCCTACTTTTTCATGGATGATTTTTATAGTTCTAGGATTTACATTTGTGTCTCTAATCCCTCTGGATTCCATTGTAGTTTAATGAATAAGGTACGGGTCCTGCTTCAAACTTCTGCAAAGGGAAATCCAATTTTGCCAGCGCCATTTGTTGAAGCATCTATTTCTTCACCATTGAACATGTTGGGTTCTTTTCTCAAAAACCAGTTGTCTGGACTTTTTTCTGGGTTTTCTGTTCTGTATCATTGGTCTGTCTATCCAATCTGTCTTTCTGTCTATCTAGGTCTCATACCAGTACCAGGCTGTTTTGATTACTGGGGCTGTCTAGTAGGGTTTAAGGTAGGAAGTGAGAGACCTACCACTTTGTGGCATTTCATTAGTGATTTGCTTATCCTGTGTCTCTTTCCTCTCCATAGTTGATTAGTTCTTCACATCTTTGAACAATGATGCTGGAAGCTGGATTGGAATTGCATATATTTATACTTCGGGTATACATCACTTTGGGTAGTATTGGGATTTTCATAATATTGTCTTCCTAGTCACATGCATGGCATCAACTTCTACATATGTAGGTCTCTATTGGCTTCATGTAGCTGTGTTTTGTAGTTTTCTTTGTACAAGTCTTTTGTTTCTTTGGTGAAGTTTATTACTGTATTTCTTCTTTTACGTGACTATTGTCCATGGTAATGCTTTCTTGATTTCTTTTTTCATAGTTCCCTTTATTAGTATACAGGGATGCAATGGATTTTTGTATGTTAATCTTGTATATTGCCGAATCTTTCAATTAGTTTTAGCAATTTTCTTGCCGAGTCTTCTACTTATAGAATCCTATCATCTGCAAATAGAGTTTTACTTCAGCAGCTGCTTCAGCCCCAGAGCATGTGCATGTGTGGGCCGTCATTCTCTAGTGGGGCTCTGCTGTTAGTTTGTTTTTAAAGCCCTACCCTGGCTCCAGCAGCCCTACCCTTCAAGGGCT
>NW_022103901.1:26285988-26299499 GCF_000313985.2 Echinops telfairi
GAATTCGAGTCATGGTAGTGGGAGCGGGGAGGAAACATTTAGGAACTAGAGGAAAGTTGTATTTCTCATCGTTGTTACATCGCACCACAGGGGCACGTTTACCCTATCCTACAGGGTTGCAATGAGACAGCAGTGAATTTTTGATTTTTATTCTCTGCCAGGAGCTCTGGGATCCTTCCTGCCTTCCTTTGACTCCTTACGTAGGCTGGGCTGTTAACTCACAAGGCCCGTGGTTGGAAGCCACCGCCAGCTCCACAGGAGAAACAGGAGGCTGTCTGCTCCCTCGGAAAGGTAGGAGCTGGACCACACTCGCAGGCCGTGAGAGTTTGTTCTCTGTGAGCCTGGCTTGGCTCACTCAGCTTTCCTCTCCTTCCTCCGAGGTTTAGGGCTGCCAGAGATTTTCTCCAGATTGATTTCCCCCAGTGCTTGTGCCAGAGGGTTTCTATAGCGCATAGGATCCCAAACTTACTGGCCCACCACTCCCTGTTTGGGAAAAGAATGAGCGCATTCCAGCAATGAAAACCGTTCGTATCCAGCCTGCAATCCAGGATGGAATGGAGGCATCTGCTTTTGCCGCCCTCTTGGGTCATGCCAAGAGAAAAATGGGGCTTTGGACTCCTGCAAAGGCTTACAGTCTTGGAAACCCACAGGGCAGTTCTACCTGGTCCCCTGGAGTGGCTGAACCCACCCAATGGCAGTGAGAGGATCACTCCATTGCCCTCAGGAGGGGGGTTGCCCACATTGGGAAACATTGCTGTAGGGCATCTGTCTAGGCTGCCTTACGTTTTTATTTTCTTCTTTTAAAATCAGAAATCTTCTCTTACATGATCGTGAAGTCAGTTCCAGTTATTAAAATGTAATCTGACTTTCCTCGTCTAGGGAATTTTCTTCTACAGTTTCTGTGAATCTGAACTCACCTGCAGGCCGTTGCACTGACTGCCCGAGATATCCCTTACAATCTGTAGGCTTCCCTTTCAGTTCTCCTATTACTGGAAAATAATCGGTTATTTACCTGATAGGCTCTTGATACTCAAAATGCAGTCCATGACCAGCAGCTTGGGCACCACCTGGGAGCTGGTAAGAAAGAGAGTCTCCCAGGCGCCACCCCAGAGTTACTGAATTAGCATTTGCATGTGCACAGGAGTCCCCCAGGCCCCCACCCCAGTGTTCCATGACCTTCAAAGCACACGACGAGCAGGCCTGCTTATCAAGACATTACTGTGTCTGTGAGGTATCATTTGACATGTTTCTCTGTGTCCCATATTCCCTATATGGATCTAGAAGGTTCATCAGGGCTTCCTTTTGGTACGCTTTATGGACATGTATTGTGGTGTATTTATGGCACCTGACGTCTGGTCATCTTTATCTCCGAGATGCTATCTTGTGCTGCATTCTTAATGCTAGGATTCCCGAATTCCTTAGGGAATCCAAAACAAGTGCGGGTCTTGGGACTGAATGGACTTGCTTTGTTTTGTTGGAAGTGGTTGACTTCCCATAACTTCATTGACCAGCTCGGTAACATTATTGGAGCCCCTGGATGGGATGCAAAAGGCTAAGGTAGGGCTGCCGACCACAAGGATGGAAGTTCTTTCCACCCACAGGTGCCTTGGAAGAAAAGCCTTGTAACCTTCTACCAAAGAAACGCAATCATTGAAAACCCTCTGGAGCACAGTTCTGCTCTGACACACGTGTGTTGTAAGATCAGAGTCAGTTGTAAAGCTGGAGCACGAATAATGAACGAATCAATGATGTGCGGAGCACTCTTGGAAGAATTTTGCACAAACGAACTTCTTTAATCCTCAAAAACTTTCTGAAATTGTGCATTTATTTCTTTTTGCTCCTGTAACAGATGGCCACAAATTTAAAAACAGAAGCAACGCATCACCACCCAGTCAATTTTAATGCAACCAGAGTAGAACTGCCCCTGTGCGTTTCCAAGACCATAAATCTTTAAAGAGCTGAACGCTTCCTCCTCTTTGTCCTGTGGAGCTGCTGGTGGCTTTGACCTGATGACCTTGCAGTTAGCAGCTCAGTGAGTAACCCACAACACACCCCAACCTGATTCCCACCACAAACTCAGTCAGTGCCCTATGTATGAAACACATGAAATTTTTTCTCTCCTTAAAAATACGGAAGTCAGAAGTCCAAACTAAGTCTCAGTTGGTTCAAACCCAAGCATTGGTTCCTTCTAAAGAGAGAATCTTTGTCTTTTCCAACTGGTAGATGCCACCTTAGCACACGGCTTCGTCTTTGATTTTCAAATCTTTACCTAGTGTGGTGAAGAAAGCAGATGGTGCCCGGCTATCAATCAGACTAGTGTCTGGGGTCTTACAGGGCTTGTATTCAAACAAGCAGCCGTCTATGTCAGGAGTCAACTAAGTCCATATGGAAGAAGCACACCAGCTTGTGTGATCCAAAGATGACAAATCTCTCCCTGAGTCTTCTCTTCCGCACTAACATAATTTTGTGGTTGCACCAGGTCCTCTGGGATAACCCAGGATCGTCTTTCTATGTTTAAGGTCAGATGCCTAGCAACCTTAATCCAGCTCCAACTTTAAATCCCCTTTGCCATGCCATCCAAAATGTTTAGTCTCCCAGGATTGGCCAGTGGACACTTGGGTGGTGGTTGCGCTGACTCTGACTCGTGGTGCATTTATGTACAACAGAACAAAGCCATGCCCAGCCCACCTTGTTTGAGTTTCATTGTTCTGGCTCTAGTATCCATTCTTCTCCTTAAGGGTTCCCCTGGTTACCACTGACCTTCCACTTGACCAAACACGATGTCCTTTTCTAATGATGGGTCTTTCCTGAGGATGTGTGCAAAGTAAGCAAGACCAAGTCTCACCATCTTGTTTCTAAGGAGCCTTCTGGCTGTACATCTAAGTGGGATTTGTTTCTTTTCCTAGCAGTCTACCGTATAGTCAATGTTCCTCCCAGTGAGGGCTTCTTTCCCCTTGCTGTCAAGCTGATTCTGACTGATGGAGACACTGCAGGCCCGAGTAGAATTGCCCCACGAGGCTTCAAAGGATATAATAATTTTGCTCACAGTAGCCATTGACTTGATGGCAGTGAGGTTTTTGTTTTGTTTTGAAGAAGTCCTGCTTTTACAGTGATTAAGTACTTGGCTTCCTACAGAAACGTTGGTGGTTCGAACCCACCAGCAGTTCTTCAGGAGAAAGAGGTGGCAGTCTGCCTCTGTAAAAATGCCAGCCTTGAAAATCCTAGGGGATAGTCCACTCTGTTCTACAGGGTCACTGTGAGCCAGAATCGCTTGACAGCTGTGGGTTTAGTAATCTTTAGGAAGCCCACTGTCACATCTTTTCCCCGTGGAGCACCTGGTGTGTTCTAACTGCCAACCTTTTCGTTACAGTGGAACACCTGAACATGGTGCCACTGGGGCTCCTCGTCGGGCCAGGGGCTCATTATTCTACCTACCACAAACAGGTACTGGGGTTTCTGTTTTGCAGATGAGGAAACTACCAAGCCCAAACCAAACTCGCTGCCACTGAGTCAATGGTAACTCCTAGTGACCCTCCGTTGTGGGTTTCCAAGACTGTAACTGTTTACAGGAGTACCCAGTCTTTCTTGGTGGTGAGGAGCTGCTGGTGGTTTTGAACTGCTGACCATACGGATTGTAGCCCAACACATACCAATGCACTACTAGGGCTCCTGAGGAAACTACACGTGGAGGTAAAATCAGGTACTCAAGGAGGCGCTGAGACACACGCCCAGGAGTTGGGCTCTCGAGTCTGGAGCTTTAATCTTTAAGATGTAAATCCACTTCCTTGTCCCTCAGCCCTAGACATAATGTGAGGCTTTGGTCTTGCCAGCTAGTATACGTTGTAGGAATATTGTACCCCTGGGCATCTGGGGGTTTCCGCACAGTTGGTGACGTTGTTGCTTCCCTTGTGATGGTGACTTGGCATATCCTCCCGGAACAATGGTTCCTGCTTTGTTCCTTCTGTTTTCTCTCAGACCCAGCCAGTTGTCAAGTTACCTGGAGGAAGCTGAGTCAACCAAACAGTGGGTCCAAACCTAATTTTTTTATGCCAATGTCTGCCTTGGCTTTGAGTGACGTGTGTGCGTTCCTCAGGATAGTATGTTCAAATGCAGACAATGAAGTGCAAAGAACTTCAGGGGGAAACAAATACTATTAAAATATCATTGGCAAGATAGAAAGACCCCTAAAAGTTTGCCATGAGTTAGAGTCGAGTGGATGGCAGTGAGTTTGAGTTTTACATCATGTGATTATAAAACATACTTCTTTACTAGTGCACTAAATAACAAGGCTTACTGGTGTGCCCAATGATGGCTGTCCTTTCAGTCAGCGATGCCAGTCCACACTATAGTGAGATGTCTGTAACGATTTCAGTGTGATATGAAAATATCTGATTTATGTGGGTGCCCAAGCCAAAGAGACTGCTGATACTGTTGTGTGCTGTTGCCTCCATTTCCAACAGGAGGAAAAGCTACATTACCGGTCAAGATTAGAGAAAATGAGAATGTGGTGTTTTCCCATTCACGTTCATACACTTTTTGAATTCTATCAAAAAACCTAGGTTAAAATAAAAAAACAAACCTACTGCCATTGAGCTGATTTCAACTACATAGGGTTTCTGAGGCTGCTAAACTTTACATGGGAGCAGACAGCCTCATCTTTCTCCCATGGAGGGGCTGGTGAGTTCGAACCACTGACCTTGCAGTTAGTAGTCCAACATGTAACCCACTCTGCCAACAGGCCTCCTTTATCTAAGAAATAGGAAGTTGAAAAGATCCATGTTTCCCAAAGCACGCTGTGTCTCATGGGTAGAACACAAAATGATTTTTGGTGCAGCAAATGGGAACAAACCACATTTTCTTATTCTGACAATGATGAATTTATTGTGTTTATCATGTGTAATCCCCAGGCACATCAACACAGGATGTGAGTTCTTATTGCTTAGGATGACAATAGTTTTAAAAATGAAATAAATTAAAAAATTTAAATCTAATGAAAACTATAAATGGGATCAGATACAAGGTAAGTAAGGAATGATTCCGTATAAAATAATGGAGGTGCTACACAGATGCTGCCAGAATGAAGGTGCATGGAGTTTGGGAAACTCCCAGTTAAAGGCCCTCTGAGCGCAGTGTGGTCCACCGATGTCCTTGAACTTGCCCTTGAATTGCTGCAAACAAAGCTGTTTGTTCCTAGAAACTTCTAAGAAAGTTTTGAACAGTGAAACCTCTGAGGGTCGGAACTCGATGGAACTGCCTCATTTCACTGGGTCTCACGAGTTTTCCTCCTTTGACACGGGGCAGTCTTAGCACTATTTTTGTTGTTTTTTTTTTTACATTTTCATTGGCACCTAATCCACATATCATACAATTCAATAGTTCAATCATTCAATCATATTAAGAAGAATTGTACAATAATTACCATAATCAATTTTAGAACATCCCCACCCCTCTTGGTTAAAATTATTGCCTTTGAGATGAGTTGTGTAATCACAATCAGTTCTGGTGTTCCCTCCCCACGTCCGCCTTCATTGTTTACTCCTGAAATCCCCTCACCCTCCCTATCTTTTATACCCACCCCTACATGCCCTATAAACCCCTTCGTCAGTTATTATCTCTATGCATCCACTCCTTTTGGACGTAGCATTAAAAAAAATCATTCTCTGTTAATGGGAAATGTTTGCGTTTCCCATTTTTCTGTATTATCCTCCATCTCACATAGGCTTGGTCAGGCTTTACTGGGGCCATTTTCACAGGTTTTACTGTGGTCATTCGATACTGCCACAGCAGCCAGCACCCGAACATTTTCCAGCAGTTCGTTTTTATTGTATGTTGTGACTACCAGGAGGTAGGGCTCATTGGGACACATCTTGAAAGTTGGTTACCACAGATGGATTCTCTTTTCTCCCAATGGCCTCTAGCTTTTCCATTTGGCATCGGGTGCAAGTTAATCTAACAAGATGTCTCCATTCTCGACAGGAAAGGGGGGATGAGTGAAACTGGAGGAGGGCGTGTGTGTGGGGGGGCTATAGGTGTTGGAGAAGCACAAGGTTTCATTCTGTTGTCATTTTGTCAAGGCATCCCTGGGGACAGGCTCCTGGGAGAGAGGGCCGACGACGGCTGTGTGCCCTGAGACTGGGTAGGGTCCCTAGGTTTTCCTCTCTCTCTCTCCCCCTCCCTGCAGAAAGAGTCCTGTGCCTCTCTGTTTGACAGACTGTCTTATCAAAGCCCGGCTCCAGGGCCACATTGTGATGGGCTAGGCAGGATCATTGTGCAGAAGGAGAATTCTCTGTTGAGAGAAACGTTTATAAAGCATTTTCAGAACAGCAAGCTGAACATTTCTCACAGCTGGCAGTTCTTGTTTATGAGGAGTAATAATTGCTTCAGGTGCAAAGGAAATGGGGGTGGGTGGGCAGTGGAGGAGAATTTATTTTGAGAGCTTGCTCAGTGTACACTAGGGCTAGGGGCTGAACATAAAAGGGTAGGTGGGAGCTCGGGCAGCCTGGGTTTGGTGTTGGGGGAGCCTGGGTGGCCTACCACACTGGGACAACGTGTACATCCTTCTGAGACCACAAGTGTCAGGAGCAGGGTGACTTGCCCTTGTAGAGGTTCTGGGCAGACCTCACAAGAGCAGCTGCTGTCCTACATTTGGACCCAGACACACATTTAGCTTCGTACTTCCTCACCCTGCTGGACTCTTGATATCCAAAGGGTAGGCGTTTGTCCAACGGCCTCAGCATCTGTGGGAGCTCATTAGACACCCAGAATCCTAGCCCCCACCAAGGAGACGGGCACAGATTCTGTGTCTTGCCACAATTCCAAGGTGAGCTGTGTGCACTCTGATGACTGAGCCTACCTCTAAAGACAATGTGAACTCAAGAAAGGTAACTCTGCCTCTTTCCTCCTCGACAGTGCTTCTCAGTCTCGGCTTGTTGTTGTTAATTGCCTTTGAGTTAAACTGGGCTCCATAGGCTTTCGAAGATGTGACCTTTGGAAGCAGATGGTCAATCCTCTCTTCTGAGGCACCTCTGGGTGGGTTCAAATTGCCGACCTTTCAGCTAGTAGTTGAGCACTTAAGTACCTGTGAATCACTGGGAGAGCATTTAAAACTCCTTGTGCACTGGTGAGGAGTCTTAGTGAGGTGCCCTTTATCACCTCTCTTATTCAATATTGTGCTGGAAGTCTTAGCCAGAGCTATTAACCACCAAAAGACATCAACAGCAACTAAATTGGCAAAGAAGTAAAACTGTATTTGTAGGTGTGGCGATTTTATTGCAATTGCCTCATGTACATGACAATCAGACATTGAATATGGAAGATAGAAGAATTGATGTGAATGAATTATGGTGCTAATGAAGAACATTGAGGGTGCCATGGACTTCCAAAAGAACAAATAAATCTGTCTTGGAAGAAATATAGCCAAAATGCTTCTTAGAAGCAAGAATGGTGAGACTTTGCCTCATGTACTTTGGACATGTTATCAGGCGAATCCAGTACCTAGAAAAAGATATCATGCTTGGTAGAGTAGAGGAGCTGTGAAAAAGAGGAAGACTCTTTGCAAGATGGATTGACAAAGTTGCTGAAACAATGGCAGTGATTGTGAGGATGGCACAAGATAAGGTGGTGTTTAGTTCTGTTGGAGTAGGGTCACTAATGTAATAGGGTCACTATGAGTGGGAACTGACTTGATGACTCATCATCATCATCATCCACAACAACATGATTCTACATGTAGAAAACAAAGATATGACAAGAAAATTGTTGGAAATGACTGAAAGTTTTGGCAATATGATGGCATATGAGATCAACGTACAAAAATCGATCGGAGTTCTGTATACTAATGAAGCAGGTTCTACAAAGGAAATCAAGAAAACATTATTTACAATAGCCACCGAAAAGATCAAATAGTTAGGAATAAACCTGACCAGAGCAACCATAAACTATACAAAGAAAACTACAAAGCACAATGGAAAGAAAACAAAGGACACTTCCATAAATGGAAAAATATACTATGTTCATGGATAAGAATTGTGAAGTTATCAACACTACCCAACACATTCTATAAATGTAATGCAATTCCAATCCAGATCCCAGTGTTATTCTTTCATGATCAGACATGTTGGTGTGCTGCTTCCATGTGGGCTTTGTTGCTTCAGAGCTAGATGGCCGCTTGTTTACTTTCAAGCCTTTAAGTCCCCAGACGCTATAGGTCTCAATAGCCGGGCACCATCAGCCTTCTTCACCACACTTACTTATGCACACATTCATCTTCAGCGTTTATGTGTGGAAGGTGGTCACACAATGATGGTTTTTGTTCTTTGGTGTCTGCTGCCTGTTCTAGTTATTATATATTAAAGTTGTGCTTTGAAGGGATGTCAGAGGAAGATGAGGGTGGGAAATATGATGATTCAAGGAAGAACTTCCCAGGAAGTGCTTGGTGATAATGTTGCAAGACCTATAGGGCTTTGAAGAGATTTACATGTGGTTCCTCATGTAGTTCCAGGACATGCTAACCTGATCAGCCACATCTCCCCCAGAAGACACTAATCCTAGAACTAGGTGAGGATGTTCACAGAAGGATTTCCTTTCAGGAGAAAATGGCCAGCATTGCCTTGGGAAAACCAGGTAAACAAAGGTGACCTCTTGTCAGTCCTGTTCTTCTCCAGCTTCTATTTCTGCTTCTCCAAAAGGAGAGAATGGACCTTCTCCTCTCTGAGCCCAGAACTGATAGAGGGATTTGGAAGACATCACGATGAGAGCTTACTTCTGGTGCACCTGCCTTAGAGAACACATAGTGGAACTATAACAAACTGTGATGTCCTACGAAGAACACACAGCAAACTGGGATTCAACAGGGCAGAACTTTTTGGCTCTAACCTGGAGGCTCAGGTGAGAACCTTCGGGTAAAGGGACTGCCAAGTGCAAAGGTCCTGAGGCAGGGTGGGGATGAGCATGTTTGAAGAACTGGAAGTCAATATGGCTGAAGATGGTAAGGATGGAGAACAGGCATGGGCCACTTTACATCAGGGCTTATGAGTTCTCCCTCTTTAATATATATAAAAAGGTATTTTGTTGATCAAATAAACAGCGAAACATGGGCCATTTAACTTTCCATGTGTACAATTCAGTGATATTGATTCCATGCTTCCAGTGGGCAACCATTCTCACCTTCCTTTTCAGAGTGGCTCATCCCTTGTTAACCTGACCTCCCTGCTCACTCTTAGTTGGCTCTTGTAAAGACTGTAAGTTTCACCTAAAGGCTGCCATTCTCAGTAGGTGGATAAGGTCAGCATTCTGCCAATGCCCACCGTGGCTGTGATGTGGAGAGTGGGCCACACCTCCCTTTTTAGGAAGGACAACATTGGGATCCTTTCCTTGGCGAAGTCTCCCTTCCCACTCAGGGTTACTGTTGTTTGTAGGATGGAAGGAAGGAAGAAAATTGAAGTGGTGGGAGGGGACGGGTAACAACTCTCATGAGGATGGCTGGGAATTTAAGGGCAGAGTGGAGAATGGGTGTCACCAAAATAAAGTTTTAAAAGAGACAGAAAGACCTGGCTCAGTTCCTCCACTGGGGCCAATGACACCAACTTTAATACTAACCTGGTGTGAAAAGTAGATTGGTCTCCCATCTGATTTCCCAGCTGGTAAGTGGTGCAACAATGGGAGAGGCAAGTACCCTCTCTGGGAAATAAGATTCTAGTGGCTGTTTCATGCCCTGCCTCTGGTCCTTTGACATGAATTGGCTTTGTCCGGCTGTCGGAAAAAAACCTGATGTAACCCTTAATTTGTCATGGCGTTGGCTGCTGGGTGAAGGTGTTTTGTCTGTAGCTTAATCTGAACACCTCTGTCCTTCCCCCTGCAAAGTGGCAATTAGACCTGGCTTGATGTGAGTCTCCCAGGTTGACTATGCTGAGGGAGGCTTCTGAGTTTTACAGTGATATTTTTTATACTATGAAAAATGATAAAAGTACTCTCTTGGGTATAAAAAACCCAATTGCTCTCAAATGGATTCTGTCTTATGGTAACTCCCACCATCACCACCCCTCCCTGGGTAGGACTGAACTCTGTAAGCTTTTCAGTTGCTGCTTTTGGGGGGAGAGGATTGTTAGGCCTGTTTTCCAAGGTGCCTGTGGGCGACTTGCACCTCTAACTCTTTGGCCTGCAACCAACTGAGTTGCCCATTGACCTCGGGACCTCCATGCCACCTCCAAGCCTCCTTGAAAGAGAGGAGTGTCTGATTTTTCAAACTGTAGCTTGTGATTTTGAGAAGCCATTGAAGCTTTGGCAGCTCCCAGTTTCCCACTGAATGGAGGTAACAAGGCTTGGCCGCAAGGACTGACTCATATCAATGGGAGGAAGAATGTCTTTAACCTCGTAAAGTTACCCTCCTCACATTAACCAAACAAGAGTGCTGGCTTCTGCCTTCAACTAGGTTGCTGCTCCTAAGTTTTTTCTATGTAGGAATTCGGGAACCCCTACTTGGAATACTGGATATCATTTTGCTAATTCTCCTGAGGGGTTTGTTGACTGAATGAGTGGTAGCAGGGCTATCAGTTTTGAAATGACATAACCAAGCTCTTTTTATGCCCGTGTGATAGTTTAGGTTATGTCAACTGGGCTAGGCCATGTTCTCAATGGGTTGGCAATTGGCAACCTAGTAACCCCACCTTGATGACATCTCTTTAAGAGTTTGGCCTGCTTCCAATAGAGCTGGATCCTATGGAAAAGCTTGCTTGTTTTTTGCTGGGTTTGGATTCTGTATCTGGCTTGTTGACGTTCAGTTCTTTGAACCTGAGTTGGAGCATGGGAGTCAACAGCAGCCTGCCACCTGACCCACTGATCTTGGATTCATTCATCCCATAGTCAGAAGACTATTGTCTAACTTGCCAATGTTTGATCATCATCCCTTGCAGCTGGAAGAGTTATCTGACACACAGACGTGCCAGCTTCTACAACTGTATGAGAATCATTTCCTTGATATCAACCTCTCATAACTATACACTCATACACTACACTGGTTTTAATCTTTAGAGAACCTAACCTGAGAGAGCCAGATACTGGGATAGATAATCTATTACTCCCCTTTGATAAAGAAGAGTCCCTGGATGGTCAATGTCCTCGTGTTAACCAAAAGGTTGGGGATTCAAGTTAACCCGGAGATAACTTGGAAGAAAGTCCTGGTCATTGGCTTCCCCAAAATCTGCCCCTGCAAACCCTGTGAAGCACAGCTCTCCTCTGACGTACCTGAGGTCACCATGAGTCCGAATCGCCTTCACAGCAACTGTGTACAGATAAGGCACTAGAAGCTTGAAATGCCCAGGCAATATAGACGATGATGGCATTTTGGAAACTATGTAAAGTACATACACCGATGTCAAATATCAAAGGAGAGGGCTGCGCGTGAACAGATGAATCACTGCACTGACTTCTCCCAAGAAAATTGCTGGAAAGAGTTTTTGTTTGACGATGTCTATCATTTGTCCCTCAGTTCATTTCAGATGTGGACAAGTCTTTTAACACACTGTTCAAAGTCATCCATGTTGTTTTTAAACCCTTGGGCCAAGTTCTTTGAGATGATGCCTCTCAGGATGGGGGTGGTGGGGGTGGGGAGGGAAGAGAACAGGAAAGAAAGAAAAAGAAAATCATGACTACTTGCTAGCAAAGAAAAACAACGCCAACTTCTTACAGCTGCTACATGTTGTGAGTCTGTGCCACCCTTCATGTTTTAGTAAGAGGAGGATGATGCCATTACATGATGGTTTGTGTACCCATTGCACATTGGTAGAAGGCCAGCCTCAGGAATCCTCTAAGTGTATCGGCAGTAGTAACCCTGATTTTATGATCTATGGTTTATTTGTCTTGTTCGAGGATGAGGAGAACTTTGTTTGTCTCCAAGACCCTTTTTTCATGTTGGTTCTGAAATCGATGAGACTTGATAGGAATTCTTGGTTCCCCATTTACTGTGCGAATTTGAGCCAGTTAGTAACTTGTGAGCCTCCCTTTCTTATCTCTAAGATGGAGATAACAGTAAGTACCTCCCCTAAACGCTTGAAGATTGGATAAAAGCACTTAACACAGTAGCTTGAGTGCAGTAGGCTACTTGCTAAGGAGTCGGCTTCACACCGACAACCTTCTGTACAACAGAGCAAGACCTTGCCTGGTCCTGCACCATACTCATGACTTGTCACCTCGGGCCCATGACCGCAGCCATTGTGCCTTGTTCAGTGCCTGCCAGTTGAAGGAGCTCATCTTCCAGAATGGTACTGGATAGGATTCTATGGTGAACCAGAGGGCTTTCATAGGACACATTTCAAAAGCAGATCGCCAGGCCTTTCTTCCTGGTCTATCTTAGTCTGGAAACTCTGCTGGAACCTTTCCAGCATGGGTGACCGATGGCACGACTTCCAGCAACCTCTCAACGTGGAGGTCTGTCATCATAATCTGACAGACTGTCAGAAGGGCGGGGGTGGTTGGGATAACCCCTCAGTAGAGGTAGCTATTAATATTCTACCATCTTTTTCTGAGAGGGGTTTGTTATTTGGTGAAACTGGGTGGTCTTCTCTGGCAGATCCCTCTGCATTGTGTGATGTTAATTTCTTTATTTAAAAAAATTATTTAATGGCGGCACTTACAGCTCTTCTAACATTCCATACATCAATTGTATGAAGCCTATTTGTACATGGGTTGATAATTGCTAAGTGGCCATTGTTGCTGCCCGGGTCTCAGTGGAGACGGGGCTCCTCACTATGGTCTCTGTAATGAGTAACAAGGGGAAAGCTGACATGGAGAGATGTTTGAGGCTTGGCTACTACAGCCACTCAGTGAACCCAAAGGTATTAAAACTACACGAGGACTGTTGTGTTTGTTGTTAGCTGCCTCAACTCATGGCAACCCATTACACTGTTGTGAAAATACGCCATATGAGGAGGAGCCCTGGTGGTGGAGTGGGTATGCATTGGGCTGCAATCTGCATGGTTGATAGCTCGAAACCTCAGGCAGCTTCTTGGGGAAAAGACTGGGCTTTCTACTCCTGTACGCAGTTACAATCTTGGAGTTGCCACGAGTCAGCATTGGCTGGATGGCAGTGAGTTTGGAGTCTGAGGTCTTTGGGAGTGGACTGCCAGGCCTTTCTTCCTACTCCCTCTTCATTGGGAAGCGCTGCTGAGACCTGCTCAGTGTCAGAGTGACACACGTGCCTACATGGACAGATGAATCGTTGCTGTGCTTGAGCGGCACCAGCCAGATTTCAAACCCAGACTTTCCACACAGAAGGTGAGAATTTGCCCACTGGAGCACAGCTGCCCTCAAAGTTAGGTAGGTATGACTGAAACAAAGGCAAGAGCTGGGTTGTGCACAGCACTTTATAGTTTACTGGACATGCTAAGAGCTTGTTTGGGGGGACTCACGGCACTTCTGATAGCCAATTATAATCCCCTCCCCAACCCCTCCACATTTCTGTCTTACCAGAAAGCTCTTCGTTGCAAGTAACAGACTCATTAAACTGGCTTAAGACC
>NW_022103901.1:26300505-26302121 GCF_000313985.2 Echinops telfairi
CTCCCCATGGCCCTTTTGTAAGAGGGTGTCCAGTTGCCTACAGATGGGCTTTGGGTCTCCACTCTGCACTCACCCTCATTTACAATGATCTGATTTTTGTTCTGCCATTGAGTGAGTTCGGTCTCAGAGTGACCTGATGCACAGCAGAATGAAGCACCTCCCAGCCCTGTGCCATCCTCACAAAGCAAACCCATTTGGACTCATGGCAATCTGTGCTTCGTTAGGGCATCCCCCTCCCCCGCGGCCACCCCCATTCAAAAGTGCTTATGATAATGGTTAAAGAAGTTACAAGAAATCATGAATTAAAAATTCTGATAAAAGTTATCCCATGCAGATCAGAATCCAGAAGATACCACTGATGTGTTCCAAATCAAAGTGCATTTTCACTCACATCGAGTCAAATCTGACGCACCATGGCCCCAGGACAGTGGAAGTGCCCTTGTGGCTTCCAAGGCTATAAACCTTTATGGGAGCAGAAAGCCTCGCTGTTGCACTCCAACTGCTGACATTGCAGTGAGCGGCCCAGCAGGTAACCGCCATATGCATTGATTTACTCTGCAATCTTTGGCTGCAAACTTGGATTTTGTCTTATACATTAAGAATTATGGGAAAACAGTGAAAAGACAAGGATAATTCAGCTTTTCCTCTGCACGTACAGACATTTGCTTTCGTAGTATTGATCAGTTAGTAAATATCCTGTCCATTTTGTAATTTGTTATTGGTTATGCCATGAAAATTCTTAGAGTTGTTATCGATCTCTAACTTATACACTTCAAACCTCTCACAGATAAGGTATGTCATTTAAGGTATTTCTGACTCACTTGAGCAATGGTTAAGATTTTTAACAATTTACTTATCATGAATTGTGTGAAAGTCTAAGGAGCAGACAGTTTTCCATTCAACAAATCATATATATTTTGTTTCATGTCACTGATTGCAATCCCTACCATGTTACATCACTTCAACCCTCTTCTTTTATAAAAAGTAGTTTTATTGGCATATACTTCATATAACCTAATCTTTTCATCCTATTAAGAAGATCTGTGCACTCACCCTCACCATCAATTGCAGAACATCTTCTTGAACTCATGGTTAGCTCCCAGCCTCCCCTGCCATGCCCCTCGGCAATTACTGATCCAGTGACTGTCTCTATAGATCTACCAACCCAGACCATCATATTCAGAAAATCATACAAGACTCAAAAAGGAAACAAACAAAAACCCAACCATAATGAGGCGACAAAACAGGAAAACCTCAATAGAAAAGAAAGCAAGAAATATTAAAAGCTGTCAAAGGCAGATCAAATGATAAGGTATTACATGTTAACCTAACTACATGGTGTTACTGAGCCAGTAGGTAACACCATGATACATGGAGAAAAGGCTGAAGTTGTCAAAGATTTTGTTTTGCTCTGATCCACAATCAATGCTCATGGAACCAGTAGTTTTCAAAAAAAAATTCATTTGATTGGGGGCTCATACAACTCTTACAACAAGCCATACATACATCAATTGTGTCAAGCACATTTGTACATTCGTTGCCGTCATCATTCTCAAAACATTTGCTCTCTGTGTAAACCCTTGGCATCAGCTCCTCATTTCCCCCCCTCCCTCCCC
>NW_022103901.1:26303543-26305585 GCF_000313985.2 Echinops telfairi
GAAGGACTTGAGTGGAGGCCCAGTGTTCGGACCTATTTTCAGGAGAGATAAATCCCTGGAAAAGGACATCGTGCTTGCTAAAGTAGAGGAGCAGTGAAAAGAGCGGAAAGAGGAAGGCCCTTAAGGAGAGGGATCGACGCTGGGGCTGCAACGACGGGTTCAACCATAGGAGCAATTGTGAGGGTGGAGCAGGACCAGGCAGTGTTTTGCTCTGCTGTACATCAGATCATTATGAGCCATGACGGACTTGAAGGCACTTCACAACAACAGCAGCATGTGCCCCAGTTGACTTTACAATCCTCTCTGTGTGATAGCAAAGCTATTCACATCCTTGGACTATGTTCAGATGCAATTCACCAGCGTCTTAGCCCATGTGGGGACCTTGCAAATGGATTTGGGGCCTCCACTGTCATCTGGACCTTCTGCAAACAGGGTGCTCACAATTTAAATTCTGATACCATTCCCTCCTTTGGATTTAGATTTTAATATGTACAGTCCTTGGATCGCACAGACTGGTGTGCTTCTTCTTTGTGGACTTAATTGTTGCCTCACTTAGATGACTGCTTGTCTTAAGACAAACCTTGTCTTAAGATCCCAGACACCATTCTTTATAGGAACTTCACCACACTTTGGTATAGCATCCATATCTTCAGTGATCTGTTCATGAGAGTGAATATCAAGTAGGGCCATGTCATAAGAGCTATTTGCTCTTAGATTGGGTCTAGAATTAAGTGTGAGCCCCAAATCCTTTTATATATCTATAGTTTATATATGTCTCGGGTTCACTTTAGAGGCATCAATATCATTTTATGATAGACAACACTACAACTCATCCTCCTGCGACATAAAGTAATTCTGTTGATAGTGTAATTAGTTTAGCCAATGGTATAATTTAAGACAAACCATAATTGAGAAAAAGAAATTATACAAGTATAGGCAGGCTTCAGATGGAAATATGAATTGTTGACTTGTATAGCTTAAACCCTTAAGTTACTGGTAATTATTTCACGAACAATGGGGTTTACTGATAGGACAAAGCTTTCAGTAACACTCATTCACAAAGGTCTAACCATGTCTACCAGCCTAATACATGTAATATGAAAGCAAGGAGGGCAATAAAATAGTAAATATATGCTAGTCCTGGGTCACCATTCATCAAACACCCTCAAAGCAGGAGATCAGAACTAAAGTCCAATGACCACCAATCCCATAATCTTGGAATAGAATTCATCTGCTTCTTACACAGGGAGTTCCAGCCTTAAGGCCAAAGGAGTATGTCAGTTCTTTAAATCTGCTACAGATGAATTTGAGTGAGGTAAAAGCCCAGTTCACTTGTGGGGTTTCCACATAGAATCCTTTTGGTGTGGCTTATGAAAGATGGTGCGCGCCTCGAAAGGACAGAGTCTAAAGTCTCAGTAGTCTGCAGCACATGGTCCGAGTTATCACACGAGGTCAAGATGATCTAATTAGGAACATAATACCAGGCGTTTTCTCTCTTTGGGTTCTACCTAAGCATTATTAAGCAATTTCCCCCCCTGATGGGAGTTTGCTCCACCCAGTTTACCCACCCAGAGAAGTGTAATCGCCTTCTTTGAGACATGCACTCCCTCCTTCTCCCCACCGACATCTGGACTTGGATTTCCCAAAAGGTTCTCTTATCCCTCTGGTAGGTGTGTTAGTTGGTGGTCTTAGCACATGCTGTATGACAGCAGCTGGAGGGTCTTCTCTTTCTCCCCCCATCTTGAAATTCTGAACCCCGCCGGAGTGAGGTCTGCTCTGTCACAGGGGTGTTTAAGCTGCACATCAAGGGGGCTCGTAGGCACAAGGCAGCCTCTCTACCTCGTTGCTTGGGAGACCGGAGTAGAAGATGACATGAACTTGAGAGCGAAGCCTGCCTTCTTCTGGGTGTTTATCCTTAGAGTGGTGGACTCATACAATGTTTGTCCTTTTGTGATTGCCTAACTTCACTCAGCATAATTGTTTCCAGGTCCATCTATGCCATGAGGTGTTACCTGGTGTCAGCACTGTTATTAAGGATGCAC
>NW_022103901.1:26306909-26308738 GCF_000313985.2 Echinops telfairi
GAGTTAGTCTTACTGTTCCCATTCTAAGACTGGTAAACTGAGCCCTAGAGAGACGAAGCAGTGTGAGCTCTCCAGGGTTTCCACGCTCACAGAAGCCTCTGATACAGCACATTGCTATTAACAAACAAACAAAAAGCAAACAGCCCCCAAATCCGTTTGTGGTTCAGAACTTGCATAGCAGAGCATATACCCACCCAACAGTTTTCTACAAACACAGTCAGGACACAGACCACCACTTTCAGGTGATGCCACCATTCCCACCCTCCTCTGTCCGGTCACCCCTCCTCCCTTAATTTTAACTCCTTGGCCCCTAAGGTTCATAATTGGTCTTTCTGTTTTGCTGTTATCCATTTGACACCCTAAGATAACAAAGCTTCATCCTCAAGGCAGACATTCTTTTGTAACTTGTTATTGTGAATCAGGTGAAGGTTTACAGAGAAGATACATTGTCTGTGCATCAGGCACACACATTTTGTTTTTGATCATTGCTTGCAATCCCCACAGTGTAGCCTCTCCACTTCTTCCCCACCCCTCCTTTGTTTCCAACCCTTTTGAACGTTGTCCTTGAGGAAATGCCTTTAGATCTCAAATGGTTGATTATTCAAAGATGTGCATTCTTCCCCTGTGGTATTGTTCCCTTGATAAACCTGCCTCTTGTTTGGCTGAAAAGCGGGCCAGGGGTTGAGTTCATTTCCAGATTTGAGAGGAGGCTAAAGGCCATACATAGTTTCAAGGCTTCTACCCCTCTCTACCAGACCAATAAACCCCGTCTGTTTTATAATTTTGATTCCTGTTCTACATTTCCTCCCACTCCAACGTGATCCTCAAGGTAGACAGTCTTTACTAATGAAGGTAAATGGTTTGGGGGGAAGAAAGACTCTTCAACAACTTGTAATGCGCGGGTGGTGCGGTTGACACACTTTTGTCTTCTGCATGCAAAGACAACTCCAAGCAGGCGCTAGGGAAGATCAACAGCTGCGGCCTTTAGTCTGGATCACACCTCCATACAAAGAAAACAAGAATCCTCACCGCGGGACCAGAAACAACATCGCGAGAAACAGAGAAAATGGTGAGGTCGTCAGATCAGCCCAACTTACAACAGGCCAAGACACTGCCTGGGCCTCTGTCATCCTCCCCGTTGTTAGGTTTGAATCTGTCTGTCATTCTCGCTCCTTGAAGGAAAGCACATGGAGCCGGTGCTTACTAAGCATGATGCCCCTCCGCAGGTACTGGTCTCTCCGCATAACAAGTCCAACGCTCATGAGAGGCAGGCTCACCATCCTCTCCAATCAGGAGCGCTCCCTGTACTTCCCATGGCACAGATGTGCCTGTCCTGGCAGTCCATGACACTGCCAGAGTTCTTTGCCCTAATGAGACGAATACAAGTGTGTTAGCGAGGGCCTTGTCTGCAGCCGTCCACTGACCACAGAACTGTAATTACATGCGTGCGTTTGGGATAAGCCTGTGTATGGATGAATGGAACCCGGCTAGCAATATTGCACACCGTGGTATTAACCACTGATCCATATTTAAAACCCACCGGTCATTGCAACACTTTGCTTCATTAACCCCTTTCCGGTCCTTTTGTCGCTGAGTGGACTTGGGGAACTCACTTCCCTTTTCGGAGCCTCGTTGGCCTTGTCTGTGACTCGGGGAGCACTGCCCTCCATTCCAGCACTGTTCCAGAAATCCAATGGGCTAGCGGAGAAAGAGTGTCTCTCACAGAGTCTGGCTGGAAGGAAAGCCTCACTCAGGGCTGGTTTTCATCATTGCTGCCACTGAGGCTCACGTGCACCCCTGTTGCTTATGCTTTCCAGGGTCCAGCCAGC
>NW_022103901.1:26310598-26311846 GCF_000313985.2 Echinops telfairi
ATTCAGGGCAGCTCTGAAGTAGAAAGGAGCCTCCACCCATGTTTAGAAAAGGCAATACTTATCCCTAATCTAAATATCGAACTATAACAAATGATAGACAGTCAAAGGCCTGATCCTTTTAAATCCACTCCTTCAACACTTGAAGCAACAAATGAACTGATGTCTTGGGTATTCTTGTAGAGATATTCTGTACAAAAGAAGCAAATACACACGGGGAAGTCAAGAGGTATTGTACAAAATCACAGAGAGTTTTATGAAACAAAAATATCAATCTGCGAAGCTATTGTTTCTTAGCATATCCTCCATTTAGGTCTAGACCCTTCTGAAGGCAGTGTTTCCATGTCTATAGCCCATCCCTAAAGGCTCCTGTCCTTGGGGACTTACACCATGTCAACATGACAGTTTGCATGTCTTAAAGGGCCCACATTAGGTTTGCTTGAAATTAGGTTCACTTTTTTACTTTGGGGAACAACAACAAAACGTTTGGAGGGACAGGCTCAGAGCTGGAAGAGGATGGGTGAAGTTCCCAGTGAAATTCTCTAAGGCAGCCCTTCCTGCCTCTTTTCTTACCAATGTAGTTTTCCTTTGTCCGGAGCGGACCTTTCTGCCTGGAACTGTACGGACTCATCAGATGCCCATGAAAGCCACTGTTTGCATGTGACCTTTGCTTTCAGCGGTTGTGGTGGGGGTACCCTAACAAGACCCAGACAAGTGTATTAGTGGGAAAACATGTCTATAGCCATCCACTGATCACAAAGATGTGTGTGGACTCATTTTGCTAGGAATAAACCCGTGTGTATAATCCCAGTTGGAATACTTTTTGGCTTAGCCTTCTGCTGTCAAGTTGTTTGTTTATTTTGCCAATATGGTGGGTGGAAATTGATATCTCAGCATAGTTTTAATTTGTATTTCTCTTATGATCCTCTTATTATGAATAACATAAAGATTTTTCATTTGTTTTAGAATCCCTTGTGTTTCTTTGCTTAGGAACTGTCCTTACTTTTTGCCCATTTTTCTATCGGTCTGTTCTCTTTCTTATTGATTTTATACATTAGGGAAATTAGCCCTTTTCGATGCTCTCCTTCACAAACATTATATGCTGCTTTGTCAATTGTGTTTTGACGTTGCTAATGATGGTTTAGCTCTTTTTATCCTTTGTGTAATCATATATATATGATTACACAATATATATATTGCTTAGGTTTGGGATAGAGTAGAAAGACCTTCCTTAGTTCAAGATTATAAGCT
>NW_022103901.1:26313534-26339677 GCF_000313985.2 Echinops telfairi
TTGAAAATTATTAGCAATTGGAATGCAAGAGTTGGAAACAAAGAGGAAAGAACAGTCCCTGGAAAACATGGCCTTGCTGATAGAAACAAAGCTAGAGATAGCATGATAGAATTTTGCAACATTAATGACTTCATCATTGCAAATATCTTTTTTTTTCAATAACACAAAATGACAATTCTGCACGTGGACTTCTCCAGATGGAATACACTCAGATAAAATGGACTCATCCATGGGAAGAGACGATGGAGAAACTCAATATCAGCAGCTAAAATCAAGCCAGGGGCTGACTATGAAACAGACCATCAATTGCTCACATGTAAGTAGTTCAGGTTGAAGTTGAAGAAAATGAGAACAAATCTATTAGGGGGAAAATACACCCTTGAGTCTATGCCCCCTGAATTTCCAGAACATCTCCACAACAGACTTGACCTATTGAACACTAATGACAGGAGATCTGATGAGCTGTGGGGAGACATCAAGATCATGATACAAGAAAGCAAAAGGCCATTAAAAAGAAAAGAAAGAAAGAAAACACGTCAAAGTTAAGAAAATCAAACTAAGACGTTCTTAAACTTGCTCTTAATTGTAGAGTAGCAAAGGCAAATAGAAGAAATGAGCTGAGTAGAACATTTCAAAGGGCAGTTTGAGGAGACAATGAAATGTGCAATAAAATGAAATGTGCAAAACCTAGAGTTAGAAAACCAAAAGAGAAACAGACGTTCAGCATATATTAAACGGAATGAACTAAAAAAAATTAGGCCTCAAGATGCAATATTGAAAGATTCTGTGGGCAAAATATTGAATAATGCAGATGCATCAAAAGAAGATGGAAAGAATAGAGTCTCCGTACCAAAAAGAACATGCTGACATTCAACCATTTCCAGAAGTAGCATATGCGCACGAACCAATGGTACTGAAGGAAGACGTTTAAGCTTCACTGAAAGCATTAGCTAAAAACAGGACTTCAGGAATTAATAGACTATAAATTGAAATGTTACAACAAGCTGATGGATGAAGCACTCGAAGCACTCACTTGTCTATGCCAAGAAATATGGAAGACGGCTACGTGGCCAACTAATCAGAAGAGATCCATATTTGTACACATTCCAAGCAAAGGTGACCCAACAGAATGCTCAACTTACAGAACAATATCCCTGACATTACATGCAAGTAAAATTTTGCTGAAGATGGTCCAACAATGGTTGCAACATATGTTGACAGAGCTTCAGGCCAGATTCTGAAGAGGACGTGGAACAAGGGATATTATTGATGATGTCAGATGGATCTTGGCTCAAAGAAGAGAGCACTAGCAAGGAGTTTACTGTGTTTATTGACTATGCCAAGGTATTTGACTTGTGTGGATCATAACAAACTATGGGTAACCTTGAGGAAAAAAAAGGGAATTCCAGAACACTTCACTGTGCTCCTTTGGAACCCTTACATGGATCATGAGGCGAACAAACAAGGAAAGACTCCATCGTTTAAAACCAAGGTTATATCTCCTTACCGTCCTTACACATTCTGTAGCTGAGCAAGTGATCAGAGAAGCTGAATTATATGAAGACTTCAGCATCAGCCGTGGAGGAAGCCTTATTAAGAGCCTGTGTTATGCAGTAACACAATCTTGCTTGTCGAAAGTGAGGAGGACTTGAAGCACTTGCAGATTAAGATCAAGAATTGCGGCCTTTCGTATGGTTTACAACTCAGTGTTGTAAAACCCAAATCCTCACAATTGGACCAATGTGTAATGGCATGATAAATCAGCAGTTCTCAACCTGTGGGTCACGACCCCTTTGAGGGTCGAATGACCCTCAAGGGTCACCTGATTCATAACAGCAGCAAAATTACAGTTATAAAGTAGCAACAAAAAGAATTTTATGGATGGGGAGTCACCACAACGTGACGAACTGTATTAAAGGGTCCCGGTATTAGGAAGTTTGAGAATCACTGTGATAAATAGAGAAAAGACAGAAGAAAAATCGATGCATTTGACCTATCTCCCTGAAGGCCTTCCTCACTCGGTAGGAGGTGCTGGTGAAGAATATTGAAAGTACCATGGACTGCCAAAAGAACAAACAAATCTGTCTTGGAAGAAGTTTAGCCAGAATGCTTCTTAGAAGCATAGACACTTTGTCTCACGTACTCTGGACATGCTATCCGAAGAGACTAGCCGTGGAGAAGGATGTCATGGTTGCTAAAGGAGAGGGGCAGCCAAAAACAAAAAGGAGGGCCCTCAACACAATGGAGTGACACAGTGGCAGCAATAACGGGCTCAAACATAAGAACAATGAGGTGCAGGACCAGTGTTCGTCCTTTCATACACAGGGCCGCTATGACTAGGAGCCTACGGGAGGGCATCTAACAACAATCATTCCAGGCGAATCTTTCCACAACTGCTGTTGGCTCATAGCTGACCCCATCATGGAGTTGATTGCATTATGTTAGATTGCATCATCGGGGAGGCTGCAATGGCCAAACGACTGAGAATCCTGGCCCAGTCAAGTGAACGCAGAACCTAGCTCTCATAGCATGTTTCAACATTAGATTTTGGGATGGTAGTTGAGCACTGACCCAGAGATCAGTGTCACCTTCTTTGAGACTTCTTGTTAGGAAGCAGAAATGGGAAATGCTGGAAGTGCAGGGGAGTTGGGCTGGGGAAAGCTGTTTCTCATTTTCTAGCCCAGAGTCTGGGGGATTCAATTGTTTTTTTTTTAGTAGCTTCCATTTTATGGCAAAAACCTGCAGGTCATAGAAATTGTGCCAAGGCTATGCAATACCTCTATTTTCTGCACTACTTTAAAGCATTTCTGGGAAAGGATTTCTTCCTCCTACCGAGTGAGGAAGGCCTTCAGGGAGATACATAGACACAGTGGCTGCAAAAAGGGGCTTAAGCAGAAGAAAGATTATGAAGGCAGCGTGTCATTCTGTTGTGTCACTATGGGTCAGGACAGACTTGGTGGCATCTAAAAACAACAAACAACAACAACGGGTCAAACCATTTTCACAACTATTTACAAATGCAGAGAATCCTTTGGTCTGATGGGAGTTGAGCCTGTGGGTCTGCAGCTATAAATCGCACTAAGCCCAAAGTCATCGCCATTGATTCGATTCTGACACACAGTGGCCCTATACGGGGTTGCTGACACTGTAAATCTTGATGAGAGTCCAGATAGCCTTTTCCTTCTCCTGTGGCGTAGCTGGTGGCTTAAGCAGTGCTTCCCCAAAGGTGCCGCATGGAGCAGTGACATCGAGAAGACCCGCCTGCACTGGTAATGGAGTTTCTCACCTTTGGCATGGTTGGTGATACAGACCAGGGAGTTCTTGGTTGTGGGGACTGTAGGATATTTAGCAGCATCCTGGGAATAATGGATGGAATAATATCCTCTCTCTAAAGATGTCCAGGTTCTAATCCCTGGAATTTGTGAATGTATTATCTGAAGTGGCAGGAGAAACTTGGCAGATGGGATTTCTAGTCAGGACCACCATGGATTGACGCAGTGGCTGCAGCAATGGGCTGCAAATAAGAGCACCATTGTGAGGACACAGGGTGGCATTTTGTTCTGTTGTGCATAGGGTCGCAATGAGTCGACTCAATGGCAGTTAACCCCAATAACACCACGGATGTCCTGGGTGGGCGAGTGCATGTAGTCCTGTAGGAGGGAACGTGATCTCATTGATGGAAGCAGAAAGAGCAGAGAAGATGCTACCCTGCTGACATTGAAGATGGACGAGTGGGCTGTGAAGGCAGGTCAGCTCTAGACGCTACAAAAGGCAAGGGCAACAGAGCCTGCCCCAGAGCAGCCTTGCTGACCCGTTTTGTATTTCTGAGCTCCAGAAGTATGAGGTCAGAACTGTGTTTTAAGCCGCAAGGTGAGTGGCAATGTGTGACAACAGGAATAGGAAGCGTATACACCTGGTTTCTACCAATGATTACATGCTGATAACATCCCACTCAACAGAGATGGGACAACCATAAATCCCTCCAAACAAGACAAAATCAAAACCCTGGTCATTGAGCTCAGGGGGACCCTCCTGTGTTACAGAGTAGAGCTAAGCTCCTTAGGGTTTTCCGGCCAGTCTTCTGTGGTACCTTTGGGTGGGTTTGAACTGCCCACCTTGCAGAATATGTCTCTAGCCATGGTTAAATGTCTCTGGGGAGCAAGATCACCTCAAGCTAAGAAAGAACTGTATTAGGAAGATCCTAACAGAAGCAGCAAAAAACCCCCCAAACCAAAAAACACACACCACAGAGGCAGGAAGCTAAGGTCCTGCTTCAGGCTGGCAGGCCTTCAGATGGGCACAAGGTCTGCCAGGTGTGAGAAGCTGGGAGACACAGACTAGCCATCACATTCCTTGTCCCTGTTTTCTGCTCCCTCACCCTGCGGGATTCACGCCTGGGTACTCAGAGAGTGTGGATGGGCTGGCTGGGAGTCCTTATTGAATGTGACAGCTTGCCCTGCTGGGCCCCTGCCTCTTAGCACAACGATGACAGCCGTTCTCAGTGGCAGCCTTCCCTGTGGACCAGACTCCTTTGCCTGACTGGCCAATTCCCCTCACATTGGGTAGGAAGGCCTGCCTGCCGTCTGAGCTGTACTCGTTGAGTTCAGACTGGTTCCAAATAACATGAACAAATTCTGATTAATATAGGAAAATTAAATTATTGATTGTTAGGGTCGTCGGGGTTATCACTGAATGAAGAATTTGCTAAAAAGGGGAAATAACAGTCTAGCTCCAGGGAACTCAGCAGCAGCTGGAATTCCTGGTCTGCCTCTCTAGCATCCTGTCCTTGATGAGTCTTACTTCCTGGTCTCCATTTCTAGGTTTCAAATTCCAGGGGGAGGGAACCTTATTCCCGGACCCTGGCGGCACAGCAGATGATGTGTTGAGCCGCTAACCACAACGTGTAGTCTTAGTTAAGGTTTACTACTACCTCTCTAGTTTCTAATATCCATTGCAATGGCCACACGGAAGCCACAGACAAAATTATTGATGAAAAGGTTTATTAAGGGAGCTAACGGGTTCTCATGCCAGTGAGAAATGCTCAGCAGAGTTGTTTCTTGGGCCATGTTACCGAGTTGTTTCAGGTGTGCTCATCAACGCCCACAGGGGCCTGCCTTTCTGCTGCAGGCCTCCACCCAAAGGCATTCGGCTCCACGTCCGTGAATCCGCAAGTCCAGCTTCCCGGATGAAGTGCCCAGAGGCCCCCCACTCGCTAAGCCAGCCTCCTGCACAGAATCACTCCGCTGCACTTGCTCTGTGCTTTGGGAATTCCAGAGAACGCTTCCATGCTGGCTCCGGATGTTGCTGCCTCGCTGATGTTATAGCTACATAGAGAGAATCAGGTTTGGCTCACGATTACTCACAGGTGAATCCTACTGGTATCTGCATTGCCCCTCCCCCACCTCCACCTTCTTACCAGACCCAGGCAGTAAAAGCTTGCTTGGTGGGTGTGTGAGTCTGGGTCAGGGGTCCTCAAACTACGGCCTATAGGATTGCTATGAGACAGCATTGACTGGGTGGCAGCTAATGAACTGCCAATGGTTTACTTTATTCTAACTTTCTACCCTTGTGCTCTTAGAATTTTATATTTGCTGGAAAATGTCATTTTTATGGATTGAATTGTATTCCCCTCCGACAAAGATAGGTTGAGTGTGACCTTGTTTGGGGAAGTGAGTTCTTTTTTTGGAGATATTCTCTCAGCTAAGTCACACTGGAGTGGGTGGGTCCTAGTCCCTTCTGAGAGGTGTCTTCCACAAGGAGAGCACCGACATAGAGAGTCACACGTGGGAAGACACTACAGGAAGAGACACCATCCAGGTTGTCAACAGCCCCTCGGGGCCAGGGTAGAGACATGGGACAGTCCCTCTCTTAAAGCTGGAGGGAGGAATTGAGAAGGCCAATGCACCGATTCAGATGCCCTAGCCTCCCAAACCGTGTGAGAACAAACTTCAGTTCTTCCAAGCCACCCGTTAGCTAGTGACAGCTCTAAGAACCAAGACGGGTTATACTACACATTCTATTTTATTTCTGACCTAATTCATTTAGTTGCCAATTTTTAAAGTTTTATTGAAAGATCATTTTATTGGGGGCTCTACAGCTTACGACAATCCATATATCAATTGTATCAAGCATATTTGTATATATGTTGCCATCATTATTTTCTAAACATTTACTTGTGACCCCTTGATAAATTATAATTTATTATTATTTTCATATCTTACACCGACCCCTGTCTCTCTTCCACCATGGTTTCTATTGTTCGTCCCCCTGGGGGGGGTGGGGCGGTTATTTGTCGATCATTGTGATCAGTTCCCTTTTCCTCCCCTCCTCTCCCCACCTTCCCCCTACCCTTCTGGTATCGCTACTCCAATTTCTGTTCCTGGATTCCATGTATCCTGAGCTCTTATCTCTTACTGTACCTGTGCACATGCTCCGGTCTAGCCCACAGTGAAAGGCAGGACTGGAGTCATGATAGTGGGGGCTGAGGAAGCCTCAAGGAACTAGAGGAATATTGTGTTTCATCAGTACTATACTGCACCCTTCCTTGTGACCCTTCTGTGAAGACATGTTCCATTGTCTACAGATGGGTTTTGGGTCTCTGCTCCAAGCCCCCTCATTCTCAATAATATGGTTTACTTTCTGTTTGTTTGGGGTCTTCTGATGCCTGTTACCCAATCCTGTTGATACCTCATGATTACATAGGCTGGTGTGCTTCTTCCATGTGGGCTTTGTTGCTTCTAAGCTAGATGGCCGCTTGTTTTTCTTCAAGCCTTTAAGGTCTTTTGATAGCCAGGCACCATCAGCTTTCTTCACCACATTTGCTTATGTACCCGTTTTGTCTTCGGCGATCATGCTGGGAGGGTGAGCATCACAGAATGCCAGGTTATTAGAACAAAGTGTTCTTGTGTTGAGACAGGGCATGAGCAGAGTCCTGGTGTGTCACTACCTCAGTTTATTGTCTTATAATATATGTACATAGGCCCAAACCTCTACTTTTATGAATTAATGTATTTACATATGTACACACCTATGCTTATACCTCTTTGTTTCCTTATATCTTCCTCCTGCCCCATCATCATGCTCATCCTTTTTCTGCCGCTTAGTGATTCCTTTCAACTAGATTGCTGTTGCTCCAGCACCCCCAGGATCTCTACATCCTCCTCATTGTTGATTTTAATTCCCTAGTTATTCCCCTATCTATGGTGTTATTTTCTCACCACTCCCTTCCTCCGTCTCCTTCTCCCAAGTCCCTCTGGAACCGTTGGTCCCATTGCTCTCTCCTCGAGCTAGCTTCCCATGCCTATCTTATCTAAGTAGGCAAACCAACAATAATAAGAGTCCAAACAAAAAGAAAACAAAAGATTGACTGAAAAGAGAAAAGACAAAAAAAGATAATAATACTAGCAAACAACCAAAACAGCACACATAATTCCAGGTCTGTCTGCTGACCTTTACGACTATCTCCCCACTGGTCCTGGGGGGAATTCCAGGAGCTGCCTCTCCTAGCCTGGTCTATTTTGGGGATTTTGTGGCTTGGCTTTGCTCCCATTGCTGATCTGTTATGATCCCTTGTTGGTCCCCCCACTGTGGGGAGTTGACTGGACTACTCCCCGCCGTGTGTCCCCACTATTGTCCTCTGTGTCGGTGTGCTCCAATGCGGGGACTGCATGCCTTGAGCTGTTGTCCGTCCTACAGTCCTCTCTGTGCCTTAGCAACTTTGTGCAGGGATGCTGATATGGGGTCCAGACTGCCCCCTCTTTCCTTCTTGGTTTGCTTCCGTGTGGGCGTGGCCTGCCAGCCCCTTTCTCCAACCTGTAGGTTTAGGGTTGTCCTCTGTAGCACTTACTTCTATGGACGGCGTCAATTGGCTCTGATTGGGGCCAGCCCAGTGGCCCACTCTGTTCATGAGTTGCTCCATGGGGTTATGTTGCCCTCAAGGTTTGGGGAGCTGTGGTGGGGTCAGCATGCACACTCCCAATTCTGCAGAGACATAACCAATACTCTCCCCCTGGGTGGGTTAGTGCCTTACTCCCACCCACCCCCACCCTGCCCATGCCATCGTCTCCCTCCCCACCTTTTTCTCCCTCCCCCTTCCCCCGTTCCCCTTCTTTGTGTTGGAACAACTTGTTCCTCATCGGGTTGGTCTGTAGCTGTTAATTTTTTAAATGACTAGATATTTCTTGATTACACTTTCTAAGGTTTCGAATTATTTCATTTCCACAACTGTATCATAATGGTCTTAACTGAGCCACCATTGAGAGTAGTCTTTTATGCCTATTACTTTGTTGTTGATAAATTTGTGATGTTTACACAGTGTGATGGAACGAGCCCTTTTATGTGGCTGTTTGCCTTAGTTCCTTGGAAAACAGTGTGAGTGATTTCCCCCCTAAACCCTGAGGAGCTCCTTTGCTTTAGTTTTTCACCCTCGAGGATTTGTTCCTTCTGCCCAGGTTGATGGAGATTTCCCAGGTAAGCATTAAGCAATCTGAGGGTTGATGCTTTCAGTCTGACCCTGGTCTGCAGCTTGCCCTGATTGGTATGCACCTTGCAGGATTGGTCAATAGAGTATGCAAATGAAGTGAATATAGACAAAAATAAATGAGATGTTTGTGGTCTGCCAAGAGGGGATTGGTCAGTTTGTGGCCTCCACTGGAAGGATCCAGGCCTTGAAACTGACCAGGAATTGTGTATATAGGTAGCCAGCCCCATAGTGATATTTTCAGATGGAAAGCAGGAGAAAGTGAAATAGCAGAAACAAGAGGGAAGAAAGAAGCATAGAGTGGAGGCAAGGGACCTCCTAAAGGACCCATGGTCAAGGATTATAGCACTGAAGACAGAGAAGGCACCAGAGGGGGCCTTGAGGCAGAGTCGATGGTGAAAGATGGCAGCATGGAGAGAAGCCTGTCCTTAGGAGGTCCAGAAGAACTTGTTCTGAGGGTTTCAAAGGAGACCGGTCTTGAGGAGGCAGAGGAGACCAGTCCTGGGGGATTCTGAGGAGCATGTCCTGCAGAGCCCTGTCCAGGGGGTCAGAAGAGGCCTGCATGGCTGAGATGAACTCTGAGAGCTATTCTGCACCAAAGAAGGGAGAAATTGCCTACATGTTTCTGGGTTCTGGTTGTACCCTGCTGCTTCCTTAGTAAACGACCTTACTCGAAACACAGTTCCTAAGTTCTTTGAGACCACACAGTGGGTGCCCCAGCCCAAGCGGGAGAAAAGAGCGCTGAAGGGTGGGTGAGCGATGGTGTCACAGATGGGAGTGCAACAGCAGCTTGGAGAATGCAGACACCTAGGAGATATTTGACTTCTGCTTCATAGGGATTGGCATTGTGCTAATTCGTTAATTTGAAGTTACTCACACACATGGCTGCAGATGAAATCAGATCATGGTCTATGGTTCATAATTTCATGACTCAACGTGATTTCCACTTACCCCATTTGAGATCGTTAACGGAATTTGGTCATTTCTGAGTGTAGGACCTTTCACGATGACATCTACTACCAATTACCATTGGGTTGACCCTGACTCGGGGAGACACCATGTGCATTTAAGGAGAACTGGGGGCCACAAGGTTTTCAAGGGCTTACCTTTCAGAAGTAGTTTATCTGGTCTTTCTTCTGAGGCACCTCTGGGTGGAGTCGAACGCTTAACCTTTTAATTAGCCATCAGGCTCATTAACCATTCACACCATTCGGGGACCTGGTGCTGATGTCCACCCCTCTTTGAAAGACGGACTATGGGAAGCCAGGTTAGCATTATGCACACACCTGCATTCCCTGACTTTGACTCCCTGGAGAGTAGCAAGCAAGCCGCCTTACTCTAGTCACACCTGTTGCTGCCCAAAATTGCCCATAGCTCATTTTTCTGGACTCTACAAAATCATCCATGGGGGTTCTGGGTTTCTTCATTTCACTAGGGTTTTAGATACTGGAAACGTGGATAGTTTAATCTTAGGGCATCTTAGTCACACATTTCTTGTTCCCTTTGGCTCCTGTTGGTTGGGTCTAATTTGTTTCCCTTCTTGAACTGGGCCTTTCTTGAACTCCCTGGTATTGGGCAACCAATTTAGTCTCAGTGTGCCTGTTTTCATATTGATAGAGTTCAATGGGATCCTCTATGTAAAATACGTAATATTCTCTCTCTCTCTCTCTCTCTGCCATCAAGTCGATTCAGGTAGAACTGCCCCAGTGGGTTTCTGAGACTAACCCTTCACAGGAGTAGAAAGCCTCATATTTCTCCCGAGGAGCAACTGGTGGTTTTGAACTGCTGAACTTGCAGATTATAGCCCACTATGCCATCAAAGCCCCTGTGTAACACATTAATAAGTGGTTTGATCACCAATAGCCATCAAGCCTATTGACATTGTTATCATCATCTCCTACAGAAAGTCTCATGCACCAAATAGAGGGACATATTTAGACCAACCATGTACATACCCCCATAGCAGCTGATGGAGACAGAACTAATCAGCTCAAGCGGGGCCATGGGAGGCCGTTGTCTGACACTCTGAGCTTCCTTTAGCCATCGTGTTAGAATGGAATTGGTACATGGAGAGTGAGAAAGGGGCCTGTTGCTTTTTGATAATTAGTTTGGTTTTAATGAGGTATCGGGTGTTAATAATAGCCCAAGTGCAATCTATATTTTCTCAACCTTCAGAAGACTCTCAGGTCTCAGGTTTTAAGTGGGTGTTGGGTGTCCATCTGAGGAGAAGCATCGACCGCCACAGATTCCGGAAAAGGGACTTTCGTGAGGCCACACCCAACTGCTCTGAGAAGTAAGAGGGACAATGACAACAATGTTTCTTGGGGTGGGTCAGATACTGGCTTTTCCTGACAGTGGGTAATCAGAGGCATTTCTTGTCCCAAACAATCCTGACCATAAGGCGGCTCTGAAGAACCATCCCCAATCTAAAAACAAGATAATCCATATTGCTGTTGTTAGCTGCTGCTCAGTTGGTCCCAGCTCCTGGCGACCCCATACACAGCAGTGTGTGCACAACTGCTGTGATCCCCAGGGCTCTCGTAAGCCGAGTCTGGGAGTTTTCTTGGAAGGAGATCTTCAGAATTTTCTCTCTAGCCTGTCTTCATCTGAAAGCTCTGCTGGAACCTCTTCTACATCCGTGTCACCTGCAAGCCTCCCCTGAGAGACCTGGGGCGGCTGCACATGAGGCGTGGCCGCCAATGCTCAATATGGAAGTGTGTCGATGTCTCTGAGGAACGGATTCAACAGAATACAGTGTGGGCAGTGCAACAGAGAAAGGTGGACCCATCGGAATACGAATCACAAAGTCAAAGAAAACACAAGGGAGACAAAGGAGAAGAAAACCTTCAAGCCAGTCGCTAGGGTCTGATGGATGGATGGGTGGAAAGGGAAAAGAGAAAAGGAGAGAGAGAGGGGAGGGAGCACGAATGAATGGAGGATGGGAAGGAAGCAAAGGAGGAAGCAGGAAAGGAGAAAAGGGAAAAGGAAGGATCGCTTTAAAGAGCAGACCCTACCCCTGGAGTAGATCTGTGACTGTTTTGAAACTCCCCTGGTATGTATCAGTGAGTTATCTGATAAACAGCTTACTCTGGAAATTCTGCGGAGCAGGGTGGATAAAGGTAAAGGTGGGCACAGGTGTTTTACACAGAGCACCGCCTGGATGGGTTACTCCAGAGCTTCCCCCATACCCGACTGAAGGATGGGCAGAACAATGGCTGACTCAACCACCTACTTACTCAGTACCTGCCTGTGCCGCAGCCTGCTCTTGGGCCCCCGCCCTGGGTTAGATTCTGCCTCTGACCGCCCCCTGGCTGTGCAATGGAACTTCTCCAAGCCTCTCTTTTCCCATCTATAAACTGGCGGCAATCGTCTTACACTCCAGGAGAAAGTGAGATGCTCGACAGAGGGTGCTCAGTGCAGTGCCTGGCACAATGAATAACTCAATGAAGGGTTGCTACGATGACAACAGGCTGGAGCTGACAATGGAGAGGAAGGCAGTGTTTGGGTCTGTTGTACTGATAGGGTCGCTGCGAGTGGGAACTGACTCGCCATCCCCTAAGGATGACGTGATTGCGGTTTCCGAGGGAGGAAGAGGAGGCAGTCTGCTTCTGTACAGATGACGGCCTTGGAGACACACTGGGGGCATTTCTGCACTGTGGGGTCACCACGCATCAGAATGGACTCAATGGCAAGGGCTTGGTTTGGGACGTTTGATTCTTGTTGCTAATGGTTTGGGATGTTTGATTCTTGTTGCTAATGGTTTGGGACATTTGATTCTTGTTGCTAATGGTTTGGGACGTTTGATTCTTGTTGCTAGGGAGACCTGGTAGCACAGTGGTTAAAGGGCTGGACTGCTAATGGAACGGCCGGCGGTTTGAGGCAACCAGGTGCTCTGTGGGAGACATAATTGTCAGCGGGCTTCTGGAGAGATTACCACCTTGGAAACTGCACAGGGATGCTCTACGCTCCCCTACAACGTTTCTGTGAGTCTGAGGGCACTGAGCAGCCAAGGGCTGTCATTGTGGTGGCTATAACCCAAATTGTTGTTTCATTCTTATTTGTAAACCCTTAGCTCTCTATTCTCAAAGTTCAGGGCCACTCCGATGAAAGGGGCTGTGTCCAGAAGTCATTCCAGAGGATTCTGTGGTAGAACTCACCGCACGTTCCCTTGCGCTCTGCCCCTTGAGAGAGGGAGAGATGGTGCCAGGGCTCATGGAGTGGGGTCTGAGGGTGTGAGAGAGAAGGGTGGTATCCGAGGTCAGGGCGTGGTCTCTGCAGTCCTCGAGGCTGGTTTTGAACTCCAGCTCTTCCACTTATTAACTGAACATCCTTGGGCACGTGTTGGTCATCCCTGGCCTTGCTGGTGAGATGGGGGTAGTACTGGGCCAACTCAGGCGGCTTTGTGGTAAGGACTCGGTGAGATGCTTTGTTGTCCTGGCGGTCTGTAGCCGTGGAGCTGGCTCTGACTCACGGTGACCTGGACAACAGAAGGAAATGATCCTTGCACCTGCACCATCTCCACCACCGTTGGCACCCTTTGTTGTTGTTGCGTGCTGTTGAGATGCTTATTCTGACCCTTCGTGGCCCTACAGGACAGAGTAGAACTGACCCATCGGGCTTCCCAGGCTGGAATCTTAATGGCGGCAGATCGCCATGTCTTCTATCCCACGAGCCACAGGTCTTTCAAGCTGCAAATCTTTCGGTGAGAGCCGAGAGCTACCGGGCTTCCTTCTGAGATAGTTCATACGTGAAAAAAAAAAAAAATTCAATATGGCGCCGTGCTCAGTGATCGCTGAAGAAAGGCAGGCTCTTACTGTAATTCTTGTACATGTGGGTGGAAGATGCAGAGGCTGGGGGCAATCCTCCCCCCCCCCCACCTCCCTCAGCCTCTGTAGGCCAGACAATTTGTCTTAAAAGCTTTAGTAACCCCTGCAGGGGTTCACCCTCCTGCCTTGCTTTGGACAGCGGTGGTCCATTTGCATCAGCAGGAAGGCTCTCCTCCCCCTTGTCCTACCTCCCTCGGGGTTTTCTTTGGCATGTTGGCCCTTCTATTTTCAGCTCTTCCGCCACAGACGGGACCGAGGAGTCTTACTCTTCACGGATTTTCTTCCTTTAATGGTCCTGTTCTGTCCTGTTCTGTGCCGTCACCCTCATGCCCTTCCATCTCGCCAGCTCTCAGCAGCTGGCAGCAAATGTTTATAGGAGAAGCGCTTCTTTCTCTTTTTAATAGCCTCATAGGCTGCAACCTCCCAAATGAGAACCTCGTTAACCAGAAGGACTCTAGGCTACTGATTTATATTCCAGTCATTCCAAGAGGGGGGAAAAATTACAAAGAGAGAAAGAAAATGCCGGCAGATCTATGGACTCATTCCAGCCCCCTCTCTGATGAGGCGTGTAGGCGGCTATTCACACCCAGGATGCGAAGGGATTCCTTCCAGATTCTAGTATTTGGCCTATTATCATGGGATCATGTGGATGCTTCTTACCTCTTGTGGGTTTGCTGAAAGTAAGGGTAACAATTCTACAGTCCTGCCATTGAAATAAGAGGATTGTTCCTTTCTGATAAAAGGTACTTATTTCAGCAGAACTATTAGTGCCAAGAGAAGACAGGCTTAAGAGGGTGGTAAAGGCTTACCCCTCTCACTCTGCAGAGCCACGGAGAAACAGAGCCCTCAGGTGCAAGTCTGCAAGTGGCAGAAAACACACAGGTGAAAACCTGTGATGGTCAGAATGCTAGCTCAGTGAGTCAAGGGAGGCTTCCAAGAGATGGACATGTAGAATGAATGGGCTTTGAAAGTTAGCGTCCCAGAGAATACAAGTTGCCTCCTGTGGCAGTTACATAATCTACTGTCACCGTGAGTGCAGGGGTGGAGTCTAGCCTGTCAATCAGGTCATAGCCAATGAGGCCCCTGTGTGGCCATGGGCTTCTCCTGAGGATTCTGGGAACTCCTGTCTTCCACCCAGGAGGCAGGACACACTTTCTGTGCTTCACATTCCTGTTTACAAGTCCCATGGAGACCCACTGATGGAGCCAGAGCTCTAGAACTGGAGGAGCCTCATGGAGACCCACACCAGTGCTGAGATGCTTCCACCATCACTGGATCCACAAGACTTTCCACACACTGGCCTGTGATCTTCCTACCTTCGGCATCATAGCATGTGTTGTGTGAGTCTGAAGAGGAATTTATAGAATGGTATAAGACATATGGCCTGATATCGGACTTATGGGTTGGATCTGGACAGGGCTGGGATGTTGTCTCAGTATACAACTGCTCTTGGGTATAGAGCTCTTTCTTTTACATACATGAGTGTCTATGAATTTGTTTCTCTAGTCAACCTGGACCAACACACCTTCCAATATCCACCTCCTCTTTCTTCCATAGTAACGCTGTTGTCATTGTTGGCCACTGTTGAGTCAATTCCTTCTCACAGAGACCTCAGAGAGACCGAGCAAAATCCTGCCCAGTCCTGTGTCATCCTCCTCATTCTCCCATGTTTGAAACTCTTATTCTAGTCAATGGGTCGGTCCACCCCACTGAAGGCCTTTCTCTCTGTCCATGACCCTATACTTTACCAGAAGGATCCCTGGCAATCTAGTGGATTTACACGTTGGGCTGCTAACTGCAAGGTCAGCAATTCAAAATTACCAGCCGCTCCAAGGGAGAACGATAAGGCTTTCTACTCTCCTACAGGGTTGGTCTCAGAAACTCACAGGGAACAGTTCTGTCCTGGTCTGTAGGGTCGCTATGAGTCGGACTCGACTGTATGGCAGTGAGTTTGGTATCATGTACTTTGCCAAGCAAGGTGTCCTTTTCCAGGGACTGGTCCCTACGGATAGCGTGCTCATAGTACTAGAGTCCCTAGTAGTTAGCTGGGTCCTTGCTCCTCCCCAGGAATAGAAACCATAGTGCCACGGGACCCTGCATGCCACAATGAGCACACATTCATGCATCCCCACATACATCCCTTTGCAACGTGGCTCTGCAAGTCCTCACGTTTAGAGATAGTGTTCATTTTCCCATCTCTTGAATCTGGGCCAGCCTTGTGACCACGATGAGCATGACACTGTTGGAAATGACAGCACGCCTGTGCCAACAGTCCCCAAACGGCCTCAAGAGGCTTCACAAACTTCCTTTGAACCCACTGGAACCCTGTCCACCCCCCACTTGAACAAACCAGAGCTCGCCTGGCTGGAGGATGGGGGACCACAGAAGCTGAACCAAGCCATTCCAAAGGAGGTCTTCCTAGGCCATCCAGCAGCTGGCCCATCAGGCACTCACATGCAGGTACAGGAGTGAGCTCAGCCAAGGCCACAAGCCCTGCCCAGCGGAACCCAACACACATTATCAAGCTGCAGATTTGTGTGCTCGATAAATGCTTGTTGCTTTAAGTTACTAAATTGTCAAGCGGTGGCTTGTTACATAGCAACTACTGACTCATACAATTTCCCATGCAGCAGACGTGTCCCTCAGTTCTTTGACATGCCATGGAAACACCTGGCACGCGTCATTTCAAGGCGCTTCTTTAAAGGAAGGAGGCATGTTCTCCTTCCTGTGTTCTGTCGGCTCTCTGGTGGGATGAGGAGGCAGTGGCTGGCGACAGCAGGCATTTTGAGCGATGATGGGAGAACGGGAATGAAGACATACAGCAGAACATGCTAAGCGACCGCTCATGCTCCGAAACCACGGTGTCCCTTATTTCCAGTCTGAAACTGATTACCTCTAACATACCAGAAAGGGAAAAATGAACATCAATCTTGTTCAGGCCACTGCTGTGTGGAGTTTTACAGTTACTCAGCCATAGATACCTGAACCAAATCTGTTGCCAACCAGTCAATTCCATCCATCGCATGGCAACCGGAGAGGGCAGATGGAACGCTCTCACGCAGTCCCCGCGGCAGCAACCTTTACAAGAAGCAGACTGCCACGTCTTTCCTCTGCAGAGCAGCTGTGGCGCCCAGTGGCTAGCAGCTGAGCTCTTGACCACGGAGCTCCCAGGGCTCCTTCTTCACACACAGCAAAACCTAATTGAAATCATCGAGATAGACATGCCTAAACCTAACCTGAAGGAATCCAGCCGGGTAGGTTGAAGAGACGCCGAGTGGGTGGGCGAGGCCAACCACGTCCGAGGGGACACGATGGCTAACACTGCCCAGGAGGGAAGCGTGGGGCGTGGTTGGACAGCAAGGAGTGCCTCTGTGTGAGGTGCCCACGTGCTGAAATTGTGATCAGCAGGGGCCAGATTTTGGCAAGCCATGGATGGCAAGCTAAGAAGCTTGGAGAGTTTGGTACAACAGACGCCTATTTATTTATGTCAATCAGAAGTAAGCCGCCTATTCTTTTGCTTTTGGTGTTTCATTCACAGATTCACTGAGGACAGAGAATGACAGATTGCAATGGCTGATGTGCAGCTCCTATACTGTGAGGTCTGCGAGAGATGGAAAGGCGGGTGGAGGCCGCTTTACACAGGGGATCCAGGGGCAGAGCTGGTGAATTCCGTGCCAGGCACGGTGGGCGACTCTCGGGTCACAGGAATGGATAACACAGTTCCTGCCATCAAACGATCACAGCCCAGTGTGGGATCAGCTGGAAGCTCATTGCCATCAAGTGGATTCTGACTCGTAGGGACCCCAGGCGGCACATCGACCTGCCCCTTGGAGTTTCCAAGGCTGTTGTCTCCAGGGAAGCAGGTGGCTGCATCGTTCTCCCAGGTGGGCTCTAGCAACCAACCTTTCCATTCCCTGCTTGGAGCTGAACCAGTGCATGACGAGGCCCTTTGAGGCCAAGGGACATTTCCAAGCAGAGGTGGGAAGCAATTTTGCACCTTCCCACCTGTACTCATCAGCTGTGGCTACAATAGAGCTGTGTAACAAACATTTCCCAAAATCTTTACTTGGAAAAGAGCTTTTTTTTCTTTTTTGTGCTCAGAGATCTGTGGCTCCTCTGGTCTCTGTTAGAATAACTCAGGCTCTGGGTTGGTTCGGGGAGGGGGGGATGTCTGTTCCATGTGCCCTCTCATTCAGGAACCAATGTTTACCCTGGGTTTGCTCTGGTCATATTTGGATGGCAGAGGTGCAAGTGATCAAGCAAAATCACAGACACCTATAAGGCCTCCATTGGTCTCAGCAGGATTCTTGGGGATGCAGCGGGTTAGGCACTGGGTAGCTAGCCACAGGGTCAGTAGTTCAAACCCACCAGCCACTCTATAGGAGAACGAGGCGACTATCTGCTCCCCTAAAGACTTACAGGCTTGGAAACCCTGGCGAGCAGTTTCGGTCTGCCCTCAGCCTTGTTAACATCAGAAAGGGTGCCAGGGCAGCGAGTCTCAGTCCACTCACACTATTGGCGGTAACAGTCACATGGCCACGTCTGACATCAGTGGGTAGGACGCACTCCCCGCCCAGTGGGAGGATCACAAAGTCACAGGGACATACAGGTAGTCCCTCCCCGATCTCTTACGACATATTCCAATGACAGGGAACCACACTGTTCACGATGACTGCTTTCTTTTTCTCGCACATCTTACCGTTGGCAATATGTACTGTGTACATTTCAGCATGCAATTTCCTGATGTCATCACTCTCAGATGTTGACCTGCAGAAGTTTATATGCAATGCTTCCAACCCCCAAAGACAAATGAAGACCAGGTTTATAACACAAAACACGACACGGAAGCCAAAGGCAATCGTATTGGGAACAAACACAAAGAACAAGTTTCACTTAGCTGTGTGATTCTGCCAAAGGAGGCAGGGGAGGGTGGGGAGGTAATCGAACCCATCACCCCACCCCAGGAAAAGGCTGCTCCTCCTGTCCAGAGCTCCCATGTAGTATGGTTGAGAGTCTTCCTGTGTTAGCGATAAAATCTTTTACCTTTCATGTTAGAGCCATGCACCATGTTCCTTTTTATTTAAAACTTGATTACACACACACACACACACACACACACACACACACACACACACGAGGGTTTCCAAAAGTTCGTGGAAAGACCCCATTATCTTTTCATTCCATTTTTCCATGAAATTTCTGAAGCCCTCTCAGAGCGGTTCCAAAAGCCTTATTAAAAGATCTAACAGTGAAAGGAGGGTTGCCATATTTCATGCAAATAATGAGCAGGCCATATAGTTCAGCTCCTCCAGTTAGTGTCCTTTGTGTGTTGTGCACATTATAGGCATATGTGGGTTATTTACATGGGCAAATGAGATGCAGAAAGGACAGTTATTTCTGCTTCCTTCCACAGAGGCATTTTCAGAGGCCTCCTGTGGCTGCACAACCAAATAGTTGCATCCATTTAAAAAGCATACAATGACTTTGCATTATATGGGTGCTTCTGCATCTTTCCTTTTATTCCCTGCTTGGCCGCATATCTGAGAGGCAGCACTGTTTCCATCCGTTCCACCCATGCATCCGTTCCGTCTAATGGCTGCATTGTGTCCGTGGTGGGGCTCTGGCGTCGTTCGCGTAATCAGTGTCATATTGAAAGGATTTGGTTGTTTCCAGGCTTTTGCTGCTGTAATCAAGGACACATTAAATACCCCGGCGCACCTGCCTTCCTGCGTGCGTGAGCATATTAACGGGATAAGCTTCCCAAACAGAAAGAGCCAGGTCGAGGGATACGTATTGTAACACTTGAGAGATATTGGCTATATTTTGCCCAAAGAGCATACATTTGGTCCTTTTTTTGCCAACTAAGCAACGACCCCCTGTGCTATTTTCCTAGATATGGTATATGGGGTTTGTTGGATGGGGGGTGGGGGGGTGGCTTCAAAAAGTTCGTGAAGAAATGGAAGTAAAAGATAATGGAGTAGATCTGTGACTGTTTTGAAACTCCCCTGGTACGTATCAGTGAGTTATCTGCTGATAAATAGATAAACAAACACAGTGCCCTCAATTTCTAAAAAGAAAGAAGTTACACCAGCCTGCCTACCAAAAAAGCCCCCAAAACAAACCACCACGCTGCTGGTACGTGTGACTCGTCACCACCCTGTTGGGCAGAGTAGAACTGGCTCAGGTTTCTAAGACCTTCATTCATTTTTAAAAATCATTTTATTGGGGGCTCGTACAACTCTTATCACAATCCATACATCCATCCACTGTGTCAAGCACATTTGTACATTTGTTGCCTTCATTATTCTCAAAACATCTGCTGTCTACTTGAGCCCTTGGTGCCAGTTCCTCATTTTTCCGCCTCCCTCCCCGCTCCCCTCGCTCATGAACCCTTGATAATTTATAAATTTTTATTATTTTGTAATGTCTTATACTGTCTGACATCCCCCAGAGAGGGGGTTATATGTAGATCCTTGTGATCACTTCCCCCTTTCTACCCCACCTTCCTTCCACCCTCCCAGTATCGCCACTCTCACCACTGGTCCTGAGGGGTTCATCTGTCCTGGATTCCCTGTGTTTCTAGTTCCTATCTGTACCAGTGTACATCCTCTGGTCTAGCCGGATTTGTAAGGTAGAATTGGGATCATAATAGTGTGGGGAGGAAGCATTTAGGAACTAGAGGAAAGTTGTATGTTTCATAGTTGCTACACTGCACCCTGACTGGCTTGTCTCCTCCCTGAGACCCTTCCATAAGGGGATGTCCAGTTGCAAGACCTTCATTGTTTACTGAGGCAGACAGACACATCTTGCTCCCCTGGGGTGGCTGGTGAGTTTGAGCCGCTAACGCTTTTAACTAGCAGAATTTAAGCCATGGTACCAGCAGGTCTCCTCCAGGTGCCTCCTGATCATTGTTTATGTCCCCTGTCTCCTTCTGAGTCTCGTCTCACGGCGAGACATTGGGACAAAGTGACTGAGGACATATTTCCCTGGGATCCCAGGCAACACTCTGAGTAGCATCCTTTACATCTTTGTATGGGGTCCTCGGATTGAAGATAGGAAGGATTTGGCACTGCTATTTGTAACCCCCAATACTCCCGTTAACAAGCGCACTGGCAGGGCATCAGATGCAGGCCTCTAAACACGTTCACCACAGAATTCCTGCTGCACACGAGGGATCCGCAGTCCCGAGACTAGTAATCACTGTGCACAGCCCACTGCAGTGGGATCTACATTCCCTGTGGCACCTACATATTTAGGTCAAACAGAAAATACTTCTGATTTACAAGCACTATAAAAATTCTAAACAACATAGTAGGACATTTGATCATGAAATTGCCTGAACTCATATTGGTACTTGTTAGCCATATTTCTTTGCAATGGCCTATAACTTCAGTACAAACCCTCAAACATGGATTTCTTCCCCTCACCCCCACCCCTAATAACAGTCTTATTAATAAAAGAATGATTTTCTGGACTGATCCTCAGCAGCTGTGTTCCGGGTGCCTTTGTTCAATAAAGGTGCGGATAATATGTCAGAGGGAAGAAAATGGGCCACGGTTCCCGGGAGGGGCGATGGAAACACATCTTTTATCAAATCAGATCAAATTCTGTCCCTGGTTTACTGTTTTCATTTCGTGAATCCCGGTCGTATCTGCTAGCATCTTGTAAACCGTGACTTTCATACGTTAAAACAAAAGAAAACTAAACTCCAAAGCTGGATGTTCTTGAGGTGAAATGCCGAGCAATCCATTAAAGTGGTGCAACCGGCACAAGGAACTGCCTTCCTGAGGTGTTCTCTTTGAACCCCCACAGACAGACCCTGAAGGAGCGCTGGCAGTGGAGGCGTTGGGCTGCTAACAGCCAGATCAGCAGTTCGAAGCCACCAGCTGCCTGGGAGAAAAAAGAGCAATAAGGGAAGTGGGCTTGATGGTAGGGGTCTTCCTGCCCAAACGTTTTTCTTCCCCTTGGTTGTTGTTCGGTGTTTGGAGTCAGTTCTGAACCACAGCGACGCTACGCAAGGCAGAACAAAACACTGCTCGTCCCAACCACCCTCACAGCGGTTCCTGTGTGTGGTCATCGCCTCAGCTGGTGTCAATTTAAGGATTAAGAGTGTCTGGGTGGAGTCTAGGCTGTCAATCTGGAGATAGCCAATGAGACTTCTGTGTGGGCATGGCCGTCTGAGAATTCTGGGAAATCTGGGACTTCCTCCTTGGAGACGGAAGACACCTCTCTCCCTCAGCGACTCCCTGGGAGACAATGCAGACGACAAGCCACATGGATGCAACCAGACCTCGGAAGCCACAGAAGCCACAGAGAGACCCCAGCCAGCACTGAGATGCTTACAACGCCACTGGACCCAAAGACTTTCTACCCACTGGCTGTGATAGCCAATGAGACTTCTGTGTGGGCATGGCCGTCTGAGAATTCTGGGAAATCTGGGACTTCCTCCTTGGAGACAGAAGACACCTCTCTCCCTCAGCGACTCCCTGGGAGACAATGCAGAAGACAAGCCACATGGATGCAACCAGACCTCGGAAGCCGCAGAAGCCACAGAGAGACCCCAGCCAGCGCTGAGGTGCTTACAACGCCACTGGGCCCAAAGACTTTCTACCCACTGGCTTGTGATCGTCCTGTATTTGGCTTCACTGCATGTGTTTCGTGAGTCTGAAGAGGACTTTATAGATGGATATCGGACATATGGGCTAATATCGGATTTATGGACTTGATCTGGACTCGGCTGGGATTAATGTTTGGCCGATTTCCAGAAGCAGAGTGCCAGGCCTTTCTTCCTCAACCCGCATAGTCTGGAAATGTCACCGAAACCTGCGCAGCAGCCTAGCAACACCCAAGCCTCCGTGGACAGGCGGTGGCTGTGCAGGAGGGGCCTCGGCTGGGTCAAGGACAGACACAATGGCTGTTGCTTATCAGAGACACGGTGCTTGGTGTATGGGCTCTCAGTGCCCTGGTTCCCACGACGCTTAATGCCCATCATGTACTTCAGACTTTTCATATGCTAGGAACTGTGCTAAGGGTCTCATCAAACGGAATCTGATTTAATGCTTGTAAAACGGGCTAAGAGCAGTATGTCTTCATTTATAACTGAGGCTCAGAGGGGCTAATTTCCATCATGCCAAATAACAAAGATGTGGAAGTAGGATTACAACCCTAGACTGGACAACGGCGAGCCTTTTCCTTCCCTGTCCATCAGCAGGTAAACTCCTATGGAAAATGCAGTGCTGTGCAGCATAGGGTGGGCAGGGTAGGGCAGGAGGACTGCAGTACTGGCAAGGGCTGCACTGCTGTGGAGTGTGGGATAGTGTGGTGCGGTGCAGAGTAACATAGTTCAGTTTCAAACTCACTGCCCCTTTAAGTTTTCGAGACTTTAAATCTTTTCGGGAGCAGAAAGCTTCTCTGTCTCTCATAGCTAGTGGTTTTGAACGGCGAAACGTTCAGTTAACAGCCCAATGTGTAACGCCCCCCTACCCCCAAACTGTTTAATGAATGATGGATCTTTGCAATATTGGAAAGTAAGTATTTTTATTCTCATTTTACAGATTCAAAAAACGAGGCTCAGGAAAGGTAAGCATTTACCCAAGGCCAGGGACTAACATTCATAAAATATAATCCTATCATTCTTTACTTCAACCAAACCAAACCCATGGCCATCTATCGGATTCCGACTGGAGCACACTGCTCCAGAGGGCTTCCAAGGCCACGGTCTTTATGGAAACTGGCAGACACAACTTTCTTTCTTTTTTTAAAAAAAATCATTTTATTGGGGGCTCGTACAACTCACAATCCATACATACGTCCATGTGTCAAGCACATTTGTACATTTGTTGCCATCATTAGACACAACTTTCTTGTACAGAGTGGCTTACCTTTTTCTTTACAGCTCCTTTAGGCAAGTTATTTGGTAGAAATAATTTAGCTCCCTCCAAAAGGTTTTGTTGCTGTTCACAATATAAACAACAAACGAGGGCAAAACACACCAGCTGTTTCTGTAGGTTCGAATCAGTGACACTGACCAGAGTCTACGCGTCATGTAGCCACTCTTTCCGAGATGTCCCTCTTCGATCCATGTGAATTCACTGCCCTCTGATGAGTCAATCCATTTTTTTTCGAGTGACTACTGTCACTTGATCCTATATCTTAAAAGAACATCACACCCAAGACAGACATTCTTAAACCAAACCAAACCCACTGTCCACTGTCATCCGGTCAATGTCCACTGCGAGCTTCAAGACTGTAACTATTCACAGGAGTAGAAAGGTCGGTCTTTCTCCCGATGAACTGCTGGTGGTTTCAAACTGCCAACCATGTGGATCGCAGCCCAATGATTAACCACGACAGCACCAGGGCTGACTTTCAGGAGGCTTCTAGGGATTCTTCAGGGTTAAGGTTTGAATATGATCGCGGGGCAATTGTTTTAGGGGTTCATTTAGCCTCCATGGCTCCACAAAGGCTGGAGTTCCTGAGAACTTCGAATTCTGTTTGGTATTGTTCCTCCTTTTGCTTGTGATTCTTCATAAAGGCCAGACGAGGCTGTGCTTGTCTGCAGAAAACCGAGCAGTCATTTTTATGGGAGGGAGAAAGCTGCGTTTGTGTTAGAGTGTCTGTGTTTGAACTCCTGGTAACTGGTGAGCAGACAGAACATTACTTAATGATGCCTGGACAAAGCTCAAGTGAAAATGATTCCGGGGGGAAATCTTTTATGGAAACCGAAATGATTGTTTTAGGAATCTGACTTGTAATTTTTCACTTCTTAGTCTTTGGTCTCTTGGGCCTCTGTCTATATCATTGGCAAATTTGAAACGGAATCCTGGTGACTGCGCTCAGCATAACGAGCTCTGGAAAGGAGGGTGGACCTGTTGGTGTGGAGGGAGGCAAGGACGCATGAGGGATTACTAGGAGAGAGAACTGGTGCCACGCAAGGGCACCTCAAGGAAACGCATCTCCCAGGGCGTTCATGAGCAGGAGAACTGAGTCAGAGCGCAGTGCAGCTTTCTCTGTTTGAAAGTACTGTCATTTCTTAAGCTAATGATGAGTTTTCTCCTCATCTTTCCTCCGAACACCAAGACTGAGCAAAAATGAAAACCCAGAGCGAACAAGAAACTGGTTTTCTACTCTGCAGGGTCCCTGGGACGTTTTCCATTTTTAAAAATTCAGCCAGTTCTCCTCCAGGCTGCTTGGACTTTTGCAGTAGTCAATGGCAGACTAATAAGTTTCTTGAAAGTTTAGAAAATAGAACCAGCTTAAAGCAGCCTTAAACTTTCCAAGGGCACTTTTTGGTAGACACTTAAATACTAGAAGTGTCCTGATGACTCACAAAAGTATTTGGCTCAGTGGTTCTCCACCTTCTTAATGTTGCAACCCTTTCATACAGTTCCTCATGTGGTGGTGACCCCCCAACCATAAAATTATTTTCGTTGCTACTTCATAACTGTCATTTTTCTACTGTTATGAATCAGGCAACCCCTGTGAAAGGGTCATTCGACCCCCAAAGGGGTCGAAACCACAGGTTGAGAATCACTGATCTAGGTTATATTAGGCAAAATTTTCAGCCTTGAAGCCATGACCATTATATATTATTTATTTACTCACCTACCTTTCCTCCATCCCACACCATCCATAAATCCATCCATCTGTCCCTACACCCATGCGACATCCATCCACCCAGCCACCAACCCACCCAGCCACTCAATATTTATCAAGAATAGTTCATGTGCCAGACATCTAAAGCTGGTTGGTTTTCAGAAAGTTCCAAGTCTGCATTTTCTGTTCTAATATAATTTTTGAAGGCAAATTTTCTCTTGAGTTTTTCTTTTCCTTTTCTTTTTTAAGGTGAAGCAAAATGTTGCATTGAGTTTATATAGATTTTTGACTCTTACATAACTGTTCACTTGGCATTGGAAATCTTATGCAACTTATTTGGGAAAAGATGGCCTACTGTACCAGTTGTGCTGTATCATACAAAAAGACGGGCTGCCAGAAACAGTTTTTCTTTAGGCTCTGTTTTCCATTAGAAGCTGTGAAATTGTTGAGCTAAGTTGTTGTTTTGCTTCGTCAGGTGTTGCTAGTCAACTAAAAATAAGTCTGTATCAGAAAGCATCTTAGATTCTAAGGAAATTCACATGTGAGTGAGATCATTTAATATACTTGTACCACGCTGAACTCCTATAGAGCTCTTTGCACAGAGGTGGGAGGAGCACATGATGGAAGAGGCAGGCTTAGGCGTCCCCCAGTCCTGGCTGTAACCCCTCTCCTACCATGTACTTGCTCCTGGCCCAGGGCAAATTTCTTTGAGACTTATTTCCCCAACTGTAAAATGGGATGAATAATAATACTTCCCTCGCAATGTTGATGTGAGAGAAAACACATAAAATGATATCCTTGATTTGAGGAATGGACTAGGTATTTTACATACACAGAGTAGATTTACCCATTGTCTTCAACCCACTGATGGGGGCAAGTTCCCTATATCTTGATTTCTTATGTTTGCACTTTGTAGTAGTTACATCATTTCATGCCAACTTGGAGTCTAGCCTGTCAATCAGGCCACAGCCCAGTGGTGGCTCCTTGTGGGTATGACCTCCTCATAAGGAGGGTCCTGGGAACCTCTCCCTCCCTCCACCACCCCCTCCCCACACCGCCCTGCTTCACCTTCCTGTTTGCAAGCCATGTGGCTGAGACCAGCCAGAGCCTTATGATGCTTCCATTGCCATTGGATCCACAAGACTCTGCACACCCTGACCTGTGGTCTTCCTGTGTTCTGCATCATTGTGTGTAACTGCATGAGTCTGAAGAGGGATTTATGGACTACTATCAGACTTATGGA
>NW_022103901.1:26341250-26342228 GCF_000313985.2 Echinops telfairi
GGGGTGGTGGGGGGTGGTTACACATCCATCATTGCTATTGATTCCCCCTTGTTTCCCCCCATGCCTCACATGGTGTTGTTATTCTCATTATTGATTCTGAGGGGTTTATCTATTCTGGCTTCTGTGCATCGAAAGCTCTTATCTATACCAATATACGAACTCCGGTCAAGCAGGATTTGTGAGGTAGAACTGGGGTCATGACAGTGGTGGGGAGGAAGCATTAAAGAACCAGAGGAATGCTGTGTGTTTCCATAGTACTAAACTGCACCCTGGCTGAACCCTTCCATGTGACCCTTCTGTTAGGGGATGTCCAGTTGTCTACAGACGGGCTTTGGGTCTCCACTCTGATCCTTCTCCTTCACATCAATATAAGTGTTAGGCTTTGATCTTCTGATACTTGATCCTCTCAACACCTCGTGGTCACACAAGCTAGTGTGCTTCTTCCATGTGGATTTTGTTGCTTCCCTACTAGATGGCCACTTGTTTAACTTCAAGCCTTTAAGACCCCAGACAATGTATCTCCTCCCCCCTGCCCCCCCTACTTTGGCACTATATCTTTTATTAGCTGGGCACCATTATTCTTCTTCACCACATTTGCTTATGCATCCACTTTGTCTTCAGCAATCATGTCAGGAAGGTGAGTATCACAGTTTCAGGTTATTAGAACAAAGTGTTTTTGTGTTTAGGGAAGACTTAAGTAGCGGCCCAAAGTCCATTTACTGCCTTAATTAAATATATGTACATAGATCAATATCCCTAGCCTTATACATTAATATATTTACATATGTATATGCTTATATTTATGCCTCTCTCTATAGTTTTTTCCTCTATTTACTTTTACTTTCATCCTGTCTGAGTGAACACGGTTATGTTCACCCTTCATTCAGCTCTCAGTAATTCCTCTCGGTCACATTACTATCGATCAAGCCCAACCAGGCATTCTACACCCTCCGCACTGATAATTTTAGATCCCTTGTT
>NW_022103901.1:26342460-26344437 GCF_000313985.2 Echinops telfairi
ATAAATAGTTCCAGGTCTATCAGCTGACTTTTATGAATGTCTTCCGACCAGGTCTGATGAGGTGCCAGGTACTGCCCCCTGAGTCAGAAGTCTATTTTGGGGATTCCTCAGGGACCTCGTGACTCTGCTCCCCTGGCTGTTCTGTTGTGCTCTCTTCATAGTTTGCCCTGATGTGGGGGTGGGGTGGGGGTGGGGGTCAGGCTGGACACACTTCCTCACTGTATCTCCAGTGTTGGGGCTAGCTCTATGGTCCTCTCTGTGCATTGGCTGCTCCAAGCAGAGATGTCGTCCTTGAGATTTTGTGGACCAGGATGAGGTTCTCTCTCTCTCTGTTTGCTCCTGGGTGGTCAGGACAGACCGGCCACTCTCCCCAGTCTTGGCTGTAATCATTATGGAAACAGATTGTCAGGTCTTTTTTCCATGCCACTGGTTGGTAGGTTCACATCACCAACCTTTATGTTAGCAGGCAAGCGCAAACCATGTGCAACATCCCAGGACCTTGAACATATGGGGCCATTCAAGTCTTGGCTGTCACACACACACTATGGTGAAGGCCCTTACACATATATCCTCATGGTTTTGTGGGAGGCTTTCTATGGGCCACATAACTAGGTGAAGAGCTGTTGGGTGGCTGTATAGTTAATTTCACAAAGTGCTAAGCAATTGCTACTTGGAATGACTGCTCACTTTGGAATGACTGCTCTCCAACTTTGTAATTTTTTTGCCAATCCGATGGGTGTAAAGTGTTATATCACTGTTGTTTTAATGTGTTGTTCTCTGATGACTAGTGAGGCTGAGGATCTCTTCATATACTTATTAGCCATTAGAATTTCCTCTTCTATTAATTGTCTTTTCATAGGCTTTGCCCATTTATCTATTGGGTTTTTGAAAATGTCTTGTAATTTTGCAGGTATGTCTGTAGCTAGTTTTCTAAAATGGTCCCTGCTCCGCTTTAAATGTTGCAGGGATTTTCTTCCGGGCTTCCAATCTGTTAAAATGTACAGGATGGCCTTTGCTAAGCAGGAATCTCAGCTTTAATGGAGCCAAACACGTCATTTTCTTCCCCTGAAGACTTGCTCTTTTCAGATATTGCCGATTCAGAAACTGTGCAATTCTAAAGGCACAAAAGCATTTCCAATATTTAAGAAATTACTTCCATAATTCCCCCTTCATATCAAGGGTGAAGGGGTCCCAACTTCACTTTCTCCTGCAGTGAACCAATTTTCCCAACCAAATCTACCAGCTTGCCGTTTTCCATGGTGTAAGACACCGAGTGTCCTGTGTGAGTCGAGATGTTCACAGAACCCCTGAGCTGCTGCTCCACGATGTCTTCGTCTGTTCCCAAGAACATGCTACATTTGTGTTTTCTGTTATGGTGACTTCGTGATCTTTCTGATTATTCAGGAGAATCCTTATTCTTCTGTGATTTTCAGACTTGCTTTCCCAAGCCGTGTCATTGCATTTCCATATGCATTTTATAATCAGTGTGTCAAATGCCTCCCCCAAAACCCTGCTGGGATTTTTATTGGAAATGTATGGAATTTGTGGATTAATGTTGTGGGTGGGTGGGCTTAATATCCTTACAATATTAGATAATTCAATTCAGAAATAGAATGTTGGTTCTAATCTATTCACGTCTGCTTTTATACTTTTTAAGGACTTTCATAAGAGCTTATTTTTTCCTCCTTGTAGTCTTAGAGCTTTCATTTTTAGCTCAATTCTGTGATGTTGTTGGTGTTTGTTGATTTTGACTCATAGCAATCCCATATGACAAGCAGGCCTGCCCCATAGGGTTTTCTAGGCTATAATCTTTACAGAAGTGGGTACTAGGCCTTTCTTCTGCAGAACCTCTGGCCTAGGTGCCAACCAAGGACCTCTGGTTAGCAGCTGAGTGCTCTCAACACTGTGCCCTCAAACCCAACCCCAGTGCCATAGCAGTGCTTTGCATTTCCCAACAACCTGTTAGAATGGTTCGAC
>NW_022103901.1:26344929-26350077 GCF_000313985.2 Echinops telfairi
TCTTGCATCAAGTTGACATGAAATTGTATAACTACCATACAACCCTTCATAGGATTCTGAGGAGTGCCTGAGGGTTTTAAACCTCCATTTAGCAATCCAATGCTTAACCCACAGCTCCACCAGGAATCCTTCTAAACTGGCTAGCAACTGAAAAGATAAGGTCCCTAGGAACTAAGGAGGGGCCCTGGTGGTGTCCTGGTTACATGTTGGACTTCAACGGGCAAGGGCAGCAGTTCCGTGGGAGAAAGGCGGGGTTTTCTACTCCCATGAAGAATTAGCCTCAGAAAGCCACAGGGGCAGGTCTGTTCTATCCTATTGGGTCGCTATGGGTCAGAACCAACCCAATGACAGTGAGAAGGAGAGGAATTAAGGAGAATCAGTGACACAGCCATTAAAGCACTTGACTGCTAACTGAAAGGGACATGGTTTGGACACCCCCCACCGCCCCCCACCTCCCCGCCCAGCAGCCCCAAGGAGGACAGATGTCTGCTCCCCTAGAGATTTACAGCCTTGGAACTTTGTGGGCAGTTGTACTGTGTCCTGTAGGGTCCCTGAGTCAAAATTGAGTTAATGGCCACCGGCTTGGGTTTTAGTTTAGTGGTTATTGCTGTGGCGATTACAAAGAGGTGTGTGTGGGGGGGTGGGGGTGGGGTGGAGTGGGGGCACTAATGGCAGAAAAGTCTCTGCGGATCATCATGCAATGAGGTGGGCATCCAGGCGTGGAGTCAAAATGCCTCAGATCCTGTCATCCTTGTGTGACCTGTGAGTTCGAACATGGGAACCACACGCCGGTGACATGGGGTGAGGAGAAGTGAGATCCGCGACAGCTCCTCTACCCCTGGCCGCAGACGTGACTTGCTCCCATGGGCCGTGCTTCTTCCACAAGGCAGCCTGACTGCACTTGAAGGCTACTTCAGAAGTTGCACTTTCTGACCCAGATGGAGGCAGACAGCAAGGAAAGATGGGGGAGCACAGCAAGGAAAATGGAAGCACTAAACCACACACCCCCTCTCGGGCAGCCCTTCTCAGACACGTCATCCACTTCCAGAAAGTCACAGCCCCTGGAAACCACATGGAGCACAGTTTCACCAGGACCAAGTGCTGCGGTCGCTCAATGCAGGGCCAGGTGGCAACTGGTTTGGGTGTTTTGATGTGGTTTATCCAAGCCAATCATGCTCATTTCTTTCCACCTTGTCTGCCAGTGATTGGCTCAGGGATGGCGGGCTCATGACAACCGGGACCCATGGGAGATTCTAGGAGGGCCTTGCTGAGCTCCTTTGAGAAAGGAAGTCCAACATCCCTCCACTGTTTGTGAGTGAACACACCACACGCTCCCAGAATCTATTTGCTGCCACCTTATGTCAGGCAGGGGATCAAGCCTTAGGACACAGCCGGGGGTGGTGGACAGAGGAACCCTTGATCCCTGGTGTCAGCATTGAGTCACTGCACCAATCAAACCTGAAGCCTCCTTGGCCCGTCCACTTCTTGTTATGTTATCGCTAGTGGTGTGTTTGTGGATTCAGCCAGTCGGAGGAGAGGTACCTTTTATTTGCAGTCTAAAGCACCCCCAACAACCCTGGTAGTCCAACAGGTTGGCAATTCGAACCCACCCAACAATGCCGTGGGAAACCAGGAACTGGTTCCATACAGATGAGGGCCTGGAAGACCCAATGGGGCAGCCTTACTCTCTATCAAGGGTCAGTATTAGGCGGAATAGACTCGAGGCCACCCAACCGCAAGAAAGCATGGCGGTGGACTCAGACCTGACGTCTTTGTCAGGAGCTTACGTTGATGCGAAAGACAGACGTGTGATGGTGAGAATCCAATGAGTGTGTAGTGCAGTGCATTGCACAATAGAAACGTGCTCTTGATGATTAGACCTTCTCAAATGGCCAGGTGATCTACTTCCGAAAGACCACAGCTACTGAAAACCCCAGTGCTATTCTACTTGGACACCTGTGGGACCCTACGGAATGGCCTCAGTAGCAACAGCCTGTTAATACAAGTCTAGCTATCTACGGCCTGTGTCAGATGGGAATTGAGATTTAGAGAAGGTATGTGGTGTGCTCATTTGTATTGAGGGATAAGTGGTCCAATTACCATTTGAATCGAGGCCTTATAATGCCTATTTTAGTAGCTCTAGTGGCGTAGGGGTCCATGTAGTCATGAGTTGGGCTGCTAACTGCCAAGGTCAGCTTTCAAAGCCACCAGTCCCCCTGCAGTACAGAGATGAGGGTTTCCACTCCCATGCAGATTCTCAGTTTTGGAAACCCACTAGAATACTTCCACCCTTTCTTATTGAGTCACCGTGAGTTGGGACTTGACTCAAAGGCAGTGAGTTTGAAGATTGGAGGCCAGGATCTTCTGTTTCCACTAGGCTGAGATCCTTGAGGACAGGAGCTACAGCTTATCTATTTTTATAATTAAAGTGCCGCCCAGAGAGTCCGCTTCTTGACAGTTGCTCTATAAACGCTGGCAGAATTAGCGCTTAACTAAGTGCCTGCTACATCCACGAGCAGCGGTCATGGGCAGGCCAGAGAAATGGGATCTCAGAAAGATTTCCTCTGTCCAAATTGTTTTAACAATCCCCAGCAGTGGCTGCCTCACCCTTTCAAAGACAGCAGTGTGGCTTTTTGTCTGTCGTATGTCATTGTGCTTGATGTCATAGCACAGACGTGACAGCAATGATGACATGGCAAAGGTCCTGCTGCCTACATACGGAGGAAGGGCTCAAGCAGCCAAGTCAGAAGTTTCAACCTGCTACCCTGGGCACTCCTGGGAGCAATAAATTGCACACAACACATACATCAGATTCAGGGTCTAGTTAATCCAAAACCCTTACAGCCATTTGCTTCTCATGCAGCACACTGAATTCTAACATGTGGTCACTGGGTTTATCAATAACATGCCCCATAAATCTAGTTAACATTTTCTTCTGAGCACTGCACCTTGGGAAGCTGCTTAAGTACCTTGAAGGTCCTTAGCCAGCTGTGACCTTGAATCTCAAGAAAGGTCTTAGTCTTTTGTCTGAGCATACCTTGATCCTGTCATGATCCAGGAGGCAGAGCCATCTGGGTAGCAACTGGTTTTGTTTGGGGCTTAACCTGGACTGGAGACTTGCTGTGATAGATCTTAAAGCTTACGTGAGGAGGTTCTCTTCCATCAGGTTCTGCCACCCTTAGAAGGCCTGGCGCCCCCCCAGAAGGAGCTATTTCTGCCACTGATTTGGTCAGTCTGTCCAGTGTCACTTCCTTTGGGGATCTGCCCCTTCCCTGTGCTGTGGGCTCCCGTGGGACGCCCAGTCAGGGGCTCCACTCCCTGCCAACAGGGGTGGCTCCATGATCCAGGCCGGCCAATCAGAGCTCTCTCTCCTGGGACTCTTGAGTCTTGAGCCAAGGCACATGGGGGTGGGGGTGGGAGAAGCCAAGTCTTTTATTTTGGAGACTGTTGAGTGAGCGTCTGCCCTCAAGGTCCCCTTCATTTCTGAGTCTTTCCAAGTATCCTTTCAAAAACACTCCTTCTTGCTTGAGCTGAACGCATCAGGGTGAGCTTCTGCTGCATGCTTTTCAATAGCTCTAAGACACACAGCTCTAAGATGTAGATAGCACACAATGGCTCATTTCATTATGCTTATTTCCGAAATGAAAACACTTTTACTTAATTTTCTAACAATCATGGTGGTATTGTTAATAATATATAATCCTCCAGTTATTAATCTCTTCCAACTAAAAACAAAACAAGCAGCTGTCCACTCCGAGGCTCTGGACTGCTTCTTCTTTCTCTCGTGATGCAGCTGGTGGGTTTGAACTACCCACCTTTGGGTTAGTAGCCCTGTGATTAACCCACAGTCCCACCAGGGCTCCTTATCTGTATGTCAGCCTGAGAAAAAAGGCAATAGCAGCTAATGGTGTCGATCGCTTACGACTCCATGGCACCTAGTGACAGCATGAGTCAGCATGACCTCTATGGCAATGGGTTTTAACTTTTGCTCTTTCCCTCAAGGACAGTGGTTCTCAACCTTCCTACTGCCATAACTCTTTAATACAGTTCCTCATATTGTGGTGACCCCCCAACCATAAAATTATTTTCGTTGCTACTTCATTACTGTCATTTTGCTACTGTTATGAATCGGGTGACCCCCGTGAAAGGGTTGTTCTACCCCTAGAGGAAAGTTGCATGTTTCATCGGTACTATACTGCACCCTGACTGGCTCGTCTCCTCCCTGCAACCCTTCTGTAAGGGGGTGTCCAGTTCGGGCTGCGATTTTTTGTAAATACATCACCAGGCCTTTCTTCCAAGTCACCTCTTTCAGTTAGCAGCCATTTGTGATAGGGATTCCAGTGTGAGCCATCCTTGAGACATATTGGAGAATTAGGCAAGTGCTACTTTTTGTGCCTAGTGGGGTTGTTAAGGCCCCAGGGTATTGACATGGGGTCAGGGGAACAGCTTTGGCCATTGGACAGTAAAGCCGACCCGAAGGAAAACCAAACCCACCGCCCTCAAGTCATTCTGACTCCTAGTGACGCAGTATGGGGTCTCAGAGCCTGTACATCTTCACGGAAGCAGTCAGCCTCATCTTTTTCCCAGGGAGCATCCGGTGGGTTTGAACTACCATCCAACACCTAACCCTCAGAGCCACCAGGGCTCTTTAACGCTAATGAAAGAGAAGTGGACAAAGATGAATTCTAGTTGTTAGGTGAGGAGCCCTGGGAACAGAGTGGTGATGGTTTGGGCTGTTAACAGCAAGGTCAGAAGTTCAAAACCACCGGCCACTCTGAGGGAGAGAGACAGGACTTTCTATTCCTGTAAAGTATTAGAATCTCAGAAACTCCCAGGGGCAGGTTTGCCCTGTGCTAGATGGTACTTCCGAGTTGGTATCGACTCGAGGGACAGTGAGTGAGTGGCCTCCAAAAGACCTCCAAATCCAGACATGCCTAAAGCCAGAATATCCTGAGGTTGTTCTGTTTGTGAATCAAGACACTCCCCTTTGTGCTTGCAGCCAAAATCACCTACGGAAGACTCATTTGTTTTGCTCAGATGAACGCCACCCAGCCAGTCAACAGCAGAATCGGGATTCCAAGCAGCTCTCAATGACTCTAAAGTCCAGGTTAAGCCCCAAACAAAACCAGTTGTTACTCAGATGGCTCC
>NW_022103901.1:26350868-26352793 GCF_000313985.2 Echinops telfairi
GACAGGCTCCTGGACACATGCAGTGACAGTCCCCATGTTGAATCTTCCTGCCGGTCTCTCCCAAAAGAGAACGGACCACTTTGTCCCCGTGGACACTCCATGCATACGGGAATGGGAACATGGCAGACAGCCCCGTTGTCTTGGTGATGTTTCTTCCTCATCTTGCTGTTATGTAAGAGCCTGGATTCAGAGGCTGAAGCCCAAATGGGAAGTAATTATGGTGTCACTGAGGCTCAGCACAAGATTCTTTCTGCTTCGCTCCCACTCTGATGGCTGGCTGTGTTGGCAAGGGGCATGTGCAACTTGATGTAATAAGGCTTAGGAGGCTCCGAGTTCCATGCTGGGCTGCTAACTACAAGGTTGGCAGATCGACTCTACCAGTGGCTCCTCCGGAGAACAAGGAGGCTTTCTCTTCCCATAAACTCACTGCCCTTGAGCTGGCTCCCACCCACAGTGACCCGATAGGACACCGCGGGACTACCCCAGTGGATTCTGGAGTTTTCATAGGAGTAGAAAGCCTCAACTGTCTCATGTGGAGGGGCTGGCGGTTTCAAACTGTTCACCTGATGGGGAGTAGCCGATGCATCATGCACTACATCATGCATCCACTGCTCTGGGGGAGAACATTAGGCTTTCCACTCCTGTAGAACGTTACAGTTTCAGACACTCACAGGTGCAGTTCGGCTCTGTCCTATCAGGTCCCTGTGAGTCAGAATGGGACTCAATGGCACCGAGTCTGTTAATTTTGTCGTTGTTTTTGTTCCCAAAAAGACTTACCGCCTGAGAACCTCAAAGGGGGACATTGGGCTCTGTCTTATATGTGGCTTTGAGTTGGAATCAACTCGATGGCGATGACTTTGGCTTGAGGTTTTGGAAGGAGCCCTGGTGCTGCTGTGAGGCAAGTGTTGGACTAGTGACTGTGAGGTCAGCAGTTCAAACTCACCAGCTACTCTTCAGGAGAAAGATGAGTCTGTAAAGACGGACAGCCTTGGGGACCCTATTTAGGGTCACTGAGTCATAATAGACTCAGGGAAGTGGGTTTGGCAAGGCCGCACTTTTCTGACAAATGCCACCTGTGGTTCAAAGATGCAGCATTATAAAAACCAACATTGGAAACCTCTTCCCTCAGCCCCTGAAGACACCCCTGCACAGAAGCCTTGAGAATATTTAAACTGGGATCCTCGTTTAATTTTGGGATGTGTGAGTGCCAATCACATGGTGACACAGTTTGTGCCCCAATGCTGACTTAAAGCTCAGCAATTGGAACCCACCCCATGGCGCCACGGAAGAAAGGCCTGGTGATCTGCTTCCATAAAGATGCCAGCCAAGAAAGCCCTTTGGAACTGCTCTGCTGTGTAGCCCGCGGGGTCGCCTGAGTCACAGTGGATTCAACAGTAATGACAGCCGCGCTGTTTCTCTCTATGAGGCTGTGACAGGGCGGGGACATGAGAGGGACAGGTGGTACCATTGTGGTATAATGGCAAATCTAAACCTTGGAGTCATCAAGGGCTCTCCCACTGGGAATCACTTGGATGTTGGTTTTTTTTTTGGGGGGGTGGGGAGGGGAGAGTCCTTTTGCAGGATCTTAAGGAGCCCTTGTGGTGTAGCGGTTACACCCTGGGCTGCAATCTGCAGGGTCGGCAGTTTGAAACCACCAGCTGCTCTTTGGGAGAAAGATGGGGCTGTCTACTCCTGTGCAGAGTTACAGTCTTGGAAACCCACAGGGGCAGCCCTACGCTGTCCTAGAGGGTCACCATGAGCCGACATTGACTTGATGGCAGTGAATTTGGTTGGTTTTATTTTGGATCTTAATCCACAGCATGTGATTGGTTGGGTGGGGTGTGGCTTGAGCAGTGGGCTTGCTTATAACATTTGCATGAACTCATTCACTGCCGTTGAATTAATTCTGGCGCATAGCAACCCTA
>NW_022103901.1:26353588-26355119 GCF_000313985.2 Echinops telfairi
TATTCATAGGACTGGGTAAATGTTGGGCTGCTAGCCCCAAGGTTGGTGGTTCAAACCCAGTAGCTGCTCCTTGGAAGAAAGATGAGGTTATCTGCTCCTGTAAAGATTTCCAGCCTCAGTAACTCTATGTTGCTAGCTTGCTCTGAGTGACCATGTGGTGGTTCAGTGGTAGAATTCTCCCCTTCTATGCAGGAGACCCAGGTTCAATCCTGGCCCTGGCCAATGCATCTGAAGCACAGCTGTGGGAGACCAGCCTTCCTAACCAAATGGGCCCTAAGGGGTAATTGTGTAATTGAAGAGTAAATTAAAGAAACATCAGACAAGGCATGCAAGGACTCACCTCTTCTGATGACAGGATCAAGAGAGAGGGCTAATGGATCCTCCAACAGGCTTATATCATCTCAGGGAATGAAAACCACGTTGTACAAATACCTAACAGGAAGGGGACGTACTAGAGGCATACACGTGACAGGAAGGGGGGTTACTAGAGACATACATGTGACAGGAAGGGGCGGTACTAGAGGCATACATGTGACAGGAAGGGGCGGTACTAGAGGCATACACGTGACAAGAAGGGGAGATACTAGAGGCATACACGTGGCAGGAAGGGGAGGTACAAGAGGCAGACACGTGACAGGAAAGCACATACATAACAGGGTTCAAGAGTTAAGATGGCAGCTTGACCTTGGTTATCCCTGAGCTGACTTGACCTTAGGTGTCCCTGAGCTCTTCTCCAGGGGAACAATCTATGATCCTTGTAAAAAAGGAGGGAGCCATACTTAGGGTGGAGTGGTCTGATTGCTCTTAATGGCAGCCAACCTGCAGGCAGATAACCTTCAAGCAGCTAACCTTCAAATGGATAGTGGCAGCCATGTGCTTGCAAGCAGCATCTTAAAATTGGCATTATTATGGGGGGACATTGTGGGGAATAACTTTTCGTTAGGATAATGTGACTGGGATGCGAAGGCCTTCCTCCAACAGTCTGCCTCCCGGACTCTTAATTATGAGAGAAGAGAATTTGTCTGCACACAATCTCTTCCCGGTTCTGTTTCCCACACACAGCTGCCACTTGTCTGTTTTGGGAGGTTTGCATGTTGTTAGTGATTGTTCATGGTGTTCATATTCATGGAGCTTCCAGACTAAGACAGACTAGAAAGAAAGGCTTGGCAATCTCCTTCAAAAATTCAGCCAACCAGTGAAAAACCCATGGAGCACATTGGTTCACTCCCTTAGTGCAAGGGTCAGCATGAGCCACGGACCAACTTGACAGCAGCTGACAGCGGCAAACCCATTACTATCACATTCACTGCTGTTATAACTGGTTTTCAGAACTCATTGGTAGCAGGTGGCCCAAAGTAGATTTGCTGGGAAAATAGGGTATTTGCTGACCCCTGTGACCCAATCTAAGGACCCCGGGTAGAGCTGTGGGTTAACCTCAGGCTTCTAATGGCAAGGTTGGCATTTTAAAGCCTTGTGGGAGTAGGTTGAGGCTGTCTGCTACTACAGAGATTGACAATCTCAGAAGGCCTCT
>NW_022103901.1:26356760-26358030 GCF_000313985.2 Echinops telfairi
AAGTGGCGAGGATTCACTGTACATCAGTGTCATTAGATTTGTTTCTCTAGTTAACCCAGCCTAACGCAGAAAAGAAATAAGGACGGATGGGAAGAATAAACACAGAGGCTGAAGGGCATGGGAAGAAGGCCCTTTTACTGTGGGATTGCAGTCAGTGTTGCCAAACAAATCGGTAGCCCTGTTGAAAGGAAACCCAGTTAGCTCTGTAAGCTGTCACTCCCAATCACAATAAAACTAAAAAAAACCCCAAACAAACAAAAAACTACAACAGTGACTGAAAGGCAACTATAATAATGGTGACTGCATTCAACAAATGTTTAATGGCTACCATGGTCAGCATGGCTCTCTATATACGTATGCAATAAGATGAGAAGTGGGCACTGATTTTTTAAGCCAATAGGGAGGTATAATTTACATAGAGTAAAAGTTTGAAGAGCGGTGGTTTCATTTCTTCCGGTGCTGTTGCAAATGGTGGTAAGTTTTGAAACCAAGAGGTGTCAGTTCTCTCGCTTTGTTCTTTTGCGAACTTTGACAAATGCATTCCAGGCGTGTAGCCACCACCACAGGCGAGATACAGATCATTTTTATTGCCCCCCCCCCCCATTGTCTCCTCCTCTTTTGTAGTCAGTTCTCTCCATCCTCTGGTTCTGGCAAACACTGATGGCATCTGTTTCTATCATTTTGCCTTTTTCAGAATGCTACGGACATAAAATCTTCTGGTCGTTGAGTATGGCTTCTTCAGCATTAAAGCTGCAATGTGCCTCTTTCTCCTTTTAGTATTATTAGTTTTTGCTGCACGTCTTTTGAGGGTCTTTTATTAAATACTTACACATTTTGGGTTATCAGGCCTTTTTGCTGCATGGATCCATTTATCAGCGTGTGTTTCTGACCCTTTCACCTGGCACACACATGTTTCTAACCCCTTTCCTGGCATCTACCTTGATAGCTAACAGAGCCATGCAGTTTTCTCTTATCTTTTAAAACATTATTTTTTAATTCCTGGTTTTCATGGCTTTAATGGTATATCTTTTTCATGTCTTTTTATTGAAAGTGGGCACATTGTAGACAGTGTGGTTTGATCTTGCTTTTTTAAAGCTGATGTGCCAATCTCTGTCTTTTAATGTATCTGTTGAGACCTGAGATAGTTAAAGTTTATTGTGCCAGCCTGGCTGATAAACACATGTGGGGTTAATTGGAGGACGGAGAGATAAATGGCTCGGTGAGCTGCGCCTTTCTAGTTCTCCAGTCTCTTGCTTTGTGATGGTCAGAC
>NW_022103901.1:26359519-26360913 GCF_000313985.2 Echinops telfairi
GTTTCTGTGGATTTGTTTCTCTAAAGTACCCAGACTAACACAAGACTGTTTACATTTAATGTGATTATTGATGTGGTTGGATAAAATCTTGCTAAATGGGAGTTATCCTTATAGTGGGTTTTCTGTCCATTATTCCAGTCTTCTGCACATTCCAAACAAGGTCTCTGATGAGCTGGAGTAATCAACGGGATGGACTTACTCCATTTCTGGAGAGTAACGATGCCTATGGTGCCACATCGCTGAACCCTCTCCTGGGTTCCAAGCAGTAGAAGCAGCAACATGACATACTGACAAGAAAACCCTTGATAAGCACTAACTCACAATGTGATGGATACCTTGATTGTCTCTCACAGAAAACAGATGACAATACTGATGCTCTGAAAGACTAATATTGAAGCTGTCCAACACTGTGCATTAATGGGGCTGTGTTAGTCCGGGTAGACTAGAGAAACAAAATCATAGACGTGCATATGTGTATAACAAAGAGTTTTATATACAAGAGCAATTAAATATTGAGAAAACATCCCATCCCAGTCCAGATCATGTCCATAAGTCCAATATTAAGCCCATGTGTCCAATACCAATCTATAAAGTCCTCTTTAGACTCATGAAACACTTGCAGTGATGCTGAATGCAGGAAGATCACAGGACAGTGGGTGAGAAGTCTTGTGGATCCAGTGGTATTGTAAGCATCTCAGCACTGGCAGGAGTCTCCATGTGGCTTCTCCAGCTCAGGGCACTAGCATAGTTCCATGTGTCTTATCAATAGAGCATCTCCCAAGGAGTGAGCTGAGAGAGAGAGTGTGTCTCCTGCCTCCAAGGAGGAATATAGGAGTTCCCAGAATTCTCAGGAGAAGACCATGCCCTCACAGAGGCTCAATGGCTATGACCTGATTGACAGCCTAGACTACACCCCTTCACGCTAAATCCTCAAATTGACACCTGGTAATGTAACTTCCACAGGAGCAAGATTTGAACTCAGGTCTGTGTATGCAGAGTTGCAAGTCTTAATCACTATCTAGAAAAAGCTATAAGTAAATAACTGGATTTCAATTCAAATCATGATCCTTATAGAAGTTGAACACCGTGATCAAATTTTCACCCTTGCAAGTGTTTGTCCTTTTGAGGTAACATGGGAAGTATTTGATATTCCTTTGCCTGCCTTCATTAGAAACACACTAATTTATGGCAGACACAGAAGACTCTATCAACTTGTACTGATGAGCTCGCCAAGAGACACTCCGCCTAATTTGTCCATTCCAAGGGTTTATTGAGAGGCAGAGTGCAGCTGAGTGCTCAGTGGAGAAAGAGCTCTCTCAATGAAGACAGCAAGTTATGAAGCAGAGTGATTCTGACATCTGCTAACTGCCTAAGTACACCCCCTCCACCAGCTC
>NW_022103901.1:26361674-26368104 GCF_000313985.2 Echinops telfairi
CAAAGAAGAAAATGGGTTGTTGTGTCGGGGCCAGGCACATTATTTAGAAGAAAGGTGAAGTTCCCTTACCCAACGGAAAACCTACGAGAAGTTTAGAGGGTTAAGCAGAATGGGGCCCTGAAGACCCCGGGGCAAATGAGTTGACATGGAGGTCAAGATCACAGGCTTGAATTCATGAAATGGGGGTCCAGGCAGGTTAACTGACTTACAAAAGGTTATATATATGGATAACGATATATATATATATATATATATATATATATAACTCCTGCTGAAGAATAGTATGTCTCCACATACAGAAATAGTGCTCACACACACTTACGGAAGTCATTCGAGAGGTGGTTGTGTGGTGAAGCTGGCAAAACACACATAACGTATGCATTATTTGCATAAACATATAGTAACAACGAGGTAGTGCATACGCCAGGACTGGAGCGCCCCTCCAATCTCTCCATCGATCGCACTGGAAGAAACGGCAGGCCTGTTCCGGGCCATAGACTGAAGGACAGCCGCCGGAGACTGCAATTAGAGTAGGCAGGTCACTGGGTGTCCGAGTCTCTTTTCTCAGGAGGATCAAGATGTCCTTTTGAGTTGGACTACATTCACCTCCCATGAACCTTGGGGACATTGATGGTGGGGAGAGGTTTCTAAAGCCTTGGATGGCTGCGGAAGAAGGAGGCACCATGCTGCAATGAAAGGCGCTTTGTGGTGGGTGGAAAGAAGCAGACAGAACCCTGCTGCAGACTGAGCAAGTCTAAGTGTCAGGCACAGTCCCGCGTGGTCTGTGGGCTTTGGTCTTTTGTCCCTGTTCAACAGGTGGTATGACCAAGAGAGCTAATTACTGCTTGGGACCTGCTCCCATGGGGATAATCCAGGCCTGCTTGTTTCCTGTGGACACAGCCCGCAGTTGGCAGTCACACTTTGTGCAATTCAGGCCGAGCCTTGCTGGCTTTCCCAAGGGTTTTTATATTCCTCACGAAGGCCCCTTGGGTTCCACTGCCTCGTTAGACACTATTTGTGGCCTGGAGGTGCAATTGAAAGGCTGCCTTGAGCCAGTGGGAAAGATATCCTGCTTGGAACTTTCTGAGATGGTTGTTCATGCTCACTGCTACTAGCCAGGTCCTAACTCATCATGACCTCATTGGCTGTTACCTTTATAGAAGCCGATTATCTGTGGAACTGCTGGCTGGGTTAGAACTACCAGCCTGTAAGCTAACAGCTGGTTTCACGTAGCATGTATAAGCTAGGCTCCCTCCTGGGAATGGTAGCCACCTAAAAGCCAAGTTCATTGTCACTGAGTCAAAGACAGCTCATGGTGGCCCCACGTGTTACAGAGTAGAACTATGTGCCATAGGGTCTTCTCTCCCTCCCTCAGGCTCCCTCCCAGGTTTTTTTTCCAGAGGAGCATATCACCAGGCCTTACTTTGGCGGCACCACTGGGTCTGTTAGCAGCTGAGATAAGGGCTGCTCCTTGGGGGATGCTTCTGGGACCCGGAAAGTGTAAGAGAAACCATGGTTTCCTTTGCAAAGTAGCTGCTATGAAAAGAGGCAGAGGACCGGGTTACCAAATACATATTTATCAATATGCATATGTATTTATTTATAAAGATACTTAATCTATATTGATGCTTACCACAGTCCAGGTTATGTTCTGGATGCTGGGGAGAGAGCGGTACGCATAACAGGCCAATGCTCCTGCCCGGGGAGATGAGGAGTAGGCTTTGAATGGTCTGTGGTCAAGAGAGCACTGAAATGGGATCCCCATCCTGGCTCGGCAGTACCGAGTGAAGTAAAAACGGGAAGCTCTTACTTCCTTGTAAATCCACAGGAGAAAATGAAGCAAGGATGGGAGATAAGGATAATTGAAAAAAGGAGGGAAGATTAAGCGAAGATGGGAGACCAGGAAAGCAGAGAGGGGATGGGGGGTGCTCTACATTTTCAGTGAGGTGGTGCTTTTATGGCTACTTGAATTTTTATGAAGGTGAAGGGGTGGAATCCAATCTGTCAATCAGGTCATAGCCCATTGATGCCTCCTTGGAGGTGTGACCTTCTTCTAAGCAGGGGACCTCCCTCTCGGCCTTCCTGCCTGTGGGTACTCTGCCTGCCTCCAGACCCCACGTGGGCCACCCAACCCTGCGATACTTCCACTGACCTTGGATCCGCGTGACTCTGGATCCACCGGCCTGTGCCTTTCCTGCTTCACCTGCCTGCAGCTATGTGAGTGTGGAGAGGGCCCCGGACTCGAGGCGGACAGGGCTGGTCTGCCTTCTTTTGATACAAGATTCCTTACTGATACAAAGCTTTTTCTTATACCTAGGTGAGTGTCCCTGTATTTGTTTCTCTAGACAACCCGGCCTAACACAGGTGGTCTGGCGAAGCCTCCTGGGAAAGGGGACTTTGGGGCAAAGACTTGAAGAGGCACGAGACTGTGGGCTTTTTCAGGAAGACCATTCCAGGCCACAAACCCGCAAGTAGAAATGTGCTGGGGGGTGTGGGGGGCTGTTGAGGCAGGCTCAAAGCCGTCTTGTAATCTCACTCAGTGGCTCGGCATTTCCAGCAGAGCCTCAGGGATGGCGAGACTGGCGGGGAACGTCATGTACAGAGAGCTCTAGGTGTGAGAAATCTGGGACCCTTCCTGAAGTGAGGGGGTTTGAGATCAGATCGAGAAGTTCCTGGACCATATTTGCTATTGCGTGTCCGGAGTCCATTCTCACTCATGGCCACCCAATAGGACGGTGTAGAACTGCCCCTGGGGAGGCGGGGCTGTGATCTTGAGAGATGGCATGGTTGGGTAAGCAAGGTCGGCAGTTCAAACCCACCAGATGTTCTATGGGAGGAAGATGAGGCTGTCTGCCCCCCTAGAGATGTACAAAGCCTCAGGCAGCCTATGCAAGGCCACTGGCCATGGGTTTGGGTTGGTTCTGGTCATCTTTACTGGGGCCAATTGCCAGGTCTTTATTTTTCACTGAATAGGTTCACACGGCTGCTTTTTTGTTTAGTGACTGAGTGCTTCCAGGGCTCCTTGCTTAGCTTGGGGAAAGGAGTTAAGTTGGGAGGGAGCCTGGACTATCAGGACCCTGTAGTAACTCTCGGGCTGTGCACAGTTCATGATTATAGTTGACTTTGTCTTCCTGGGCCCTTTGAAAACTTCTGCTCAGCTCTTTGACTGCAGCGTTTCTTCCATTTGCCTTGGCTACGCCGTAATGAAGAGCAAGTTTCAGGGTCTCCTCTGACACCCACTTTGATCTTTTCTTTCTTCCCTGTCTTTTGAATGCCCTTTTGCCCTCTTGATGAGTGACGTTCTTGACGTCGCCCCACAGCTCATCAGATCTTCCCCCATTAATATGCGATGCATCAGATCTGTTCGTGAGATGTTCTCGAAATTCAGGTGGAATAAACTCAAGGTCATATTTTGGCTATCGTGGACTTATTTTCATTTTCTTCAGTTTCAACCTGAACTTGCATGTGAGCAGTGGAGGGTCTGTGTCTCAGTCAGCCCTGGCCTGCTTTGAGGTGAGTCATGGCGTACAAACCACCTGTACCACCTTAGCACATAGAAGGTGATTATCAATAGACAGAACAAGAATTCACCATTGCTGTCTCTCAACTTGGATGGCTCCGTAATGTTGGAAAGCTCCCTGGGCCTCAGGCTGTTCATTGGGAAAATCACAGAGTCAGCCTGCATCTCAATGACAGAGACTGTTTCAGCTTTGAGAGTCTATGACTGACGTCCAGGAAGACACCATGAGTTACCTTACTTTCAGCTTCTTGGCTGATTTATTGAAAAGTTGGTTATTCAAGAAATTTATACAACTTAATACAGTTTATCATTTTTTATATATTATATTTAAATTTTTAAACTTTATATTTATTGGAAAGTAGGCTCTTTTATCTATTCATATAATTTAATAAATTCCACTAGTATAAGAGAAAGAAACTGCATGGATTAAAAAAAAATCTTTCACTTGATCAGAAATAGTTTGATCAGAAATAGAATGCTTATCAGTTAACTGATCAGTGACTTCATATAAACAACCATTGAAATAAATGAAATCCCAAACAATCTAAGGATAAGTACTTAAAATTTCAGTGCCAGGATGGCTAATCTGATTATGAATCTGAATGGAAATTCACCAATATCTTCGATCGTTCTTACTTTCTTTAGAAATTTAAGGCCAAATATATTTTTAATGCTCCAAAGAGTGTATATGCTCCTTTTACATATGACTATGTATTTGGAATGAAAATATCTTCTTTTGGATATTATTCCTTCACTGAAAAAGTGAGTGGCTTCATTTATGATTACGTACCAAAAAGCCAAACATATTGCCATCAAATCTATTCTGACTCATAACGACTCTCTATTGCGGCAGTTGTCAACCTGTGGGTCGAATGACCCTTTCATAGGGGTCACCTGATTCATAACAGTAGCAAAATTACAGTTATGAAGTAGCAACAAAAATAATTTTATGGTTGGGGGTCACCACAACATGAGGAACTGCATGAAAGGGTCGCCGCATTAGGAAGGTTGAGAACCACTGCTCTATAGGGTATCTGAGATTAGAACTCTTTAGAGGAACTCCTCCTTTGGCTCTGGAGGAGTGGCTGATGGATTTGAATGACTAGTGTTGCCGTTAGCCATCCAATGCTACCCCACAAAGTCCCCAGGGCCCCTTTATTACATAATGCCCCAAATCCCAACCAAACCCACTGCCAGCAAGTCTATTCTGATTCAATAATGACCCTATGTCATTATGATCTAGATTAATATAGAATATAGTATATAATGTAGTGTTAGATAATCTATTAATATTTACTATATAATAACAAACTTCCTAGATAGGATTTCTGATGCTGTACATCTTCACAGGAGCAGGAAGTCTCATCTTTCTCCCACAGAGCAGCTGGTGGGCTCAAACTGCCCATCTTGCACGTAGCAGTCCAGTGCTTACTCAACACCACCACCAGGACCCATCAATGATATGATGGGAATGTCTCAATGTCAATGTTGACACCTGTTGGTTGAAAATGCCTCTTTGTTTCTTTTAGCACATTCTTAGTCACCAATCTCATAACGACCTTTAAAGTGTTTTCAACATTCACAGAATAGCCCATTTCATCCTTCTGAAGGAGTCCTGGTGGTGCAGCGGTTAAAGCACTCAGTGGGTGACGGAAGGGTTGATGGTTCATCTCATGAGTCGCTCTGCAGGAGGAGGCTGAGGCAGTCTGCTCCTGTCAAAGTCCAGCCCTGTGGGTGCAGTTCTGCCCTGTCCTGTGCAGTAACAACTAGCAGTCCGCACCAACTCGATGGCAGTGGTTTGGATATTAGATGGGTTGTATATTGGAACAGCCACTGTCTCTTTAACGGGGGTTGAGAAGATTAAACATGAATTTCCAAGGAGCAATTTTAGGTTTAGGGGCTTCTGGAAATCCTGAATTCTAGTACTGATCTTGCCACTTTCCATATATATGACCTCTCACAAGCCATTTAATTTGCATGAGGCTTAGTGACATCATCTGTGGATTGAGAATATTAATAGAGTCTCTCGTAGGCTGTTGACTAAATTAACTGGAACAATGCATGAAAGTGCTCAGCTTGTTGACTGAAAATGACTTTGTGTTGTTAGCTGCCACCCAGTCGGTTCCAACTCAAAGCAACCGCATTGGCTACGAACACATGCTACTCATTAATATTTTACTCATTCCTGCACTCGAAACTTCACAACACTTCGCAGTAATAATATTGTCATTTATGTTGAGAATGAAGTTAACACGATGTAGAGGTGCCCTGGTGGTGTCGTGGTTATGTGTTGGCCTGGAACTTGTATAGACGGCAGTTTGAGACCACCAGCAGCTCCATGGAGAAAGATTGGGCTTCACATGCCATTGAATGAGTCTCAAAAAGTCCACAGGGGGTCACTATGAGTCAGCATTGACTTCTTGACGGTGGGTTTGGTTTTTTGTTTTATCATCAGTTTAGTTGCTGCTACCATACACGGTGGCACCTCCATGACCAGTGGCACCCTTGAACCGGAACTCAAACTGGAGCATGCATTAGAATGATTTGGAGGGCTGATAAAGTAGAGTATTGAGCTCCACTCCCGAGATTCCTGGTTCACAGGTCAAAGGTTCCCTGGTGATGCTTAAGCTATAGGTCCAAGGACCATGCTTGCAGAAGCACCATTCTAAGAATTTGGGCCTTACTACCACAGGCTAGGAGGCCGACTCTCTGCCATCCCAGGCTTCCTGACGAAAGCATAAACGGAAAAAGCTGAATCACTGCCATTGAGCTGTTTCCCACTCCTGGTGGCCCTATAGGACCGAGGAGAACTGTCCTATGGATTTCTGAGATGTTATAGGAGTAGAAAGCCTCATCCTTCTCTTTCTGGGTGGTTGGTAGTTTTAAACTGCTAACTTTACAAGTAACAGC
>NW_022103901.1:26368875-26377691 GCF_000313985.2 Echinops telfairi
GATAGAGACTGGTGGAACCCTCAAGGCTCTGGCCCTGAGTCACCCTTCAGACTTGGAATGGAATTGACCCCTGTGGTGTGTCTTTCAGCCAAACAATAGACACATCTGTAAAATCAACAGCAACACTCAGGAGGTATGCACTCTTAAGAACAATTGATCCTACGAGATCGCAAGGGTCTCCTTCACCCAGGAACAAAGCTCATAAAGCAGGAAGGGACAGACAGAAAGCGAAGGGGAAAGAGTGAACAGGAAAGCAGGGAAGAGATGCAGTTACAGCAATGTGATTAATCAGAATGTTGACTGAAACCTGTAGTTCATTCAAAAATGTATGGGTCGTTGAATGGAAAATCAGTTTGCTCTGTGAACTTTCATACGAGTCACAATAAAAAAGTTAAAAGAAAAGAAAGAAAGAAACCCCCTTGTCATCATTCACGTTGAAGCCCAAATTCAGCTTCCTGGAAACTTTTCTCTGTCCCCTAATCTTCAGTGTCCTCCTCTAGCCTCGCCCCTGAACTTACCTTCCACATTTATCCCTGTGTGCAAGCATCTTGAGGATTTGTTTGTTTATCCATTTCATGCCTCCCCCTGCCCACCTACAATGTTGCTCCATGAAAGCAGGAGCCAACGTTACCCAAAGGGCTTAAAACCATTCTTAGCACAAAGGACAGAGTACCATTTTATGATTAAATGGCTGTCAAACCTTTTTGTCTCGAATAGGTGGCGTAAGTACGGTGTAAAGACAGCCCAATCAAACCTCACCTGTGCTTTACTATAAATGGTCTAGAAAGTGGGTCCTCTGTGTGGGGTGGGAGCCTACAGCAGGGTTTCCATCTCTTGGCCCAGGTTATGGTAACACAGGATGTTCAGTTCATTTTGCTATATGCATATGGAGGGAATCCCGGTGGTGTAGTGGGTTAGGTGTTGGGCTGCTAACCTCAAAGTTGATGGTTCAAACCCACCAGTTGCTCTGTGGGGGAAAGATGAGGCTGTGTCTGCTCCCATAAAGAATTACCATGTCAGAAACTCTACGGAGAAGTTCTACCTTGTCCTACAGGGTTGGTATTAGCTGGGATAAATTCGATGGCAGTGGGTTTATCTTGTTTTTCTTTGTAGGCATATGATTGATATACTTTTTGATGAGGATACTTCCCTAAAATGAGCCAAACTAAACATTAACCCACTGATGGTATGCCTTTGTAAAGGGGGTTCTGGGCTGTCTGGGGTCCCCAGTGCTGCTGTGTCTGGAGCCTGCAGAGGGTGGCTCTAAAGAGCGGAAGCTTACGTTCTCTTGGGGACCAAGAGGCTCTAAGTCCAAATTCAGGATGTGGCTCTGAAGAAGGTCCTTTCTGGTCTGTTTCAGCTTCCAGTGGCTGAGTGACGATCCCTGGGGTTTGTGGGTTTATAGCTTACCTGGCTCCACTGTGGCCAGGTAGAGGCTGTCTTCCCTCTGTATCTGCGTGCACAGGCTGCTTTTTATAGAACTTAGATGTGATTAGGCTGAGGATCCATCCTGTACTGATAAGACTTTACACTAGATGACACCTTGGAAAGAAATTACATCACATTAGACTAGAGAGTGTGTGTGTGTGAGAGAGAGAGACAGACTTTGGACATGTTATCAGGAGAGACTAGTCCTAGTCAAGGACATGATGCTTGATCAAGTTGAAGGGCAGTGAAGACGAGGAAGGTTCTCAGTGAGATGGATTGACACAGTGGCTGCAACAGTGGGCTCCAATATAATAATTATGAGGATGGTGCAAGATCAAGCAGTGCTTTGTTTTGTTGTACATGGGGTTACTATGAGTCGGTCCTCAATAGCACCTACCAACAGCATGTTATAGCACCTAACACACACACACATACACAGATTCAGAATTGGCAGCATCCAATTGATTCTGACTTGTGGTGGCTTAGTGTCTCAGAGTATACATGCGCCATGAGAGTTTCCACCCTGGGACCTTTTGGAAGCAGATCACCTGGCCTTTCTTCCATGGCACCTCTGGGTGGGTTTGAAGAGCCAATTTTTCAGGGAGTGGTCCAATGTTGAGTTGCATGTGTCAGCCTGAGATTCCTCCACAGGTACCGTCTCTAGGATCCCAACACATATTCTGGGGGTGGGAGGACACAATCCAATCCACACCATCCACTAACGCAGCTCTGGGTGGAGGTGTGACTGGGTAAATGTTCAACTGCTGGTTGCAAGGCCAGTGCTTTACACCTGCCAGCTGCTCCCAAGGAGAAAGGTGAGGCGACTTGGTCCCATGAACATTTGTAAAGCTTCAGAAACCCTACGGAGAGGGTCGCTATGAGTTGGAATATTCTATCATTGGATAGAGTGGGTTTCATTTTGGGGGGGAGGAGTTTAACCACCACCCTGGGGACGTTTGGCAGTGATGCCTGGAAGCATTTTTGATTGTTGGGACTGTGCGTCTGGTGGGGTGGGTGGGGATGTACTACTGGGAGAGGGATGAGGCTAAACATCGCACATGGCATGGACTCACTCATCTTCACACGCTGTGAGCATGAGAAGCCCCGTCACCACAGACCTGATCTGAGAAACTTGGAGATTGCTTGACCATGAATTTCACCCACCACAGCCTTTGCCGACACTGAGGGGGCCCAGGTACGTGATTCGAACAATGTTGCCTTTCCAGGTGTGTGTGTGTGTGTGTGTGTGTGTGTGTGTGTGTGCGTGTCTGAAAGCAGGAGTGGATTTCATCTACGACCTCGTAAATCTTTGGAATGGAAAACAGCTCTGTGAATATTCCCTGTTCTTTCCCAGTCTTTGAAGCTCCCCAAAGTTAGCTCACAACAAATTCCCCAGACACAATTTAAATGTCATCTCAGGGCTGGGACGAGGGCATGAATATTTAAGATGTAAATTGTTCGGGCCGTGCCTCAATCTTTTATGGATTTTACTGGATGAGAAAAATGAGTCCCTACTTTTTGATCAAGTCCACTAGCCCTCCATATTATGAACAAACCCAGCCAAGTGAACCAGCCTACATCTGCTAGGGACAACGAGGATGCCGGTTTAGGGACCGTATTAGATTCCATTTCCAGCAGGCAGGCCATAGTTATGGTTGCAAACCTAAAGGAACAGGTAGGAGATTCGTCTGAGGTCATTGTGTCCTTGCAGCGGAAAATACCTTTACACCCCAGGGATGTCTGGGCAGGGGTGTGGGTAAGCCGTGGAAATGAGAAGAAAGGGTCTAGCCCGACATGGAAGGCACCCTGCTGGCACAGGGGTGAAGTGCTTGGCTGCTTGCTGAAAGACTGGCAGTTTAAACCTACCAGCTGCTCCAGGTAGAAAGATGTGGCTGTCGGCTCCCACAGGGATCATTGTCCAGTGCAGTTCTTCTTGGTCCTGGAGGGTCCCTGCTGCTGCCATCAAATCATGGGCTATGTTTCCTTAACCTGAGGTGCAGCGTGGGACAGCTTGCTCTTTGATGCTATGGAGCATCTTCAGTGACCAACCCTGGAGCCCAGAGATTAATTCTTTCTCCTGCGTTCAGGGTGCAATTCGGGGCTCCGTGGCTATCAGAGGCACACATCGGGGCAAAAGAAAACGAACACCAGCGCAGGATGCTTAATTCTTTTACATTTCACGGACTCAAAGAATATCTATTTTCATCTCTTTCCAAGTAAGCATGCCTCCTACGTCTCGTTCCCAGTCCCTACCCAGAAATTAATTTTGAATGGTCCATGTGAGAGCCACCTCTCTGTGCTCAAATGGCTGCTTTGGAACTTGACAGGATATCGAAAAGGCTGCCATTAGACACATTTTCATTAACTCATAAGCCAGTTCCTGGGAAAAACATGATTTTTTTTTTTTGGTCATCTCCTGTGAAAATTGAAAAGGGCCATAATTAGGAGCAAAGTCACTAATTATAAGGCACAGAATTTGTTTGCTAAGAATAGTCATTAAGGGGCAATGAACGCATTAGTAACTTCAATATCAGAAAACAGCGATTAAAATGGCTGTGGAATGGAGCCACGTGCCCAGGCATAATAATGGCTTTCTGTGTTCGGATCTGTAATTGTAGTTTGATTTGAGGCATTGTTGGTACATTTTAAGAAACAATATACAGTAGGGCTAAATACTTAGAGTAACATAGCTTTGGGACTCCAAATTACAGACTCCAGTTTTAATTTCTAGAGAGTATTACTGCGGAGAAGCCTACTCAACCACACTGTCCCTGCACTTATTGCTTCCGGCGTGTGACGAATTGGGCCAACCAGGACACAGAGTAATGTTTCTGTGGCCCAGACAGTTCCTGACACCAGGTTTGCATGCCAAGTGCCTGGCGCCTGGTATTTGAGGAGAGGTTTGCGCATCACCCTAATCTATTTCCCTTCATAAGAATAGCTTCTCCCTGTTTTTGCTTTCTACATTTCCTCTCGGGAGGAAATTTGGAAAATGCCATAGACATATATGGAATTTAAATTCTCCTTAACCCCATCAACAAGAGACAGAGTTCATAATCTGATGTGGTTCCTTCTTCTCCCTTTTATGTAATTAAAAAAACACCTTATTATTGTGATCTGGATGAAAGCCTCCAGAGCAAATTTGTTTTTCATTCACCAGTTCCTACATTTTGGTGGGTGGAGCTCACTGTGGTTCCCACCAGGTAAGAACACTCTGCCTGCTGCTTCCCGGTGTTTCCTGTCTCCGCTCCTCCTCCTTCCCCAGCCCTTTCTGCCTTCAGAGCTTTACCTTAAGTACATGCTGCCCCTTGGATCTCATACGGCTGATTGTCCGGAGAAGTTTCACCTTCTTGGTGTTAAACACGGGTTTATAAGCTTGTGTATGTTTAGCTGAAAGTTGAGCCATGGGCGTGAGTTCAGTTCCAGGATTGAAGGGGTGATTTAATTGGGCCATAGTCTCAGGGGTCCCACTGGTCTCTATCAGACTAGTAAGTCTGGTCCTTGTCTGCCACGTAGACTTTTATTTCACATTTGCCCTTCCACCCCTACACTCTACCCAAGATCCCCGACTGTGATAGTCGGGCACCATCTAGTTCTGCTGGTGTCAGTCAGGGGCAGGGAGGCTGTTTGTGTAGTGATGAGCATTTTCTGTAAGTGAAATACAATAGTTATATGATAAAGTACTCAAAATGTAGGTGTCCATTAAAAGTGAATATTTATACACCGCGATCAGGAGTGGAGAGCTTCTGGCCCGTGGCCCATATTGTTGTTGTTAGCTGCTGCCGAGCCAGTTATGACTCAGATTGTGGACAACAAAAGGAAACACTGCCCAGTCCTGTGACACTCTCACACCTGTTCTTATGTTGGAGCTCAGACTAAGAGCAGACTACGAAGAAGGAGTGGGCTGTCCACTTTCGAGGAATTAGCCCCTGAAAACCTTATAGAGAGCAAATGGAACCTTGTCAGATACTGAAAAGCCCCTGAACTAGATAAGATAAAGAACGTCTTGAGCACCCCCAAATATCGAAAGGGCCATGGGCTGCCAGAGGAGCAAACAGCTCTGTCTCAGAAGAAGTACGGCCAGAATGCTCCTCAGAAGCAAAGATGGTGAGACTGCATCTCATATGCTTTGGACATATCAGGAGAGACCAGTCCCTGGAGAAGGACATTGTGATTGGTGACGTGGAGGGGCAGTGACCAAGAGGAAGGCCCCCAGGAGGCGGATTGACACAGTGGCTGCAATGGTGGGTTCAAACAGAAGGTCAATTGTGAGGATGGAGCAGGACCCGGAAGTGTGTCCTGCTGTGGTACATATGGTCGCTATGGGTCAGAACAACAAATACCAGCTCCCCACGCAGACTTCTTTCTTGCCCTTTCTAGTCAATACCCAACCTCATGCCCACTTCCAGGGTAGCATCAGATTCCTTTTGCCGGCCTTTGAACTGCATATATATGGATCCATACAGAGTATCCTCCTTTGGTCCAGTTTCTTTCACTCCAGCATTGAATATTTTTGAGATTCCTTGGTCTTGATGCATATAGCCATATCCGTTTTTTTTAAATCATAAGTGATATTGCGTTGTATTCCTATACCACAGTTTATTTATCGTGCCTTGACATGTCTCTAGATAAGTAAGGTGCTACAAACATTTTTAAAGTAATGTCCTTTGATGGCTCTGTACTCATTTCTCTTGGATTCCGATTCGTTTAAGGTTAGATTATATGCGATGGGAAATGAACTGGCATGGTATTTATATCTCTGGACATCTGTTTCACTTGCTTTCCTAGCAGGAGTAGAACAGAAATACCAGAAGTGGGTGGTTTTAAATAACAGAGCTTTATTTTCTCACAGTTCTAGAGGCTAAACATCCAAAATAGATCTCCTTTGTCTCAAACCCATCCTTGGATATGGCCCTAGCCTTTCATCGGCTCCTTGGGGCTCCTCACCTGGGGTTTGCCTTCCTTGTGTGTGTGTCTCTGTCTAATCAGTTCTTTTTAGAGTCCAGAAGTGATTAGATATAGAACCTTACTTGATTATAGTGTAACTAACAGAGAGAATCCTGTTTCCAAACAAGATTACATCTGCAAGTGGCTAGGATCGCAACATGTGTTGTATAGGGTACAATCTATAACAGAGTATATTTATATATGTGTCTCTATACAAAACCACGCCCAAACACCAAACTCACTGCCACGGACTCCATTTGGCCTCCTAGCAACCCTGTAGGACTGAGTAGATCTGCCTGTGTGTTTCTGAGGCTGTAAACCTTTACCGGAGCAGAAAGCTCCATCTTTCTCCCTCAGACCCGTTGGTGGGTTTGAACCGCTGACTTGGTGGTCATTAGCCCCCTGATGACACCAAAGATCCTCTATAAGGGGACTTCCCAATTTTATAGGAAATGGGCTGTAAAGATAATGCGTTTTTTTCCCCATGAATGGAAGTCCCTTTTTATTTAGATCCTTAGTGATCCTAGGAGGCCCTGCTTAGTATCCCTGTTTACTTGTCTGAGTATTTCTGCTTCGGAGAGAATGAGATAAGGCTGGGGAGGCTGGCAGAGGTCGGTGCTACAGGGCACCGAATGCTATCAGAAAGGTTTTGAAAGCAACGAGGAGGTCCCCACGACATAGCGCCAGGGCATGACCTTTGTCTTTTAGATGAAAAGCAGAAGTCGCCCCTTCCCCATGAAAATGGTCCCTTTGACGCCCGGAGGATTGGGTGGGTGGCTTGCTGCCGCAGTGACTCGTGGGGGAATTGCAAGGGAAGAAGGTATTCGGTGGGACGGTGCTGTGGATTGAATGGGGCATCCCCCTCCTCCACCAAGTATGTTCCCGAGTCCCAGCCTTACACCTGTGGGGCGATCCTGTTTGGAAAGAGGGCTTCTTTGGGACGTTGGGCGAGGGTGTGCTAGCCTCATCACTTCTGAGTTACAGGGAGGAGGTGACGCAGGGAAAGAAGTGAGTACCCAGAGGCAGGAGTGAGATGCCCCATGGAGTTTGCTGTGGAGAGCCCACAACCCTGGGGTCTTCCTTCTTCCAGAGGGGTGCCCGGAACTCAGCAGTGAAAATGTTCCTTTCTGGAATATTTCTGCGACAGCTGACCTATTTTTCTCTGACATCTGTAGTGTTTAGCACAGGGCCTGGCACTGGGGAGGTGTTGAGATAGCACATGTTGGACTCTGCTTTGTGAAGAGGGAGGTCCCTGGGGACTCATGCTGCAGGAGGGTCAAGGTTAAGTAATGGGAAGGTACCCTGCATTCTGAGACCAGGGGGGTGGGACTGGGGGCCAGGTGGAGTCCTGGCTGGTAGCTAAGGCCCCTGAGCCTCCACTTCCTTCTCTATGAAGAGCAGGCAGAGGCGGAAGCAGACTGTTCTCTCAAAACCCCACCTGCCTTTCTGGGAATTAGCTGTTCTTGTAGGCAGTCATCCACAGCCCTACCCTCCTACTTCAGGCCTTGAATGTCCCTGGGAACCCTTTCTTTCCCCAGATGCTCCCTCGGAAGGTCCTGGACTGACAAGGAGCAGGCGTGTGGTTCCTCTGGGGTGTGGAATTCTGAGCAGAGGGCAGAGGTTCCGAGCTTCCACTACTCATTCCACTGGAGGGGGGTGGGGACTGGGGTGGGAATTTTCAGCTGCCCATGAGCCCGTGGTGAATCACCATGAACCCTGTGTGCAAACTAGAACTGCTCCCTGGAGTTTGCAGCCTTTCCAAATCGGATTGACTGGCTGGTTTTCAGAGGCTTCTCTGGGTGGGTTCGAACTGCCAACTGTTCAGCTGGTGGTAGTACAGCGCTCAACAGCTAGGGACTTAGGACAGGGAATGCTTTCTTCTTCCAGGAGCATCTGCTTATGCAAATCCTAGTCCTCCAGTCTCCCCACAGATTGCAGGAACATCTTCTAATAAGTCCCCTTTCTGCTGAGATTCATTTCTGTCCCTCGAAACCCAAAGAACTTCCTCCCCAACTAATAAGTAGCTCTGTCCCAAAGTGTTTTGATCTTGTGCGTGTTTGTGTTTGAGTGATGTTTAAGTAAGAATCAAATGAGAGTGGATGTGAATTCAGGAACCCTGGTGGCGGAGTGGTGATGTGTTTGACTGCTTACTGCAAGGTCTGAGGTTCAACCCCCACAGCCACTTTGCAGAAGAAAGACGGGACTTTCTACCCTCATCAAGATGGACAGTCTTGGAAACCCACAGGGGCAGTTCTATCAACTACCATTGGCTTGATGGCAGTGAGTTTGGTTTTATGATTATTATTATTTTGTCTGTCAATTCAGTCAGGGCCTGAAAAGCACACAGGCTGAAGTGGGAGGTGCGGAGAGGGGCTACTGATGTCTACTTTTCTACCCTTTCTTCCTGCTTGCAAACTCTGCCTCCTTCTTTTTGCTAGCAA
>NW_022103901.1:26380390-26387831 GCF_000313985.2 Echinops telfairi
AAATAAATTCTTCTGGGGGGAGGGGCAGGTGTCCACATAGTTGGGATTGGGGCCGGCCCCTCAGACCTCTCCACTGGTTCCCTACTCCATGTTGGCATATTGCATTCACGTCTTGGAGCACTGGGTTGAAGACTGGTCCCTCTTTCCCTGTGGAGATATAAATAATACCCTTCCCTTGCATGGGTTAGTGCCCTGTGCCCCCACTACCCAATTCTTCTTTATTATTTTTCACTTTCCCCACCTCCTTTTTAGTTGGCTACCATATGTATACCTGTATTTGGTCTGGTCCCTACCATACTGCCTGGTCCTCACCCCAGGAATGTTACCACAAGGGTTTTAATGGTTGATTTTTCAAATGTAGATTGCCAGGACTTTCTTCCAAGCTGCCTCTGGGTGGACTTGAACCTGAAATCCTTTGGTTAGCAGCTGAGCGAATTAGCCGGTTTGCAACAGCTTTGGGCTCCTAATCTCAAGGCTCATTCAAACCCACCGGCTTCTCCTCTGGAGAAAGATGTTGTGCTCCTATGAAGATTTACAGCCTTGGATCCCCTAAGGAGCACTGGGTGGGTCGGACTCTTATGCCTATAGGCTAGGCTTCTTTTACTTCTTCTCTGGAAGACTTATTTTTTTAAGGACAATTTCCCCAACATGTTACCTTCAGACTGGTTTATATTCCTTTGTTATATATGTTCATAGAAGGTTTTTTTTTTCTCAAAGAAAGGCCCAATCATCTTCTTTTTCTTTTTACTAATTTAATTGTCATATAATTCACATATCAATGCAATTGAATAGTTCAATCATCTTAAGTAGAGTTGTAAAATCATCAGCACAATCATTATTAGAACATGTACTTGTTTTTTGTACTCTTTGTTATTTGCTCCTCATTTCCTTTATCCTCCCCTGCCACACCCCCAAGAAACCATTAGTCCAGTTACTGTCTCTATAGATTTACCTATCCTGGATTGCCTATACAGAAAAACTTTAAAGAACAAACAACTAACAACAATAAAAAAGTAAAATGGAGAATACTGATAAAAAAGGAGGCAGAAAATATGAAAAACTAGAGAAAATTAAAAATGGGTCCAAAGGGAGATCGAATGATACCGTTTAAATTTTAACCTAATTACTTCTACAAGAATCTAGTTTCGAGCTCACTCTGCCTGATAGCAAGGCTACTCACATCCCCAGTCTGTGGTCAGAGGGATTCCCTGGAGGCTTAATCCACATTTGGTTCCACTTCATTTTTTTTTAACCAAAGCAACTTAAAAATGGGTCAAAAGAGAGATCAAATAATATTACATTTTAACTTAACTACATCTACTGCAATCTGCATTACAATGCTCTGTTTGATAACAAGGCTATTTATACGCCTCAACTATGGTCAGAGGGGATTCACCAGAGGCTCAATCCATGTATAGACCCTGTAAGTGGATTTTGGACTTCCACTATCATCCGTAGACTTCTACAAGCCATGTGTTCACAATTTAAGTTCTGATACCATTCCCGCATTTGGCTTTGGATTTTATTATTTACAAACCTGGGATGTGGATTAGTTGATGCCTGCTTTAGATGGCTGCCTGTTTGAAGACACATCTTTGACACTCCAGACTCTCTTCTTTCTGATAGCCAGGCACCATCTAGGTTCTTCACCACACTTTGCTGTAGCTTCAGTGATCGCTTCATGAGGGTGAGCATCAAGCAGAGCCGTGATGTAAGAACTAATTGTTGTTAGATTGGGGCTAGAATTTGGTGCAAGCCCCAAATTCATTTATATCGATGCTTTTATATGTATCTGGTTCACCTTAGAGACATCATTGTCATTTTATGTTAGAGAACATTATCAATCAATGCCCGAGGTCATAAGGTAATTTTGTTCATCGTGTTATTAGTTTAGCCAATTGTATAGATTTTAAAACACTGTTGAGAAAGGGAAATTGTACAACTCTAGGCTGGCCATGAACCCAGACACATGAGTTGTTGACCTGCACAGATTCAACTCTTAAGTGACTGGACACTATTTAGACAAACAATGGGAATTGGGCACTCACTTTTTAAATCCCACTGTTAGTTACATCTGTTTATTTGCTCATGCTATCCCATGTTAGACTGTAAGCTCAGGAAAGAATAACCCTGGTTATCTTCTCTGGGCCTCCCTGGCCTCCCATTCTACTTTCCTCTGAAGAATCAGAGTCAGCACCCCGACTATGATAGAAACATACCGCATGGGCACAGCGTCTCACTCAGCTAAGCACTTATTTCAAAGCAAACCTGCATTCCAAAGCAGGAGGTCAGTCTCCATGGAGTGGAGACAGCCAGGGTTGGTACAATACAGAGACACTTATTCTACTTTTACAAATGTGTGATAACCACGGGGAGAGATAGTCATGATTGTTCAGGGGCAGGGGGAGAGGGGGCGGTTCTGATAAGTTTGAGGTCCCCCCCTCACTCCCCCTTATTTACTCAGGTTAGAGGTGCCATGACGATCTCCTAGGTGGCAGTACACCCTCATGGTGCTAGTGGGTGTGGTTTCACTGTTAACATGTGCAGCAGGGTTTCTTCAGGTCTTTCCCCATTATACACATGCTGAAAGTGGGAGGGAGTTCATTAATGGAAGTGTTCTTGAGTTAATAAGTTTTACTGCAGTTTATCAGCTGAACTCTTCTTGACTACTCCCTTGTTTTTAGGATGTTTTTCAGTGAATTTTCCAGCTTCCTTGTTCTTTCCCTAGCAGCCATGTCTACCTCCTTTACTATTGTGTTCTCAGGATGTTGACCATGGCTGTCACTCAGTAAATATTTATGTAATGAATGGATATCTTTCCCATAGAGGATTCCCTGAGAAGCTGCATATAAACGACCGTGCTTGCGACATAGAGCACTCCCATGGAGTCGATCCCAAGTCTTGAGGTCTCTGAGACTGTGAATCATTAAGGGAGCAGAGAGCTTCATCTTTCTCCCTTGGAGCGGCTGGTGGTTTTAAACCACTGAAGCTGTGGTTAGCAATCCAATCCTCAGCCACAAGAGACCTTGCTCGCTACATCATTACCAAAACAACAAACAAACTTACTGTCCTCGAATTAATTCTGACTCATAGGGACCCGATGCGATCGGGGAGAAGCCCTGTGGATTTCTGAGACTGTAACTCTTTATGGGAGTAGAAAGCTCCATTTTCCTCCTGCACAGTGGATTTTAAACTGCTATGCTAGAGGAGTTACAGCATTAGAACTAAATAATGTGGCTTTTCCCAAAGAAACCAACCCCTCCACACACCCCCCCCCAAAAAAAAACCCAACAAAAAAGCAAACAAGTGAAAAAAAAGAGAGACCAACAACCCCAAACTCAATAGTAATGTCTACCATCAGGGGTTATACACCAGTTATACTCCCTCTCACATTCCCAGTTATACACTGGGAATGGCCACTATTGGGAGTCATACCTCAGTGAGAACAGGTAATGTCCACCACCATGGGTCATACCTCAGAAAACACTAGGAATGACTGCCATGAGGGGTCCTATAAACTCATGTAGACACTGAAGTGCAATGCTGGGGTCACGTAGAAGCTCACTGAATATGGACTAATGAAATACGGGCTTGAGTGTGTTAGGCACATGAAGTACTAACAGACTGGTGCAGAAGTGGCTCTGGTTGGAAGGCATTCTGATGGCCAAAGTTTAATGCTAAACCATACTAGAAGGAGTTTCATGGTCCTGGGGCTAAGTTGAAAACCCAACATCACACCAGGAGTTAGCTTCTATGAGAGGAAATTTCGAGTTTCCTTTGCCTTCTTGACGCTACCCAGTAAATGGGGGAGATATGCTATAGAAGGGTTAGATGCAAGGATATTGTGTTGGCACTTAAGTTTCTGGGAGTTGTTTGCCTTTCTGTGGAATCTCATTTCTTCAGAATCTTTCTCTTGCTTGTCAGTAAAATAGGTATAAAAATGGTCCCCAAGGAAGGATCCACCACGTGTGTTTCATTAATTGAAATTACCTTTATCAGCAACTATACACAAAGTCCTTGCCAAAGGAGTTACATGGGAGTTTAGTACCCTGTATCTGTGAAAAGAAACGAGGAAGATCAATAGCATAGAACAAGGCCAGGGGTCAACTGGGCAGCAGACCCTCAATTGCTCATATGCAAATACAGGTTGGAACAGAAACAAATCAAAGCAAACCCATGAGATCCAAAGGACAACCTTGAGTATACTAGGAGTTAGAGACCACCTCAAGAATAGACTTGCTGTGCAAAACACTAACAATCAAACATCTGACAAGTTTACAAGCTGCGGAATTATCCAAGGACATCATATACGAAACATGCAAAAGGTGATTAAAAATGATGGGGCTGAAGAAAAGACTGAAATGGATTTCAGGAGAGACTTTGAAACTTGTTCTTGAACATAGAAGTGTTAAAGTGAGTAGAAGAGAGGATGTAGTAAGACAGCTGAACAGAAAATTTCAAAGGGTGGTTTGGGAAGATATAGTAAAGTATTATAATAAAATGTGCAAAGACCTGGAGTTAGATGAACATACTACATATTTTTCAAGTTGAAAGAACCCTAGTATGAAGAACTGATGATACTGAAGAAAGAAGTTCGAGCTGAAGTGCAGGCATTGGTGAAAACCAAGTTTCTAGGAATTGACAGAATCCCAATTGAGATGTTTCAACAAACAGATGCAACAATGAAAGTGCTTGTTTTTTGTGGTAGTTACATATCTGGTGTCTATTTGAGGATTCAGAGCGAAGAAGTGGAATCTAGCCTGTCAATCATATCATAGCCAATGAGGCCTCTATGAAGGCATGACCTTCTCCTGAGGATTCTGGGAACTCCGGTATTCTTCCTTTGAGGCTGGAGACACTCTCTCTCTGGGCTCACTCCCTGCAAGACATCCCTGTGGAGAAGACACATGGAGAGAGGCAGATGGAGCCAGAGCTCTGGAACCAGAGAAGCCACGTGGAGACCCCTGCCAGCGCTGAGATGCTTACAACATCATTGGATCCACAAGACTTCCTACCCTTCCTGCATTCTTTCTGTGATCTTCCTGCATTCAGTGCCATTGCATGTGTTTTGTGAGTCTGAAGAGGAATTGATAGATTGATATAGGACATATAGGCTAATATCAGACTTAGGGACTTGATCTGGACTGGGCTGGGATGTTTTCCTTATGTACAATTACTCTTTATATTAAGCTCTTTCTTATATACATGTAAGTGTGTATGAATTTGTTTCTTTATCAATGCCAAGAAATTTGGAAACAATTATATAGTCCACCAGCTGGTAGACATTTATATGTGTGTCCTTCATAAAGAGAGATGTTCCAACAGACTATATACAAGGCCATACATTCAAGTTGGATCCAGAAGAGGACATGGATTGAAGGGGATCCTTGCTGATGTCAGAAGGATCTTGTCTAAAAGCAGAGACTATCAGATAAATGTTGGCCTGTGTTTTGTTGACTATGCAAAATCAGTTGACTGTGCAGATCAACCAATTACAGATAACATTGTGTTCATGCAGAAGCTAAACATAGACCAAGAGGCAGTAGTTTGAAGAGAACAAGAGGAGGTTGTGTGGTTGAAAATCAGGGAAAGTATGACTGCCTATCCTGAACAAATAACTCGAGGAGCTGAATGACGTTAAGAAGAATGCAGCATCAGGATGGAAGGCAGACTCATCAACGACCTTGCTCGCCAGAGGACTGGAGCACTTGCTGTTGAAGATCAAAGACGAACGCCTTCAGTGTAGATTATGCCTCCGCATAAAGAAAGCAAAAATCCTCACACTGGACAAATAGATGACAGCATGAGAAACAGAAAAAAGATCAATGCTTTCAAGTATTTAATTTTGCTTGGATCCCTGCCAGTGGAAGCAGCAGTCAAGAAACAACATCATATATTGTATAGGGTCAATCTGCTTCAAAAGACCACTTTAATAAAAAGAAAAGATTTCACTGTGAGGAGTAAGATGAGCCTGACCCATGCCTTGGCATTTTCAATTGCCTCATATGTTGAACAATGAATAAGGATGATGCTTTTGAATCGTGACGCTGGTGAGGAATATTGAGTATATCATAGACTCCTAGAAGAATGAATATATGCATCTTGTAAGAGATCCAGCCAGAATGCTTCTTAGAATCAAAGATGGGCAGATTTCATCTCATATGATTTGGGCATGTTATCAGGAGGGACTAGTTTTTATAGAAGAACTCTCAGTGAAAAGGAGGAAAATTCTCAATAAAATGGATCGACATAGTAGCTGCAAAATTGGGCTCAAACATAGCAAGGAGTGTGAGTATGGTGCAGGATTAGGCAATGTTTAGCTGTCACATCGGGTGTCTATGAGTTGGAACCAACTTGATAACACCTAACAACAACAACAACAACAACACTTTAGTAATTGTGAGGATTAAAAGTAACTACATTTGAAGCACTCAGCCACTGATATTATAGTAGTACTTATATTATTGCTATTTTAATTATTACAATTGTTTCCATTAGGTTGGAGAGATAAAATTCTCTTTATTGCTCCAAATGCTGTCATATTTTGAGTGCTTATGTGTGCCAGGCACTGTGCGAAGTGGTTATAGGATGCTTGTTATTTAATCCGTGCACCAACGCTAAGAGATCAGATCTGTTATTCCACAACTTATAGTTGTTGTTCTCAGTTGCCATGGAGAAGACTTAGACTCATATGACCTTGTATAAAACAGAACACAATATTTTCTAATTGTGTGTCATCTTTGTGATCACTGATATGTTTGAGACCATTGTTGTACCTATTGTGTCCATTCATGTAATAGAGGGTTTCTCTTCTTTTTGTTGCCACCCATTGAAACCCATGGCCACCAAATCTATTTTGACCCACAGTGACCCTAAGAAGGGTTTCAGAGACTGTAAATCTCTCTCTTTTTTCTAATTTTAACTTTGTATTATGACTTAGGAAGTGAGATGCTTCCTATTTTGTTGTTCTACTTTAGTAGTGTTTTACTTATTCTGGTCTATTTTCTTTCCATATGAAGTTGGTGATTAGTTTTTCCATCTCTTTAAAGAATGATGCTGGAGTCTGGATTGGAATTGCATGATATTTTATAGACCACTTTGGGTAGTATGAAGAATCTTGGTGGCGTAGTAGTTACATATTGGGTTGCCAACCTCAAGGGCAACAGTTTGAAACCACCAGCCACTCCATGGGAGAAAAAGGAGGCTTCCCACTTCCGTAAAGAGTTACAGATTCTGAAATCCAAAGGGGCAGTTCCATCTTATCCTATAGGGTCTCCATGAGTCAGAATTGACTCAATGGCAGTGAGGTTGGTCTTCGGTTGGATAGTGTTGATATTTTCACAATGTTAAATCTTCTTATCCATGAACGTGGTACATTCTTCCATTTATGTAGATGTCTTTCATTTTCTTATAGTAGTGTTTTGGAGTTTTCTTTATACAA
>NW_022103901.1:26388950-26417935 GCF_000313985.2 Echinops telfairi
TAAGACCCCAGATGCTACATCTTTTGATAGCCGGGCACCATCAGCTTTCTTCACCACATTTGCTTATGCACACATTTGTCTTCAGTGATCATATCGGGAAGGTGGACACCCACTGATATGATTTTTTGTTTTTTGATGCCTGATACCTGATACCTTCTACACCTCGTGGTCACACAGGCTAGTGTGCTTCTTCCATGTGGGCTTTGTTGCTTCTGAGCTAGATGGCTGCTAGTTTACTTGCAAACCTTCAAGACCCCAGATCTGGCTAAGACTTCTAGCCCAATAAATCTTTATCAGAGCAGAGAGCCACATCTTTATCCCAGGGAGTGACTGGCGAGTTTGTACTGCTGACTTTGAGGTATATAGCCTAATGCATAAGCCACAACACCACCAGTGCTAGCAGGCAATAAGACCAGGAGTGATTAAAAACAAATTAAAAGTCAACAACCTGGAAAGCACAGACATGCCCAATAATAATGGAGGAATTAAGGGTTGGGGTGGGGGAGAGTGGGAGTAGATCCAGGCTGTACCAGGTATTAACCTTTTAATTTGTAATTCATAAGGATTAAATGGAAGAGAAACCAGAGCAATTGGAAAGTGATCCTGGCTGCTCAGGGAAGTAGCTGCTACCAAACCCAAACTCCCTGCTGTCCTTGAGCTGACCTGGAGTCCTAGAGATCCTATAGGGTAGAGAAGAACTTCCCCCATAGGAAGAAGTAGGATTTCTAAGACTGTAAATCTTTAGAAGGAAGTAAACCATCTTTAGATGGAAGTAAAAGCCACATCTTCTACAGAGGAGTGGCTGATTGATAAATATGTTATACTTATAATATAAATACAGAAAGCTAGCTGATAGAAATGATAGATTTAAATGATAGATGGCTTGGTAGAGACATACATAGATAGTAGACAGAGATAAATAGATGATAGAGATAGACGATGGACAGAGAGATATCTAGATGCTAGGAAGAAGGGAGAGAAGGTGGGGATGGAGAATCAAGGATGCAGGGAGTGAGAGAGGGTAAGAGGAGAAGGGGGAGGAGGAGGAGGAGGCATAAGAGACAGAATATGAGGAGGAGATGGGAAGGAAAAAAGTGACAAAGCCAGAGAGAAGAGGAAGTGACACAGTGAGAGAAGCAGAATGAACAGAGAGGCAGAGAGGGGGGGAAAGCACGGCAGCTATAGGAGAGATTGGCAGGTGACAGGGCCAGTGATATAGGGGAATTTGAGCTGCAAGAGGGCAGTGAAGCAGAAAGAGAATTAATAATGAGGAAGTGGTTGGGGTGGGTGGCAGAGAGAAGAACTTGAACAGGGGAAATCTTTCTCTAGCGTTTGTGGCTCAGTTTGTTATGACAGGAGCAGACATGCAGATTCAACCCCCTGTGGTGGACCATTCGTCCCCACCACTCTGCCAGACAGCCAATCCGACCAGGACCATTGCCTCAGAGCCTTATTTATTGCTCAGAAATCTAGGGCCACATGGGGTCCCTGCTGGAAACTCAGGCGAGAGCTTCCATCTAAATCTTGGACTTGGCCTCTAGCCACGCCAGCTGAACATGAGGCGCAGTGGGAGGACAGACTTTGATTTGTACCTCAGCTTTTCAACACGTGGAGGCTGGTGGCTTTTTCTAGAAGTGGCAGGGAGATTTAAGTCTTGGCCAAATTCCTCTCTCCACTAAGGAAATCGTTTTTAAAAATTCACACAAGTGTCCTCATATAATTCTCCCTGTGTTAACCAGCGTTAAAGAGCCCAGTAATGATGTAGCTAAGGATGGTGAGAATTCATCTTGCGTACTTGGGACATGTTATCAGGAGGGACCAATCCCTGGAGAAGGGCATCCGGCATGGCCAGTGGAAAAGATGAAGACCACAGTGAGATGGACTGACACGATGGCTGCAACAGTGGGTTCAGACATGACAACGCTTGTGAAGGTGGCAAAGGGCCAGGCAGTGTTGTGTTATGTTGTAAGTAGGGCCTGTGTGAGTTGGAACCAACCTGAAGACACCTAACAACAACAATGACAATCAGCCAATGATTGGGAATTTACAGTGTTAGAAATGTTGCAAGGATGATATGATTGAATCGTTATAGGATCCTGTGATAATGGCACTACTATTTCTTTTACCTTTTAAAATCCTGCTGTAGCTTTATTGTGGAGCCCTGGGTGGTGTAGTGTTTATGTGTTGGGCTGCAATCTGCATGGTTGGAAGTTCAAAACCACCAGCAGACTGGGCTTTCTCCTCCTGTAAACAGTTACAGCCTCAGGGGTCACTGTGAGTCAGCATTAACTCAATGGTCGTGAGTATAGCTTTATTGGAGCCCTGGTGGCATAGTGGTTACACAATTCAAAACCACTAGCTGCTCTGTGGAAGAAAGAAGAGGCTCTCTGCTCCCATAAAGAGTTACAGTATTGGAAACCCAGAGGGGCAGTTCTACCCTGTCCTATAGGGTCACTGTGAGTTACGGAATCGACTGGACCACAGGGAGTGACTGAATGTGATGGCTCTACTAATATTAGGCAGAGCATCTTACAATTTTTATCATCATAGAGCCACTCTGTTGAATGTCAAGGCCAATGTTTCTTTGTTACCCTGCCATCCTCTCCATTTCTCCCCATTGTCCCAGTATACAGCTGAAGACATTGCAACTCATAAGGTCTGACAACTTGCCCAAAGTCATATTAGTGGAAAGTTGTAGAATAAGGATTTGAACTTGTAACCCCATAACCTCAGTGCCTCTGCTCTTAATCTCCACCATGCCACTGGGGTAGGGGTCTTCCAGAAAGAGAGACACCCCGCAGATGCCTGAAGTCCAGGTATGTTCGGCCTCATGAGGAAGTAAGGCAATGAAAGCTCAACAGCCAGTCCATTGTTGCGTTGTTAAATGCCGTCTAGTTGACAGAAGTACAACTGAGCAAAGCTGGCCCACCCTTCGCCATCCTCACCGTCGTGGCCGTGTTGAGTCCATTGCTGCCGTCACTGTGTCACTCATCGCATCGAGGGGCTTCTTCTTTTCACTGACGACATCGATGTCCTTCTCCAGGGACTGGCTCCTCTTGACAATCTGTTAAACGCTAGATGAAGTCTCTCCATTCTTGCATCTAAGGAATACTTTTTTCTAAGACACATTTGTTCGTTCTTCTGTCAGTTCATCGTGTATTAAATATTCTTTGCCCGCACCAAAATTCACCCTTGGGAGTGGATAGTGTACCCTCAGTTAGTTATTATGCTATTTTCTTTCTTTCTTTTTAAAATTGTTTTATTAGGGGCTCATACAACTCTTATCACAATCCATACGTACATCAATTGTATAAAGCACGTTTGTACATTCATTGCCCTCATCATTCTCAAAACATTTGCTCTCCACCTAAGCCCCTGGCATCAGGTCCTCATTTTTCCCCTCCCTCCCTGCTCCCCCCTCCCTCATGAACCCTTGATAATTTATAAATTATTATTTTGTCATATCTTGCCCTGTCCAATGTCTCCCCTCACCCACTCATGCTATTTTCATGACCTAGTTTCTCCTTTATCTTCTGCTGAACTCTCTCACCCAACACCCCTTAGCTTCTTGCTTTTTGTTTTAGCTTCTTGCTTTTTTAACCTGGTGATCAACTTCCATATATTAGCCAGTGAAAACGGTGTGGATCACAGCAGAACATTGTCTGATCTAGGGCTGGAAGATGAGCCCACTAAGGTCGAAGGCACTCCAAGCACACCATGGCCACAGCAAGCCTTTATTCCTAGTCCGTCTCTGTCTGGAAGCTCTATTGAGACTTGTCATTGGTGAACCTTTTGATATTTGAAATACTGGTTGCAGAACTGAATCACTTTGCAGAGCCGAGCAGTCCTACAGGGCTCTCACACCAGGCCTTTCCAGATGCTCCTTGTCTCTTCTTCCATCCTACAGAGGGTTCTTCCTGTTCCACGGGCTAATTCCTGACCCAATCAGATGGTTCTAAAGGTTCAGGGTCATATGGTCCAGAGCAGTGCAACCATATGCAGGAAGAACTTGAGGCTTTGCATACCCGGGAACTTAGCAAACCTTGGGCTGTGCAAAGCAGCTGCCACCGTGCCTTTCCTGTTGCCCAGAGTCCTGGAAACTCCCTGTGTTCTGAATTATTCTCGTTAAGGCAGATCGGCCAGTTTGGAAGAGCACAGATCTAAAATAGCACGATCATTTCCTCTATGCTCCATAAGCAGCTTCTCTTAAGATGTCATCTAACCCAGAGCCCTGGCCATCAGACACCGAGGAAGCATCCTAAGAGTGCAGGTGGATCAATATGGAAGTGGGTCAGCTACCTTCTGAGCATAAGGAATAATGTGCTGTCAGCCAGATAGTCACTTCAATTGACCCCAACTCCTCTGAAGGAGCCCTGGTGGTGTGGTGGATTATGCGTTGGGCTGCTAACTACAAGGTCAACAGCTCGAAACCACCAACCGACTCCACGGGAGAAAAAGGAGGCTTCTTACTTCTGTAAAGATTTACAGTCTCCCAAACCCACAGGGGCAGTTCTACCTTCTCCTGTAAGGTCTCTGGAAGTCAGAATCACCTCCATGGCGCCAAGTTTGGTTTTTGGAATTGCTCTGAAGCCTTCTTGTGAACAGTGATTCTTTCTGCTTAGTCCAGGCCTCTCTTTCCTCTCTAGCAATTTTCCTCCGCGGAATTAAAATAGTGGTAGAGACACTCACATGCACCAAGGTATCAAATATAGCACCATCCGTCAAGCCCCATGCTCTCCGGCTGCAGCTGAGATGTGGCAAATCTCCCATTCTTCCCTTCCTGCTAATTGATTTCCAAATTCAGCCTCCCAGGATGGCGCCTTGGCTGGCTTTCCAAGTTCAGCCTCTCAACTTTTATTTAATGCTTCCAGGGTGGAGAGAACTTATGTTACCACCTACTTGTTGGCATCTAGCTGTTTGTCTCATCCTGAGGAATTTTGTTCCATTAATGGTTAACCCTTCTGCGTTCCATGTTGGTTGGCCAAGGTGATGCATACTCAGTCCTTCTGAAGGGAGACCCCTTAGCTATCCCAGGATAGCATTGGCATTTAGAGGTATCCAGTAGGGACCCAGTAGAGAATATACTGAAGTTGTCAAGAATGTCTGTTTACAATGCAAATGAGGGGGGTTGGGGTGGAGACCCAAAGCCTATCTGTAGACAGTTGGATATCCCCCCACAGGAGGGTTATATGGAAGGGACAATTCAACCAAGGTGCAGGATAGCACCGACAAAACACACATCATTCCTCTAATTCCTGAATGCCCCCCGCCCCCACCATGACCCAGTTCTACCTTACAAATCTGGCTAGACTGGAGAACATGCATTGGTACAGATAAGAGCTCTTGACACATGGAATTCGGGAAAGATAAACCCCTCAGGAACAGTAGTGGGAGTAGTGATATCATGAGGGTAGGGGGCTTGTCAGGGAGGGGCAAAGAGGAGAAAGGGGACCCCATCACAAGGTTGGATATTTAGCCCCTCCTCCTAAAGGAACCAAATAAGAGAAATGTGGGTGAAGGGAGACAACAGACAGAGTAAGATACAAAATGATAAAAACAAGATATAATTGATCAAGGATTCACGCGGGTGGGGAGGGAGAGGGGGAAAAAGGAGCTGATACCAAGGGCTCAAGTAGAAAGAAAATGTTTTGGAAATGATGATGGCAACATATGTACAAATGTGCTTGATACAATTGATACAATTGATGTGTGGATTGTTATAAGAGCTGCGAGAGCTCCCAATTAAATGATTTAAAACAAAAACATATGTCCATTTACTTGCATCTAGAATCAATGGAACCAACAGTTAAGAAATCAGATGATCTTTTGTGTTGGAAAAATCTGCTGCAAAAGTCCTCTTGAAATCAGATGAATCTGCTGCAAAAGTCCTCTTGAAATCAGATGAATCTGCTGCAAAAGTCCTCTTGAAAGTGTAAAAAAAAAGAAAAAAGACAAAAAATGCAGAGATGTCGCTTCCAGGACTGAAGTGCATGTGACCCAAGTCATGGTCTTTCCAGTCACCTGCTATGTATGAGAGGTCTGCCTTCCATGGTGCCGCTGGATAGATTTGAGCGGCCACCCTTTCCCTTAGGAGTCACCCAGGGCCTTAGACTCCTTCAGCGTCTCCCTGCTGTTTTCAGAGTCTGTCAGGGATACTCAACAGCCCTACTCAGATTCCCTCATCCTACTCTCCTCTTGCGATGTGCCTCCTGAAACTCACCTGAGGTCACCCCCTCTTACTGTGCTTCTGGGGCTCCCTGCTGCTGTCCTGCTGCTGGGAATGGTGGGCCCGGTGCCCTCTCCCAGAGCAGTTTGTGTCCTTCGGCAGGGACACTGTCCCTTTAGGGAGGTTTTCTAAGAATCTTGTCCTCAAAACAGTTCTAGGGATGCCAAAGTCCCCTAGGGAAGCAACAGGGCTTTTCTCCCATCAGAGATCGAGCCCTGGAGGTCCCCACCACCTGGCTCCGAGCTCATGGGAACTACAGTAAGGGGGTCACTGGAGCTTTGGATGATTCTCCTTGTGCCAGGGGCTCAAAAGACACTGCATTATATTAGAAAGTGGGGTGGTGAGAAAGGGATGGATCCTGGAAGAGCAGACTCGGGGATTCTTCCTCTGAAGCTTCCATCAACCCGGCTAGCTGAACTGGTTTTTTCAGGGATGTTGTAAAAGCCACACATAGAGGGAATGGTCTTAGTTCATGCCAAATCAACAGCAGCAAAAATAATGGCATCATGGGCAATCCTAACATAATCAGGCAGCCACAGATGGGAGGGAAGAATTCCAGTTATGCTGTAGAACTGAGCTACATAAATGCTCCAGGCTCTAGCTGGTCAAACAGAACCCAGTTCCACTAGCCAACGAGCAACAGCAGGGTCTTCCTTTTAGCCAGAAACGCTAGCAGGTTCATCCCACTGTCCTGCAGAATAGGCCTTCTGAAAACGGAGAAATGGAAGCCATGCCAAAGAGGCCTGTGTGATCACTACACTCTGAAAACCAAACTCCATGCCATCGGGTCAGTTCTGACTCGTGAGGACCCTACAGGACAGGGTAAAACTGTCCCTGTGAGTTTCTGAGACTGGAAATCTTTACAGGAGTAGAAAGCCCCCTCTTTTTCCGGAGGAGCAGCTAGTGGTTTTGAGCTGCTGACCTTGCGGTTAGCAGCCCGACACGTAACCCGTGTAGTCACTAGGGCTCCTTTGTTCACTAGCACTGAATGAATTAGAACCAAGGAGTCAAAAAGGTGTTTCGGGGTTTTTTCCCCTCTTTTGTTTCTCAGTTGCCTTTACTACTGGGACCTTTGAAAAACCTGTGGATAGGTTTATTTGCACCAAGTCACAACTCTTCACACGAGAGTTGCCGATAGGATGGAAAACAGGCAAGTGGATGAAGGTGTGTACCTCCTAACAAGAGCTAACAGAGCCATGCCTTGCATGTAAAGAAACTTGCATCCCATTGTGGCTCGGTCATCATGATTCTGTATGAAAACATTGGCACGTGAGCCCAGGGCAGCCAATGAGGTAGCCTCGTGTGAGACTGTTGTCCAGCGAATGCCCTCCCTATAGGATTATGATTACCTAACCCCGTAGGGTTCTCTCTCTGAAAGTTCTGGAGATGAGGCATGACCTGAGGGAGTGGATTTAAGTTCATGCAAGAGGAAACTTGTTCATTTTCTTTGTTGTTTTCTTCACCCTGGTCTATCATCGCATTTGGCGGGGGTGCACAATGAGCATTTAATAAGAAATAAAATGCACGTCTCCTTATGTAGAAAGACATCTTTTAAAAAATGAATCTGCTTTTGTCTCTCTATTCTGCCTTTCTCATTGGTCACCAGATAGCCCATCTCCTGTCCTTTCTTTCCTACCCCTTTGCCTCAATGAAGGAGCCCTGGCAGCGTAGTAGGTTAATCACTGGACTGCTAAGTACACGCTCAGCAGTTTAAACCCACCACCTGGTCCAAGCCTTTCTGTTCCGGTAAAAATTTACAGGTGTGTGTGGAGGGGTGGGGGCAGAGGGGGGCAGGAATGTCTGTTCTACTCTGCCCAAAGGGTCACTATGAGTTGTCGATGGGTTTGGTTGATTATTGGCTGCCCCAGCCAGTCTCTCCATCTCCTCATTGCCACTATGGAGTGGTAACAGCACCGCCTCGTTGAGAGAAGCCCTGGTGCGTGGCTGCTCATCGAAAGATCAGCAGTTCAAATTCACTCGCTCTTCCGTGGAAGTAAAACGGGATGGTCTGCTTCTATAAAGATTACAGCTTTCGAAAGCCTATGGAGGCAGCTCTACTCTGCCCTACCTGGTCGTTATGAGTCAGAAGCAACTGAGTGGTAAGAAAGACCTCACCGAGCAATTAGGAGGAGCTGGAAGCCACAGACCAGCTAGAACTGAAGGACCATGGAGAGTGGGGCAAGGGCTTGGCGGTGCCCAGGTGGGGCATGGGGGGAGAGTCCCTCATGCCTAGTGTGGTACCAAACTCTAGTTCCTGGCCATCTCCCTGAGTAGCCCAGGCTAACTTCCACACTCACTGAGTGGGGCTCAGAGCCGGAAGGAGACTGATTTGAATAAAATATAGAACGTTTTAAAAATAGACAGGGCGGTTTCTTGCCTTCTTGAGTTTGGATTTAGGGATTCTATCTAAAACAAATCTTCATCCCCCAATTCATCCCTGGCTGTTGAATCTCGAGAGGACTTAGTTCCGGGCAAGATTGCTTTGCCGACGTCTTTGAAATGTACTCATTCCCCGGGTCTTTCCTCTTGGGCTCCTCCTACGTCCATGCAGCTGGTCAGAAATCCGTTCCCTTCGCAGACCACACGTCGTTGGGTTATTTAATCTGCATAGGCAGGAAAGTATTGTAAAACTGTGGCAAACTGCCTGCGTATTCTTCACGTGTGTGCGTCAGTGACATTAGGTCTGCATCTTGGGGGTCTTTAGCCACGACCATCACCCTTATCAGAGCCTTGGGCCTCCAAAGCCCCTCGTCCTTTCCGGCCCCTTGGCCATAGGAAGCACTATGACATCACAGTCTTGATTGACTCAGTTTCCCCGAGGCAAGGGCTGGCTGTTGCAGCCTCCGGTCACGTTTGCTTAATTGTTCACTGCTGGGTCTCCTTGCTGGGTCAGAAATGCTTTTCCTGAGCCGCTTGGCTGCTGGATGAGGCGCGCCAAGATTTGACCAATGGTCTGGATGCTTCTCACGAGAAAGGGATCGGTGGGTTGCTAGTCCAACCCATCAGCGATCTTCCTCCCTCCTCATTGGTTGGCAGTGGCCCAGATGGCAGCTGATAGGTCGCCTGCCCTGGGTTGATTATCAACAGCAGCACCTCCCCTAACAAACTACGGGCTGGACCTCAGGTATGGAGTAAATCTTTGCTGTTTCAAGCATGGGGGTGCTGGAAGTTTTGTTGCCAAATCCTTGACCAGCTCACTGTGACTGATACCCTAACGTGCACTGCTACCAAACGGCTGAAACCCAGAGCAATATTCAAACACTGGAATTGGCACGCTTTTACAGACAAAATATTTTGCCTTGGCAGGCATGCCCAGAAGGAAGTCGGTTTCTATATTTAGCGCATGCGGCGAATGTACTGATTTGAAGTATTCAGACAGATAAACATATTCCAAATGTTTCACCCATTGCCTCGTTGGAAAGATTAACACGAGACAAACGTTGACAGTGTTTTTCTTTTGCATGCATTCAAACACACACAGGCAGCAAAGTTGTTTGACTATGAGAAACAGAGCAGTTGATCAAGTTCAGAGAGATGAGGCTAGTTTTTCCAAGACCAAACGGCCCTAATGGGACCAGACAAGAACCCCAGTCTTTGGACGTAGATGTCACCTCTCACTAACTTCAGTCTCCCGTGGTTTCTCAAAGTCTTGGAGCGTGCCTCAGGCTCTCCGCTCTCATAATGGTTAATAAGCTGCATATATCGAATCCTTGTTGGATTTTCATTATTTTACGCTTATCTGTTTTCTCTCTTCATTCCTTGTGTTTATGCATTTTGCCCTCCTGGGCAAACTTTCTCCTGATTATATTCTTTTCAGGGTTTTGTATTTCTATTATCAAATTTCAAAATTTCTTTAAACGGTAGATTGAAGAGCAACCATTGAATGGAAAAGGAAATTAGCACTAAGGAGACTACAGTTCTATATTCTTTACCTAACAATGAGAAAAGAGCAGTTGTCCATATTAAGGCAAGGGGGAAGAGTTGATGGAGATTCCGGGGCACAAAAATACTCCCTGCTCCAGACTCATCTCCTGGCATCCTTACTGCTATCATCCCACATACCTTTATCCCAAAGTTGTACTTGTCTGCCGTCCCTCTGTCTCTTCCTTTGAGCAAGATCCTCACAGGTCGAGGCCCGATGCCCATCTGCTACCTTAATACTTAACATATAAATATATGTACATAGATCTACTTCCCTATTGTTATATATAAATATATTTACATACATACATGCCTGTATTTAGAACTCTATACATGCTTTTACCTCCTAGCTCTTTCCTCTATTTCCTTTAACTTTCCATTTGTCCCACTATCATGTTTGGCCTTCATTCGGGTTTCAGTAATTCTTCGCGTTACATTGCTCTTGATCAAGCCCCACCAGGCATTCTATGCCCTTCTCTCCATTGAATTTAGTTCACTTGTTCCCTTGTCCCTAGGTTGGTTGACACCCCCTTTCCTTTCTCCCACCTCCCCCTCTCCCGTGACCTCCTGGAACTGTCAGTCCCATTGTTTTCTCCTCCAAATTGTTTATCCTGCTTATCTTATCTAGATAGAAATGCAGAGACACTAATAAATGCAAAAACAAGACAAAGCCAAACAAGATAACAAAGGAAGACCAAACAACCACAACAAAACCCCAAAATAACAACAAAAAGAAAACCAATGACAAAAAAAGGAAAAGACTCTAAGTAGATCAAGGTTTGTTTTTTGACCTTTAGGAGTATTTTACTGTCGAGTGTGATGGGGGCCACACTCTCTCCCCAAAGTCTATTTTTGGCATTCCCCAGGGATTTCATTGTTTTGCTCCCCTTGCTGCTCTGTTGCATGTCCTTAGTGTTCCCCCCAGTGTGATGGAGTCAGATCAGGCACAATTCCCGCACTGTGTCTCCAGTGTTGTCCCCAGTAGTGCTATGGGTCAGTGAGGGACGTTGTGTCTTGTGGTGGGGCTGCACCTATGGTCCTCTCTCTGCATTGACTGCTCTAAACAGGAAAATTGTCCTCGGGGCTCCTGAGTGCTCTGATTAGACGGGCCCCTCTCCAGGAGCTGTAGCTTCAATGCAGTCCTCTGAAGTGCATTCTTCTGGGTGGCAGGGGGTGGGAGGGTGTTCCACATAGTTGGGATTGGAGTCATCCCACAGACCTCTCTACTGGTTCTCTGCCACATGCTGGTATGTTGTATTCATATCTTGGCACATTGGGTTGAAGTCTGGTCTCTACCTCTCCTGTGGAGATATAAACAATACCCTCCCCTTGAGTGGGTTAGTGCCTTGCTCCCCCACCACCCATGTCTTTTTTTTCTCCTTCTCCTGTTTAGTTGGCTGCCATATGTGTCCCTGGATTGGGTTTGGCCACTGCCATAGTACTTGGCTTTTCCCCTATGCCCCATTTTTTCTTACCTCAGTGGACTCATGTTGTACTTGTCCTTTTGTGCTTGGCTTACTTCAGTTAGCATAATTTCCTCCAGTTCTTCCCATGTGGTGATGTGCTTCATGTGTTTATAATTGCTTTTTAGGGATGTGTAGTACTCCGTTGTATGTATGTACCACAGTTTTTTTATCCATTCGTCCATTGATGGAAATTTGGGTTGTTTCCAACTCCTTACAGTTGTGAACTGTGCCCCGATGAACACTGAAGCACAGGTGTCTGGCCGTGATTTGTTTCTTGCCTCTTCTGGGTATATGTCCAGTAGGGGGATTGCTGGGTCGTATGGTAGCTCAATTTCCATCGGTTTTATATATAGCCAAATAGATTTTCATAAGGGTTGTACATACCTACAGGTCCACCAGCAGTGGACGAGAATTCCTATCTCACCACAGCCCCCAGCCTCCCAACAATTGTTACTTTGTGATTTTTTTTTTTAATTGGGCTGTCTTTGAGGATGTTAGGTGGTATCTCATAGTTGTTTTAACTTGCATTTCTCTTATGGCTAATGATAGGGAACAGTTTCTCATATGTTTATAGGCCTTTCAGATTTCTGCCCTTGTGAAACTTCCGTTCAGGTCCTCTGCCCTCCTTAATGGGAAATTAGGTGTGTTTTTTTTAATTGTAAGCTAGCAAAGTATTGTAGATTTTAGTCATAAGGCCTTTGTCTGAGGTGTCATTGCTAAAGATGTTTTCCCAGTCTGTGGTCTCTCTTATTACTCTCTTGGTGAATTCTTTTGATGTGCACAGGTGTTTTATCTTCATGATATCCCACTTGTCAATTTGTGTCTCCTCTGTATTTGTGTCCTTCTATTTACGATAGCCTATGTATTCCCTGTGCCGAAATTCTCAGGTTTGTCCCAATTCCCTCATTGATGGCCCTAATAGTTTGGGGTTTTGCCTCAAGGTCTGTGATCCATCTTGAGTTAATCTTGTGCAAGGAGTGAGGTAAAGGTCTTGCTTCATTTTTCTGCAGGTGATATCCATTTTTTCCAGCACCACTTGTTGAAGAGGGAGGGCATCCACATCCCATTTGTATTTTGGGGCCTTTATCAAATGAGGTAGTTAGTTTATTGTGCCAACCTGGCCGATAAACACATGTGGTATTAATTGTAGGGTGGAGAGATAAATAGCTCAGCGAGCCTCGCCTTTCTTGTCTCTTGCTCTTTGATCATCGGACCAGTGTGTGGCTGCCTTGCTTGTTCTTTGCCTCAATTTTCAAGTTACACTACCTGTGGGACACCTAACCCGTGGACTGTGTCGCTGTAATTTGAGGTTCCTTCAAGACCTGCTTCGCCACACCATTAGAATTTACATCTTTTGAGCTGGGAACTGTCAGACCCTGTCATCTGTTTCTAGGGGTTCAATATCCTCCTCTTCTGGATCATCTGCCCATATATTTCCATCCCTTGTTTCAGGGTCCCAACTTTTCCTGATCAATGTCCTCACTTTGGTGTCAGGAGTGCTTCTAGAGAGATAAAATCATAAATATGGGCTTCTTAAATTGACTCTCCAGCCTGATTAGTCATAACAGCACTAATAATGCTACTTCAATCCCCCAAAGCATGGATAAGTCTGCTACTCTTACTAATCCATGGTGTGAAATAGCAAAGCTAATACCTACAGTAGCACCACTGATAGGTGAGGTGCTGGTTAAAAGAGAGGCTCTGAGTGATCATATCTTTGATGTTTTCCAGGAGTTTTGTCAGGATGACAAGTATATGGAAGCTGGTTGGCTGGTCCTTCTTACAATGGAAAGTGTGATTAAGCAGAGGGATGGTCTCAGAGCTCAGAAGCACGCCTCAGGTTTAGACTAACAAATTTGAAGGCTTCCATCTGTGCTACAAAGGAGAGCCTTTTCTCCTCTAGTAATAGAGCTGACATTGCTGAGAACCAGGTCCAGAGTCTCATTATGTGAGTGGCTGAATTACAATATCAGCTGAATTGCAGATCGAGAGCAGTGTCTGATACCAAAGTGAGGGCATTGATCGGGAAAACTTGTAACCCTGAAACATGGGATGGGAACATATGGGCTGATGATCCAGAAGAGGAGGATATTGAGCCGCTAGAAACTATTGACCCATGTACTGGGAGTGGAGTCACCAAGGCTGACTTGGCCACTGCCACTGCTGAGTGTCCCATTTGCCAGCAGCAGAAACCAACATTAAGTCCAAGATATGGGACCATTCCTCGGGTAGATCAACCAACAACTTGGTGGCAGGTTGATTACATAGGACCACTTCCATCATGGAAGGGGAAGCATTTTGTTCTTACTGGAATAGACACCTACTCTGGATATGGATTTGCCTTCCCTGCACGCAATGCTTCTGCCAAAACTACCATTCGTGGCCTTATAGAATGCCTCATCCACTGGCCTGGCATCCCACATAGCATTGCTTCAAATCAAGGAACTCACTTCACAGCAAATGCAGTGCGGCAATGGGCCCATGCCCTTGGAATTTACTGGTCGTATCATGTTCCTCATCATCCTGAAGCTGCTGGCTTGATAGAACGATGGAATGGGCTCCTAAAGACACAATTACACTGTCGACTGGGTGGCAACAACTTGCAAGGCTGGGACAATGTTCTCCAGGAAGCTGTATGTGCTCTAAACCAGCAGCCAATCTATGGTGCTGTGTCTCCAATAGCCAGAATTCATGGGTCCAGGAACCAAGGGGTGGAAACTGAGTGTCACCACTCACTATTATTCCTAGTGATCCACTTGCAGAATTTTTGCTTCCTGTCTCAGCAACCCTGTGCTCCTCAGGCCTGGAGGTTCTGGTCCCAAAGGAAGGAACTCTCCCACCTGGAAACACAGCACGGATTCTACTGAACTGGCAGCTGAGAATGCCTGCTGGCCACTTTGGGCTTCCCATGCCTTTGGATCAACAGGTCAGGAAGGGTGTCACTGTACTGAGTGGTGTAATTGATCTTGATTACCAAGGAGAAATTGGACTGGTGTTATATAATGGAGGTAAAGAAGAATATGTCTGGAATCCAGGAGATCCCATAGGCTGACTCTTAGTGCTACCACGCCTTGTGATTAAAGTAAATGGTAAGTTACAGCAACCCAATCCTGACAGGACATATAATGACCCAGACCCCTCAGGAATGAAGGTCTGGGGCACCCCACCAGGTAAAAAACCACAGCCAGCTGAGGTGCTTGCTGAGGGCAAAGGTAATACAGAATGTATAGTAGAAGAAGGTAGTTCTATCTATCAGTTACAACAATGTGACCAATTGCAAATGCAAGGTTTGTAATTGTCAGTGTATTTTCTTTTTATATGCTTATTGCATATATTTCCTTTGTTCATGTATGCTATATCAGATACAATTGGACTAAGTGTATTTTCATTTATATGTATGATAGATGTTTGATGATAAGTATAAGTTTGATTTCATTAATGTGCGGAAATTATGGAGTTTTTGAGATTTTCAATATATAAAATCATATCATCTGCAAATAATGATATTTTCACCTCTTCCTTCCCCTGATGAATACCTTTGATGCCTTTACTTTGCCTTATGTTGTTAGTTAGGACCTCCAGCACGATGTTAAATAGGAGTGGGGACAAGGGAACATCCTTATCTGGTCCCTCTTTGCAGTAGGATTGTGTTTGTATTTTTCTCCATTGGCTACCACGTTGGCTGTTGGTCTTTCATATATTGCTTGTATAATATTGAAGAATTTTCCTTCCATTCCTATCTTCTTTATTGCCTTAAACAGGAATGGGTGTTGGATGTTGTGGAATATTTTTTCTGCATCTATCGATATTATCATGTGGTTCTTATAATTTTTCATGTCAATGTGGCGAATAATACTAATGGTGTTTCGTATATTGAACCTTCCCTGCATCCCTGGTATGTATCCAACTTGGTCATAGTGAATTATCTGTTTTATATGCTTTTGTGTTCTATTGGCCAGTATTTTGTTAAGGATTTTTACATTGATGTTCATTAGGGATATTGGTCTGTAGTTCGCAATTCTTGTGTGATCCTTGCCCGCTTTAGATATCAGAGTTATATTAGCTTCATAGAAAGAGTTTGTCATCTTTTGCTATGTCCTGCAAGAGTTTGTGTAGGATTTGTGTCAGTCCTTCCCTGAATGCGTGGTAGAATTTTCCTGTGAAGCCTTCTGGCCCAGAGGATTTTTTGTTGTCGGTAATCCCTTGATAACCTTGTCTATTTCTTCTATTTCTATGGGTCTGTTGAGCTTCTTGACGTCCATCTGAGGTAGTCTAAGAAGGGATTTTCCCCCCAAGTATTTGTTTATGTCTTCCAAGTTGTTGAATTCATTAGAGTATAAGCCTTTGTAGTACTGTGCAATTATTCTTTTGATTTCATTAGGGTCTGTTGTAATGCCCCTTGTTTCACCCCTCATCCTTGCTATTGAAATTTGTTCCTTCTTTTCTTTGGTTAGGTTTGCCAGTGGTCGGTCGATTCTGTTAATCCTTTCAAAGAGCCAACTTTTAGTTGCATTAACTTTTCCCATAGTTTTCTTGTTTCCCTATCCTGATCTCAGCCCTGATTTTTATTCTTTCCATTTGTTATTAGTAGGATTTTCCTGTTGACTCTGCTCTAATTGGTGTAAGTTTTGTGCCAGCATATCAACCATAAATCTCTCTTCCTTTTTTCATGTGTGCATGTATTACTATCAAACTTCTTCTGATAACTGCCTTTGTTGTGACCCAAGCGTTTTGGTACATCATATTTTCATTCTCATTGGTTTGTAGAAACTTACTAATTTCTTCTCTGATATGAGCCAATATGCACTCCTTTTGCAATAGAGAATTATTCATCCTCCAATTGTTTTCCCTTGTTATCTTCATCGTCTTTTTGTTTATTTCCAGCTTTATGGCATAGAGGTCAGAGAGAGAAGTCTGTATGATCTCTCTGTGCTTGAATTTACATGGATTCGACTTGTGTCCCAGCATGTGATCTGTCTTTGAGTATGTGCCGTGTGGGCTAGAAAAGAATGTGATTTTTTCTTTTTTGCATTTGGGTGGAGAGCTCTGACAGTATCCATCAGGTCGTCATCCAATTGCAATGTTTGAATCTGTAGCCTCCTTGTTAAATTTCTTTCCCTCTGATCTGTATTTTCCGAGAGTAGTGTATTAAAGTCACCTACTATAATTGTTGAACCTGTGATATCTTTTTTAATCTTTTGGAGTTTTTGGATTTATGAATTTTGCGGGTCTCTCGTTAGACGTGTATATATATTTATTATGCTCACTGGTTCTTGGTCTACTGTTTCTGTGAGCATTATATAGTACCCATTCTTGTCTCTCATTATGACTTGCACCTTGAGATCAATTTTTTTCTGAGATTAGGATCGCAACCCCTGCTTTTTTTGAATTTCCATTTGCTTGGTATATTTTTCTCCAGCCTTTGATTTCTCAGCCTGTTTTTGTCTGTAATCTTGCGATGTGTCTGTTTTAGGTCACAGATCAATGGGTTATGTTTTCTAGCTTCTGGCTTTTAATGCCCGAGTTCAGTCCATTGATATTCAGTGTTATGTGGACTTTCTGTTGTCATATTGTACCATTTGTGTTGGATGTTTATCGACCTCCCTGTTTTGTGTGTGTGTGTGTGTGTGTGTGTGTGTGTGTGTGTGTGTGTGTGTAATTCTTGCCTTCTTTCTACCATTGAGCCCTTGGGGGCTGTTTTCTCTTTGTTGCCCTCTGGGTGGAGTTGTTCTATGTGATGGTCTCTTATTTGTGCTCAGTGAGTGTTGAACTTCTGCCCATACTGGGTCAGCAAGGATATTTTGTAGGGCTGGGTTTCTTTTAATGTGTTTTTAAAGTTTTTCCTTGTCTGGGAAGAGTCTTACTTCTCCATCTATCTTAATAGATAATTTGACTGGATAGAGTATTCTTGGGCGTGCATAATTTTCCTTTAATTTTTGGAATATGTTACTCCACTCCCTCCTCTTCTTCACTGTGTCCATTGATAGGTCTGGACAGATTTTTATTTGGGTACCTTTATAAATGACTGGTTCCCTTTCCGTAGCTGCTCATATGATTTTCTCCTTGTCTTCAAAGTTGGAGAATTTAAAAAAATTATTGGATTTTATAAAGCTGGATATTATATGCCATGGTAACTTCTCGGGATTCAGTCTAGCTGGTGTTCTTTTGGACTCCTGAATGCTTACCTGATTTTCATTTATTAAATGTGGGAAGTTTTCCTCTAAGAATTCCTTCACTGTTTTTGCTGTTGGCTTCATTTTGTCTTGTTCTGGTAGTCCAGTTATTCTAATATTGTTCCTATTCATAGCATCAGACATGGCTATCATGTTTTCTTCAGTTTCTGTGATTACAAGATCATGTCTTACAGTTGGTGAGAGACCAGGAAGATTTCTGTCTTTTTCCTACAATTCACTGGAAGCAGAAGCTAGTGGTTTTGTGTGAAAGTTCTGGGTCATACAGACTGTGTTAAAATCCTAAATCTTTCCTCTTACCATCTACAGGCAATCTTGAGGCAAATTATTTTGTCTCCCTTACCACAGCTACAAAGAGAAGATAAAATGAGGCTCAAGATATTGCCAGTCAAACAGAGTGAATGAATTCCACCCCCACCCCACCCCCACAATCCCCCAAAAGTGCAGCAGTCAGAAAGAGAATGGAGACGGGGAACCTGGGGAGAAAAATGGGACAAGTGCTGATACACTAGGGAGCTGGGACAATGTCGCAAAATAAAACCTGCATGCATTGTTGAATGGGAAACGCACTTGCTCTGCAAACTTTCACCTATGCCAAAATATATATATATATATATATATATTTTTTTTTTTTTAAGGGAAAAAATTTGGTGATTTGAACTTGTGCTATCATTCAAATGTCCTCTTTGTTTTTCGGCAATTTCCGTGGTGGTTCTACTTTAAGCTGTGCTCTTTCTTTTACACATCTGTGTCTTCAGAGAATACTCAAGTCTTAAGTCTCCCATTGAGTTCTGCCTGTTCTCTGTTGCCTTCTTGTGATTTGTTTTTCCCTCTCACCTCTGTCTCCAGTCTTTAATAACCTCTTGGATGTCACTTTGTCTTTCCAGGATTCACATCACTGGTGGTAAGGACCGTTTTTCATTTATTAGGTTTCCCCCTCTGCTGCATTTTCTGTGGGCCCTGGTCTCACCTTTCTTCTTCCACTCTCTGTATTTTCAAACCCAGTTTCACTTCAGGTAAGGAACCTCTGCCTCCAATTTTTTTTTTTTAATTTCCCCTCCACTCCCTCCCCTCCTGGTATCATGCTCTCATTTCTGTGCCTTAGGGGTTTATCTGACCTGATTCCATGTGTCCTGAGATCTTATCTGTACCAGTGTACATGCTCTGGTCTAGCACAAAGTAAAAGGCAGGACTGGGCTCATGATAGTGGGGAATGAGGAAGCCTCAAGGAACCAGAGGAATATTGTGTGTTTCTTTGGTGCTATACCATGCCCTGGTTGACTCATCCCTTCCTTGTGACCCTTCTGTGAGGGGATGTCCCATGCTCTCCAGATGGGCTTTGGGTCTTTGCTCTGACCCCCCTCATTCTCAAAATTATGTTTTGTTTGCTTGTTTGATTTGGGTCTTCTGATGCCTGCTACTCGATCCTATGGATACCTCAGGATCCCATAGGCTGGTGTTCTTCTTCCATGTGTACATGTTGCTTCTCTGCTAGATGGTCACTTGTTTAACTTCAAGCCTTTAAGACCCCAGATGATATATCTTTTGATGCCTGGGCATGATCAGCTTTTTCCACATTTACTTGTGGACCCATTTTGTCTTCAGCGATTGTGCAGGAGGGTGAGTATCACAGAATGCCAGGTTGTTAGAACAAACTGTTCTTGCATTGAGGGAGGGCTTATCTGCCTCCATTTTTGTGTCAGCTTCATTTCCCGTTTTCTGCTTTCATTCTGTGATTCTTGTTCATTGCGTGTTCATGGCCTTTCTGACCACTCTCTCTTGTCATTCCTTCATCTCTTCCAAATGTCCCTTTCTGGTTCACTCTGCTTTTAAGAAGCTCATAAAGTCATCCCGATACTTTATTGGGCTCTCACTCTACCTTACACACTTTAAATAAACTGCCCAACTTACTTATTACAAAGCACCATGAAGTAGAGATGCTCTTAATGCACGTATCTCAGGTGAGGGATAAAGCGACTTACTCAAGATTGCACAGCTAGTAAGTGGTAGAAATGGAATTCAAACCCTGTTGCTTTAAATCTCTGTATTTAAGCCTGGTTTCATCCGACTAATTTCTAAGCTCAAGATGTCAGCCCCTGCATCTATCGTTCCTCCATTGCCGTGGATATTGTCAACCCATTTTTAAAGCAGTTCTCGTTGGTCTTTAAATCTAGTTCCTGCCTTCTTTTTAGTGTGTCATTATCTTGTAGGGTTCATCCAGATACCCCTTTCTTGTGCCTGGATTGGTAGTTTCATCTTTTCCCAATGACAGTGGCATTTCATATTCTCATCTACTATGGCAAACTCTATGAATAGTCCTAATTTCAAATATCCTTGATCTTAAACACCACCAATGTGTCCTGAAAACAGATGCTGGGCAGTAGACGTAACATCTGTTTTCTTGGTAACCATAAGGCTGCTTGAGAACACATGTTTTGCAAAATGACTCAAAGGACAGGTTCTCTAGGCATCTGTGATTAATTGAGCCCAGAGATACTCTCTTAGGCCAGAGTTTGCTATGCTTCAGTCAAATGAAGCCCCCATTTCTGGGTTAGTGTAACAAGGCACATTTTGTCTTCGCATTATGGGCCAGCTTCTCTCCTTGAGCTGCAGCTCAGGGATCTGAGATGCTTCCAACTCCATTCTCTTTGCCTTTGGCAGCTTGGATGGAGCAACGTGTATGGGACATTGACAATCTGTTAGGCACAGAGAGTGGTCATTCTCATTTACATTTTAAAAATGAGAACATGTATTCATTAAGTGCCTTGTCCATGGTCTCATCCAATCTAGTAAGTGGCAGATGCAGGCTACAAGTCATAGTTTTGACTCTTTATGACAATGTGAGGTGTTTTTTTAAATATTAAGGCTTCCTCACTTGACTTGTCTATTCATTGTGTGTTATTAGAATTTCCTTTCTTCCCCACCTTCCTCGCTGATAGTGCCAGCAAAAGTTCTAAGGAAGGCTCCTATTGGTTGCTTTTGGGCCACAAGCCCATCTTTAAATGAATCATGCTGTCCAATAAAATGCAATGTTCTGATTGGCCAGGCCTGTGTCAAGTATCTCCCTCTAGAGTAAAGAGAATAGTGTGAAAACATCTTCACTCATACCATGTGCAATGGGAATAGGGGAGGATTGTCTCCCAAATAAATGCTGGCTGCTAATACCAAAATGAAGCTGACCAAAATGAGGGCTACTGAGTTGAGCAAGATAACGAAGCCAGACATAATTAGTGGGCTCGAATGAGGGGGAGATGAGGGACATTGTCCAGAGGCTGCTGCGATTCTGTTAATGATGGTCGTATAGTTTGGAAAAGGGTAGCAGTAATGGCTATGCAACATGATGAATGTAATCAATGTCATTGAATTCTCTCACTGCCTCAATTCTGACTTGCAGTGACCCCGTAGGACAGAGTAGAACTACCCGGTGAGTTTCTGAGTTTGTAGCTCATTATGGGAGTGGAAAGCCGCACCTTCTTCTGCTGGTGGTTTCAAACTGCTGACCTTGCAATGAGCAGCCCAATGTGTAGCTCACTACGACACCAAGGCTCCTTGTCATTGAATCAGATATGTAAAAATTGTTGAGTTGGCAAATGTTACCTTTTATATATCTTTTTAAAATTAAATCATTTTATTAGGGGCTCATACAACTCATCACTATCTGTACATATGTCATCTGTGTCCAGCACATTAGTACATATGTTGACTTCATCATTCTTACGACACCCACTTTCCACTTGAGCCCCTGGTGTCAGCTCATTTTCCCCCTCCCTCCCCACTCCCCCCTCCCCCGAACCCCTGATAATTTATAATTTATTATTATTTTATCATATATCTTTACTGCAATAAAAAGAAGATATAACTAGTGGTTGGGGAAATAATTTAAGGACTGAATTAGTGAACACTAGCTACATCTTTGGCAGAAGGTGAGGGAATACCTCCAAATGAGGAAAAGTAAACAAATGGCAAATTGATTACAGAACAATTTTGCCTATCTTATAGTTCCGCAGTAGGTTCACCTTGTTTACAGAGAAGCTTCAAGGACCCAGAAACTTTCTCTTTCAATTCCTGCACAGTCTCTCTACCTCCCCACCCCCCATGGCTTCTCTGGGTCCCACTGCTTGGGAAAGAGCTCCAGGCTGCCAGCCCCCTTAACCTCCCATCAGGTACTCCATGAAGAGGCAGTGGTGCCTTCCTCCCACCCCCTCTCTTTCCTGGCCCTCCTCTCCTTTCAGAAACATTCCCATCAGCCTGGCTGAAAAACAGCCAAAAGGCCCATCAGTGCTCTTTTTTGTGGGCACAGTGACTTCTGTAGCGCCGGGTCCACAGTCCGTTTCTCTTGCCCTGAGTCAACGAGATTTTTTTCTATAGGCCTTTCTGCTATGTTCCTCTAGAGAGAGGTAAACTGCCTTTAAGTAATTGCTGAAGAAGGCATAAACCAGGGAAATTTGATTTGAGCATGCAATTTGAATCGGGAAATGGTCGTATAAATAACTGAAGCAGCTGAATGCGGCAGGTTTGTGCTGTATAGATTTTTTTTTTTTTAATCACAGGGTCTTCCGAAGAGAAGGTCTTCGGCAGCTGCTGAAACCATCCTTGGCCTTTGTCCTCTGGCCTTGCCCTAGATTGGCAGCATTCATGTCAGTCTGGAGCTTGGCAAGTTGAAGTTGCTGAACTCTGTGTTTTGGGCAAAGGAAAGACATGCTCTAGGCCAGTGACACAGTCTGAGAGGGAGCGAGGGTGGGGGCACAGAGAGACAGTCAGACACTGACTTCTGTTTGGGGAAGGAGTTTGGGATCATCTCTTGTAAATTCACTAATGGCCGAATTAGGAACCAGGTAAGGGGAGTCACTGGCTGAGCCTCTGGGACATCGGAACTTATATAGACAGCTTTGGCTCCAGGAACTTCCCTCCAGCCCCCTGCCAAACAAACAAACCCCCCAAATCGACTGCCATCAAGTGGACTCTCAGTCATCGTGATCTTATAAGCCAAAGTAGAACCGGCCCCGTTGAGTTTCCAAGGCTGTAATCTTCATGCAAGCATACAGTTTCCATCGTTTTCTCCTGTGGAGCAGGTGGTGGATTCAAACAGCTGGCCTTTCAGGTAGCAGCCAAGTGCTCAGCCACTCTGCCCCCAGGCCTCCTTTTGCAACAGCTACAAACCATCACAAGCCATTGCCAGCAAGCTAATTCTGAACCCATTGCCACCACCCTGACTCCGACTCCTGAGGATGGTGTATGTCCAGGTAGAATTGTCCTCCCAGGGTTTTCTCAACTGGAATCTCAATGGAAGCAGACTTCCACGGATGCTGGGTGGGTTTGAACCACCAAGTTAGTAGTAGAGTACACACTGCTCATACCATCTAAGATCTAGCTGCAGCAAAAATTTTTTAAAATTCCTAAAGTGTCAGAGGAATTAATTCTTACCCTATATTACACTAGACCCGCAGCTCACTGATGGCTTTCCTGGGCTGCGCTAGACTCACTTCACATGTCTTCTTAAGGAGCAGCTGCCCTCTGGGGCATGGTGTCCTCAAGGTGGGTGACAGTGCTCAAGAGTGGCAGACCCAAACCAGAGTGCATTTAATGCTTCTGTCTGAATATGGTGCCTGCCGGGGCTGATCACATTCCCTTGGTCAGGGTAGGTGCCGTGGCTGCCGAGGGTGGAGATGTGCATTCCTTATAGTGGGAAACATGCCAGAAGTCGGCAGGGTCCCGGTGAATGTGAGCCAGTCATAGAACTCACCACGGGGAGATGGAGAAATCCTCCCAGTGATGAAAGTCCATGAAGAAATGGGAAAACTGAGGACATCTCTAGACTTCTTGAGAGACTACTTGTTCTTTTGATGAGGTTATCTATTTTGATTAAAATTTGCCAGTGATATAAGTTTAATATCTGGGTGCCACCCAGATTTCTCTCTCAGCTCTGCCTGCTATATCCCATCTTTCTACTTCCCAAGTATTCCGTGGACATCAAACCTCCTCTGGACTTTTGCCTCCATCCATACCTGCACTGAGGCCAAAGTAACCCTCCTCACATTAGATCGAGGTCATCTCCTTGCCTGAAGCCCTTCCCCGATTTCAAGGAAAACATGCACATCTTCCTGTGCCATTCAATGCCTTTCTAGTTTTTGTTCATGCGTGTGGACTCAGCTCCTGCTATTCCCCACCTGCAGCCAGTTCTGCATTCAACATTTCATTTTCTAAGACTGATCAACTGGTCAACCAGGTCAGCAGGACAGAGGACACGCTCACACCACCACGGAGATTTGCAAGGTGGGCAAGAGCCAAGTTTGAACTGATTGGAGGACCCCCGGGAAGGAGAGAAACCAATCCTCTTTTACAGATGCATTGATTGGAGAGGGGCGCAATGAGACCAGAATCTTCTGTGAGGGCTCAGCGGCAAAGTAGACTCTTCACTTTTTAACACGAGGAAGCCAGAAAACATTACTTATCACCTCTTGCTGCTATTTAGCCCCTGCTGACGGGCCAGGACTCTGCCATATGTTAACTATGAATGGTCCCCGCCCAGGTGTGGGAAAGCCTATTCTTCCTTTGGTTTCATTGGGATTTGGGATGATCTTAGGGAGCTTTTCTCCATCACTCCATTAATAGGTTGTTGATGGTGTTGGCATTACCTAGCAGTCGTCCACTCTCTTGCAGTGCCTCCCTTCCCCTCATCATGCTGTTTAGTTGTTCTGTGTGGTCTTCCCGCTGATTCATCAATCCACCCTCCTGCTTTCCATCCTGGTTAGTCTAGAAAACTCCTATTGAATTCTTAGACTGGAGCTTGTATTACATATTCCTTGAAATCTGAATTTGCCCTTCATGATGGAATCCTCTCCTCAGTTCTTGTATTTCCTTGCATAGATAGATAGATAGATAGATAGATAGATAGATATGTATAAATAGATAGATAGAGATGGGCGTGTAGATAGATAGATAAATAATAGACATATTAGATAGATGCCATTGAGTCAACTCTGACCCATGGTGATTTGATGTATCATAAAACAAAATGTTAGCCAGTTCACTGTCATTTTCATGAGCCTGTTATTTAAGCCACTGTAATAACCCATCTCACTGTGGCTCACCTTGTTCCCACTGACACTATACTTCATTAGTATAATATGCTTCTCTCTCGATGATGCATTTGAAGCAAGTGGAAAAAAATTCGCTTGTGATCCACAAAGATTTTTTGGCTATCTTCATCTGGATAGCCACCCTTTATTTTTTTGTCTATCTTCATCTGGAAGCTCCTTTGGAATCTGTCCACTATGGGTGACCCTGCTAGTTTTGGAAATACTGGCACAGCTTCACAGCAATATGTCAGCCACCTCAGAACCGATTTTCAGGCAGGTGCATGTACCTCTACTATTCCACTGATCGCCTCCATTCATTTGTTGCTCTTAGGTGCCCTTGAGTTAGTTCCAGCTCATAGGGACCCTCTGCACAACCGAAGGAAGCACCGCCCAGTCCTGCACCACCCTTACAATTGTTCCTGTGCTGGATGGAGCCCATCGTTGCAGCCATGGTGTCAATCCGCCTCATTGAGGGCCTTCCTCTTTCGCTGCCCCTCTACTTTACCAAGTATGACATCCTTCTCCAGGGACTGATCTCTGCTGATAACATGTCCAAAGTGTGTGAGTGAAGTCTTGCCATCCTTTGCCTCTGAGGAGCACTCTGGTCATACTTCTTCCAAGACAGATTGGTTTGTCCTTCCAGCAGCCCGCGGTACTTTCAATATTCTTCTCAAGAACCACAACTCAAAAGCACCAATCCTTCTGTGTTCTGTATTCAGTGTCCATTGTTCAGATGCTTATGAGGCAATGGGAAATACCATGGCTTAGGTCAGGTGCACCCTGGTCTTCAAAGTAATAGTCTTGCTTTTCAGCAGTCTATAAAAACCTCATGCTTCATTCATTTAGTCGATTAATATTTGTTAATATTTGTTGACAGCTTGGGATATGCCAGGCACTGTGCAAGATATCAGGGGCGTATTTGGGACAAAGTTTCTGCTGTTCTACTGCTCGTAGTATGGAGGGTGACAGCAAAGAAACCAAAGATGAACATTAAGATGAGTTCTATGAAAGAAAGAAATCAGGGCACGGGCTTAGAAGCACATATGGGAGGGGTCGCCGAGAGTCAACCTCCCCAAAGCAAGCCCACTGCTCTGGAGTTGATTCGGATTCACAGTACCCCTGCAGGACAGAATTCCTCCCTGGCGCATTCAAGATGACAAATCTTTATGGGAGCAGGCAGTCTCCTCTTTTCCGATGAAGCTGTTGGTGAGTTTGAACTTCCAACCTTGCAATTAGCAGCCTGATGTTTATCCCAATGTGCCACCAGGGCTCCTCATGATATTGTCAGACCAGGAAACCCCTCTTTGAGAACATGCTATTTCAACTGAGACCTGAAAGGTGATGAGGGACCAGCTTGTGAACAGATGAGGAAAGAGCAGATACGTTGGGAACAGTGAGTATAAAGGGTTGGTCAGGAGTGTGTCTGGGATGAAGTTACAGAAATGGGCAGGGATGAAGTTACAGAAATGGGCAGGGATGGAGATGCTGGGTGGTACAAAGGTATAAACACTTGACTTCTAGCCCAAAGGCTGGCTGTCCAAACCCAGCCAGAGGAGCCTCGTGCCTGGTGATGTGCTTTTGCAAAATCCCAGCCTCAAAAACCCTATAGAAGCCATTCTACTCTGCATACATGGGGGTGCCCTGAGTCAGAATCAACCCAAATCACAACTAATAAATACAAGGATGGGGCCATTAGAAAAATTCAGATCATATTAGGGATCTGGGATCACTCCAAAAGCAAAGGGAAGACTATGAAGAATTTTTAAGTTAAGGAATGACCTGCATTGCACAGTTTTAAAAAGACCTTCCGGATGTTGTGTGGATTGCAACAGGAAGTAGGCATAGACATAAAAGGAAGGGAGCATAAAACCACTTGGGAGAGGCTCATGCATTGAGTCCGACTCAATGAAGTGAGCTGAAGTAATGGCCATGAGACCACAGAGGAGTGGACAGAGTCAAGGATTATTCAAGTGATAGTGCCCACAGGACTTGTTGGCAGATTGGCGGTCAGGCTGAACATCAAGGATGACGCCGTGGTTTTTGGTCTGAGCATTTAGAAAGATGCAGGGCCTATTGAAAGGGGAAAGAGAAGGGAAGCGCACGGGGCTGGAGAAAACGAGAGCTCTGTTGTTGACACAATAATGTTGAAGTGCCTATTAGAGGGCCGAGCTGTCTGTCTTCCCCTAGACAGCGCTGTATCTCTAGTGTTGAGCACATTCGAGTAGCCGATGCTCAAAAAGCATTTGTTGAATGGGAGCAGCTAAATGCTGTACCTAAAAGCTACAGATGACTAATGGCTTCCAGAGTGATAGGCCATCCAGAATCCCTAGCAATGGCTAATTAAACCATTTCAATCAGATGTCGAAAATATTGTTTGCTAGAGACCCCGCTCACTCCCGCTCCCATTAATTGAACAGGTTCGGTTTTTTGCTCTTGTAGTGCATTGTTCTTCCAATGTTAATTAGCACTTGGGTTTTGACAGCAAACAAGACTTCAATACTTTGATAAATGGCTTGTTTCTGGGGAAGGAATATTGGTGAATAAAGGACCCACTCTTCTTCCCTTTCTCACCCTCCTCTTCATCTGTGTGCAGCTCTAGGGCTATGCTAAGGACACCTACGGGCACAATGGTAAAGGCTCAGCTGCCACCAAAAGGTGGGTGATCCAAACCCACCAGTGGCTCCACGGGAGGAAGACCTGGTGATCTACTCCTGTGAAGAGGACAGCCTAGGGACCCCCATGGAGATGTTCTACCCTGTCACATGGGCGTCTGTGTTAGGCTGAGTTGACTAGAGAAACAAATCCAGGGACACTCATATATGTGTAAGAGAGAGCTTTATATCAAGAAGTCATTATATATCAAGCAAAGCTCCAAGTCCAGGCCAGAGCAAGTCCATAAGTCTGCTACTTGTCCATAAGTCTGATACTAGAATAAAAGTTCCTCTTCAGACTCACGCAGCCCCATGCAACAATGCAGAATGCAGGAAGATCACAGGCTGGTGGGTGCAAAGTCTTGTGGATCCAATGGCAGTGAAAGCATCACAGGGCCCAGGCAGCTTTCTGAGACACTGAGAGAGAGAAAGAGAGAGAGACCCACCTGCAGAGAGCCATTTATCTCAGTGGCACCTCCAAATGAGGCCATCAATCTGCAACTTGATTATCAGGCTAAACTCCACCCACATCTTCCTACAGGTGCCATATTGACACAAAAAGCCTAACTATCACAGCTTCCTATGATTTGAAATAGACTTGACCGCACGTAACACTAACAAGAAGGCTACTGTCACCTCCAGACAGGCGGTGTTTCTTAGAAAAGAATAGGAAACTAAGCTCTGGTGGCACAAGGTTCAACAAAAGGTCCTAAGTTTGAGCCCACCACCCTCTCTGTGGGAGAAAGATGTAGCAGTCTGCTTCTTTAAGGATCAGAGTACCCTTGGAAACCTTGTGGGGCACTTCTACTCTGTCCTATGGGGTCCCTGGGTGTTAGAATGCTTGGGTTTGTTTTGTTTAGCAAGCACCTATGTTAGGCAGTGATATTGAATCCATTAAGATGGTCCTGAAAAGGTATTTAAAAATATTTGGGATACCGATGAATGTGTAAAGCAAATGGACCCCCTATTGAAAACAAACGAAACCCTCCAGCATTGAATCAATTCTGACTGACAGAACTCCCACATAGGGTTTTTCATGGCTGTAAATCTTTATGGAAGCAGAAAATCTCAACTTTCTCCCATGGAGTGACTGGTAAGTTTGAACCACTGAGCTTACTGTTAGCGGTCCAATGCTTACCTGAGACCGCAAAGAGACTTACAAACAATTCCATGCAACATCCATCACAACAACCAAAGCTCGTTATGGCCAACTTGATTCTAATTCCTGGAGAGCCTGTGTTACGGAGTAGAACTACTGCATAGGGTTGTCTTGGCTGCATGTCTTCACAGAACCTGATCGCCGGGCCTTGCTTCCGCTGTGCCACTGGGTGGGGTGTGGGATGCTCAAATTGCCAACCTTTAGGTCATAAAACTCCAAACTCACTGCCATCTAGTCGATTCCAACTCTTCGTGACCTTCTAGGACAGAATAGAATCACCCCTGTGGGTTTC
>NW_022103901.1:26418035-26432849 GCF_000313985.2 Echinops telfairi
CTGGTGGGTTTTACCTGTTGACTTTGTGCTTAACAACTTCGTATGGAGTCCACTACGCTCCCTTGATGCAGCAGATGTTTCTTGTAGCCCTGTAAGTACACAGGTGTGCTTGTTCTCTCTTGCTCTCTCTAATACACACACACACACACACACACACACACACACACCCAGTCTTGCACCATCCTCACAATTGCTCTGAGACTACAGTTAAGTACAAACCATTTTTTTCTGCCCAGGGATTTTAGATTTTAGAATTCTGAAAACTCTACAGTGGCTAGGAGGCTGGGTTGGGATTCAAGTGTCTCAAGGTTGGTTTGGCCCCAAAGCCTGTATCCTTTCAGGGAGGGATATTAGGGAAGAGCCTAGACCCCCAACATTTCCATGCTGGGATCAGTGTTAGTCAAGTGGAGCACATTTTAGGGTTTGGGATCCAAGGAAAAGGCAGAAAACACGGGGCCCTTTCCTCATTTTTATTATCCAGTGTTACCATGAGATACAGGGCAGGCTTAAATAACTTTCTAGAACATCAATGCACCCAGTTCTGCTAGGTGGTCCTGCCCTGAGCCCTGGCCCCAGAGTCTATGCTGAGGCTTAGACTCAGCTACTGGGGGACTACTGGACCCCCAGACCTCTCTGACTGCCCTTCCTGCAGGGCCATGGTGCCTTATGAATCCCCTCCTTCCCAGTGGTAGAACTTCCCATTTCATTCTTCAACTCCAGACGCCCCCAGGGGCTCTGCCTTAATTAAAAACTAAATTCACAAATCAGTTCTTAAACTGTCTCTTAGGCAGCCAAGTAATCACCATCATTAGCTGGTGGTCGGAGCCATTTGCTCTTTAATGCTTTTTGAACGCCGTGGATACATCGGCTCAGTCCCACCCTGCTAAGCTATCTTCTCTTGCTCCTCCTGCCGTAATCTTTGCCTAGAGAATTTTGCTTCGTCTCTGCTTTCTGTTGTACTTGAGATATCCAGGTTCTCGGTTCAGAGTATATTCATGTGTGCTGGCCTCTTTATATTCTTAGTAAGTACGCAGGTGTCCAAGCACTTGCTTCTGTACTGGGGACACTACTGGGAGCATGTTTTTTAGGGACTGCCCAATTATAAGGCAAGGTCGCCAAAGCACCAACTGAATGAAGACCTGCAAGGTTGGGCAGCCCACCCTGACGTAGTCCACCCGATGATAGCAAAGCTCTCAGGGCCTTCATCCGCTGATATAGCACAGTTCAAAATGAGAAGAAATAGCTGCAAGCCTCCATTAATAACTGGGACATGGAATGTACTAAATCTGAGTTGAGTGAAATTGGAAGTCATCAAAAATGAAATAGAACACATCAAGATCAATAGCCTAGGCAGTCGAGAGCTGACATGGACACTGGTATGAGACAGTCATAAGATTTGCTATGCCAGAAATGATAACTTCAAGAAGAATGCTGCCTCATTCATCATCACAAAGAGCATTCTAAGTGCTATCTGGCAGTGCAATCCTGACTGTGATAGGATGATAGCCATGCACCTCCAAGGAAGTCCAGTTATGCAACCATGATGCAAATCTACATAGCGACCACTCAAGTCAACTTTACTAGTTTCTTCAATCTGAGATTATTGAAACATGCGATCAAAATGCATTAATAATTACCGGTGATTGAAATGTGGAAGTTGGAAACAAAGAAGAATGATCCGTAGTTGGACAAAAGGGCCTTAGAGATTAAAGAAAATGCAGCTGGGGTTTGCGTGATAAAATTTTGCAAGACCACTGGGATTCATTGCAAAAAAACATTTTCTCAACAACATAAATGGCAACTTTTCTGGATGGAACACTCAGGAATCAAATTGACAACGTCTGCAGGAAGAGACGGTAAAGAGGCTCAATATCATCAGCTAACCAGAGGGCTGATTGTGGAACAATCAATTGCTCATATGCAAGTTCAAGTTGAAGCTGAAGAAAACTAAACCAAGTCCATAAGAGCCCAAACACAACTTCAAGTATAGCTCACCTGTATTCAGAAGCACTCTCAAGAACAGATTTGATGCCTTGAACACCAGTGACAGAAGACCAGACAAGTTGTGGGATGACATCAAGAACATCAGACATGAAACAAGCAAACAAACTAAATGAAAGGTCATTAAAAAGACAGGAAAGAAATAAAAGGGAGAATTGGATGTCAGAAGAGACTCTGAAACATGCTTTTGAATACAAAGTAGCTGAAATTAATGGAAGAAATTGAAGTAAAAGAGCTGAGCTGTAAGTTTCAGAGTGAAGCTCCGAAAGTCGAAAGTATTATCATGAAATGCGCAAGGCACTATAATGCATGTTAGACAACCAAACAGGAAGAGCACAGTAGCTTATCTCAAGCTGAAAGAACTGATGAAAAAATTAAAGCCTTTGGTTACAACATTGAAGGATTCAAAATTGAATGATGCATAAAGCATCAAATGAAGATGATAGGAATGCACAGAGTCACTGGACTAGGAGTTAGTTGACATTCAACCATTTCAAGAGGTAGCACATGATCAACAACAGATGGTATTGAAAGAAATCCAAGATGCACTGAATTTATTAGTGAAAAACAATGCTCTAGGAATCGACAGAATACTAATTGAAATGTTAAAAAAACAACAACCAAATAACCCTGATGCAGGTTGAAATAATTAACTAGTCTATGCCAAGAAATTGGTAAAACAGCTACCTGCTCTACTGACTGGAAAGGATCCGTATGTGTGCCCATTCCAGAACAGGATGACCCAGAAGAATGCAGAAATGAACTATGCACAACATTGTAAAGAATGGGAATTCTAAAACACTTCATTGTTCTCATGCGGAACCTAAACATGGACCAAGAGGCCCGTCTTTTGAACAGAACAGGAGATCCTGCAAAGTTTAAAGTAAGCAAAGTGGTGTCAGCATTTATCCTTTCATCATAATTATTCAATTTGGCGATCAAGTATCTGAGAAGCTGGACTGTATGAAGAAGCATGTGGCATCGGGCTCAGAGAAAGACTCATCAAGACCCTGTGATACGCTAACGACACAGCCTTACTTGCTGACAGCAAGGAGGACCCGAAGCCCTTCAAGGTAACGGAAACAAAAATCCTTACAACTGGACAAATAAACAGCATCATGGTAAATGAAAAAAAGAAGTTGTGAAGGATTTAATTCTTTCATTGGGATCCACAATCCACAATCTGGAAGCAGAAATCAAGAAATCAATAATCATGACAATGATGAGTTCCTGAGAGTGAAGGCTAAACATGAGCTTAGCTCAGTGGGGGGCGGGGAGGAATTATCCCAGGATGGGGCCAAAACTAATTACTGGAATTCTTTCCTTGGGGGTCAATGGGGACTAAGCCCTTTTAATTGTCATGGGATCTATCTGCTCCAGTTACTTACAGCGGTATTACCAAACCACCCCAAACTTCATGGGTTCAAGCCATAACTACTTTATAGCTCTCACAGCTTGTATGAGTCAAGACAGGAAATACTGGTGTCAGCTGGTCTCTTCAGCTGGAGAGATTTGATGACCTGCTGATGATTCAGGTGGCTGGGCACTGGAATTACCTGGAAGCTTCTTCACTCTGAGGTCTGGGATGGGCTGAGGCAATGCAAAGGCTTGGCCTGGCTAGGACTGTTGACTGGAGTGCCTACTTGGTCTTTCCCAGTGACTTGGGTGTCTTCAAAGCATAGTGGTGTTAGGGTGGTAGGACTTCTTACACCCTGAGGAGGGCTCCAGGAGCAAGTCGAAGCTGCAGGACGCTATGCGCTAGCATTGAAAGCCACACAGCAACCTGAGAACTTAAGTCAGAAAATACATGGTGTCCAAGGAAGCAGAAGATTGTCGAACTGTTGCTAGGCAGATAAACATGGTTTTGCTACATCAATGTCCTATATGCTATAGTCAGATATGTATTATTCTGGCGAACTTGTTACTGATATTCTCCGTGATTATTATTGTAAATTATCCTTGATAATTAACCCCCATTGTTTGTGTAAATAGCATCCATCCACAAAAGGATTGATTCTGTACAAGTGAATAAATCAGGTACTGTGATATGGAGTTAGCCTACATTGGCCCAATATCCCTCTCTCAATGGGACTTAAAAAAATTAGTACCAGGGGCTAATCAAAGACAATATTAACAGAAGATTGTTATGCCCCAGGGGGGTGATCGATAAGACTCTTTACCATAAATTAACAAGAAGGTTTTGAAAGGGAGCCAAAGACAGATTAAAAAACAACAAACAAACAAACGTAGATCCAGGAATGGGTTTGGGGCTTGCAGTAAATTCCTGCTCCAACTTAAGAACAATTAGTCCTTACATCGTGGCCCTGCTCGATATTCACCCTCAGGAAGGGAACACATAGGAGACAGTGCTATAGCAAAAGGTGGTGAAGAAATTAGATGGTGCCCTGCTATCAGATAAAATAGCATCTGGGGTCTTAAAGGCTTTTCTTCAAACAAGCAGCCATCTAAGTGAAATGTCAAACCAAATCCACATGGAAGAACTACACCATCATGAGTCATTGAAGGATTGTATATCATATAATCAGGAGTCGAAGGGGGATTAGTATCAGAGCCTAAATTAGTATCAGAGCCGGTTTGCAGAAGGCCATGGATAACAGTGGGAGCCCACGATAACATTTGTGGGATCTACATAGGAACGCCCTCTATCCATAATTGAGGGATGGAGAAAGTGGGGACTAAATAGAGTGCATTGGAGAGGTGCGTATAGAAGATCAAGCCTGACTTGGACAGTTAAAATCTTGTCAGTTGATTCCCCTCTGTGATGCACACTGGACCTGATCTGGTTTTCAATATTTTCTATATTTTTTGTTTGTTCATTTAGAGTTTATCTCAGATGTGTTATGTCATTGGGGACCACTCTCTTGAAGCTGTGTTAAATATTTTTCTGTTTTTCAGTATTTGAAGCCTAGGTAGAATAAGGCTTGGTGGGTGGGGGAGGGGGGAGTACAGTGGTGGTGGCAGGGGGTGGGCGGTGGTGCTGGTAAAAGGGAGCAGATGTCAAGGAGTGCAGGAAGGCAAAGAATCTTTGAAAACTGATTGTAGTAGCAATTTAAAATTCTGCTTGACATGATGGAACTATGGAATGATGTAATACATGTATTAACTTCCTGTTAAAAATAAATAAAAAGAAAAGGAAGCCACTTAACATAACTACTGCCATGCTTTAACAGTCAGAGCAGTGACAAGCCCAGGAACATTCCAGGGGAGGGGGTACTTACCCTTCTTCTCAGGAACAGGTATGTTAGAAGCTTTGCAGTCATGTTTTAAAATCACTAATGCGTCCTTACCGATTCAGAGGTCTGAATTCCTCCAAACCTTCAGCAGGGAATCCCACCTTGAAAAGTCTCTCCAGGTGTATTTACACCAAAAGCCTACTTCAATTAATCAATTCTAATGCTCCAATTACTCAGCTTATATTTTCAGACACTCTAATAAGCACCACAAATGAATAAGAATTAAATTGATGGTGCAGCAACCTCCACTATTAGAAAGACCACACTTGATTTCCCAAGCAGGCTTCACCTCTGTGAAATGAACTCCTTCCTCTCACTTTGATTTTAGCACGGGGAAATGTTTCCTTGAAGATGGGTTTGGCACAGATGCGAAGTCTTCTAAGAAAATGCAGCAATGGTAGCAGAGGCAGGTTCTAAATCAAGTCTGAAGGCCCCTGGGGGCGTGCCCTTTCCACGTTTGAGAAAGGCCTGTAAAGCCAGTGGGTTGGGTTTGGTGTTTCAAGAACTCTTCCAGCTCCAAAGGTCTGGGGTTTTCAAAGAATTTTTTTTTTGCCAAAGGCTGTTTCCAATGTTTACAACCTTCTGGAGCAGACATGTAATACTCATATTCATTTGAATAACTTGCCTTCAAGAAGAACTGACACGCTCCTGGTAAGTAGACCATGTTCGATGCCCTTGCATAAATACATCGCCATGTTTGTACCTAAGTGGCATCAGAGTGTAAGTTTTCTTTTGCAATTGTTCCCCACGTCTCTCCTCCTATTCTACGTGCTTTGGACCTGTTATCAGGAGAGACTAGTCCCCAGAAAAGGACACCGTGCCTGGTAAAGCAGAGGGCCAGTGAAGCAGGAAGGTCCACAATGAGATGCACCGATGTGGGGGCTACAGGAACGAGCTCTAATACAGGACCAACTGTGAGGATGACACAGGGCCGGGCAACATTTCATCGTGTTGTACTCTGTTGTCAATATGAGTTGAACTGACCTGATGGTACATAACAACAAGAGCCCCAGTATGATACGTACTCAAACTCCTCCATCTCAGGACATAAAATGACCCTTTGCTCTTGTCCACTTCTACATCACAGTTCCCTATACGGGTGTGCCATTAATGATTGCAGTAGACTTTGTGATTGAAGTTTAGTTTCCAGTTTTCTGTCTTATATAATGCTGCCATGATATGATATCTTGTTTTGCTCATGTTTTAGATGTAGGAGAATGAAATTCTAGAAGTGATTTTCTGGCTCAAAAGTTTTGGACCTTTGTCATGCCGGTAGCGAAAATTTCTTATCAAAGAGATTATATGGATTTATTCTTCTATCAATCGTGTATGAAAGAGCCCCTCCACCCCCCATCCCCCCATGATCAGGCTGGGTTATTGGCACCACTTGGCTAAGGTGCAGAGGGCATCTCCTTGTGGTTTTCAGTGGTCTTTCTCTTTCATGCGCGAGCTAGGATCTTTTCTTATGTGGAAGAGCCCTTTGTATTTCTTTTTCTCAGAAATGTCTCCTTTTAGACTTTGAAAGGACATGCGCTTGAAACATACTTAAATAGGCTTTGTTCGCTCCATCTGGTTGACCCCCTGGGTGGCATCACTCTGGCTTCACCTCTGGACCAGTTCTCAAAGCCCCCAGGCTGCTCCTGACACGGTCATCACTCATACAACCCACCTTTTTATGGCCTGCTTAGCTCTGCCTTTGGGTACGGTGGAGGCGGACAGCCGCCCCAGTGACCTCCCCCCACAACAGACTTCTGGCTGAAACTATGAGCCTCCACAAGCTTTTCTCCAACTCCCCCCACCCCTCCCCATCCCCCACAATTTTGTCCGAGAACTTCAGGAAACAGCTGCACTTTATTTTCACTGAAGCCTGCTTCTTGGCAGAGCATTTTTTTTAATATCATTATGGGTTGTGTCATAAAAAAAATAATAGTGGGATAAAATAACTCATGGTCTTTCTAGAAAAAGTCAAACACTGCTCAGTTTCATCATTTCTCGGCATCAGCTCTTTCTACTGATGATGGGTAGCACCATATATTCTGTATTACAGGAGCCCTGGTCTAGTAGTGGTTATGGATTGGGCTGCAATCCTGAGTTGGCAGTTCGAAACCACCAGTCACTCCTTGAGAGAAACACAGGGCTTTCCACTCCTGTCATATGTTCCCGTCTTGGAAACGCACAGGGGCAGTGCTGCCCTGCCTTATAGGTTCACTGTGAGTCAGCATCGACTCAATGGCAGCGAGTCAGTGAGTGAGTGAGTGAGTGAGTGAGTGAGTGAATGGTTCTTTTTTAAGTGGAATCCCTGGGTGGTGCAAAGGGTTCAGTGTTCAGTGATTCACCAAGAGATGGAAAGTCTGAGTCTGACCATAGATAGGTGCGTTGGAACAAAGGCCTGGTGATGTACTTCTGAGAAAACAGCCATTAAAAACCCATGGGATATACCTGGGTCACTGTGAGTTGGAGTTGAATCAATGGCAAATGGTTCTTTCAGCTTACTGTAGTTCAAAGACACCCTTTGAGTCTATGAATATAAACAGTGCAAACTGTTTCGACTCATTTACTAAGGAAAAGTTTGATGGTGCCCACCAGGGGAAGAAAGGCCTCGTGGTCTGTGTCCATAAAGATTATAGTCATGAAAGCCTTGTGGAACTCAGTTCTATTCTGACATACGTAGTGTCCTCATGCTGGTGTGGTTGATCCCAGGATCTATTTCAGAATTGACTCTGTGGTTTTTGTTTTTAATAAAAGGGATTCAAAATTGTAATGACATGCCCTATATTCGAGGAGCCTTGGGAGTCCAGTGGTTAAGCTCTCAGCTGTTAACCAAAAGGTTGAAAGTTGGAAACCGCCCACTGCTGTAGGGGAGAGAGGTGTGGCAGTGAGCTTCTGTAAAGATTCATAGCCTTGGGCCCTCCATGGGGCAGCACTCCCTTGTTGTTTGGGATCACTGTGAGGCAGCATCAGCAGCGGTGCCTTTAGGTTTGGCCTGTATTGATTGGCCTTGCTGTCTTTCTAACATCACATTCAGGTGAGTTACAGCCCTTATATTCACATGTCTCAATCACAATCAAGGAGATTAGAAACCAGGGGTCACAGCAACATCATGAAGCTTCTCTTTCACTTTGCATCCTCCTCTCCCATTCCCATATCACACCAAGAACACCCCTCTCCCAGCTCAGCCCTGGCAACCTCTAATCCACCCTTTCCTCCCTTCCTCTGTTTCTTTTTAGTATGTAGATTATCTGGGCTGCCCTCCAGCAAAGAGGTATCATTTGGCCCTCTGGGCACATGGGATGGGTGGATAGTAATCATTGACCTCTCTTTGGAAGGATGGGGTTGAGGAAGGTTGTAAACAGCGTCACAAGAAACATTCCTGTTCCACTCCCCCTCAACCTGCTCAAACATATCCCCTCAAAGGAACTGCGGATCGCCATTCGGACTTCCGTTGCTTTGGGTCACAAATGACTGGTGATACTCTGCACAGCCTGTTGGTGATGGGTGGGGTCGTGGTTGTTGAGTGGCAGGAGGGTATGGAAAAGTTTCAAAGAGGGGACACGATGGCTCTAAATACTGGGTCGATTTCACCAGCATCAATATTGAAGAAGGATTCGAGCAGGGCAAGCCTGAAGCTGAAGAACCGCCATGCTGCTGTGGTTCAGTGCTGTCAAAGTGGTTCCAGCACACAGGGCCCCCCATGCATGACAGAAGGGAACGGGCCTGGCCCTGAGCCATCCTCACAATTGTTCTGGTTGAGCCCATTGTTGGAGCCACTGAGTCAGTCCATGCCCTTTATGGAGAACCATTAGAAAGCTTTTAATGTGTGTGTGTAAACAACAGTAAGGATGGAGATTTGAGGATAGGCTCGATAAATATGTAGGCATGGGAATCATAACATTGGCTAATAGGATGGGGTGAAGAGCAGGAGGAGTGATGAATGCATGAATGACTTCTTTATCAGCATGTGTATCTGAGTGTAGGGTGGCACCGTTGACAGAAAGGGACTATTGGTGAATTTATTATTTTTTTATATGTATTCTACTACATTCTAGAATGACCTTGAGTTGGCTGGCCCCAATGTTGATCATGCCACAATAAAGGTAAACAGCTAGGGACAATGGAGCAAGGAGAAATTCAAGGTAGGAGAATGCCACAGAGCTAAGATGAAGATAAATATGATTCTAACTACTTACCAGAGACAGACTGGACATTTGGCTGAAAGCCAATGGATGACATTGTTCCCACTTGGCAGTTTGGTCAAGGCTGTTGACCTCTTCCGTGGACTCTAAGGATTCTAGTTCTATAGAAACCTGACTTTTGGATTGGGGGCATCAGAAGCATCTGAGGTTAGGGAGAGAAGCACGTGTTGGATAGTTCTAGAACTGCTACAGCAAATGAAGAAATTGGAATAGTTAAAACATGTGGGCACCCCCTGGTTTATCCTAAGGCAAGGTGGCATCTGGACACCGAGTTCAGAGATTGAGAAGATGGAGCAGCTGTGCTTTCATGGAACAATGTTCAAAAGTTGGTTAAGTACATCCATTTATTTGGGAAAATGACATGGATGTGTCAGATGCCTTCCATGATGCCACTTGACTGATTTATGTGGCATCACTGTCGCTGCTACAGGAATAGATCGGGTATATATGCAAGCTGGCATTTTAAGTCTTGTTCCTGTCATTTCCAAGGTGGCAGATGGTTCAGAACAAGAATACCTTTTCTGCCACAGAAACAAAGCACGGCTGCATTGCCATCCGGGCACATTTCGATTATCCCTTCATGATCACACCTTTGGAATATGCCCAAACTGCCAGTTTGATAGCTCTTAGGTTGGAAAACGGAATGAATGGTTGGCTCCGAATCTCTTTCCTAGAAAGTATGCCTCTCGCCAAATGTTAAAGGGAAGTGAGAAGGGTGTCTGACATGTTTCCATTCTGGAAGCTTTGGGGGCATGTTTAGGTGCTGAACACAGGTGGTAGGAGGAACTTCTGAGAGTGAGCACCTTGGAGTGGCACGTGGCCTTGATACGGCTTCACTTGATGGGTCCACGACTGACGATGGGTCCACGACTGACGGGGGTCTGGTTTGCTGCCCTTTGCAGCTTGTGACAGGCTGGGTTCTCCAGAGAAGCAGAACCGGCGATGCCGGACTATGTTGTAGGGAGGAAGAGCTTTCTACCAAGCAATGGCTTAGCCAGTGGCAGGAGTAGGCAACTCCAGTCTGGTTCAGCTCGGGTTTCTCCTGACTTGTGAAAGCTGATGAAGAGGCAGCGGGATGATTGAGCAGAGACCGCAGGTGGGGCAGGTGAGGGGGGTGGGAGGGAGCAGGCTGGTGGATGCAGATATCCAAAGTCGGCCAAATGAATCCACTGTTGGTAGTCTGCTGACACTCGTGGGATCAGTAGGTGACACCACTGGAGATCAAAGACCCAGATCCAGCAGAAGGCGAAGGACCAAAGAGAGACTTGACTTTGCTCGGTTTTTCTCTTATACAAAAACATTTATGACATCAAGAAGGTGTCATCAGGCTACAACACAATGGATAGGTTGAGCTCCACCCCTACCTTTATCCAGGTGTGCCTAGTTGACACAGTCCCTAACCATCACACAGTCCAGGAGTGTGTGAGTGTATGTTCGTGTACTTACCAAGCATATAGGTTCAAGGCTCACTCTATTTTTTGGAGTAAATAAATGTTTCTATTGCCTGCACACACCCATTCCCTCTTTCCCAGTGAAAGTGCCCCAGCCTCCCCTTGTAGAGTCATTTTCTCCTATTTCCCACCCAGCGATGGTGCCATGTCTCAGATGTAATTGATCATTGTCTCCCATCTTCCCTTCTTCCAGGATTGGCCTACATGGCGTAATCCAACCGAATGTGAACAACCTTGGCAGTTTTGATGGAACTGCTGGGCTTACCAACCTATAAGCCTAGCGTTGCTGGGTGTCACCTTGTCATCACATGGAGATATGATGGCTAAAGATGGCATCAACACAGAGGAAAGGAGACTTGAGATTTGGGTAGAAAGTCCCTCAGCCACAAATGAATCCAGATGGCCCATGAACTTCATAGTGCCCTCGTCCAACAGGTTACACTTATTATGATGATTCACTTACAGGGACCGACTTTGCTTCTATCACTGTGGCAGTCACATCATCTCCTGTCAACTCGAGTGAAGGGGTGGAGATTAGCCTGCCAATCAGGTCATAGCCAGTGAGGCCTATGTGTGGGCATGGCCTTCTCCTGAGGATTCTGGGAACTCCTGTCTTCCTCCCTGGAAGCAGGACACTCACTCTCTGCTGGGAACCTTTTTTAGGAGACAGGTCATGCCTGTCCTTTGCCCCTTTCTTCATTCCCTCTTCCCTCTTGTTGCCTGGCATCCAGATACTGCCATCTTGGACTAATACTATGATGGTCATCTAATAACAGTCGCGAGAGGAAGGAGGGCTGAGTGCTCGATTATAAAAAGAGACTCAGAAGAGGGAAACCCCTGTTCATTGGTCCAGGATGATGGTGGTCAAAATCTCAGGTGCCATCTACGACCATCAGGGAACATGTCCACCATGCTGAGCGCGACAAACCTGAAAGAAGAAACGGGGCTGGGCTCTTGGTGGCATCATCGACTCTGGAGCCGCTCACGTGCAGAGTTCTTGTGAAGTGTGATGGGATATTTTCCTCACTGCTTAACCTACCAATTGCCAGCGAGTCCACTTCAATTTATGGTACCCCACCAATGTCAGAGCAGAACAGTGCTCCATAGGGTTTCTCCCACCACCGCGATAATTTTGTTGACATAACAGTCACCTATCATACATATCCCTTGAGTTGTAGATACATCACCACAGACAGTTCCAGTGTATCTCCCTGGCTCCTGTATTCAGTATTTGCTTCCCAATCCCCCCCCTCACCAAACTCTCTGCTCCAGATCCCCGAGAAGCCATTACATTCATTATTGTCTCTCCATCGGGTTTTCAACGGCCAGTTTTTCAGAAGTTGGTCACTGGGCTTTTCTTTCAAGACACCTGGGGGTGAACTTGAATCTCCAGCCTTCTGTGGAGCAGCCAATCACATCTGATGCTTGTACCATGCAAGGGTTCCCCTCACAGCTTAAGCCACCTTGGGTACTCTATTACATGAAAAGACAAGAAGAAGCAGAGACTCGGAGCATCTAGGCTTGGCACTTGTTTTTAAGAAGAAGCAGGAGAAAATTCATCTTGATCTCTTGAACATCTTTCAGCAATGAGAACAAAACACAAACAGATTATCTCAGTAAATTATCCCCCCCCCCCTATGTAAAAAGCACAGCATGGGACCTGACACATTTAAGCAGTCAGTAAAAGGTAGGAATTTTTCTTTTTCTTATTAGCATAATGCCTCAATAAATGTTAGTTTCTGATCCTATCTCTTTGAGGGTCTCTCCCTTGGCAGCTGAGCTCCCCAGTGCCTTCACATTTATCTCTCTCCTCCCCTATTAAACCAGCCTCTTGAAAAGACTGCCAACTCACTCTCATTGAGGTGTCAGTGATAGATAAGGCTTAATGTATGACCCTCTTCCTTAAACACCAGCCATCTTGCCAGTGAGATTTACATTTAATAGAGGATTAAAGCCTAAAGCTAAAGGAATGAATCTTTAATGGTGAAATCTGAGGTGTCAGAACGCTGATGACATTGCTGGTGGAGATGTAAAATGATGCAGCCACCGTAGGAAACAGTTTGGCGGCTCCTCAGAAAGCTAAGCATAGGGTCACCATATGATCCAGCAATTCCACTCCTACGTCTATACCCAAAAGAATGGAAAGCAGGGATGCAAACCACGCTTTCCCACCAGTGTTTATTGGAGCTCCATTCAGGATAGCCATCAGGTGAGAAACAGTTTAAATATCCAACAGTGTAAGAGCAGACGCATGGAGTGTGTATGTACTCGCCAATGGGGTATCACCCTCCACCACAAGGAGAAAGAAAGTCTTGGTCGATGGTACCCTGTGTGGGAATCTTGACAGCGGTCTGCTGAGTGGAATCAGTCAGTCACAAAAGGACACACATTGCATAACCCCGCTTCATAAAAGATTAGATAAATGTCTCAGAAGAAATACAACCAGGATAACCCTTAGAAATAAGGATGGCTAGACTTCATCTTGGATATCTCAGCTGGAAAGACCAAACTAGAAAAGGACATCAGGTTTGATAGAGTGTGGATTGATTAGCGAAATAAACCCAGACACTCATATTTCTCATCTTCATTTAAGAGAGAGTTGTATATGAAGAAGTAAGTATATATCGAGAAAACACCCCAGCCTAGTCCAACTCAAGTCCATAAGTCTGATACTAATCCATAAGTCCCTCTCTGACTCACACAGCCACATGCAATGATGCAGAATGCAGGAAGATCCCAGGCTGGTGGGTGCAAAGTCTTGTGGATCTGATGGGGGTGGTAACATCGCAGGGCTCTGGCGGCAACCAGGGTCAGCCAGCAGGAAGGTGAAGGCAGAGAGTGGGAGGTTCCCAGGATCCTCCTTAAGAGAAGGCCATGCCCATAAGGAGGCCCCATCAGGCTGTGACCTGACTGACAGGTTGAATACCACCCCTACACTTATATATCTCCAAGTTGACACGAAATTATGTCACTACCACGGGGGTGGGGGTGGGGCGGGGGAGCTGTTGTCAGCAAAAACAAGGAAGATCCCCAGTAAGCTGAATTAACACAATTGTATCAACAATGGGTCAACATGTTCTGGGGTCAACTCCATGGCAACAAGCAACAACAACATAGAGACTCAAGCGTGTGAGTAGTTATCAGGGGAAGGAGGAAGGCATCATTGCTTTGGCTAAGGGTGATGGGACATTTTGGATACAGATAATGGTGGCACAACACGATGATGTAATTAATGCCATTGAGTTGCATATGTAAGCAAGGTTGAAATGGCAAATATTTCGTTACCGGTAGTCTTACAAGACCATAAAACAAGCGAGCTGATGAAAACCTACTATTGAAGGGGGTCTCCTTGATGACCCCAGCTTCTTCAAGGATGCTCATGAAGATCTGCCAGAGCAAAAATGCCATGTGAAATAGCAGTTCACAGTAAGCAGCTGCAGGATCCTCCACCAAGCACCCTGGAGCAGGGCTCCAGTGGGAGGGGAGCTGAGAAATGGGAGATGCATGAAGAGGGTGTCGCTCACAGCTCAAGGAGCTGTGTGTCAAGAGAAGGGAGTCGGTCTCCCTAGCTGGGTGGAGGGGGCTTCCCTAGGTGCTGGGACTAGCCACATTTGTCTTTGGAAGAGCAACTTCTTGCTTCCTGCACATCAGTGGGTCTGGTCTGTATCGTGTTTCCTTCTCCTGAACCCCCCCCGACTCCTGAGTCTGCACTCGGATTCTCACCCTGAGCTTCATCTACATCTGGATTCTCCTCCTCACGTGACCTCACCCCCCCAAGCTCCTGAGCCTGACTTGGATCTCCTGTAGAATCTCTGGTGTCTCCATGGGGTCCCAGCAAGGCACACAGGATAGACAGCCTTCCTGGCCATTGCAATTCTTCCCTTTGGTCTAGCCCTGCGTTCTGGCTCCCGGCTC
>NW_022103901.1:26432949-26435028 GCF_000313985.2 Echinops telfairi
CCTTGAAGGGCCTTCATACAGTTTCCTTTCCATGGAAGCTCTTGCTCCTCTTCATCGGGGTCCACGCCTTCCATCTAGCGCACCATCCATCCTGCTGGGCACCAGAGAGGCACTGGGGAGGCAAAGCCATTTAAGATCCAGCTTTTCCTCTCATGGGCCTCACAGGCTAGTGGGTGGGATGCCACCTCATGAATGAGGACCATCACCAGCCCCACCCGTTGGGCTTGCCGGGAGGAGACCTTGTGGCGAGGCTTACCCGGTTCTTGTCAGAGGGCTTACAGCAACTGTGCCGAACAAATCCCCGCTTTATTTCTCACAATCACAACAGAGAGAGACTGTCATGCGCCTCGGAAGGACCCCAGCAGAGGTAAGAGCAGTGTGTGCCAGGAAGCTGGGGGCTTCTCAAGAGTTACAAGCTCCTTCAAGCCGTTGGTAAGGTGTGTGACATTACAGAGCTTGACGCAATAATGTGACTATTATTCTTGCCCTTGTGTGACATCTTGTTCCTGTTTTTCCTCTTCAAAGCGATGGGTGAAGGTCCCTTCTGCCCTGGCTTTCCACTTATTCCTGCTAAAAGGTTACTCTGTGCAAGGGAGTCATTCCGGCTTTCAATTCTGGGTCAAGACAACCTCCATTGTCTTCCCATCTCCCCTTGCCATCCAAAATGAATATAATTTTGTTCTTAGGAGTGTTTTCCTTTTAAACAAACTATGCTTTAAAAAAATCAAATGATATCAAGAAGTACAAGAACAAACCTCGTATACCCACTTAAATCACTTAGAGATACCACTACAGGATAGACAGCCTTCCTGGCCATTGCAATTCTTCCCTTTGGTCTAGCCCTGCGTTCTGGCTCCCGGCTCAGCATTGCCCCATGGATGTCTCCTGGCACCGTCAGCTTAGGTGCACCAAGCATCTTCCATCTGTCTTCTTAGATCCACTCTCTACCCGTCGTTGCTCTGGAGGCTGAGTTATCTGAACCCCCAGGCTCTGCTTGGGTTCAGCCAACGGGGCGGGAGGTGGGGAGGGAGTCTGCTGTATGAATTCCCTGGGCCTCCTTCCTGAAAGTGGCCTCACCCTGACTGTGCTCCTCAGCAAGGACCCACTCCTTTCCAGGTGGCCCTCTCGACCTGACTCTGTACAGATCCTGGCAACCCTTCTCTGTGCCTGCAGCGCCTCCTCTGGGCGCCTGGGGGACTGCTCTCATCTCCGTGGTCCCCTGCACTGGCTACATCAGCACCGTCTGGACACTTAATCAAAATGCATATTTGGAGGAACCACACTGTAGCCTTTCTGGATCCCAATGTTGAGAGGGGGCCCAGAATCAGCATTTGCATCTGTCCCCGAGGTGATTCTGAAACGAGTTTGTGTTTGGGAAACACTGCACACATGTACCTCACCACACATGTGTGAATCGTCAGAACACAAACTTGCCTGCACGTGGATTCCAACTCATGGTGACAACCTGCATGTCACTAAAGTCAACCAACTCCACTGTGACATAGGAGCCCTGGGGGTGTAGTAGTTACACACTGGGCTGCGATCTGCGTGGTCAGCAGTTCCAAACCACCAGCAGTTCCGAGGGGAGAAGACTGGGCTTTCTACTCCCGTCAGCAGTGACAGTCTCGGGAACCCACAGGAGGTCACTATGAGTCAGCATGGACTCGATGGCAGCGAGTTTGGAGTCAGTAGATCACAGGCCTTTCTCCAGGGTCCCTCTGGTGGGTTCAAACCTCCCACCTTTAGATGAGCAGGCCAGCACATTAACTGTACCACTCAAGGACTCTCTCCTCAAATGATGCTGCCTCAAGGGGTTTCTCTGTTCCCATGGAGATCCTGACTGATAGCCTTCTCATCTCCCCGTCCCAAACTAGCCCTCTTTGGGGGTCTCTCTCTAGTGGGCTGTAAATCACAAGGTCAACAGTTCAAAACCAGCCCCTTGGTGGGAGAAAGATGAGGCTTTCTACTCCCATAAAGATTTACAGCCCCCAGGGTGCAGTATAGCACCGATGAAACACACAACTGTCCTCTAGTTCTTTAATGCTCCCTACCCCCCACTATCATGACCCCAATTCTACC
>NW_022103901.1:26435655-26437258 GCF_000313985.2 Echinops telfairi
GCCAAGGCAGCGGCCAATGCTTCTGCCTTCAGCTCCAGTGATTAGTCGAGGGAGGAAAGGCTGTGACCGCTGATGGGGGGCTGAAGGGGGCCTGTTGCTATCTTGAGACGTGACCATTTTCTGTTAGCAAGCAGGAGACACAGGTGGTGAGTCCTGCTCCCAGGGAGGGAGATGGGCCCGGTGGTACCATGTCTGGGAGGAGGACTCACGGAGAAGCAAGATAGAACAAACAGGGAAGATGGAGAGGAGGGAGCTGGGGGCGGGCAGCTTTCGTCAACTCCGAGCTTCAGTAATAAGCATAGCCTTCCAAGTGTGAAGTCTGTTGAGAATCCCTTGCTGATAATGAGCCTTGTTGGGGGGCAGGGGCACAGTGAAGTATATATATAGAAGTCTCAGTCCAATCTTTTTCTAATAAACGGTGGCTCCTAACCAGGGGAGGGTTTGCCCCCAGGGGATGTTTGACAATGTGAAGACAGTTTTGGTTGTCACAACACAGCGGGGGTGGATGCAAGATATTGACATCTGGTGGGTGGGAGCCAGGGATGCTGTTCAGCATCCTGTAATGCACAGGGTGGGCCCCGCCACAGAGAACGAGCAACCCAGCCTAAATAGTAGTGCCAGGGTTGAGAGTTTGGGACTCTGCACAAGTCATCAGACTACTCTGGGGCCAATCTTGTCCAACTCCATTACTAATTGAACACTGTATGGGAAGTTGGCTGGCAAAAATAGTCATAACTCCCGACGCCTTGTTTTGCCCCCTGCAATATGACGTTGCAGCCTCACCTGCTAAGGCATGGAGCTCATTTCCCCACCCTCTTTTATTAGGACTGGCCTATGGCTTGCTTTGTCCACTAGGATGCTTCAGACACAATGGTTCGTGCCTAGACCTCTGTCATTCCTCTGAGCCCTGCTTCTGCCAGGAGAACAAGCCTAGGCTGGTGGATGGACATCATGGGGGATGAACAAGGTGTCCTATCAATGGCCGGTCAAATCTCTGAAAACATGAGGACACCCAGCCCAGAGCAGCCATCTGCTCAACCCACAGTTGACCACAGCCTATGAGAGACCCCAGTTGAGAGTAGAACCACCCAGTTGACCCGTGGGTAACAATATGCCCTATTCGAAGCCACTGACTTCCAGGGAGCTTTGCCATGCAGCAGCTGCAGGTAACTGTTATGCAAGGGCTTGGGATGAAAATCTATCTGATGGTGAACTCTCACTGGCACGAGAAGCTTCTACGCTTTGCTTCCTAGCCTGATAGTAGAAACCAACTGCCATCAAGTTGAGGCTGACCCAAGGCGACCTCCTATGTGTCAGAGTAGAACTGACTGTAACATTTCCCATGACTGATTTGCCGGCAGATCGCCAGGCCTTTCTTCCAAGGTACTTCCAGGGGATTGGGGGTGGAGGGGGAACTTGAACCTTCAACCTTTGGAGGCTGAGTTGGCAGCTGAGTGTGTTAGCCATTTGCCCCACTTGGGCTTAAGATTCACACAGCTGCATCCTTTGACACTCCAGTTAATGGGACTGAGCAAGCTCTAGCTAAAGAAATTACCATATATGCTCCTGTATAAGCCGAGTTTTTCAGCACATTTAAAAAAAA
>NW_022103901.1:26438446-26444477 GCF_000313985.2 Echinops telfairi
TCCTCATATAAATATACTTGCATATGTACATGTCTTTATCTAGACCTCTATAAGTGCCCTTTGCCTCCCAACTCTTTCCTTTATTTTTCAGCACATTTTTAATGCAGTTTTTTGTGGTAAAATTAGGCGCCTCAGCTGGTGTTTGGGCCGACTTATACTCGAGTGCATACAGTAGTTTTTTCTCCTTGACATGATTGAACTATTGAAGTGTGTGCTATGTAAATTATGTGCCAATAAAACCGTTAAAAACATTAGTTTTAGCTCTTGGATCCTGGTGGTGCAGTTGAGTTGTTAACTGAACGGTTGATGGTTTGAGCCTACCAATCTTTCCTTGGGAGAAAAAACACTGAGGCCGTCCGTCTCCATAAAGATTACAGCCTTGGAGAACCAATGGAGCTTTCCGACTCTGTCCTAGAGGGTCGTTATGTGTCAGAATGAACTTGACAGCAGTGGGCTAACCCAGCAAGCCCCAGACCCAACTCTGACCTAGACAATAGTGAAAGGCTTTTCCGAGGGGGACACAGGGAAGCTGATCAACAAAGAGTCTTCAGGGAACAGCAGACCCCTCCCAGGATCTCGGTGGCAGGAAGTTCCCCACTGACTGGTAGCTCAACACAAACCATGCTGGGAGCGCAAGGGGCTCTAATGATGCCCTCTGCTTTTTTTCTGCTCTCCTGTCCTCAAGTTGACAGCACTGCAGATTGGGGCAGAGGAAGAAAATATGTCTAGGATTTCTGGTGTATAGCCTGCAGAGCCAACACATTGCATCATGGCCTAGATGGGAAAAGACAAGCTGAGAAAACTCAACCGTCAATTTAGCAGTAGTCTTGGCTCCCAAGGAGCCTGCCCTGCCGCTCCTCACCTTGCAACGTGGATGTCAGAGCTTGTGGCCATTCCCTGGGAGGGGACAGAGTGGCCGGGTGGCCATCCCATTATGAAGCTCTCAGTCTAGTTCTGATTCATTGAGTCCGACTTGGACCAGGACATTTACGCCGCTGAGGTCTTTGTGGGTGTCAAGTACCCCCCATAAGATCACCAAAGATTATTTGGGTTGAAGATTAGGTTTCTACTCTCTTTAAATGGCCTCACGATTCTCAGAATATCCCAGCTATGGAGACAAATGAGCTCTCTGTTTGCTGCTTAGAAATTAGGAAAGATGAACAAAGTTAGTGGTGTTTCATTTTTGTGTGTGTACGATCTTTGGAACCCCTCAAATACCATCTTCCAGTCAAATTCATGCACACAGTCAGCCCGGGGGCGCCGTCCTTGTGGAAGCAGTTGCGTGTGTTGGACCGAGGGGCCAGCAGGAGGGGGAAGAGAGCAGCTTGGGGCCCTGGTCACGTTGGGAAGGCTCTGGAAACATGTCCCTGGATCTGGTGGGTCTGGGGCCACAGGGTGAGAACTCTGGGACCTCGTCCCTGGAGCTGCTCTTGTTCTCTGCAGGCAGACTTGAGGGCCTGACCTCCAGTTTTGAGGGGTCCATGTGATGTGGAGGCCATGAGGAGGGGAGATGCTGAATGAAGATCCTGAAACAGCGGAACCAGAGGAAAACCAGCTCCTTCACCAAAGACGGGCCCCAGGGAGACAGCGCAGCACCCAGCGTAGAAGTCTGGAATGTGAATGAGGAACAACTAGCTTGGGTTAGAGACCCTGCGAGTGGCCAAGCCTCTTCACAGCATAGCCTTAATAGCTTCATTGGTGAAGTAGAGTAGATACCAATTGTATCAACTTTCTACAAGCGCTGAGAAGATCTTAGTGTAATAGTTAATGAAAGGTGTTGGCAGAGTGCCTGTTAAATTAGTGGTGACTATTGGTTGCAATGTCGTATATACATTGAACAGCTAAGCACAAGGTTGGCAGTTCAAACCCACCAGCTGCTCCGTGGGAGAAAGATAAGGCTGTTGGCTTCCAAAAAGATCTTCCGCCTTGGAAACCCCATACAGGGCTGCTATGAACCAGAATCGACTCAGTGGCAGCAAGAGATGAATGCCACTGAGGTTTTGGTGGCCAGGGGCAGATGCCTGCGTTCCATTTTGATCCCGTTCAATTTCCAGCCAATGTAGCCCTCGCCACTGCCGATCCAACTTTGGAGGCTCATGTTGCTACGATGTAAAGCAGGTTTCAGTGGAACATCCGGACCAAGACAGGCTAAACGAAGAATCCTGGCAAGCTGCTTCGGAAAAGCATCCAGTGAAAAACCCAATGGCTTTCAAACCAATGAGACACACGCTTAAAGGTGAACAGAGGACTGGGGATGATGAGACTTTGTCAGGTCCTTTGGACATGGTGTCAGGAGGGACCAGTTCGTGGAAAGTAACACCATGCTTGGCTTGGTCCAGTAGAAGGTTGAGCAAGAAAGGAAGACCCTCAGTGAGATGGCTTGACACAGTGGCTGTAACAAGGGCCTCCAACCTAACAGTTGTGAAGGTGGCTCCCTAGCAGGCGGTGTTTTGTTCTGAGTCCCTTCTCAGCGGCACCTCGCAAAAGGAAACAGCAGCAACCGTCCGTCCTCCTGAGCACGCCCAGTCACACCAGATCAAAGGACAGCATTGGCCCAGGAATGTGCCTCAGAAGGCAGAGAGGGACAGGACCCAAGGATGAGGGGAATCGTAAGCACAGGGAGAAAGTGGAAGGAGGCTGTTGCTTGGTGGGAACTGCAACCCATGCCCCCAAACAAAAGGTGTGTGGACTGTCGAATGGAAACTGACCTGCTCTGTCAATTTTCACCCAAATCACAACAGAAAGCTTAAACAATGATAAAGAAACACAATCCTATGGATCACCATCTGCTACTGACCAGGAGGTTGGCACAGAGTGGCCCCCATGAGTGGAGTGCCGCTAACAACAACTAAGGAGCCCTGGTGGTGTAGCAGTTATGAGTTGGGCTGTGATCTGCACGGTTGGCAGTTCGAGACCACCAGCAGCTCCGTGGGAGAAAGACTGGGCTTTCTGCTCCTGTAAGCAGTTACAGTCCCGGAAACCCGCGGTGGGTCACTATGAAGGGCACTGACTAGATGACAGTGAGCCTGGAGTAACATCAGTGAACCAACTCAAAGACACTGCCCTCAAGTGGACCCTAGAAGCGCCCCGGTGGGTTTCCATGACTAGAGCTCTTTCCTCCTTTCTTCCTTTTTCTACTTACTAAAAACCTGTATTGTTTTAAAATGAAGATATATAGGAGATTAATTTAAAAAGTACTGCTACTATGGTTCCAGTTCTTTCTCCTGTTGTGTGAGTCTGGGTAGACTAGGGAAACAAATCCACAGAAATTCATATATGTATAAGAGAGAGTTTTAGATAAAGGGTAAGTGTACATTAAGAAAGCATCCCAACCCAGTGCTGTCCAAGCCCATAAGTCCAACATTAGCCCATATGTCTGACGCCGATCTACAGAGTCCTCCTCCTCCATCCCACAAAACACACACTATGACGCTGACTGTAGGAGGAAAGCTGAGTCATTGAATGTGTAAACATCTCAGCGCTGGCAGGGGTCTCCACATGGGTGCTCCAGCACCCAGGGCTGCATCGGGGTAGGTCCAGGTGGCTTCTCCTCAGGGACGTCTTGCAGGAAGTGAGCCTTGCCAGCTAAAGCAGGGAACTGGCTAAGGCAGCTGCACCCTGGTCCGACCATGACAAAGCAAGAGACCTGAGAACTAGAAAGGCGAGACACTCATGGAGCCATTTATCCCTCCGCCCTTCAATTAACCCCACATGTGTTTATGGGCCAGGATGGCACAATAAACCTTCACTATCTCACCTGTGGAGTGACTGGTGGTTTGGAACTGCTGACCTCGTGGTGAGCATCCCAGCACATAACCTGCTACACCACCTGAACTTCTACCACAACAATTAGTACTACGATTGTTGTCGTCCAGAAAGCTGAGAGTTGGGATCAGAACGGAAGTCCTTGTCCTTGTTCCTGTGCAGGAAAAACTGGGATGAGGGGAACTCTGGGTCTGACCCACACTCAGCATAGTGGCTGCCCAGCATTCTCCTCTGCTTGGCTAGAGACCCCCGTGCCCTCTCTCTCTCTTCTAGAGGACAATTTACTTCGCCCTTCATCCCCTGGCAAAAAAAAAAAACAAAAACAGGAGAAAAATGAAAGCAGAGAGGGCTAAACTGTCTGTGGCCGCAGAACGGAGTGTGGGATCATGATCTATCAAGCTACACACACTAAGTGGGCAAAACGGGTGCTACTGAAGTAAGTCAAACCAAGATAAATCTGTCCCTGGAGAGCTCTAGCACACGATTCAAATAAGGGCAAGAACAGCAGGGTCTGCCAGCCCTTGGAAAAGCTGTCTGCTCTCCTGCAGGCCTGAGCCTCTGGGCAGCATCCCTAATTTTCCAAGTGCTCCTGGGTCACCAGCCCCGGGGAGACCCGGGGCTGGAGTGAGGCTCTCCAGAGCACACCTGGGCCGATGCAGCCCACCTTAAACACAGTTGGTTTTTGAGACCGTAACTCTGTACAGGAGTAGAAAGCCTCATCTTTCTCCCCTGGAGTGCCTGTTGGTTTCAAACTGCTAACCCAGCGGTTAGCAGCCCAATGTGTAACCACTACTCCACCTGGGCTCCTTCCCACCACAGTGAGCATCACCTCAACGCTCCCACGCGAGAACTCTCCCTTTCTCCCTCCCTCCCTCTCACCCCTGTAACCAGTCATAAGCTTTGGTTTCTACATCTTTGTTTATTACACATGAATAAGCACACATCTTACTTGTCCTTTGCCGACAGACTCATTTTGCTCAGCAGGATGTTTTCAGGGATCCTCCACGCTGAGCCAGGCAGACGCTCTCTCTAAGGCTGAGTGGGATTCCATGGTGTAGGTACCACATGGCATGTAGCATCCAGCCGCTGGTGGCGATTTGGCTTGTTTCCCACGGGCCTCTACCACTTTAGGGTTGCATGCCCTTGACTAACTCAGCCACGTCCCCCCTCTCTCTCTCTCAACCCAAAGCTGATGCTAGAAAACGGAGGGAGAAAATGTCTGCTGTTGCCGGGAATTACAGAATCCTGCCCACCAGGGCGTTTTGCTTTTAACCCGATTACTGCGTACATCCCTGGAGAACTTAGGAGAGGTGCACATCCCGGATCCATATCCCAGATCCACGAGTGAGATGCTCTGGAGAACATGCAGACTCAGGCAACTGGCTTTGGATTCCCTCCAGGACTAGGTGAGTTTTGTTGTTTCCACTTTTTTTGTATACACAATGATTTAAAACGAAATCATTATTGTGGTAAATATATGTGTAACAAAACCCTTATACTGTACATACATACATAGAAACATGCAATCTAGTGACTTTTATCCACAGGGCACTTCTACCCTTTCCTGTAGGGGTTGCTATGAGTTCACATGGACTGGGTGGTAGTGGGTTGGGATTGATCTGGAGTGACTTTTAATCGCATGTATCACGTGTGGAACAAGCCCCACAATCTTTGTCTAAATGTTTCCAGCCCCCTGAACAGAATCTCAGAGCTCCCTAAGCCAAGACCCCCATTTCTCCTTCTTTCTTTCCCTGGGGAGCCACTTGTCCACTTAGTCTAGCTATGTCATGTAAGTGAGATCATGAAATATTTGGCCTTTTGTGATTGACTTATTTCACTCACTACCAGGTTTTCCAGGGTCAACCATACTCCCTTTAGGGCTGAGTAACAGTCCATCATGTGTGTGGTTTGGGAACTCAAAAGTCCAAGTTCTGAAACTTAAAGCCTTTCTTGCTTTCTGCCCCCACCCCCATCCCAACCCCTCTCACACAAATAAATGCCACACAGTCTAGTTGCTACTACAGTGAGAGGAAGAAAGGGAGCAACAGAAACTACTTAATTTAAAAAATCATTTTATTGGGGCTCTTACAGCTCTGATCACAATCCAGACATCCATCCATTGTGTCAAGCACATTTGTACATATGTTGTCATCATTGTTTTCAAAACATTTTCTTTCTACTTGAGCCCTTGGTATCAGTTCCTCATTTTCCTCCCTCCCTCACGAACCCTTGATAATTCATAAACAACCCCCCATGTCTAACACTG
>NW_022103901.1:26445554-26453229 GCF_000313985.2 Echinops telfairi
TGCCTCCCCTTGTCCCATGTCCCCCCAGAACCGGCAGTCCTGTTGCTTTCTCCCCTGGATTATTTATCCTGCCTATCTTATCTAGATAGACATGTAATAAGCACAAAAACAAGAGAAAGCCAAACAAAACAACAAAGGACGACAAAACAAAACAAAAAATAACAACAATAGCCACAAACCCAATGACAAAAAAGGAAAAGCCTGTAAGTAGTTCCAGGTCTGTTTGTTGACCTTTAGGAGTGTTTTCCAGTTGAGCCTGATGGGGTGCCATGCTCTGGTTCCAAAGTCCATTTTTTGTTTTCTCCAGGGAACATCATCCCTTTCCTGCCCTTGCTGCTCTGCTGCTTGTCCTTCGTGTTTCACCCCATGTGATGGAGTCAGCTAGGGCATAATTCCTGCACTGTGTCTCTAGTGTTGTCCCCCGTAGCCCTATGGGTCAGTGAGGGACATGGTGTCTCATGGTGGGGCTGGCCTTATGGTACTCTCTGTGCATTGGCTGCCCAGAGCAGGAAAATGGTCCTCAGGGTTTGGTGGGCTAGGATGTGTTCCACTCTCTCTCCTCCCCCTTCATTTGCTCCTTGTGCTCTGATCAGACGTGCTCCTCTCCCCGAGCTGTAGCTTCAGTGCTGTCCTCTGAAGTGCATTCTTCTGGGTGGTGGTGATGATGGTGCACATAGTTGGGATTGGGGCTGACCCCACAGACCTCTCGATTGGTTCCCTGCTACATGCCAGTATGTTGTATTCACGTCTTGGCACACGGGGTTGAAGCCTGGTTTCTCTCTCCCTCTCCTGTGGAGATATAAATAATATCCACCCATGTCTTTTTTTCTCTCTCTCTTTATTTTCCCCTTCTATTTAGTTGGCTGCCATATGTATCCCTGGATTGCGTTTGGCCCCTGTCATAATACCTGGATCTCACCCTAGAAATGTATGTATATAGTAGCTTTCCCTCTATGCCCCTCTTGCATTTTTTAAGCTTACCTCAGTGGACTCATGTTGTACTTGTCCTTTTGAGCTTGGCTTACTTCACTTAGCATAAGTTCCTCCAGTTGTTCCACACAGCAATGTGCTTAATGCATTCATCACTGCTTTTTAGGGATGCGTAGTACTCCATTGTATGTATGTATCACAGTTTTTTGATCCATTTGTCCATTGAGGGAAATTTGGGTTGTTTCCAACTCCTAACAATTATGAGCTATGCTGTGATGAACATTGGAACACAGGTGTCTGACTGTGGTTTGTTGTCTCTTCTGGGTATATGCCCAATAGGGGGATTGCTGGGTCATATGGTAGCTCGATTTCCATCTGTTTTAGATATCGCCAAATCAATTTCCATAATGGCTGTATATACCTACAGCAGTGGATGAGAGTTCCTATCTCACCACAGCCCCCACCCCACCCCCCAACACTTGTTACTTTCTGGTTTTTTGAATTGGGCTATCTTTGAGGGTGAGAAACTGCTTTAAGGAGAGAGCATAGCACAGTAATTGACAAGGCAATATTTTGCCACATGTGCTGGTAAGATAAACAGAGGGACCATCCATCCCCCCCAGCATCCTGAGCAGACTTACCCTTCTGCCTGGAATCTCTCCACACAGGTCTTGTTGGAAAGACTGGGACCTAAGTTAAGAATGAGGCTGATCCCCCATTGCTGTATTTTTACTTCCCTACCCCTATCCACCCACGGGGAGGGTATTCCCCACAGGAAAGGGAGAGAGAGAGTTGACCTCATTCCCTTGTGCCAGTCCTTGAGGATGACATTCTTGCTCAGAGCAGCTCATTCACAGAGATGACTGCAGGGGTGGCCTCAGTTCAAGACATGGTATCCCCTCCCTAGATGATAATGCGACAGAGATGGCCCTGAAGCTACAGTTCTGGGAGTGCAGTTGGCTCGGTCTGACCTGCCCACATGGGGGCAAACCGAGAGGGGAGTGCAACAGACCAGCAATGGGCCCTGAGGAATCTCGATTGTAGACTTCTGACTAGGGGAGCCGTGCTTGGCACCTCAACTGAACTGGTTGGGGGTGACTCACGAGGGGGCCACACTGAAAGTGTAAAGGTGTAATGCAGTGGAGTGAGGGGCCCTAGACTGCTCCATCCCTGACTACAAGAAGAACAATGAGGTCTTGTAAGAGATGCACTTATAGGAGACTGTTATAAGATCTGTAAGAGCTCTCAATAAGATTGAATAAATATTGTCCTTAAATTTTAAAAAAAGAGCCTGAGGTTCAGGTTCTTCTTCACCTCACATTCCCAAGCGCCATCTAGGCAACTCTTCACCCTGCAAACACCCCGGAATCTCTCTTGCTTTTTACCTCATAGAAGTTAGCGTGTAGGTGCGATCCATTTCCATCTTTCGCCACATCTTCTGGGCACCACTCTGATGAGGGCGGGATTGAGAGGCCGTGTTGTGTCTATTTTAAAACTTTTCTTACAAACAAAACAAAAACCTTATTATGCCGTGTTCAGTGTGTTTTTAAAATAGTTACATTCTTTATACGGGCTGAGGGACAGGCAGTCAGGTGGAAGACAGGCCAAACCCAAGGATGTACATGTCATTCCAACACAAAGAAGGGGAAAGAGGGGGAAGGGAGAAGGGGGACAAAAGGAGGGCGGAGATGATGGCACTAGGGGAGCAGGGCACTAACTCACCCGGGGGGAGAGTATTGGCTATGTCTCCACAGAATTGGGAGTGTGAGTACACACCCCACCACAGCTCCCCAAACCTTGAGGGCAACGTAACCACATGGAGCAACTCATGAACAGAGTGGGCTACAAGGCCAACCCCAATCACAGCCAACTGACCCCCTCCCTAGAAGTATATGCTACAGAGGACAACCTGTAGGTTTACAGGTTGGGGAGAGGGGCTGACCTGCCACACCCACATGGAAGCAAACCAAGAAGGAAAAAGAGAGAGTGAGGTTCTAGACCCAATATTGGCACACCCAGCCCTAATAACGACGCCCTGCATGAAGCTGCTAAGTCACAGAGAACTGTAGGGCTGAGAACAGCTGGAGACATGATGAACCTTTGCTGGAGCATGCTGAGACAGAGGACAATCCTGGGGACACACAGCAGGGAGTGAGTCCAGTCTGAGCCCCCTACAGCAGGGCCACCCAGGAAGGGAACATAACAGATCAGCAGTGGGAGCAAAGCCAAGCCACAAAGCCTCTGAGGAGCCCCCAAAATAGACTTCATGCTAGGAGGGGCAGTTCTCCAACCCCCCCCCAGAACCAGTGGGTAGATAGTCATTAAGGTTGAGTGGACAGACCTGGAATTATCTATGCTTTATCTCTTTTTTTGGGCTATTTATTATTACTTTTTAAATATATTTTTTTCTATTTCTTTTCCTTTCCTCTTTTAATTCAAGTTTTTTGTTTTCCTGTTGGTTGCCTACCTGTATAAGGTTGGCATGGGAACAAGGCTGAGGAGAAAGTAACAGGATCGAAGGTTCCAGAGGGACTCGGGGAGGCGAAGACAGGGGAAGGGAGCAGCCGTCAAACAATGCCGTAGACATGGGAGCCACTACTGAATCAAAATGAACCATGAGGAGGCTATAGAGATCCTGGGGGTGGGGGTAGGGTGGCTGGAGCAACATCAATCAAACTGAGAGGAATTACTAAGAGCAGAAGAAGGGCGAGCGTGATGGTGGGGCAGGAAAAAAGTAAAAGGAAACAGAGGAAAGATCTAGGAAGCAAAACTATGGATAGAGGTATAAATATAGATGTGCACGTTATGTAAATATATTAATTAATATAAATAGAGGTATTGGCATAGGTCCATATATTTATCAAGGAAGTGGACAGGCTTTGGGTCTCTGCTCAAGCCCTCCCTCAGTGCAAGAACACTTTGTTCTAACAATCTGGTATTCTGTGATGCTCACCCTCCCAGTACAATTCCTGAAGACAAAATGGGTGCATAAGAAAAGTGGTGAAGAAAGCTGATGGTGCCTGGCTATTAAAAAATATAGCATCAGGCGGTCTTAAAGGCTTGAAGTTAACCAAGTGGCCATCTAGCAGAGAAGCAAAAAGCCCACACGGAAGAAGCACACCAGCCTGTGCGATCATGAGGTGTCCACAGGATCAGGTAACAGGCATTAGAAGACCCCCCAAAAAAACAAACAAAAAACATTTTTGAGAAGGATTGGAGTCGGAGCAGAGACCCCCAAACCCATCTATCGACAGTGAGACATCCCCTCACAGAAGGATCACAGGAATCACAGGAAGGGATGGGTCAACCAGAGTGAAGTATAGCACCTATGAAACACACGATATTTCTCTGGTTCCTTGAGTCTTCCTCACCCTCCACTATCATGGCCCCAAATCCTGCCTTTCACTGCAGGGTAGGCCGGAGCATGTACACAGGTATAGATAAGAGCTCAGGACACATAGACTCCAGGTCAGATAGACCCTTTAAGAGCAGAAATGGGTATAGCGATACCAGGAGGGTAGGGGGATGGTGGGAAGAGGAGGGGGAAAGAAACAGCAGGGGAAGGGAGACAGCAGTCAATGTAAGATATGAAAATAATAATTTATAATTTACCAAGGGATTTCAAGGGCGTAGGGGGTGGTGGTAAAAAGAGGAGCTGATACCAAGGGCTCAAATTGAATGTAAATGTTTAGAAAATAATGATGGCAACATATGTACAAATATGCTTCATACAATTGATGTATGGATTGTTATAAGAGCTGTAAGAGCCCCCAATAAAATTATCTTTAAAAAAAATAAAAGAAAGTAACAGCAATAATAGTACTGACTCCCTGAAGGTGTGAGAAGAGAGGGGGTGGGGGAATCAATAGCAATGGTGACTGCATAACCCCACTCAAGGGGAATGAATAACAGAATTGTAGGTGAATGGATACATTGGATGGTATAAGAGATGGATATAATAATATATAATAACATCATAATAAGGGTTCCTGGGGGTAGGGTGGGGTGAGGGAGGGGACAAAGGAGAGTTGATATCAAAGAGTTCAGGAAGAAAGAAAATGGTTTGAAAATGATGGTGGCAGCAATTGTATAATTATGCTTGATCTAATTGAATTATGGATTGTTATAATATCGGTAAAAGCTCCCAATAAAATAAAATGATTTTTTTTAAAGTTACATTCTGGGGAAGTTGGATTTGGCAGCGTGACCCTGCTGTCATGAACCTAAATGAGAAGGGATTTGAGGTGTCAGAAGTGAGTTCAACTTTCTGGCTGGTGAGAAATGCAAAGAAAACCTGCCAAGGCCACTTCTGGAAGTGGACATGTATGGCTCTGGCAGGACAGCGAGCGGGGCGTGTGGATATTTAACAGTGACCGTTGCAGAGATGCTTTAAATAACATCGCCTGCATCCACAGCCATCACAAACTAAGGTACCACTTGGATAAGGAACTGCTAGTACACTCGCTGATGTTGTGTCCATCCCAGCCCTGGAAATCCCGCCTGTGCTGGTCTTGAGCTGTGCACCGGAGGGTTTTCACTGACTGATCTTTGGGACTGAAAGACCAGGACTTTTTTCCAAAGCACCTCTGGGTGTGCTTGAACTTCCAGCCTTTTGGTTGGCAGCTGAGCTCGTTAACAGTTGCCACCATCCAGGGCCTCCTGATATTAAACATGTTGCCCTTGGGTTGATTCTGATTGCTATCAACCCTGCATGGCAAAGTAGAAACACCCCACCACCCCCATAGCACTTCCAGGCTGTCCATCTTTACAGAGGCAGTTGGTGGCATCTTTCTCTCAAGAGCAGCTGGTGGCTTTGAATGAATCACCTTTTCAGTTAAGAGCTGAACACTTAACCCTTGCACCGCCCGGGATTCTCTCCTGTCCCTTGTGGGGCTAACACAAGTAGGGGTTGATAATATTAGACAAACACTTGGGGTATTAACAAGTGTGTTCCTTAATCAGGAATGCCTGGATTACATTGAACTTTTTATTCAAACATTCTGTTTTTCTTGTATACAGAAAAACAGGGATTGGAGCAGATTATCTAACTCTATAGCACACTGGGCAGTGTTTGGGCCTGGCCCATGGGCCATCTCATGCACTGCCATCGAGACGATGTTGACTCCTAGCAACCCTATGAGACAGGGGTGACTGCTCCTGTGGGTTTCCGAGACTGTAACTCATTACGGAAGTGGAAAGCCCTGTCTTTCTCCCGAGGAGAGGCTGGTGGTTAACCACCATGCCACCAGAGCTCCTCAAGACTCATGAAATCATTAAGACCAGCCAACAACACACACCTCACTAAAGGCAAGCAGTTCCAGTCATCACATGAGGGGTGTGTTAATTAAATGTTGGACCAAATATAACAGGCTAATTTTTAAGTTGATAATTTTGAATGATGTTATCAATGTCCAAATGGCCCTTGGCAGCCAAAAACTTCTCACCTCTGCTCATCAGGTAAAGCATTCTAAAAGGGCTACCTGTTAATATCTATGAAAGAGAAGACAATCACTGGAGGCACATGCTCTCTGAGCTAGTTCTTAAGATGACTCCAGCTCCCTAGCATCCAGTTTTCCCACTGCCCTCTGTCCTGCACTGATCAGAGGGCTGATTGTGTGGTTCTGGTTCAGATCTCCCTCCTCCCATGAAGACCCTCTCTTCTTAGCAGAAACATGATGGCAATTTCTTTGCCTAGGAGCTTGGGAATAAAGACAGGAAGGAGCATAGTAGAAAAGATCTCTTTTCTGGTAGAAAAGAAATAAAATAGAAAGAGATCAAGTAGAAAGGGGGTAAAGAAAGATGAGAAGGAGAGGGCAGCCTGAAACCAATGTGGAGATTCCAAGTCAGTCCCTGAAGGGGCTCTAGTTGTCCAGGTTGACACTCTGCTCTTATTATTGTTTGTTACCTGCCCTCGACTTGACTCTGGTTCATAGGGATGAAATACTGTTGGGTCCTGTGTCAGCCCCATGATTGGTTGTTGAGAGGGTCACTTTGAGCCACAGGGTTCTCACTGGCTCATTTTTAGAAGTTGATCCCTAGGGCTTTCTAGTCTGTCTTAGTCTGGAAGTTCTGCTGAAACCTGTTTAGCATGACAAAACAGAACAAAACGAAAAACAGCTCACTGCCATCAAGTCAATTTTGACTCGGAACGACTGAATAGGGTAGGGTAGAAATGCCGATGTGGATTTCTGAGAATGCAGTTCTTTACGGGAGTAGAAAGCATCCTCTTTCATCTCAGGAGTGAATGGTGGTTTCAAACTGCGGACCTTGTGGTTAGCCGCCCAGATGCATAACCACGATGCCACCAGGGCTCCTGTTTACCATCAAGGAAACATGCAAACCTCCAGTGCACGAGGTGCATTAGCTGGGAGTCCAACCCAGATCTCCCAGATGGATGGTGTACATTCTACCTCTGATCTGCCAACGTCCCCATCACATGCCACTGCAGTGAGGTGTTGGGAGCTTACATTCCAAAGCACATGGTTTGTGGATCACAGGCCCCAGACAGCACAACAAGAGGGGGGTTTGTCTTCACGCTCCCACAAAGAACCAGGAACCTTGCTCGGTGGGTCCTGAATAATTTATCCCAAATTGCCACATGCTACCTACTTAGGTTAAAAGCAGACTGCCTCATCTTTCATAGAGCCTGGTGGCTGTGACCCAGAGCCACATGGTCATGAGGGATATCCCAGCACCACCCCTCGATGCTTTTAAAATCTGCACTGGTTCATGTCTCCCAGTCGTG
>NW_022103901.1:26455346-26457003 GCF_000313985.2 Echinops telfairi
ACTCGCTATCATAAGAAAATTAGAGTTTGGCATCAGCAAGCCTTTCTTGCTAGTCTGTCTTTGTCTGGAAGCTCCCTTGAAGCCTGATCACCACCGGTGCCCCTGCGGGTTTTTGTAACGCCGGAGGTTCAGCTTCTGGCTTTGCAGCCACATGCACGTCAGGTGGAAAGACAGGAGTCAGTGAAAGAGTGCTACGTGCCGGTGAAACACTGTCCCCAGCATGGCAGCATTCTAGCACTTTCCCACCTTTTTGGATTCTTTGTGAAGGTCTCTTTGCTTTCCTGACACATGGATGTCAGAACTCTTTCCATAACTAGAACTCGAAAACCTTTCGGCAAAAAGGATATGTCTTGGCTGATATTACTGTATTAATTACGCACACCACTGTTCAGAAACAGACTTCCCAAACCACGGCTGTTGAGTGCATCCCAATGCACAACAAGCCGGCGGGACAGAGTGGCTGTCCCATGGGGTTTCCCAGCATCTTTATGGGAACTGACGGCTACACCGTTCTCCAGCAAAGCCGCTGGTAGGTTTCAACTGCTGATGGGTCATCAGTGGAGTGCTTAATCCCTGCGCCACCAGGGGCCTGATTACATCTGAGGGCTTCGGCGGCGGCTATAAGTTTACTTTCTTTCCCTCTGTCCATTCTGCTTCTCTGTGTTGGCTCCATCTTACGCTGGCTCCTTCCTCCTGGCTGCCAGAGAGGCTACGTTTGTGTGCTCAAAGCTTCAAAAAGCCAACATAAACTCTACTGCCGTTGGGAGGGGATTCCAGCTCATCGTGACCCTACAGGGCAGAACAGGGGGTTTCCGAAGCTGGAAACCTTTCTAAAAGCAAATCGCCTCATCTTTCTCCTCAAGAGTAGCTGGTGGGGTCAAACTGCCTACCTTTCCATTAGCAGCCTGGCACTTTCCCTACGTTTGGTGGATTTGATTAGAGCACTTGCCTCTGACCCGGTGTTGTCAGCCAACGTTCTGCCTGCTTTGGAAGGACCACATGACGCTGCTGACTGGTTTGGGACTAAGTCAAGCATTCCCTCACTCACCCCTCTGTGCCAGGGGAGCAACCCCCAGGCTGCCAGAGGAGCACCCCCTGATCCCTTGGGCTAAAGGCGGGGAAGATTTGGTCCCACAGGACAAGGGGGTGCTGCTGCATGAAGAGGAACCAAATGGATACTCAGTTCTGACTCCCAGGGACTCTGTCCAAGAGAATGTGACCTGCTCCTACCCCGTCCTCACAGGCGTCTGTTTCAGTCCCTGTGTCCATCCGCCTCTCTGAGGGTTTCCCCACTCTTGGGCTGGTCCTTGACGTTCCCAGGCTGATGTCCTTCTCCAGGACGGATCCCTCCACATCACGTGCACATGAGATGGAGTCTCGCCTTCCTCCCCTTTAAAGCGCATTCTGGCTGTGCTCATGAATACCCACCCACTCTCCCTCATCTCCCCAAACATGGCCCAGCGTTTCCACAATAGCCGCAAATTCACAAGAAACGTGTGAGAGTTCCACGGGGAGGGCATGTCACTGGCTCCTAAAAATAGAACTTTCAAAAGGTCTGCTCAAAGTAAGATCGTGCAGATTCTGAAGTACTCTTTCAAAAAAAATCATTTTATTGGGGGCTCGTACAACTCTTATCACAATCCACACATACGTTCAT
>NW_022103901.1:26457313-26472516 GCF_000313985.2 Echinops telfairi
GGGGTCATCTGTCCTGGATTCCCTGTGTTTCCAGTTCCTGTCTGCACAGTGTCCATGCTCTGAAGTATCCTTAGAGTGTTCCTCAGTGGTGTGTAGGTTCTTGATCACGCGCGCGTCTGTTGAGTTGATTCTGATGTACGGCCACCCTGTGTGTGAAAGTAGCACTGTTCCCCAGGGTTCTCTCGGTTGTAATCTTAATGGAAGCAGAGCACCTGGTTTCTCTTCCATGACACCACTCGGTGGGTTTGAACAGCCAACCTTCAGGTTCGCAGTCCAGCGCATACCATTGAAGCCACCTGGGGCCCCAATGATGGGTACATGGGTGTTGATGATATCGCTGTCTGTCTCTTTGTACAATTGTGAACATTTTAATAACCCAAAAGTGTTCCCCATGCTAATTAATGCCAATGACACTTCCTTTTTTCCACAGTACTTTCTCTGGGGGGTGGAGGGGAGACCCAGAAGGAAGAGATCAGAGAAGTCTTCCTGGCCAATGACAGCTACACTGAGTCCTGACAATTTTTCTTTCTTTCTGTCTGTCTGTCTGCCTGCCTGCCTGCCTGCCTGCTTGCCTGCCTTCCTTTCTTTCTGGTATTGTGTCAAATGTATGTGGAACAAAACATCTGCTATCACTGCATTCTTCACGTGTACAATCGAGTGACATTAATTGTGCCCGTCATGTGGTGCCGTCACCACCGTTATCCATTTCCGATTTCCCCATTGCCCTGAACAAAAGCTCTGTAGCCCCAGGGAAGTGGCACCAGCCCAGTGAGTAAGCTGTTTCTAATAAAATGCAGGCAAAAGGGGCTTTGTACATGGTGAAGGTCCATAAGGCTGTTGTCATTTGGGGGCGGAAATGCCGTGTTGAAATAGGAACGTTTGCTTTCCTCGGCTTCCTTTTCCTCTCGCCTTGCCTGTGCTCACTGGCCAGGCCATTCTCTGTGCATTGTCAGGAGAAGGAGAAGAACCAAGGGAGGCTTTCAAAGGCTTTGGCCTGAGGGCAATAGAGAGACTTAAGTGCTGGCTGAGAAATGGAGTTTCCAAGTTGTCCTCCTCCCCAGACTGCTCAGAGTCTTTCCATGTAGAGAGGAGGGTCTGTCTAGAAGATCTGTATCTGATGTTGAGAAAGAGATGGGAAGGTGAATTGCCAAAATGGGTAAATGGATGAAAGACCAAGTAGCTCTGAGCCAGGGCCTATCCGTCAGCCACGCCAACGAGCGCCACAATTAGGCCTACAGGTGGGTCCCATAAGTGCTTGTGTCATGACCAAAGCAAGATGGAGAGGCTCATGTGGGACCAAGTCCCTTTCACTGAACAAAGGATGGCTGTCTCTTACTGTTAATACACTTATATGTATTTGTATGTTTGCACATGATGATAAAGTGCAGGGATCAAAGGGGTAGAAATAACACCTCAATTCCTAACCTTGTTTACCTGAGGGGAAGGAAAGAAGTGGAAGAAGGGGAGGAAAGTAAAACTACTTTAAAAGTGCTTACAATTTAAAAAAATGCTCGTGCTAATCCCATTCAGGATAAATTCTCTCTGTGTGAATATATTAAAGATGAGCAAAAGGTTTCCATCTAGACAAATCTGATCCATGGTGCCCTCACGTGAGTCAGAAGGGAGGAAACTACTCCCTAAGGTGGTCAACGACTGGGTTTTCAAAATATATCAAGTCTTTCTTCTGAGCTTTCTCTGCATAGCATTCAACTGGCAACCTTTGCGCTAGTAGCCAAGTGTGCACCACAGGAAGCAGGGCTTCCTGTATGGAGCTATCGATATAGGCAAAGATTACCGTCAACTCAAATGGTACAAAATGCATATAACAAACTCAAGATACAGAAAATTCACATTTGGGCTGTTGGTTTTCTTTATACTTATCTAAATCATTCAAATTGTTTTTATAAGGTGTACGCATCCCCCCACTTTTGAAAAGGTAATCCATTTTTCATCTCATAAGTAACATGTTCCTGACACATAGTAGGTGCCTGGTCGCTTAGTGGGAATGAATATAAGCCTCAGAGTTCAATAAAACTCTCTCATTGGGCAAAATGATCCTTGAGGAGAAGTGAAGAGCGACTGAGAGAAAGTTTACAGTAGCAGATCCGACTCACGAAGTCCAAAAAGGGTCAAGAGAAGAAGAGAAAATGTCAACCCGCTCTCTTACTACTCTGAAAGGACAAGGGACTGTGCATTGGGCTGCTAACACAAGACCAAGCTTTCAACTTGCCTTAAGATTGAGAGCCCCCGGAACTCACAGGGGCAGGACAACTCTGCCCGATAGGGGCATGATGAGTTAGAATGGAGTCGATGGCAGCGAGTCTGCCCGTGCAGCCAAGGGCATAGACCCCGTGCCTGGACTGTGCAGGGAATGTAGCAGCAGACCATGGGCATCGGCAGAGGGACCAGATGAGCCTTCCATTGCTCGCTACTGTTTCCAGTTTGCAAGACATGGAGCCCCCTCAAAGCTAATGGGGCTGCTGCCTTGGTGCGTTGGTTAATATGGGAACATTCTTCTGTCCTCCCTCTGTCTGGCCTGATGACTTGAGACAGGGTCCTGTGGCATCACTCCATCCCCAGAGCCTAGTGGAGTATCGGGCCTGGTGCAGCTGTTCCGTTAAGTGCTGAGTGATTGCATGAATAGGCCAGGAATTGAACTAAGCAACAAGTCAATGGAAGGAAGAATGCATCTAGACCTAAAGAAGACTCCCTGACCCAGTTGCAAAGTATTCTTCCAGGTGAGAGTGGCATTGTGTCAAGCCATTCCTCCTCCGTGAGCAGTCCCAGCCCGGGCAAAGACCTACCGGCGGGCAAGGACCTCTTGGCTCTCAGCACGCAGCTTGCTGTCATGGAAGAAAGCAAAATGAGTTGACTGCTATCAGGTGCCTCATCCCGCATTTACTGAGACCTCAAAATGTGCAAGCCATTGTTCGCTAGGGATCATGAGGGTTGATGGCAGAAATACTGGAAACTCCATACACTCAAGGGTTTGGAAGCATGGTGGACTAGCTATTAGGCAAAAACAGAAAACAAAACAAAACAAAACAAAAAGCACCTCCTGCCATGTATTGCCAGCCAAACAAACAAACCCGTCTTGTCAAAGATGCACCTTTAGACTCAAGGATGACAAGCCTTTGTTTTACCCACTATGGACATGTTTTCAGGAGGAACCAGCCCCCGGGGAAGAACGTCACACTTGGTAAATAGAGGGGCAGCGAAAATGAAGACCCTCAAGGGGACAGATGGACCCAGACAGAGGCTGCAACAAGGGGCTCAAACAACAATTGTGTGGAGGGTCCAGGATGGATGGATCCGTGTTTCAGCCTGTTGTACCGAGAGTCACTGCGAGTCCGGACTGCTGCGGTGGCACCTAGCAGTAACATGAAAGGACACGCGCACTAGATGCTGTCCTTCACCAATTTCACCGCAAGGACTCTGGGAAACATGGGTCAGGATGTGCTGGCCCCCGAGGCCAGGGATTGCGCCCCACAGGAAATCAGAGAATACGTCTCTGAATACAGCCATTCAAGCATGAGCTCTGAAACCAGACAGGTGGTTCCACATTCCAACTTCCATCCGCTTTCTGCCCTTGAACAAATGATTGACCTCTCCCCTTCTGTAGAAGAGGACTAATAATAGTCCCGAGATTTTGGTGAGTGTGAAATAGGCTAAATCCTATACAAAGCTTAGCCTGGTCTCTGGCACCCTGGAACTGTGGTGTGCGTGAGCTTTTTCCTGGTCTGCTCTGAAGAAAAGAGCTAGTTCGTTGGGATGAGGACCCTCAGAGAGACCATTGGAAAAGGAAGCCTCCAGCAAGGGAGGTTAGCTCACCTGGTTCAAAAACTAGTTTTCCCTGTGACAAGTTTTGTGGTCCTGGCTCGTCTTCAATGCCATTGAGTTGATTCTGACTCATAGAGACCCCAGACAATAAAGAGTTTCTAGAACTGCTCTCTAGGGTTGCTTTGTTTTGGGGGCCAGAATCTTAACAGATCCAGATCACCGGGCCTTTCTTCCGAGGGACTGATAGGTGGTTTCAAATCATTAATCTTCAGGTTATCATTTGACAGCAAACCATTTGGGCCACCTAAGGACCTTGTGACCTGGACTTTTATCACTTAAATTCTCTCAAGCTTGATTCCTCACCTGTAAAATGGTAAGACCACAAGCAGTTTCATTGAAAATGTAGGTGAGTCATACCCCAGTGACTGCCGCTCTTTCTAAAGAGAAGCCAGCAAAGAGGACCCCACAGGGAGGTGAGGACACGCTGGTGCATGTCCGTCTTTCTCTTCTTCCTCCCTCCTCTCCCCCAGATTTCTTAGAGGCCTCATTATTAGCCGTTTACATTTCTATTTTAATCATGTTGTAGGTTTACAGTATTTTTTCTTCCTGCATCTTTCTATGCTATAATTCCAGTACTATTTTTACACAGGCAGGCCATTTTTAACCAAGAACAGATTCAATTGTCTTTCAGCATATATCATTGTTTATCTTAATTAATGCTAAAATATTCTTGGGGGAAAAACACATCCCACAGAGTTTTATGCAAGGAAATACAGCACTCGTTTTTGCTTCCCTCTTGTCTGGCATATCGATTTATAACAGCTTTAGCAACCTGTAGCTCCAGGGACAAGACTGCCATTAAATTCGGGCACTCCTCAGTGGGAATGAAGCCACAGGGTGTCAACAGCAGGCTGAGGATAAGCTCCAGCAAGGTGGGTATTGGGAATGGAGCCCCCGATGGCTAAAGGAAGACATAGACTTCTTCTCAGAGGGCCCAGGGGGAGCAAGGAGTTAGGTACTTGATGACTAGCCAAAAGATGGACAGTTTGACGCCCCCACCCAGTATCGGCAGATTGGCCACCAACAGTCGAACTGATCCTTAGGACCGGCTTTGCAATTACGAAACATAAGACAGACAACGGGGCACGGGGACTTCTGGTCCCTGTGTCAGAATCAAGATAGAACAAATATGTTTCTCAGTGGGTATATATAATCATGGGGCTTACAAATCTCTTAAGAGACATACACATAATATAGTGAACATGTAACAGAGGGGACGGGTGATATAAAAAGTGGGTGATAGAAGGCATCAGTGGCCTAACCTCGCATGTCCTGAGCCCTCCCCAGGGGAACAAGCTATGATCTGTATCAGACGGAGAGGTCAGAAAGGAGTTTGCTACATTTTGGGGTGGGGTGGGCAACATCATCTGAGTGCTCTTACCTACAGCTAACCTCCAGGCACACAGTGAACAGCTAGGCTCGTGTCCTTTATATCAGCTCCTCTATGGAGGGCTATCGTAGGGCCTGTATTGTGTCAGGAGAATGTGTATTAAGAGTTATTTTTATTTCGTAACCATGAGAGTCTTCTCCCACCGGAGTCAGCCTTCCAGGCCCCGTAATTATGAGCATAGAGAATGTGGCTGCTTACATTCTCCCCAGTCCCTCAGTTTCCCACAACCCAGAAGCACTGTGGAAGAAAGACCTGGAGACCTACTTCTGATTTTAACTGCCTTAAAATCCCTGTGGAACAGTTCTACTCAGCATGCCCAGGGTCTGCAGGAGGCAGCAACTAACAACAACAACAACAACAACAACAAGGCTTCAACGCCGATGAATCCATGGCAGCGTTCGCTCCTTGGTTAGATCTGAATTAGTCAAGAAGCTGGGCCTGGGGTTTTTCTGAATGAAGCCATTAAACCTCTCATCCCATGATGGACGTCTTTGTTTCTGCTCAGCATCTTCAGCATCCATTCTCGTTTTTTTCGGATCAGATGCTCCACTCATTGTTTGGGAGTCATTCTTTCGACCCTCAAACCAGGTGTTCTGAGGGGACTGACTTTCTCCTCGGTGCCAAGGGTGTACCCTGCCACAGGTCGGGCTTATGTACGTATTATCTTTCTGGTCATCACCACCCAGAACCAAGGAGACTCAATGTTGGCACTTCAGTCGAAATATTGAGAAAGAGGGGTTCTATTTGCACCGGAATATTGAATTTGTGGAAATGCTACTAGGCTGACACTGCCGGTGGTCATCTTTAGTGTCACAAAGGGGGAGAACTTACCCATGAATGAGGCCAACATGGATGAGGCAGAGCCAAGATGGAGGCAGATTCTGCATGGCACCTTCTTGCTTGAAGTCTATCCACTGGATCTTGAATGAGAGCCAACCAATTCCCTGTGTGTTTATATTAGCCTGGGTTGGGTTTCTGTCACTTGCAATCAAAGGGTTCCGAGAGATGAAGGGTTCCACCAGGGGATGATGAGAAATCAAGAAAGACACTATTAACAAGAGGTGGGGGGTGACATCTGGGAGACTGTGCATCTGTAGACATCTCCCACCCCAGAGCTGCTTTTCTTGATAGCAACATCAAGCAATGATTCTCCACTACCACTGAGTCAATTCTGACTCACAGTGTTCTTCTAGGATACAGTAGAACTGCCCCTGTAGGCTTCTGGGACTGGGACTGTTAATGGGAGTAGAAAGTCTCATCTTTATGCTGCAGAGCAGCTGGTGGTTTTGAACTGTTGACCTTGCACTTAGCAGCTCACCATGTGCCCACTATGCCACCAGGTATCTGGGAAGTTCCAAGCAGATTTTTAAATCACAAAGTAAGCTGAGAAGAAGAGCCAAGAAGTTGAGTGGCAGTGTGGAGTAAAATGTGGAACTTCACTAGATAAAACAAAAATATTTGAGGGGTTGATAGGAAGAGAGGATATTGGGTGTAAACAACCTTGCTTACCGAAAGCCAAGAGAAGTTGAAGCAACCACTGATGAAGATCAAAGACTACAGCCTCCATCACATTGGGTGTACAACTTAATGTGAAATAAGCAAAAATCCTCATACTTGAGCCATAGATGACATTGAAGTCACCCAGGTTCATTTTCCTTGAATCTACAATCAATGCTCATGGAAGCATTAGTAAAGAAAGAAGGAGGTGTGCATTGGACAAATTGGCTGCACAAGTCTTCTTAATGTGTTAAAGAGCAGAGATGGCATGTTGAGGAGTACGGTGTACCTGACCCAAGCCCTGATCTTTTCAATTGCTTCATATATATATGGGAAAGCTGAACAAATCAATAAGAAAGACCACAGAAGAGCTGATGTCTTTCAATTATGGTATTGGTGAAGAATGTTGACAGAATATGGAATCTTATTTGGTCTGCTAGAAGAACAAACAAATGTATCTTGGAAGAAGTTCAGTCAGAATACTTGTTGGAAGCTAGGATGGTAAGACTTTACGTCAAGTACTTTGGGCATGTTATCAGGAAAGAGCAGTCCCTAGAGAAAAATATCATGCTTTGGTAAAGTGATGGCGCCAGCAAAAAAGAGGAAGACCTCAAAGAGACAGACGGACACATTGGTAACAAAATGGGTTCAAACAACAATCATTGTGAGGATGGCACAGGACTGGGTACTATTTCATTTTATTGTATGGACTTTCACTATGAGTCAGAGCCAACTCGATGACACCTAACAGCAGCAGCAGCAACAACAACAACAACAACAACACTGGGAGAAGAAAGGACTGGGGCTGGAAGAACTAGCCTTGTTCTCAAAGGATATTGCAGACTTGCATTCTACCTACCTTACTAGCAGTATTTTTTCATGGGCCTGGCCTGAATAGGCATGTGGGACTTGTGATTCTTGGGAAATTGTCCCAGGAAAAAAACCCTATTTGGTTGAAATTTTATCATGATCCAGAAATTGCTAAATACACGGTTGTACATAATCCTCTCAACCACCCCTGAGTTAGCAATCTCAGGATCTCTATTTTACTTGTAAGAAAATTAAGGCTTAGAGAGATGACGTGACTTAGGCATAGCTACAATTTGAACGCACATCTGAAAAGTGGGTGATGACCGTGGCTTCTGGATCCCATACTTTGGCCAATGGTTAGGAGAGATGGAAGAGGGGAGAGTGTCCGACACCCCGATGTTTGAGAGCTGCCAAGACTCAGCTTCTGGTCAGAGGCTCACCCCTACAGAGACAGACCTTTGCTCCATCGGAGGAGTGGGGTGTGACAGTGGAATCAGGAGAAGAGCCTGCGAGTGCAGGCAACCGCACAGGGGCTAATTGGGAGGGCCATGATGGTGGCTCAACAGGTAATCTGGGCTCTTGGCAAAGATCAGACACCAAAACTAAACCCACTGTCCTTGAGTTGATTTCCACACAGAGTGACCCCGTAGGACAGAGTTGAACTGCCTAAATGGTTTCCAAGGCTGTAATCCTTAGGGAGGCATCCCGTCACATCTTTCTTCCACAGACTGGCTGGCGGGTCCACGCCACGTGTCTTTTGGTTAGGAGCCAAGCACTTAACCACTGCGCTGCCAGGGCTGCCTCTGACCAGGCACAGGTTCTTCTAAACTAATTCCAGGCCCTCCACCACTGCTTGGCCAGACTTTGCTGAGCGCTGGGAAAGCCGGAGGGAGGCTGAGCCTGAAGAGAAAGGGAAGTTGTGAGATCATCAGAGCCCTGGTGGCATGGTAGGACAGGTGACGGGTTGCTAACCTCAAGGACCGTGAGTCCAACCCACCAGGTGATCTGTGGGGAAAAAGAGGAGTCTGTCTGCTCCCGTCAAGGTGCATAGGATCACTCTGAGTCAGAATCAACTTAACAGCCGTGGTGGTACCTTAACTACATCCGGAAGCCACTGGACTAGGCCCTTTCCACACTGTGAGCTGAGGCTCAGAGAGGTGAAATGATATGCCCAAGGTCACTCAAAACCTGAGCTGGGGTTAGAAGGCAGATCTGCTTAAACCCAAAAGTCTGCATGTTGGGCACTGGGGCAGGGCTCAACCAGTGCTGGCTCATTCTCACAAGTGCACTGGCCATTCTAAAAGGCATGGCTAGCTGGTCCTCAGTACTCTCGTTCCCCACGATTTCATTAGGGGGATAAGCAAGGCAGGGTTTCAGGGGCTGGACCTCTTAGGGTGATCCTGAGGCAGGAAATAAAAGCAGCGCACTTGATGTAACTTCATAAATGCATTTTAATCCAAACATTGACTTTCCTTTGAAACCATCCCCTCCTGATTCACACGCGCAGTGGCTTCACGCCACTAATACAGATGTATGTGGGTCTCGATCACGTTACTGAAATGAAACACTCCCTTTCTTGTCCCTGTCACTCACCGGGCACCACGATCCTCACATTCTCTTTCTTCATCCTCTCTGCTCAGCATCACTTACCTGAGTGCTTTCTAGTCCCTCACCAGCCATAACTCAAGGTGAAGGTTTCAAATGATGACAAGTAGTAAAACAGGAGAGATGCAAGCAAATTCAACAGGAAATAATGTGAAGAAATATGATGCGCCCTGGATACCCGGCTCTCTTTTGATCTGCCTTGCCCAGGATCTTCTTCTTCTTCTTCTAAATGCTCCTTTGATATTGTGCAACGCAAAGGCAGATGCGAAAGGGCAACCTTATGTCTTTGTCGGAGAATAATTAGTCTGATCAAGTTGCTTGCTTTTTGATGGACAAAGGAGTCTTTTGAAGCTAGTCCTTTGTGTTTTCTAAGCCCCTTCAGACAGCCTTTGGTTTGGGCTTTGAGACGGGAGTTTGGGGAACGGAAAGTCTCCCTGAATAAGAAATCAGGAAGCTTGACCTGCACAGTTCCTCCTCGGTTAACATGACAACGATCGCAATTACTTCTTGATCCGAAGTGTGAGGATGAATATGGAGAAGTAGGGCAAATCGTTCCTCTTTCTCTAGAACTCACTTTCTCTTTAAGCTCTGCACCTGAGGCGAATGCCTTTCTTCCTTTGTTTGTTTGTTTTCCAGTTTCAAAGATTCAATATGATCTATAGCTGGAAATACCTATATTAGCTGCAGCTGGGGGAAAAGCGGTTAGCAAATTCATGAATCAGGGGTTCTTTTTGCCTTCTCCTGTTTGCTGGATGACGGGTGATTTGTGACCACCTGTGAGCTGGTTCCCAGTGTCAGCGCATACTGCATAGTTGTTTAGATCGACTATTCATCATGAACAGCCCTGGTGGCATAGTGGACTACACATTCAGCTGCTAGCCACAAGGTCAGCCGTTCAAACTTGCCATCCCCTCCATGGGGAAAAAATGAGACTCTCTACTTCTGTAAAGATTTCCAGTCTCCCAAACCTACAGGGGTAGTTCTACTCTCTCCTACTGAGTCACTATGAGTTGGAATTGACTCAATGTCAGTGAGCTGGTTTTGGTTTATAGAGATGGGCAAGGTGTTTGGACATCACCTATGGTTCTGGAATCTTGCGGGCATCAATGGTCTCCTAAAGTCACCATTCTGTACAGGTGTTTGTCTGCGAGAGGGGCTCAGAGCTGGGATCAGACCTTTCCTCCTCTCTGATCTGGAGCAGATTGCTTACCTCCTCTGGTACTCAGTGTCCTTGCAGATAAATGGGAACCATAAAGTATCGAGTAAGGCAAGTCTTCCTAACTTTGCTGTTGTTGACATTTTGAGCCAACTTACTCTCTTGGGAGGGTCTTGTCCTGTGCCCTGCGGTGTTGAGCAGCATCCCGGCCTCAGTCCCCTGGAGGCACCGCCCTCCTCAGGTGTGACAACCAAAATGTCTCTAGGCAAATGTCCTTGCTTCTTCTACTGAAAACCACTGCCAGGGAATTATCTGGTGGGTTAGATAAAATGACCCAGATAAAGCACTCAGTCACTGCCCAGTGGCACTACAAAAGGGGAGCTCAAGCAAAATTAGTTGGTCTGAATGAATAAAACTTTAAATATAAATGTAATTCAATCTCTTTCCCTTGGAGATTCTTAGGGAATCCCTGCAGCCCAACTCTCCAGGTTCCCCAGAAAGAAGTGGGGATTTCTCATTGCCCAACACTTTATTTCTGCAAATTGTTTTTATTTCCGGCAGAGCCCCCAGCAGCTGTCGTTTTGGATGTCATCGAGCTGGTTCTGACTCGCTGTGACTTTGAACCGTAGAGTGAAACACTGCCCAGGTCAGCACCCTCTTCCAGAGATGGTTGCGTTTGAGCCCCTGGTTGCAGCCACTGTGTCGATCCATTTTGCTGAGGATGTTCCTGTTTCCACTGCCCCGTTCCTTTCCCAGGCATGCCGTCCTTCTCCAGGGACTGTTTCTTCCTCGCAGCATGTCCAAAGTAGAGACAATGTCTTTCCATCCATGCTTCCAAGGAGCATTCGGGTTGTGCTTCTCCAAGACAGAACTGTTAGGTTTCTCTGGTGGGAACCACCTCGGTGCTTGGCTTCGCACGAGAAAAAATTCACGCCGAAGCCTGGCTTGTAATCCAAGTGAGTTTTTATGAAGGATGGGAGGAGTTTCAGGTTTTACAGTCTCGAAAGAGTACATGGTATTTCAGGGAAGTGTGCCAGACCAGTGTAAGCTGTGCTGGCACCCACAACTGAACACGGGCAACCTTATGGGACTGCTCGCCTACACATGGTGGCCTGAAGCCAGAGAGGCATGGCCCCGTGGGCGCAGGAGCAGGGTCAAGGGAGAAGGGCAGAACAGAAGGGCCGGCTGTACCTCCCCTAAGGTACTTAAACCTCTGACTGGGAAGGCATGGTCAAAGGTATTGGTTGACCCCATTGACTGAATCAAGCCCACCGGGAGGGGGAGGGGGTGAGGGTGGGGGCTGAATTGGAGCATGCTTAGTTAAAATCTTTATGGCTGGCTAAAGCTCCCCTGATTTTTCTTCCCAACCTCCTGTAGGGGGCCTTGTGCAGGCATGGAAGGGACACCCCCCTCTATCACGATTCTGGTACCTAAGAGAACTATTGGTTCTTTGGGCAGTCTACGGTACTTCGACTGTTCTTCACTAGCACCTTACTTGGAATGCGTTGATTCTTCTTCAGTCTTGCATATTTAATATCCAACTTTCACATGCATAGAAGGCAATTGAAAGTACTATCGCCTGGGTTAGAGGCGTTGAGTCCTCCAAGTTGCGTCGTAGTGTTTCAACACTTGACAGAGGTCTTGTGCAGCATGTTACCCAACGCAGTGTGTCCTTTGATGTCTTCACTGCTGCTTTCATGAGCCTTGATTGTGGAGCCAAGTGAGATGAAACTCTTGACATCGTCAATCTTGTCTCCATGTATCATGATGTTACCTATTCGTGCAATTGTGAGGACTTAGCTTTTCTTGACATTGAGTTGCACTCCATTCTGAAGGCGTCAATCCTCGATCTTCATCAGCAAGTGCCTCACATCCTCTTCGCTTTCAGCCGGTAAAGTTGTGCCATCTGCATGTCTCCGGTTGTTATAAACCATTCTCCACATTCTTCATCTAATCCAGCTTCTCTGTTTGCTTAGCATACCGATTGAGCAAGTATGGTGAAAGAATGCAATCCTGATGCACACCTTTCTTGATGTTAAACAATGCAGTGTTCCCTTGTTCTCTTTGCACAACTGCCCCCGTGGTCCATGTACAGGCTCCACATGAGCACAATGAAGTGTTCTGGAATTCCTATTCTTCTCAAAGTTACCTATAGTTTGCTATTATCCATCAGCAGCAGCTAGAAGCAGAGAAGTGGAATTTTAGGTGGCTCTGTGATGGAGTGGAGTCATCTCACCTCGATCCAAAGGCAATAAGAAAGAATTTCTAGAATAGGACCAAAAATGGGGAAAACACCCACAGGGCCAGCTACCCCGAAGAGTTGAGTCATTACAAGTAGACCAGAGTGTCCTTGTACCTTGGTGAGACCTTGTGTACAGGCAGGGTGGGCAGAGCTGCTCCTGGGCGTTCAAGGCTGAGGTTGGACACCCTTGTCATGCAGGGTGAAGGGGAATGGAAGTGATCTGAACTACAGGGATGAGGACATAGAAAGGCAGTATCCTTGGGATATTTTAGCTCTAGCTACTTCTATCAGTTGGCGGTCTGGTTCACAATGATTGATCAAGTTTGAACACTCACTGTGTGCCTAGCATCTTCTTTCAGAGAGGTTAACATGCCCACTGTTCCAAGGGTAGGTGTTGGGCCACTGGGATTTAAACCCAGACCTGCCAATTCCAGAGCCCAGCTTCTTATCCACCTCATTGATTTACATCGGCAGTCACACGTTCACAACACGACTTGCAGAATGGTTACATTATGCTAGAGTCGATGTAAAAGGCTTATATACCTTCACCCTTTTAACCCCCTCTAAGTCCGATGAGGAGACCACCATTATTGTACTCACTATGGACGAAGAACTGGAGGTAAAGATAACTTAACCTGAAGGTCTAGAGACTGGTTCATGACCAAATATTGAAATAAACTCAACCAAACTCACTGCCACCCAGTCAATGCTGACTCATAGCGACTGGTTTTGGGTTTCTGAGACTGTAACTCCTTACAGGTGCAGAACGCCCAGTCTTTCTCCCAAGGAGCTGCTGGTAGCTTTTAACTGCCAACCATGCTGATTGCCACCCAATGCTAACCACAACACCACCGGGACTCCTAAGACAGAAATAAGCACAGGGAATTGGAACCCGCTTAAACTTCTACTTAGGCAGCTCTGAAGGCAGCTGCACCTGGCTAGCTTTTCTGGCATCTGCATTTAAATACAGATCAAATGCAAATTAAAGCAAGAGGTCCCAAAAAGGAGAGGGAACACTACCTCCCGGTTGTCAGCCCAACCCCTCCATCCCCGTGTAGCTCCAAGATATGCATTTCTTCAACTGGGGGCTTAGCAGCAAATTCATCTTGTTCTTTCATTTCCCTCCAAGGACGATGAATAATAATAATTCCAAGCATAGCAAAAAGCCTACATTTGCATGGCACAAATTTTCAAAGGGCTTAGAGGTGACCTGATTTTACCTTTAAATGGCCATGGGCAGGAGGTGCTTTCTGAAAGATGAAGAAGTCAAGATACAGAAGTACAGATACTTGACCTCAAACCCACTGCATTTTCCTAGCGGCTACATTTGACTTGCATAGTGGTTTACTCATAAGGCTGATAAAGGAAAAGGTAGCAGTTCAACTTTACCACTTGCCACACAGGAGAAAGAGGAGGCTTTCAGGTCCTATAAAGCTTTACAATTTCAGAAACCCTGTTGTATTCTACCGTATAGGGTGGCTGTGAGTTGGAATCAACTTAATGGCAGTGAATGTGATTTTTCCAGGGAGGGGTAGTGGTAACTCCCAACTAGTAACTCCCAATGGTTAAGGACAAGGACTTCAAAGACACACAGACTTGGGTTTGAGCCCTGGCCAGAGCCCTAACCATGTATGTGACTTTGTACATTCTAATTGACTTCTCTCTGAGCTGAGGTTTCTCACCAGCAAAATGAAGATGGAGATAATATTAATGGCCTCCCTGGGTCAGCTTGTGATCATTTGAGGTTTTCAAACAATGGAGGACACAATGCTTGGCACACAGGGGGGGTGACTTGTTATTTTTATGGGCCTCAGTTAATGAAAAAGGGCCGGGGATGCTACACTGTCTGTTTCCTAAGACTGTCTCAGTCTGAAGACTTAGGCATTTCCAGATCAAAGAGCCTCATTTATCTCTGATCATCTGTGACGAGAGAAGATGGCACAGCTCTGAAGCAGGCAGTATTTGATGAGTAGTCATCCCGCCTTTGGTCTACAACTCCCAAGACCAAGAGTCAAGATTGCATGTTGTTTATGAACCTGGCTCAAGATGAAGTCCAAGAGGCTTAAGCGCCAGCCTTAACATCTATCTACTAGTATGCGGTTATGGGCAAGTTGCGTAACTTCTCTGAGCTTTAATTTATTTCTCAAGAAAATTAGAATGATGCCCCATTGGGGTGGGGTGAAGGGAGCAGTGAGCAAACAATGCCATGGAGGGAACAACTAGGGAATTAAAACCAACAGTGAGGGGCATGTAGGGACCCTGGTGATGGTGGAGCAAAAGTGATCTAGCCAAGAAGAATTACTGAGAGGCAAAAGAATGGTGAGTGTGATGATGGGGCAGGAGGAAGGTAAGAGGAAACAGAGGAAAGATCTAGGAAGAAAATCCATCGATAGAGGTAGAAACATAGTTGGGTACAAATGTAAATATATTAATTCATAAAAATAGAGGTATTGGCCTATGTGCATATATTTATATGATAATATATTGAGGAAGTGGTTGGACATTGGGCCTCTGTTTATGCTCTCCCTCAACACAAGAACACTTTGTTCTAACAACTTGGCATTCTGTGATGCTCACCCTCCCACATGATCGCTGAAGACAAAATGGGTGTATAAGCAAATGCAGTGAAGAAAGCTGATGGTGCCCAGCAATCAAAAGATATA
>NW_022103901.1:26472616-26474271 GCF_000313985.2 Echinops telfairi
GTATTAAGGTAGCAGATGGACATTGGGCCTCTACTCAAGTACACCCTCAAACCAAGAACACTTTGATCTAATAACCCAGCATTCTGGGATGCTCACCCTCCCAACATGATCACTGAAGACAAATTGGGTGCATAAGCAAATGTGGTGAAGAAAGCTGATGGTGCCCAGCAATCAAAAGATATAACATCTGGGGTCTTAAAGGCTTGATGTTAAACAAGCGGCCATCTAGCAGAGAAAAACAGAGCTCACATGGAAGAAGCACATCAGCCTGTGTGATCAGGAGGTGTCAACGGGATCAGGTATCAAACATAAGAAGGCCCAAAACAAATAATCATATTGTTGAGAATGAGGGAGGTCAGAGTAGAGACCCAAAACCCATCTATAGACTATTGGACATCCTTTCACAGAAAGGTCACAAGGAAGGGACGAGTCAGCCAGGGTGTAGTATAACACCGATTAAACACAATTCCTCTGGCTCCTTGAGGCTCCTTGACCCCAGTGTTCTTGAGGCAACTCAAGAAGACAAAGTACTATGATGAAATGTGCGAAGACCTGGAGTTTAAAACCAAAGAGTAAGAACACAGTTCGCATATATCAAGCTGAAAGAACTTAAGAAAATGTTCGAGTCTTGATTGAAATATTAAGGATTCTATGAACAAAATATTTAAAGATGCAGAGAGCATAAAAAAAGGATAGAAGGGATACACAGATTTACTGTACCAAAAAGAACTGGCCAACATTCAGCCATTTCAGAAGGTTGGTCAATAATCACATTGATTACTCTGATCAGGAACCAATTGTATTGAAGGAAGAAGTCTAAAGGACAATGAAGACATTAGCAAAAAAACAACGTGCCAGGAATTGATGAAATACCAACGGAAACATTTCAACAAGCCGATGAAGCAGTAGAAGCACTCATTCGCTTGTGCCAAGAAGACAGCTACCTGGCCAACTGATTGGGAGTGATCCCTATTTGTACCCATTCCAAAGAAAAATGACCAAACAGAATGTGCAAATTATGAAATCATTAAAATCACATACAAGTAAAATTTAACTAAAGACCATTTAATAAGGATTGTAGCAGTACACCTACAGGGGGTGGCTAGAAATTCAAGCAGGCTTCAGAAGAAGACATGGAACAAGGAATATCATTGCTCATGTTAGCTGGATCTTAGCTGAAAATAAAGAATACCAGAAAAAGTACTTGTGTTCGGTTGACTATGCAAGGGAATTCACTTTTTGTGAATAGTAACCAACCATAGGTAGCATGGAGAAAAATGGAAACTCCAGAGCACTTCGTTGGGCTCTTGTAGAACCTGTACATGGACCAAGGGGCAATGGTTCAAACAGAATGAGGGGATACTTACTGCATGGTTTAAAATCAAGACAAGTGAGTGTCAGGGTCATGTCCTGTCACTATCTAGTTAGTCTCTGTTTGATCTGAGCAAATAATCAGAGAACTGGATTCTATGTGGAAGAACCTGGCATCAGGATAGGAAGGCTTATTAACAACCTTTTGATGCAGATGATACAAACTTGCTTTCTGAAAGTGAGGAAGACTTTCTGATGAAGATCCAGGATTGAATGCTTCAATATAGATTCCCACTCAATATAAAGAATGCCAACATCTTCACAACGGGATCAATAGATAACAT
>NW_022103901.1:26474554-26502600 GCF_000313985.2 Echinops telfairi
GAAATAACACTAATAATATATAATTGATCAAGGATTCACGAGGGTGGGAGGGTGGGGGAGGGAGTGATACCAAGTAGAAACTGTTTTGAAAATGTTGATGGCAACATATGCACAAGTTTCATTATTATTATTATTATATTATTGAATGATGGATTGTTATAGGATTTGTAAGAGTCCCCCAATAAAATGATCAATTAAAAAAATTCAAATGACACACAAGATCTGATGCACAAAATCTCTTCAATGTGTTGAAGAGCAAGAATGTCACGTGGAGGACGAAGGTGTCCCTGACCCAAGCCATGGTATTTTCGATGGCCTTGTATGCATATGGAGTTGGACACTGAATAAGGAAGACTGGATTCTTCAATCAATATATTTCAAGTATGGTACTGGCAACAAATATTGAAAGTACTGTGGACTGCCAAAACACTAAACAGTTCTGTCTTGGAAGAATTACAGCCAGCATTCCCCTTAGACGCATAGATGGTGAGCCTTTGTCTTGCAAACTGGTCAGGAGAGACCAGTCCCTGGAAAAAGACATCCTGCTTGGTAAAATAGAAGGCCAGTGAAAAAGAGGAAGCCCCTTAATGAGGTGGACTGACACCGTGGCTGCAACAATGGGCTCAAATGGCAACAATGGCACAGGGTTAGGCAGTATGTCATTCTATGGTACAGAGGGTCACTATGCATCAAAACTGACTTGATGGCACCTATCAACAGTGGAGATGGTGGTGCAAATGGTTAAGGGCTGAGGTACTAACCAAGAAAGGTTGGCAGTTCAAACCCTCCCAAAGATGCCTTGAAAGAAATACCTGATGATATCTTTCCAAGAGATCACAGCCATTAGAAATGCTAGGAGCACAGTTCAAATCTGCAGCACACGGGGTCTCCGTGAGTTGGAATTGGCTCTATGAAAACTGGAATTGAAAGAAATGTTGGGATTTCTCACATGAAATACCATTCCTCACTTTCTTTGGCTCAATTGGTAACCATGGTGTGAATACTGATGCCAGGAGGAAGCCCAGTGCTCTGGGAGAGATGAGCGAGGCCCTTTATATTTTAGTAAGGTATAAATACTAGCATCTATCATTAAACATCAGACAAAAATATAGCTACCATGAAGGGGGGACAATGGTAAGTGTGTTCAACTGTTCAATGTAGGCTCGAATCCACCCTGGAGTGCCTTAGAAGTCAGTTCTATGGAAAAATCAGCCATTGAAAACCCTACAGAGTACAGTTCTACACTGACACACATGGACAGATATGAGTCAGATCTCTAGGACAACTGGTTTGTTTGTTTGCTTTTGTCTTAGTAAGAGATGGGACTGGAGAAAGATGGATAGCCAGGCCACGAAAGGGATTTGTCAATTACATTAAGGAGAACAGCGTTAATCCCCAAATCAATAGAACCCCGAGGGCAAGGTTAAAAAGAGGGATGGCATAGTTGCATTTTCATTATGGAAAATCCAGCTGCAATGTGGAGACCGGCTTATGCGGGGTGATGAGGCAGCGGGAACTGCTGGAGGTTGCAGCCATCATCTACGCACAAAATTCTCGAATGAAAGCTCCTAGGGAGCAGAGATCTTCCTTTATGATGTTTGCTGATGTCTCGCAATTACTTAGAACAGGGCATAGAGGCAAGCAGTAATTACGTAGTCAACGATAGTCACCAGATTTGGGTGATAGAGAGAAGCGTGGATGTAGAATGGAGAACAGTTTCTGTATCAAAGAAAAATAATTGCTAATTGAGTAATGAGGGTTAAGCATGATCCCATTTTCTTGCCTGGACAATAACTTGATAGAACTCAGTGACATTCTCTCAGATAGAAAATTGCTAACTTCTCCCAGCCTCAGTTTCTTCTTCTGTAAAAGGGGACCACCATCCCTCTTGTCTCCGAAATGTAAAGTGTAGGTCTTAGTGCTTGGCTGGGCCAGGGTTCTCTTGGCTTGTGAGTTCACTCACTGCCCTGGGTCCATTTCAGTTCAAAGTGATCCTATAGGTCAGCGTAGAACTCCCCCTGTGGCTTCCAAGGCTGTAAATGTTCACAGGAGCAGATCACCTCATCTTCCTCCCCTGTGATGAGATACCATTGAGGGTTTGGCCTGCTTCCAACGTATGTGAACACTGTGGAAAAGCTTGCTTGCTTTTGGCTGGATCTAGAGCCTCCATTTAGCTCTGATTCGTTGGCCTTGAGCCAGCAGCATGCCATATTGCCCGTGGATCCTTGGAGTCATCAGTAGCTCACCATCATACCCGTTGACCTTGGATTTATTCATCACTACAGCCAGAAGCGTGCCCTCTGACCTGCCAGTCAACCTTGCTGTCTGACATCTGATCCACGAACTTGGAACTTGCTCGTATTTACAACGAAGTGAGGTGTTTCCTTGTTATAAACGTCTCTGTCTATAAGCTTCATTGGCTTTGCTTCTGTCAAGAACCCAGTGCAAGACACACGGGAAGTTATCAGTGTGTTGAAGCTATGTTCTTCTCATTCAGATTTAACCTCTGTTTGCCATGAGCATAGAACCCACACCCACGTGCTCCAGGGCCTCCAGGTCTGAAATCCCCAGAGATGGTGGTGGTAGCAGTGCAGCCTGACAAGTGAAGACTGTTCAGCCAGGAAATGAAACAAGCAACCACAGTCATTAATAGAAAACTATTTTCTAAACTGGAGATGTGGCTCTCCGTAAGCCCCAGTCATCTGCTCCTTGGTGAGTTATTCTGCTCGTTGTCTGCAGGCAGAATGTATCTGGGCAGAAGAGGGCTGAGGTGAAGCTCTCTGTAGCTAAGGAGTGGGGTGGATATGGTAGCAGAAATGAAGTGTTAATGCTTTAAACTCAAAGTTCTCCAGTGACACTGCTACTTAAGACCATTTCCCCAGTCCTAAGGAGAAATCCCACCCAGGTGTGGGTGGAGATGCTGCTGAAGCTACAAGTTATGAAGGAAAAGAGACAACCAGAGTGTCAGAGAGAAGCAGGCAGTTCCTCAGAGCTCACACCACCCTTTCCCTTTGGAATTGAGCAGCAGCTTCATGTCCTGCACACATTGTCCCAGCATGGAGAATACACAGCCCATGCCTTTAGAACAGTCCAGGTGACAATTACAGTCCCGTAGGATGAGGACAAAGGTGCCCCCAGTGAGGCATTCAGCTCAGCTGCCAACCCAGCAAGTGGCACTGCAGAAATAAAGGTCTGGTGATCTGCTCCTGTAAAGATACAGCCAAGGAAAAACCCCACGGGCAGTTCTGTTATGTAGCAGAAAGGGTTGCCATGAGCGGGGGACAGATTCAATGGCAACCAGTGCCAACGTGGTCCATGCAAGTCCAGGGCCCTTGATGTTCTGTTTCATCAGCTGTCACCTCGTTGTACATGTTATAGGAGCACCCCCAAGATGGGTTCTCACCTCCCATCATGTCTTCTGTCCATCCCTCCCTTATTTCCTCCTCCTTCCTTTGCATGGGTCCAGCCAACACCTACTTACCGGTTACCTTCTGTGTGTTGGGCAGAACACCAGGCACTGAGGGTCGAGTGGAGGGCCAGAACAGACAAGGCTCCTGCTCTGTGGGTTGCTGACAGTGCATGGGGGAAAGAGGGAGGAACAGCCACAAAACATCCACACAAGTAAATGTCAAATGACAACTGGGGTCTTTGGATAGAAGCCCTTCTGGAAAGACTGGGAAACAGCTCAAATGACTCACCTGGGGATACTTGCAAGTCCTGGAAGGGTGGCCTAACTGAAAGACCGTAGGTTTGTACCACCTACTACTTTGCAGGAAGAACATAGGTGCCTCTGTAAAGACTGACAGTTTGGAAACCTATGGGGCAGTCCTACACTGTCCTAGCGAGTCCTTAGGAGTTGCAATCAACTCCACAGCAGTGGGTGCCCTGTGCCCCCATAACCTTCAATGCCCCCCTATGGATATCCACCAAGCCCACTGCCGCCCAGTCGGTTCCACCTCACAGGTTTTCTGAACTGTACATTTTTACAGGAGCAGAGGGGTTAAATGATGGAGCTGGCCAGGAGCAGTCCGCTGCTTAGTCTCCAGCACCACCATGGCTCCTCTCCTAATGATAAAATGCAGAAATGGGGGAGATTTAAAACAAAATCCATTGTATCATAATTGATGCAGCACTCCGTGACGAGCCACAAGAGGGACAGTGGAACCGCCCAAGGAGGCGGGGGAGGCAGGCCCAGCGATCCAAATCCCCAAAGGGCACAGCTTGGAAGACCTTTCGGAGGGTAAACATGGTGTGGCTGAGTGTGGGACATCCCCTAACACCACAACAGCGACAGAACCACCATCCACATGACCCCAAGGTCGAATCTTAGGAGGGTAGGTCAGCTACATCACCTTCTGGCCACCTTGTTCCCACTTCTGACACCAGCCACCCACCACGGCACTCTATGCCACCTTGGGGTTGAACGTTATTGGGTTCAATAACACGTTGCAATAGCCATACGGAACTTACAGACCATACTCACAATTACTAGGCTTATTCGGGAAGTTACAGGTTTACAATTCAGAAACAAGGCAGGATCCTGTTCTTCCCTCAGGACGGGCCCTTCTCAGGCATGTCAGCAGACAAGCCAGACTCTCTCTGGCCCTCAGTCCCTTCACCCCTCAGACCTCTTTGGCTTTGGGGACCAGCATTGCCTCCTCTCTGCTCAGGCAAGATGCGATATTCAGAGACACCCTACTCTCCCAGTGAGAGTAGGTGCAAAATACCCTTGGCTCCTTCACTCGGTGGATCTGAGAGCCTAGTTGTGCAAGCACCCAGAGCCATCTCACTCCACCAGCAAGTGTCCTGCCCGAAGGCAAAGTCGCTTAGCATTCTCGTTCCCAGAAAGCCCACCACGCTCTCTCCTGCTAGGTTCCTATTCTGCTGCCATGACTTCTCTGCTACTGCTTCTTACCATCTCTCGCTGTCTCCCAAATCTAGAGTAGGGGTCCGCAAACTGCAGCCCTTGAATCGTGTGTGACTCGTTTGGGACGTACTTGTGGCTCTGATGTAAAATGCAGCATTTTAAAAGGATATTATTCAGATCGTGGTGATTTCATTTGTCTGTAAAAGTACATTTATGGCCCTCGCATAATTTTTAAATTGTTGTGAGGAACAGGATGGGCTCTTCCATCTCAAAAGTTGGCCGACCCCTGGTCCTGAGGGTACCAGTGCATGGGTCCTAGATCCAGGGGGTGTGCTCTTCTCCTGACTGCGTGTTCCTGGTGACAGCGAGGTCCCTCCTTTCTGCCTCTGGACTGGTTTATTGTAAGCCTAGTGGGATGGCAAAATGGACAAGTCTCTTCGTTAGGGTTCCACACACCTCATTTGCATGGTCCCACCCACACAAGTGTCCAGGCAACTTATTTTCATGTTTCTTTTTTTAACAGTTTTATTGTCTTTAATCCACATATCACACAATTCAATAGTTCAATCCTGACAAGAATTGTACAACCATTATCACAATCAACGGCAACTTATCTTCACTATTCACAAGGTGTCCAGTCCCCTTGGTGAACCCCAATCAGCTCACTGATTGGCACAGTTCCAACCAATCATTGTGTGAAAGTCCCCCAAACTATATGGCTACAGAGAGCTGTCATCAGTAATTCACTGCACTGCAGAAGCACAGACTGACCACACACAGGGGGTGACCATGAGTCTGAATCAACTCCAAGCAATGAACAACCCCACCCACACCACTCTTTATGAATCCTCATGGCCGGGGGGTAAGAGTGGGGAGGGGAGTCGTCCCTGTAACAGCCTCAGCTTGGTGTGGCCTCGATGCACCTTTTCATTCTGAACTCAGGTATCTTTTGCCCTGGATATTCTTATTGTCGACCCTCAGCTTGATGATAGCTTGTGTGTGTGTGTGTGTGTGTGTGTGTGTGTGTGTGTGTGTATGCATGTGCGCTGTGTATGCATGTGCGTGTGTTACAATGGTGATGGGCTCCCACCCTCCTACCCCAGACTGCTGACTCCTCCAGGAAAGGGTTTGAATTTGATTCCATTTTGTACCCTATGTGCCGAGCAAGCATTTTGAAAGCATGAGGTGTTCGGTTATTGTGGTAGTTCCATAATTCCATGCTAACTTGAAGATATCTAAAAGTGCAGGGGTGGTGTCAATCAGGTCACAGCCTGATGACCTCCCTTGGAGGCACAACCCACAGATATCCCACTCTGGAAGCTTCTCTCTCTCTCTCTCTCTCTGCCTTGACCTTCCTGCTTACTGACCCTGAGAGCTTCTGGAGCCCCTACGGCATTTTCCACCAACCGTGGATCCACATGATTTTGCACACACCAGTCTGTGACCTTCCTGCATTCTGCATCATTGCAGGTGGCTGCGTGAGTCTGAAGAGGGCCGTATGGACTAGTAGCAGATTTATGGACTTGCGTTGGCTTGGGCTGGGATGTTTTCTTGAGCTATAATGACTTCTTGATATAAAGCTCTTTCTTACACCTATATGAGTGACATTGGATTTGGTTCTCTGGTCAACCTGGCCTAACACCGTTCACATGTGTTCAATGAATGAATGAGCAAAGGAATGAACGGCGGCTGCTGAAGCCAGCGTCTATGGCGTAGAAGCCATTCCTCCTTGTAGGGTTTAACAAACACAGCTGTTTTTAGCTCCTCCTGTTCAAAATGACTTGTTTTGAAAGAGAGTGGGAATGACAATTTGAAGAGTATTAAACTTCATAAGCATGAAAAAACAGTCTGCTAACAGTGGTTATCTCGGGGGGAGGGAGAGGAAGGGGTAGGGGGTGGCTTTCACTTAGGCCTTTGTTACAGACTTCAAAAGAAGAAAGTGGTGTGATAATGGGCGATTTTTACTTTTATTGTGCTTGGAGGGTTTTTCACATAAAACATTTGACTCATAAAAGTTCTAAAATGTGTTCTTAAAAGGAACAAATGAATAAATAAGAAGCATCGTCCTAGAGTTGGCTCTGAGTCCCTTGGGTGACTTGAGACAGGCCACTTATCCTCTTGGAACCTCAGGAAAATGGGGTGGCACTAGCACCATCTGACACCCTCAAACTCCACAAGGGGAAATGACAATCCCCAACAGCAGCGTCAGCCCAAGGCTGATTCCTTTGAGGCGAGGTCAGACACACCTCTTCTCACCAATCTTTTTCCCGATTGTACCATCCTTCCCATAGAACTCTCTACCTCTCTGCTGGGCTTGATGATTTGGCCACACAGAACTCACAGATAATACAATTATGGGATTCCTTAGAGAAGTTACAGGTTACAACTCAAGATCAGAAATGAATCAGGATACATTTCTTTGGTCAAGACAGCATTTTTTCAGCCATGCCTACAGGCAGGCCTCTTTCTCACCTCCCAGCCCCTTGGGCCCCTGGGCCTGGTCTCTGCCCCGCTTGGACAAGTGCTCTTTTAGTCTGCCAGTAAGTGCCCAGAGGCACCCGACTGCCGGTAAGCCTTGGCCCAAAGGCAGTCCACTCTCTTGCTCTGTGGGTTGGCAAACCTAGCTGTATCTACAAGTGCCCGGAAGCATCCCCACTCCTCCAAACAGCCTCCTGTCCAAAGGATCTCAGCTCTCAATCCTTCCTTGCCTCTGCCTGGTACTTGGAAGCTCCCCATTTCACTGATCTTCTAACTGTGTGGGCCACGTAGCCCTTCACGTCACCTCCCCTGCTGCAGCCTCTTCTCTCACAGTTAATCACTATCTCCACCATTACATCTGTCTCTGTAGGAGGCTCTCGGCACAGGGATCCCAGGTCCACTGGATGCACGCCACTCCATGTTCTTCTTTGTTAGTGATACCCAGGTCCCCTCTCTCTGCTCACTTCTCTTTTTCCAATCTCTTTAAGATAAACTATATGCCTTAGCATTGCTGATGACTTGACTAAGGGTGGTGACTTGGAGAAAGGTAACCTCCCACCCTAATCCTGCCTCATACACAACAGATACCTGAGTCCCCAGTGGGATTATGATCGCAGGCATAGAGGACAGACTTTACACTGCATCAGGAAATGGAGGATGATTACATCATAAGACAATTGCCAAATCGTCTATTCAATGAGTAAAAGTAGGGCAGGTGTAACAAGGAAGAGACGGTCTGAGTTGGCACATGATCCATCAGTTGACTTAGCCATGAAGGCTCAGGATGAAAGAGAGAGAGAAAGAAGCAAGGCTAGAAAAATTGTTTACTACAGATTAGTAAGTAAGTAATCACAAGTGTGCCAGTGTCTTATTGAGTTCTCTAACCTTGCTTATTGAGTTCTCTACCCAGGCCTGGTGGTGTAGTGGCTTATGCACTGGGTTGCTAACTACAAGATCAACATTCAAATCCACCATTAGATCCTCAGGAGAGAAACGATGTACAAATGCGCTTTACACAATTGATGTGTGTATGGATTGGGATAACAGTTGTATCAGCACCTAATAAAATGTTAAAAAAGAGAAAAAAAAAAAAAAAAGATCCTCAGGAGAAAGATGAGGCTTTCTGTTCCCGTAAAGATTTGCAGCCTCAGAAACACTCGGGAACTGTTCTACTGTGTCCTACAGGGTTGCTGTGAGTCAAAATGGCATTGGGTGGTATAGCCCTCCCAGGAACTGTAAATTCAAAAAGAGGTGTCAATTCTATAGGAAGAAGCTGTGGGGGTGGGGGACAGCCAGATGCCAGCCATGCTGAGCAGTAGAATCTTTGATGTGGTTAAAAAAAAAAGTCAAATATTTACCCAAGAGTCATAAGTAAGCACATAGCTTATTGGGTAATCCAACATTGGAAAAGTCTGGGTGGTCTGAAGTTGTGTGGACCCCCAAACCTGTGGTTGGTACCTGTTGTCCTAACCCACAGTGTGAGTAGTGATCGGCTGACCAGAACCTGATGGAATGAAGAAAAAGGTGTCTGATTCCACGAAGCAGTGTAAACTTCTGCCATTGGCTGGCTTTCTCTTTGCGTATCCTCAAAAGTTCCAACTGGAACCAAAGATTCTTCAGAGACAGGAAGAGGCTTATCCTCTCAGAGTACTGTTTGATCCGGACAGGGAATCTAAACACTGGCTATATAACATGGGTGTTTGCTGGGGAAGTGGAGGATACAGACATGGAGTGACTATTTGACATGCTTTTGTGGGTGCACTGAGACTGGCAATGAGGGGGACCAGGGAGGAGCCTCACTAAGTAGAGTCCCCTGTTTATGGGGAGACAGTAGGGGAAAGATGTTGATAGGATTATACAATTGAGTTGTGAATGTTGACTGTTAACCAGGTGAATTATGACTTCAAGTTCCTAATTCATTGTAGAGGCTATAACGGAAGAAGTGGACTCAGTGGACAGGCTAGACCACACAGTACAGCAGTGACATTGAAGGTCCCTAAAATACTTTACAATGCTGATACATCGTGAGGTCCAGAGCAAGGGCATGATCATCTCTCGGTTACATGTTATCAGAACCAGAAAGAGTGAGCCCAGATGACTGTTGGAGAACTTAAGTGGATCAGATGACTGGACACCTGCAGAAACCCGAGTGGCTGCCACCTGAGTAACCTCACCCCAAGAACTCTTGCACCTACAGAAGGACTCATTTTTTAAAAATCTTTTTCTTAGGGGCTCATACAACTCTTATCACAATCCACACATACATCAATTGTGTAAAACTCATTTGTATATTCGTTACCCTCATCATTCTCAAAACATTTGCTCTCCACTTAAGCCCCTGGCATCAGCTCCTCATTTTCCCCCCTACCTCATGAACCCTTGATAATTTATAAATAATTATTTTGTCATAGCTTGTCCGACGTCTCCCTTCACCCACTTTTCTGTTGTCTGTCCCCCAGGGACGAGGTTATATGTAGATCCTTGTGATCAGTTCCCCCTTTCTACCCCTCCCTCCCTCCACCCTCCGGTATCGCCACTCTCACCGCTGGAGAAGGACTAATTGTTAATGACTGTTTGGGACTGGTTAATGGTGGGAAGGGAAGCTCACTCCTTGCAGCATGAAAGAGACAATAGCCTGAAGAGGCGCAGGAAAGCCTGTGGTGCAATGAATTACTTAATGTGGCCCTTCTCCTCGTTGTGACACCCACACGGTGATTCACTGGGATCATGCAGATGAGGTGCTGGTGGGGAGCTAGGTGTCACTTTGACTGGGCCATGCATGACTCCCAGCAGCGTGTGGCTCTCCCCCGTTTCTGTGGAGGAGCCAGAATGAAGTCTCTGTGTTCTGTGCCATAAATCCTGACCTCTCGTGGTCAGCAGGCAGGATTAGGATGGGATGTATCTTGAGTCACCACTGTATTAGAAGCTGTGACTGAGTCACCATCCCAACCCCAGGCCACCCCCCTCCCCACCTTGTTTGAGTCTCACCTTTTCCCTTACAGGACATAAAAGGAGGGAGAGAACAGGAATTCAACCGAGGGGGCCTGCTACCATCCAGAAAGAAGAGTCGGGAGCAACGCGCTTCTTTAGGACTTGGGCTCTTTTTGCTGAGAGCCTCCGAGAGAGAAAGAGAGAGAGGGAGAGAGAGAGAGAGAGAGAGAGCTGTAACACCATAAAATGGGAGAGGCAGAGAAAAGGTGATATCAGGGGCAGCAGAATGCAGAGACGGAAGGAGACTGCACAGGGGCTCCTGGTTTACAAAGTGGGAAAGATGAACACTGCCAGGCATGGGGTATGCTGGGAGAAGTGGGTGCCTCTGGGAACTCCATTGGAGCAAGGGCTTGTTGAACTACAGAGAGGAGTAAGAGACAGTTAAGAGCCTTGGGGCAGGAGGCTTCCTTGCAGAGTAGGGTGCTTGTGGGCACTTACTGACAGAGTTAAAAGAACTTCATACAACCGGAGCAGGGCAGAGACTGGGTCAAGAGGCCAAGGGGCTGAGAGGTGAGAGAGAGGCTTGCCTATGGGCATGGCTGAGAAGACACTGTTTTCTAAAGAGATCTTATCAACCCCTGTCATAGATTGAATTGTAGCATCCTAAGTGTATTTCAACTTGGCTGTCCCATGATTCTCCATGGTTTGGCAGTTACCTAATGGTGTAATTTGGCAGTTATGTCATGACGTGACCATTCCCCATGGTGTGAGCTGATGCTAGACCAGCTCATCAGTGGTAAACCCTGATAGGGCAGTTTCCCTCAGGTGTGACCCACAGCACTTCTTATCTTACAAAAGAACTGGGATCAGAGCACATCCTTTGAACCTAGTCCCTGTGCTGAGAACCTCCTAGACCCAGGCAAGATTGATACCAAGATACATAAAGACTCCTAGGGATGCTGGGCTTAGGGGTGCTGAAAACAAACACCTTCTCCCAGAGCTCACAGGGACAGAAAGCCTTCCCCTAGAGTCTGCACCCCAAATTTGGACTCCTGATCTTCTACACTGTGAGGAAATAAACGTCTGTTTGTTAAAGCCATCCACTGGCGGTCTCTCTATTACAGCAGGACAGATAGTCAAAGCAAGCCCAGAAACACGAGCATGGCCTGAGCTCCGTGCAGCCATTGCAATAGGTGATCGAGCCCAAAAGAGAAGTAGAGAGTGGCATGGGTGGGGCAGCTGATGTCAGAATTGATGCCGAGGTGAGAGAGGAGAGATATGCCCGACCTCCACTTTTCAGGAATCATGTTGACCTTGATTCTCCCTCCCCTTTGCAAAGCTGGAGAAGGCCAGATGCCTGGACACTGTGGGGAATGGGAATGGGGGAGCCTGCCTCACAGGACACTGTGAAGATGAAGAACAGTGTCCACAACAGAGAAGGAGGCCTTTTAATACCTGACACCTACTATGATTGCTTTACCGACTGAAATGAGCTAGGAAGAAGACCTTGGTGGTCTACTCCCACAATCAGCAGATGAAGACCCATGGGCCACCGTTGTCCGATCTGCAACCCACCATGGGATGGGGCAGGACCAGGCAGTGTTTTATTCAGGGTTCAAACACGAGTTTGCGATGTTTATGACCGTTTGAATCCTGCGTGGAATCAAATTGACCCCTCCATCTTTCTTGGTCATTGTATAAAGCTGATAAGAATTGGTCAGCTGGGAAGTAGATATCAAGATAATGAGTTATATATTCTTTTCCTTTTCTTTTATTCCCTAAGCTCATTCTGCTTTTAATCCTTTCTGTGTTTCATGGCTCTCTGTGACCTGTCATGTAGCTTAAGAGCTATAGCCCACCTACATGGAATACATGATTAATATTGCTCAAAGACATTAGTATTAATATCACATGGAAATTTCAATAATGTGAGCACCCACCAAATAGCCTAGTTGCAGGAGGATGCTCTGTCAGCTAGCCTTCTAATAAAAGCTTTGGTTTTTTTCTGTTCTATTTGGAGTCGTTATTGATTAGGCTCAATGGGTCCAAGGCAAGAATCCAATATTGGGGTAACAACATTGGGAGGCTCTTTACCAGCATTTCCAGAATGAAGTCGGGACGAGAAGAGCCATAGTTTCCACCACGTGATGAGTTAGAAGGATGGAGCTGGGACCCTGAGGAGAAAGCAGAGGGGGAAAGGGATGAGGAAGGTGGCCATAAGCAAGCCCATCCCAGGCACCTGTTTGAGGGAACCCAATGGGGGAAAATAGAGAAATCTGGTGTGACCATCAGATGGTGTTTTCATCAGTGAACACGCAAGACCTTCTAAACGCAGTGTAGAAGCAAGATTGGAAGGGCCTTGATGAAAAGAGGGGATATCAGTTAGGTGGCTTGTTTGGAGGGAGCAGGGGAGCACCACTACTCATATACCCTTGACCAAAGGACGGTCCCCCTTCTATTGGAGAAGGTTGTCTTCTTCAACACAGCTTTCATAGGGATGCACATGGAGCGGTTAGGGAGGAAGGGGACACCCGCCTAGCCAGCCAGATCATCTGAATCAACCCTGGTGATCAATGGGGTGAGAGATGTCACAGCCAGGTCACCCTCACATCGTAGGTGGCTATTTTAAGGCACATGTACGTGCTCACACACGTACATACCTTTCTACTAAAGATTTATGTTAGCACTGGACATGCCCACCAGAGGAGTCCCTGGGTAGCACAAGTATTTAAGCACTCTGTCATGACTCAAAAGGTCAGTGGTTTGAGCCCACACAGATGCACCTCTGAAGAAAAGTCTGAAACCCTTATGGGGGGTTCTACTCAACATACGTAGGTTACCGCGCATCTGAATTCACTTGATGGAAACTGGTACCTGGTGGGTGGAGCCCTATGCATGGTGGGTTATGATTTGCAGTCTCAGAAATCCTACAAGTTGGAACTGACTTTTCTGGCAATGGATTTGGTTAGGTTTGGTCATTGGTGGGGTAGGACAACTCCATTATGTGCCTTAACTTTTTCATCGGTAGAATGGGAACATGCACAACCGTTCCTCAATGCCCTCCAGGCATTGAGCATGTGTATAATCGTGTGGCTCAGTCGTTTAAACACAGTCTGGCCTAACACAAAAGGCTGCTTCTTTCAATTCCTTTTCATTTCGTGTAGTCCTCCAGTTCTGTGGCATTTGTGGGGGTTACATTTGAAAAGGGCACTCAAGATTGCATGTAAATCTCAGGAAAGGAAATGCTGTATTCGATTCCCATTCAGTTTAGAAGTTGTAGCTCGGACCTACAACTTGTGCCTTGTGGCACAGTGGTTAAGCACACAGCTGGAACCCACCAACCACTCCATGGTAATACCAGCCTGTTTCCTTGAAGATGTACAGTTTTGGAAACCTTATGGGATGTGTTATTCTTGGTGGACTAGAGAAACAAATTCATAGACACTCATATGTCTAGGAAAGAGCTTTATTGAAGAGTAATTGTACATTAAGAAAACATCCCAGCCCAGTCAAGGTCAAGTCCAAAGTCCGATATTAGCCCATATGTCCAGTACCACTCTGTAAATTCATCTTAGACTCACACAACAAACTCAATACCACCATGTACAGGAAAATCACAGGCCAGTGGGTGGAAAAGTCTTTTGGATCCAGTGGCAGTAGAAGCATCTTAGCACTGGTGTGAGTCTCCACCAGCTCCAAGGCTCTGGCTCCATCAGCATAGCTCCATGTGGCTTGTCAACAGGAATGTCTCACAGGGAGTGAGTGTGTGTCCCACCTCTAGTGAGCTGTTTATCTCCTTAGCACCTCCAAATGAGGCCATCAAGGTGTGACCTGATTGACAGGCTAAACTCCACCCCTTCGCTCTTAATTGTCTCAAGTTGACAACAGATTATGTAACTACCACATGAGACATTCCACTCTGTCCTACAGAGTCATTGTAAGGTGGAATTGACTTCATGACAATGGGCTAAGTAGGGTAGGGGATTACCTCCAGATATTTATATATAGAAAATTAACCAGAGACTCCCAAACAAGGATAGGAGCTCCCGTGAACCTGGAATCCTTCTTATTCTATAACCTACTCACTTGAGAGTATATTCTTGATCTTCTTCCTCAAACTCAAAATTCAAACTCACTGCTATCAAGTCAATTCCAACTCATAGCAACCCTATAAGACAGAGCAGAACTGCCCCTGTGGGTTTCCCAGGTTGGAAATAATCATGGGAGCAGAAAGTCCCATTTTTCTCCTACAGAGCACATGGTGGTTTTGAACCACTGACCTTGTGGTTAGCAGCCCAATAAGTAACCCAATATGCTACCAGAGCTCCTTTGGGGCCTCTTTCTCCCAGGGTGCTAAAATGGGCTATTTGACTAATGAATCTAAGCAAACCAATTGCCAAGAAACACAGACTGTGAAAACTGTGGCTCAGTTTATTCCCAGACAGAATGTCCCCAACTGAAATCGATTTCTTGTAGTTGCCGTGGTGGCTACATCCACATTTTCCTGTTCTTGTCTGTGCTCTGATATGCTGGAGAAGAGAGAGCTGGTCTACACTGAATTCCCTTGCTCTTTACCACTTGCTGAACAAGCTTTGCTATGGCAACTGCTGGCAGGGAAGGGAGAACCCAGGGACTAGCGGGGACAGCTTCAGTCTTCTTCTCCCCGTAATTCTTAGGCCATAGACACACGTTGGCTGCTGAGTAAATTCCTGGCTAGGAGTTCATTGCTAACTGTGTGTGTTGCGTTGTGTTGTGTTGTGTTGTATCTGGGCCAAGTGGCATCAACCAGAATGCAGCCAGACAGAAGACTCCTTCATCTACTGAGGGTCACATTTGGATTGCGGCTGACCTGCACGCAGATCATTTTGATCACCTTGGTTTGATTGATACTTATGGGAGTTTTTCACAAGACTCCGTGTTCTGCCTTCCCCGAAGCGGGAGATCATGACCTACAGGAGAGGTAGGCCATGTCTAGCAACATCATCAGGACCAGCTAGCATCACACACCTCACCAAGGAGAAGCAGTTCCAGTCATGACATTAAGGTGAGCTAATTCAATGTTTGCCCAAGGATAGCAGGATCATTGTTAGGCTGATCAGTTTTGGATAGCCTGTGGATGATGATATAAATACCCAAATGGCTCTTGGCAGAAAAAAGGACCATTCCTTTTCTACAGACTTGAAATCCTCCTCCCTCTTCTCCTGTTCGTGGATTCATCCATTGTTCCCTTTGGGGCCAGAGTTGGGGCCATTGGAAGGAGCAGTAGTTTGGGAATACAGTGGGGCAGGTGGTCAAAATGAGAAAGAACCATCATTCCAAGGGTGTGTGTGTGATGGCTAAGGCTATGTGTCTACTTGGCCGGACCATGGGTCTCCAAGGTTTGGCAGTTATGATGTAGTCCTGCCACATGATGAGATATGATAGAATGCCATCGCTTCCATGGTAAGACTTGCTATGAGCAGCCGGTGTGTGGCCAGGGTGTCTGCTCAGTGGTGGGATGAGGGAGATGTGAATCCAGCTCTGGGGCAATTAAACTAGAGTAAGGGATGACAAGAACATGGCGAGGTTGAGAGGGACCTACAAAGCATGCTGGAGAGCCAGGGCCTGGTGCCAGCCCATCAGGACTTGCTACCTGGTTCTGCTACTTACAAGCTGTGTTACCTTGAATGAGTGGCTTCCCCTTCCTGTTCATCAGCTCACCCACTTCTAATAATGAAAGTGAAAATAGAGCACACCTTTATTAGACTTGGAAATCCCCAGTTCACACTGCTATCAAGCTAGTTGATATCAATAGCTAGAGGACCGTTTGATAAGCGAATTGCAGCAACATAGAAAAAAAAGCACTCTCTCCTTTCGATGCTGTGGTTACACGCTGAGCTGCTAACTGCAAAGTCAGCAGTTTGCAGCCACTAGCCTCTCTGCGGGAGAAAGACGGGGCTTTCTCCTTCCATAATGAGTTAGTCTTGGAATCCCACAGGGGGTTCTATGGGGTCACTGTGCATTTGTGTTAGTCTGGGTAGACTGGAGAAACAAATCCATGGACACACATATGTGTATAAGAAAGAAATGTATAAAAAAAAAAAGAGAAAGAAATGTATAAACAAGAGCAATTGAACATTGAGAAAACATCCAAGCCTAGTCCAGATCAAGTTCATAAGTCTGATATTAGCCCATATGTCTGATAGCCATCTATAAAGTCCTCTTCAGACTCACGAAACACATGCCAGTGGGTAGAAAGTCTTTGGATCCAGTGTCATTGGAAACATCTCAGCACTGGCAGGGGTCTCTGCATCAGGGTGGGTCCATGTGTCTTCTCAGCTGCAATGTCTCCCAGGGAGTAGCAGAGAGAGAGAGAGAGGTGTCTTCTGCCTCCAAAGGGGAAGTACCAGATTTCCCAGAATTCTCAGGAGGCCATGCCCACACAGAAGTCTCATTGGCTATCTCCAGATTGACAGCCTAGACTCCACCCCTACCCTCTTTATCCTTATATTGACACCAGATTGGGTGACTACCACAGCGTTGGAATGAACTCTCTGGCAGTGAGTTTAGTTTCGTTTTGATTACTTCAAAAAGAAGTGTAAGTGTAGAAAGCACTAACAAACCGATAGTAGTCACTGAGGCAAGTGAAAATGCACACGTGTGTCTGTAAAGCAACCCAGTCTTCTGTGTCCTGCCCCAGGGCACACCACTGGAATTGATGTGCGTTTTTCTAGTCCATGTATCAGGACTTACTACCCAGATGTATCTGTCACTATCCTTCGTGTGTTTGATCTCTTTGGTGCAATGGCGAAAGGCAAGGCTGTTGACCCAAAGCTTAGTGATTCAGACCCACCAGCACCTCTGCAGGAAGGAACTCTCTGCTCCCGGGAAGATTACACCCCAGGAACGCCCCACGGAGCAGTCCTCCCATGAACTGGAACCCGTGCAATGGGACACAATGACAGCTAGTATGTTTCGCGTTTGTCAAGTTCCTTGTTCTGTGGTGACTTTCTGTGGGGCTGTGACGCTGGCACCTCTGCCGTCACCAGTCTTTCAAACGCCAGCTGGGTCTCCCGTGATGGACAGGTGTCGGCAGAGCTTCCAGACTAAGGAGAGAGCCTGATGAGTACTCCTGAAAATTAGCCAACCGAAACCCTGAGGATCACATACGATTGCCCAGTATAGATGAGCCTTCTACGTTGAAAGGCCCTCGCTACTGAACAGCCACACGAATGGACGCTCATCCAACAAAGTTCCTGAGTGAGTATGGCACAAGACCAGGCAGCTCAAAACCACAATGAGATACCTCATCACCCCCACCAACGTGGGGAACAGAGAGAGAGAAAAAGAGGGGGGAGAAGGGGAGGAAGGAGGAACCGATTGCAATGATCGACATGCAACCCCCACCCCCTCAGCAGGACAAACAACAGAAACGCGGTGAAGAGAGACAACAGATAGTGTAAAATATGAAAATAAAAATAATTTACAAATGATCAAGGGTTCACGAGGAAGGGAGTGAAAGAGGAGCTGATACCAAGTAGAAAGAAACTGCTTTGGAAATGATGATGACAACATATCTACAAATGAGCTCGATACAATAGATGTATGGATTGTTATAAGAGCCTCCCAATAAAATGATTTATTAAAATCAACTATATAGATATAGATATGTATAGACATAGAGTAACAAGTGAGGATGTGGAGAAATTGGAATCCGTGCGCATTGCTGGTGGGAATGAAAATTAGTAGTCACCGTGAAAGACAGCCTGGTGCTTCTTCCAAGAGTTAATTATTATAACCCAAACCAAACTCGTTGCCCTTGAGTCGATGCCAGTTCAGAGTGACCCTAGCGGGCAGCATAGAACTGCCCCCTTTGAGTTTCTGAGACTAACTGCTTACGGGAGTAGAAGGCCCATTCTCCCGTGGATTGGCTGGTAGTACCAAACTTCTGACCTTGTGGGTTGCAGCCCAATGTGTTTAGGACCCAGCAATTCTACTCTTAATTCTATTACCTTAATAAGGGTTTTACTCAGGAGTAACCAAGCCAATATACGAACTCCAAATTAGAGAGGAAGAAAGAGAAGATTTTAAGCAGATCCCCAGGAGGAGGCAGACTGCAGCTCGGACTTAGTGGTGTCCTGTTTGAGACTGGAATACATAGAGACTATATGCCTTTGCTTTGGGATTTACACTTTGAAGAGTCACGTACAAATGTTTTACATTGACTCGGGTTTCAGGGTAACCATCGGAAATCATTGTTGACCATAAACAACCAAACAGAACAATAAAGTTCTTGAAGTCTTTTGTTTTTTTTGCAGTGAGTTTGTTTTGGTTTCATTGGGGTTTTTTAAATCATTTTATTAAGGGCTCATACAATTCTTATCACAATCCATACATACATCAATTGTGTAAAGCACATTTGCACATTCATTGCCCTCATCCTTCTTAAAACATTTGCTCTCTACTTAAGCCCCTGGCATCAGCTCCTCACTTTTTCCCCTCCCTCCCCGTTCCCCCCTCCCTCATGAACCTTGATAATTTATAAATTATTATTTTGGGTTCTTGAAGTCTTAAGCCAGTCTCAGGATGTCTCCGTTGATGGACTAGGTAGCAGGACCAGGACCGAGCCTTTTGATCATTAACAACCCAACAGATAAGAGAAGACTGCAGGATTAACTGGCTCTTTTAGGAGACACCCATATCCAACCTGTTTGCCTCTGAGCACTGTAGCAAATTGCAAAGTTCCAAAGAAGCTGTGCTTTGTCAAATGCCTTAGGCTAACTGCATTTCAGAACACTCATATTCACTGCCATTGAGTCCTATGGGACAGGAAACCCTTTGGGTTCCTGACACTCTAACTATTTTCTGGAGCGGAAAGTCTCATCTTTCGCTGTAGGCGTGGCTTGTGGGTTTCAACTGCTGACCTTGCGCTTAGCAGTCCAGTATGTTAGCTACATGTTAACCATGCTTAGCGGTCCAGTATGTTAGCTACAGGTCAACCACGTTGAATAAGGTAGATTTTGCTAACTACATAAAGTTACTTGGGTTATAGATATATATACTGTTTTAGGGTACAAAAGAATCCTCAATCTCAAATATAACTTGAAGAGACCACTTATTAAGCTTATAAGGGACAAAGACAACACAAAGACACAAACACATCACACAGAGGAGGGAGGCCGTTAGCAAAAAGTCATAATGGTGTCCAAGGATTCAGCCAGAACACTAGTTAAATAAAGCACGGAAGAAAGGAAACTCACAAAGGCATGATGGGTGGCAGATCAATACATCAGTTACAGTGGGGACTACAGAAGCAAGAGCAGGGCCATAACTGGGACGTGTATACTGTGTGATAGAAGAATTTACAAGATTAGTGCAGGGTCTTTTAACCAAGGCAGCCAGGGCCTGACTCAAAGCCAGACTCATGACTATGAACCTGGACCTTCAGGACTATCCCAGGAAGGTGGGAGACATGAAGGCAAGTCCCTAACAGCCACTCCCGAGCTGGCTGGCGAGAGTTGGAAGTAATCTCCTTTCCAGTGCACTCTGTTTGAGGGCAAGACTATCTACATCCTTGGTTTATGATCAAAAGGAATTCAATGGAGACTAAACCTCTGTGGGAACTTGGTCAATGGATTTTGGGCTTTCACTCTAATCTAGAGCCTTCTGCAAATGGGGTGTTCAGAATTCGAACATCAGCTCTAACACAGCACCATCAAGTTATGAAAAAAGACACATGTCCATCAATGCTCATTGTAGTACTAGTCACAATAGCCCAAAGGCAAAAGCAAGCTAAATGTCCATCGAAGGATGAATGGTTTGCAACAGATGGTGGCAGCATTTGTAGAGTCATGCGTGATCTTACTGCATTACAAATTGTTACAACATCTGTTAGAGGTCCCAAGAAAATGATTTAAAAAATCATTTTTAAATATAATGAATGGATAAACAAAATACACTGCAGACATACAACAGAATCCCACTGAACCATCTATGTGAGCTTAACTAAAGAGCTTGGTCTTTGTAGAAGGCTGTGGTCTACAGTGGGATCCCTAGCTCCATTCTGAATCTTGACATAAGTTCAGATGCCAACTGAGTTTTGTATCTTATTTCAAGAATGACTGCCTGGCAAGTCTGGGCAAGCCCAGGGAGGGACAGCCAGGCCCTCTGAAAAATGTACTCAAAAGGAGATTAACTTGTAGGCAGAAAAAGTACTCACACAAAGAGCTAGGTAACTGGCCCGAACGGGCCTTAAGTGGCTTACTGAACTAGCCAAACACACACACTTTATCTAATTTAAGTTAAAGGTTGGAGTCTTGGTATGGCCATGTTATGACACAGGGTCTTATCCAGCCAATAAATTAACCGCCGTTGAGCTGATGCTGACTCACAGTGACCTGATAAAGGATTTCCAAGGCTGTAAATCTTCATAGGAAGACGGGTAATTAAGATGTCAGACCAATCCTGTATGCCTCTGATCCTGCAGTTTTGTACGTATCGGAATCCTGGTCTTTTCCCTACTTCACCTTTGGCAGTGACGACTTGACCTGGCACCAATCATGAGCTTTTCATGATGATTTCCTCTACTCTGTACAGTGCACAATGCGTGGACTCCATCCGCCTCTGCACTGGGGGCGCGCTGGCAGCTTTCCTCATCCGGGACCATTGTCGTGCTTTTTGTCTTTGTCCTGTTTAAGGCTTAATAAAAGGATCTGTTAGGTTTGAGCTCCTGACCAGGAAGGGGTGGTACACCTCGGTGGGCGGCACACCTGGATTGGCCCATTAGGCCAGGTGAATTTGATTCAGCCAAAAGGGTCGACCAGTATCATCCACCACGCCTCCCAATGGTGGGCGGTGTGGGGTGCGGCCTGAAAAAGCCAGAAGTTTGCTCTCTGGCTCTCTCTCCCAGTGGCTGCTACACGATGCAGCACGGCCAGGCTGCGGTCCAGAGCCGCGGTCCCACAACCGTGCCTGGGACTCAGTCTGGCTTGTGTTCCATTCACTGTAAAACCTGAAACGGCTTCTAACTTTCCTAAAACTCACTTGCATCACCAACCAGGCTTCGGCATGAATTCTTTCTCATGCAGAGCCAAGGCCCGAGGTATCTCTCTCCCACGTGAAAGACATCTAACAGATCCCAAGGCCATTTTTTAAAAAAAATCTGGAATATTTTCCCCTAGCACAGCCATAAAAAGAAAGGAAGTCTGTTTTTTCTTTCTCCAAAGCCATTTTATTGGGTGCTAATAACAGATATCATTCCATCGTTCAATCACATCAAGCACTATTGCACAATCGCTACCACAATCGGTTTCACAATATTCTTTTCCTTCTTGACGGCAGCTCCCTTTACCCTGCCCTTCCCACACTGCACCCCCAGGAGCCCTGCTTCTGCTTGATGTCTTGATAGGCAGGTGCCTCAATCCTGGGTTTCATGTACTGAAAAACATAGAGCCATCAAGAGGGTTACCTCCAAGGACAAAATACCTTTGAGGAAAACATCAACAACAACAACAACAGAAAATGTTGAAAACCAGATCAGGTCCAAAGTGCACCACACAGGGGAATCAAGTAACAAGGTTTTAACCATTGAAGTTGTAAGATTTCTCAGAAACAACTCAGTTAGTTCTTGGCTTCACATGAGAAAGAATTCACGCCGAAACGAAGCTTGGTTTGTGATCCAAGTGGGTTTTTCTAAAGGACGGAAGAAGCTTCAGGTTTTACAGTCTCAAAAGAGTACACGCTATTTTAGGGAAGCGTGCCAAACCGTGTGTAAACTACGCCAGGGCTCACCCCTGAACACGGGCAACCTTGTGGGACTGCACACCCACCCACATGTGGTAGCCTGAGACCAGAGAGGCCTCGGCATGGCCGAGCAGGCACAGGACAGGCGCCAAAGGGTGAAGAAGAAAGGGAACCACAGTCTCACGGTCCAAGTATTTGAGGCCTCTGGCTAGGAGGCATGGTTTAAGGTATTGTCAACCCCATTGGCTGAATTAAGCCCACCTAGGCCTAGTTTGGGCCCCCCTGGCTCATGCTTGAATTGGCGCATGCCCAGTAGCCTTTATGGCTGGCTAAGGCTCGCCTGGTTCTCTTCCAACCTCCTGTAGGGGGCCTTCGGGCATGGAGAGGGACAAGGCCCTGTCCCTGTTTCTTGCTACGTAACATTGTCAGGTTTCTTATTTTGATCTCCTCTAGTCATCTCCCCAAGGCACTCTGTTTGGTAACCAGTTTCTTCGCATGCCTCCATTATGGATAGTGGAAAATCACCAGACGCTTACTTCCTGTGCAGATCCCACAAGTGTATCCATAGCCTACTCCAAACCAGAGCCTCACACTTTAGGCTCTGATACTATTCCCTCCTTCTGCTTTACATTACATGATTCACAATCCTGTGGGTCACTGATGTTGGGGTGCTTCTTCCATGTGGACTTAGTTGACATCTCACTTAGATGGCTGCTTGTTTGGCAACAAGCCTTGAAAACCCCAGATGCTGTTTTATCTGATAGCTGGGCACCATCTAGTTTCTTCACCATACCTTGTTATAGCACCTATATCTTTTGTGCCCCTTCCTGAGGACGAGTATTGAACGGGGCCATGATATAAGAACTAATTGCTCTTAAATTGAAGCTAGAATTTAATATGAGCCTCAAAGTCATCAAAGAAAGGAAGTCTCGACACACACATACTATGGTATGGATGAACCTTATATATGTTTTGCAGAGTGAAATAAGTCAACCACAAAAGGACAACTATTGTATAATCTCCCTTATGTGAAATAATAAGATTAACTGGGGGCAGGGGGAAAGGGAAGACTGTTCAGCAAGCAAAAACAAAAAACCTTTTTTTGTTGTTTATGTTGATGGGACATTTGACAACCATTACGGGTGGTGGCTGCACAACATGATGAATGTGCACTAGAAAAATGTTGACTCGGCGAATGTTGTGATATGCATATATATGTTCACAGCAAAATATATTACTTTTAAAAATCGTGTGAGGTAGAAAATTTGGAAATGGACATTGGTTGGTGATGGCTGCTGCACAGGACTAGTATAAGTGGTTTTATTGAGCTGTAGTAACTAAGTAAATAAAAAGATAGGTAATTAACAAAGAAAAAATAAATGTGAGGGGGGCCTCAAAAAGTTCATGGAAGAATTCCATTGTGTTTTCATTCCATTTTCCCAGGAATTTTGGAAGCCTCCATGTGTGTGGTGTGTGGTGCTGCTGGTGAGATGATCATGGGGTAGCCCACGGCAAACACTTTGTCATAGTTTGTATTCATAAGGGGTCCTGGTAGTGCTAGGGGCTAGATGTTGTATTGCTAACTACAAGGTTTCTCCCAGCTGTTCTGTGGAAGAAAAATAAGGCTGTCTGCTCTATTAAAATGTTATAGCTTAGAAGCCTGTGGTACCTAGTCTCATGTCAATTTGAAGCTATTAAGAGTGAAGGGGCGGAGCTTAGCCTGTCAATCAGGTCACAGCCTGATGATGCCTCCTTGTGGGCGTGGCCTCCTCATAAGGATTCTGGAAACCTCCTCTCTTTCTCCCTGGAGGTGGGCCACACTCTTTCTCTGCTTCACCTTCCTGTTGACAAGCCTTGTGGAGCCACTGTGAGACCTGCGCCCATCCTAGAGATGCTTCCACTGCCACTGGATCCACAAGACTGTGGACCCACCCACCTGTAATCTTCCTGCATCCTGCATCATTGCATGTGGCTGCATTGATTTGAAGAGTGATTTATGAGCTAGTATTGGACTTATGGGGTAATATCTGAATAATGGACTTAATCTGACCTAGACTGGGATGTTTTCTTGATATTCAATGCCTCTTTGATATAACTCTCTCTCTTAGATATATATGAGTGTCATTGGATTTGTTTCTCTAGTCAACACAGACTAACACAAAGCCCTACAAAGGGTTGCTATGAGTTGGAATCAACTTCACAGCAGTGGCTTTGGTTGGGGATGTTCATGTTTTCACATGGAAGGAAACATAACTACACCATCAGCACTGTGCTCCTTAGAGTGTTCTTTTATTAGGGTGAAGTTCACTTTATAAAAATGGATCAATTTCAAGAAAAAAATATTATGGACACATAGACAGTCCTGTCAGGCAGGAACTATGGAAAATACTTGATGATAGCAGAAATCTGGAAACCACACTTTAAAATATGTTGCCGTTAAATTGATCCCACTCACAGTGAACTCTGGTGTTAGAGTTTGAACGGAGGGCCATAGCTATAACTTTTTTTTTTCTTAGCCCACTGGTCCCCTGAAATATTTATTTTATTTTTATTGCCTTTTTATTATTATTTGACCTTTCTGGAAGCAGGTTGCCACGTCTTTCGTTTGTGGTGGCACTGGGTGGTCCAGACTGCTCCAATTTAGTGCAGTGGGTAAGAGTGAGAATCTTGAAACAAGTAAGTCCAGTGCAGGAACGCGTCCTAGGCATTGAACTGCCCACCGAAATGCCAGCGGTTCAAAGCCACCACCCGCACCAAAAGAGAAGCACGAAGCTGCATGCTCCCCCAACGATTCACAAAATTCTCAGGAGCCTGTGCAGCGTCACTGTGCATCAGAAGTTAAAAAGCACATCCTCTTCACCTCTTGCAAACATCCTTGAGGTTTCCTGACTCTCCGCAGAAGGCATGAAATCCTGAGGCAAGGAGTGAGATAAGATGAGTCTGGTTTGGGTCTTTATACACACACACACACACACACACACACACACACACACACACAGCAGTACTTAAGCTGAGACCCAATTGAAGGCTGAAAGAGGGAAACATACTTTCCTTCAAAACTGCAAGGCTTTCTCTAACTTGAGACCCTCCATCACGCACAAAGTTGACTTCTCAGGTCTCTAAACTCTTAGGTTTTCACACGACACTGTGAATTCATAGAAAGGGGGGAAAAGGCACATCCTCCCGACCTCTCACAGAAATCCCTGGCCTTTCCGAATCTGAGCAGAAGGAGGGGTGCCTGTGAACGCGAGAGGCAGAGAGGAGCTGGGCATGCTCAGTGACCTGGAAGGGGGGAGGGGAGGGGGGGCCGGAGTGTCATGGGGCTGAGTGGGGAAGGAGACAGGGGCGCTAAGGCTGGCAAGGACCAGTCCTGCAGAGCACTGGATGCTGCCATTAGGATTTTGAAAGCAATGAGAAGGTCCTCAAGGGTGAGTGCCAGGCATAATGGCACCTGACTTTTAGATTAAAAACAGAAGTGGGTTCCCTTGGCCATGCAGGTGGGGACTTGGATGTTGGAGGATTGGGTTGCTTGAGAATCAACTTTTTGTTTCTGGCCTACTTGTGGATGTGAGCTTATCAGAAACAGGTCTCTTTGTTATGCAAATTAGAGTTAAAAAAAAAAAAACAAAAAGGCTAGACCAGAGCCCTGTGATGCCATGACTGTCATGGGTTCCACAAGGCTTTGCACCCACTGGCTGGTGATGTTCCTGCATTCTGCATCATTGCCTATGGCTGGGTGAGTCTGAAGAGGGATTCATGGACTAGTATCGGACTTACAAACTAACATTGTACTTATGAACTTGATCTGGACTGGGCTGGGACGTTTGCTCGATCTATAATGATTCCTTAAAACAAAACTCTCCCTTACACATATCTATGAGTGTCACTGGATCTGTTCCTCTAGTCAAGCGAGCCTAACACATTAGTTTAACAGAATATATTGATTCTGAGTAAATACGATTTGAATCAGCAACTGCGGACCACAAGGTTTCAGGAACGATAGTTAAGAGGGGCAAGAAACAGCAAGTGGTAGGAGTTTGCTGGCTGAAAGTCAGGCTGAAGGTCAAGAGAGTCTCCTGACCGCTCTCCTCACGGCCATCCAGTCAAGTCTGATTCACAGCAAACCTATAGGACAGGGTAGAGCGGTGCCTGTGGGTTTCCAAGACGGTAGCTCTTTATGGGAGCAGAAAGCTTCATCTTCCCCCACAGCCCCGTTAGTAGTAACGCCGATGCCTTCAGGGCTCTTTCATTTCTGAGGGCTATTGCAGTTCCTCCAAAAGGGCCCAGTGCCTGAGGCAAGCTGCTTCCTGGCCTTTTTTTTTTTTTACCTTGAAGGTGACTTTAGCAAATCTGTCTTTTCCAGGCTCGAGGTTCAAACGGACAGGTCAGGGCCAATGTCCTATGGGCACAGCCCAACTCCACGGACCCCAGAAACGTGGGATCAGGAGAATTAAGATGGTTTTCCAGGGGGAAATGCCTTGTTCTGCTGCCAGCATGTCCAGCCTGGAGCCCTGTGGAAAGCCAAACTCGTTTGCACATTTTGAATGAGCTCTTTAACAACCCATTCAAACCACTTTCTGCATTTTAAACGCTTCCTGCCCCCAGGCACATAGTCCAAGTAGCAGATTCATAAAGGAGGCCATTACATCGGTGCAAAGAAAAATTACAGGAGAGGAAGTCAGAGGCCCGGCTGTAAGGTTCCCCCTGCCTCAAGCTCGGGCCTATTAAAAAAAAAGGTGCATTTTCACCTGTCTCTGGGGTCACCGGATAGCTGGAGACAAAGAAGTTCTCTGAATTGCAAGACGTGTCTTTATTTCATTGGTTTGCCCTCAAAAACAAGGTCCACTCACAACAGGGACTTCCCAGGGGTTCCCGAGGCCAGGGAACTTTAAGGCAGTGGGGTCAGCTCAGAGGTTCTGGCGACAAGCGCCGTCCTGTGAGATTTTCTTGGAGAAATCCTACCCGCATCCACCTTCCAGCCCTGAGCCTGCCCCTTCAGACTTCTGTGTTCCCCAAATTCCATGAACATGTCAAAGGACCACAACCTGAGCTCCCCGAGGGTGCCCCAAACCTGCCATGTTAATGCGACATCAATTGAAGAGCTCAGAATTCTTTGGGGGGAGGGTTGGAGAGATGGAAATGCTGCCGTCAGAAGTACCTAGCTCTAAATGTCCAGAAACAACATCACATCTTGATAGTTTTATTTATCTATTTTAAAATTTGCATGTTTGTTTGTTTCTAAGATCTTGAGACATCGTTGATGTGCCCTGAATACCACCAGGCCGTCAGATCTCAGTCCTTGGTTTGTGTGCCAGCACTTCTGAGCGCCAGCACCTGTAAACTTACCAAGAGCGCGCACCTAACCTAGCACAGGAGTGCCCGGGTGATTCAGTGTTTAACTACTGCTCCAAAGGTTGATAGTTCGATCCTTTCGTGAGCCCATTGGAAAAAAGGCGTGGACATTTCTTTTTTAAAAATCATACCTATGATCGTAGTTCTATTCTGACACGCATAAGTTAGGATCAACTCAGTAGCAATTGGTTTGAGTTTGGGTTTAACGGAGCCCAAGAAGTCAAGAACCCAGGGTCAGCATTCATGTGGGGTCGAATTGTCCCTCAGCCACTTACTCCCGTGGGACTTGGGCCAGTCATTTCACATGAATGTTGTCACGTAAACTGGGAATGGGAGATAAAGCCACTGGATTCGGGTTGTGGGAGGCTGGAACGGGAAATGATCTTCCACGGGGCTTTGCCACTGTGACTGCCCCTTCACAATCACCTGTGGAAGGTTTTCAAAGCAACCAACACCCTGGTCCTCACAGAGCAGTTCAATTCGAGGCTCTGGGAAGCAGCTCAGCTTTGGCTTAGTTTTGTTTTCTTTAGCTTTCTATATGAACAGTATCAACTGGATACACGTCATAGATAGTTCTCATGCGCCCATGACGCCATCTCCCGAAACAAACCCACTGATGTGTTACAGGGCAGAAGCGAGATCCCAGGGTTTCCTGAGCTGTAACCTTTATGGAAGCAGACTGCCAGGCCTCTCTCCG
>NW_022103901.1:26503666-26505246 GCF_000313985.2 Echinops telfairi
TGCATTTTGACCTCAGATCTGCTGAATCTACCTGGTAACAAGATCCCCAAGGACACGCCTGTGAGTGAGGCACTTGAGGATCTATAAGAATCGCCAGGGATCCTGTAAAAAGGTAGATCCTGACTCAGTCTGTAGTGGGGCGAATGACAGTTCTCAGTAGGGTCTCAGACTAGAATACCCTTGTGAAGCCCAGGTTTTAGACACGCTCGCTCTGTAGGCTCTGGGGGCGGGGGCTCCGTTCATTCCTCTCTGTGTTTCTCGCTTGCATCCTAAGACCTGGAGTCAGAATCCATCCAAACGGGGGGGCTAAAGACCGCAAACAAAACCCCAGGACAGGGCTGGGCTGTGGCTAAAGATTGGGCTATTGCTAAATAGTGGCAATTGATTTGAACTAAAACTCTTCTAAGGCTCTTCTAGTTACAAAGAAAGAAAGAAAGAAAGGCATTTCCTCGAGCTGCTAAGTAGCTCTGAGTCTCAAATGTGTGTTTCTCCATCTTTAAACTGAAGCAATAACAAAAAGAAACAAAAGCTCAGAGAAAACATTAGGAGAAAACAAGGTGTGTGGACCTAGTCCAACCACGGGCTGGAGTGGCACTGATCTTCACAGTGAGAACTGACTGCACCTTCCCTTTAGACCTTAGGCTAAGGTGTTTGTTTCTCCTGAACACGGGCTGTTACGATTAGCCGTTTACCCAGAAGCCTGGAAATGCAGAGAAGCCTGCTTCAGGCCACACAGAGGATGCATCATGAAGTGACGGGATTTGAACCCATGGATTTGGTTGCCGCCGGTTCACCTTCCCAGATGAAGGTTGAAGGTTGGAGGCCACCCAAAGGTGGTGCGGAAGAAAGCCCGGATGATCTGCTTTGGAGCATCAGCCAGGGAGACGCCCAGGAGCAGAAACGCTTACTCTGATTCACATGGGGAGTCAGAATCGGCTTGGTGGCAAGTGGTTGCACGTGTGAAGGCTTTATCGTGGCAGTGTTGGCTCTGAGCAAGATCTGGCATGGGGCTGGTGAACCACGGAGGGAGACCGACTTAAACAAGCTGGAAGCACAACCTGGAAGAATTAAGAACAGGTGCTGCAAAGTGTCTGGGAGCACTTCTCGGGAAGCAGGCTGGGGAAAGTGGCATATATAATGAGATAGCTTGGCCTATTACAAGTTCCGCATGAGCACAAGGTAGTATTCTGGGATTCCCATTCTTCTCAAGCCCATCCATAGTTTGTTATGATCCACACAAACACCTTGGCATAGTCAATAAAACCTAAGTAAACATCTCTCTGGAAGTCTCTGCTTTAAGCTGAGATCTACCTGGCATCAGGAATAATCTTCCTTGTTCCACGTCCTCTTCTGAATGCAGCCGGAATCCCAGCAGCTCCCAGTCAATGTACTGCTGCAATTCTTGGATAATCCTCAGCAAAACTATACTTGCATGTGGTATTAAGAATATTGTCAAAGGGCATTTATAGAGGTCTAGATAAAGACATGTACATATGCAAATATATTTATATGAGGATAGGGAAATAGATCTATGAGCCTATATTTATAGGTTTAGTATTAAGGTAGCAGAAGGACATTGG
>NW_022103901.1:26507066-26514837 GCF_000313985.2 Echinops telfairi
GGGTGAAGGGAGACGTCGGACTGGGCAAGATATGACAAAATAACAATTTATAAATTATCAAGGGTTCCTGAGGGAAGGGGGAGCAGGGAGGGAAGTGAAAAATGAGGACCTAATGCTGGGGGCTAAAGTGGAGAAGAAATGTTTTGAGAATGATGAGGGCAATAAATGTACAAATGCGCTTTACACAATTGATGTATGTATGGCTTGTGATAAGAGTTGTATGAGCCCCTAATAAAATGATTTCTAAAAAAAAAGAATATTGTTCTATAATTTGAGCATTGTTAGGCCACCTTTCTTTGGAATGGGGACAGATATGGATCTCTTCCAGTCAGTTGGCCAAGTAGCTCTCTTCCAAATGTTCTGGCATAGATGAGCGCTTCCAGTGCTTCTTCGGCTTGTCGAAACATTTCCAATGGTATTCCATCATTTCCTGAAGCCTTTGTGTTTGGCTCATGCTGTCAGTGCAGCTTGAATTTGTTCCCAGGACTAGGGTGAGGTCAGGGCGGAGCCTAGGGTACTGGCAAAACCCTGCAAGTGAATGCCTCATTAAATGCCCCATTAAATCTGTGACCTCCCTCCCCCACACCCTCCCTCACCTGCATCACCTTAGTCCTGGTCCTAAGGAGCCCCGTTGACACAGTGGTTCACAGCTGGGCTGCTAACTGAAAGGTCAAGGTTACACCCCACCAGTTGTTCTGCAGAAGGAAGACCTGGCCATCTGTATCCATAGATTATGGAAAACCCTATGGGATAGTTCCACCTGGTCACCTGGGGCACCGGTGAGTCACCCTCAATGGGATGGCACCTAACAACAGTAGGTCCTGGAGTGTCTGGGTGATCTATACTTTCAGTACTCAGCTACTAACCCAAAGGTTGGAGGTTCAAGGCTACTCAAAGGTCAACTCGATTTGGATACACAGGTTAAAAACCAAACTCAGTGTCATCACGTCAATTCTGATGCATAGCGAGCTTACAGGCCAAGGCAGAGCTGCCTCTGTGGGTTTCCGAGATGGTAGAATTCCTCATTTCTCTCCTGCAATGCAGCTGGTGGTTTTAACCTACAAGACCTTATGGTTACCAGTCAACATGTAACCACCGCACCACCAGAGTAACATGTGGGGCCTCCCTCGGCTGGTGAGTCCACATCCTGCTGCCTGAGTAAATGTTTAGGCCAAGGGAGCAGAGCATAAGTCAGGTGCACAGAGGAAGGACATCAGGGATGCTGGAAATGAATAACAATGGAAAACCCCTTGCACCTGGTGGGTACTGATGCTGCAAGGGGAATGATGCATGGGTGACTCATCGTTCCCCGTTGACTCTAGTGTCGGCGTTCACAGCAGTGGAACGTCTTATGGAGTGGAAATCTCTTAGAGGTTCAATCGTTCCTCTTTTAAAAAGTTTAAATCAGAGGTGACGCGGGGGTGGTGGTAGGAGAAGGCTTTGGAGAGAGAGGGGAAGCATTAGCATTTGCATTAGATAAGAAACCGCTTTACAAGAGTGAGAGCCAAAGGATAAATAAGAAAAGCAAATTCCAGTACTGAGAAAAGAAAGCAAACCAGTAGCTGGAAATGAAAGGTGCGTTCTGAACGTGTGCGGGCCTCCTCGCGCGGCTCTGATGCTGCCGGTCCTTTGTGGGAGATGCTGTTCACAAGCCGCCCTTTAATCTTCAGCCACATTTTATCCAAAGGCCTTCGGAACCTGTGGGGTTTGCGTGGCTAATACTCCGCCAACTTAGACGCACTGTCAACAGCAAGTCAGCTTGACATCACTTGTTGGAAGCCCTGGGAAGTTCCTCAAAATAATAAGGATTAAAGCGTTTTTGAAACTGGTTTTAAACACGCACAACACAAGAATAAGGAGCCAAACGTACAGCAGAATTTTAAGCAGCTGCTCTGACAGCAGTTGATGATGAAGCGTGTGGGTCACATTTGGGATTCAGACCTGGGAAAGCTTCTAGAATGTAAATTTCTTGGAAACACGATGTCTGAGTTGCCTCTTGCCATTTGATCTTATTCACATGGGGGTTGGGTCTTGTGGTGGGACCACGTGACTGGCGTGGCCAAACTTCAGCCTGCTGGTGTGTTAGCGGGTGTCAAACACACATGTCTGTGTTTACACCATCACTTCTCTGCCTGTAAAAATCCCATGGCTTTGGTTAGCACCTTCACGCCACCGTAAGGCATCTCTGTGAACTTGGGCAAGTTCCTTGACCTCTCGATGGGTGAGATGTGGTCATTGTTGTACTGGGTGTCAGTCGAGCCAGTGGAGTGACATTGTTTCCTATGATCCTTTTACCTAAGTCTCTGTAACTCCCATTAAATGCACTGGGTGGGATTGTGCAAATAGGGTGTGTATAACACTAAGAGGGGATTGGTCACTTTGGGGTTCCACCTCTCAGCCTATCAGGATGGGCCATCTTGGAAGAGCAGAGGAGCACACTCAAGGTCTCTGTCTGAAGGGGTGGAGGCCCCTGAGACCAGATGCATCACTGACTGTGGCGTGGAGCCTCAGAGGAGCAGCCCTGAGACTGTGGGGTGCCTTCTCCTTTTCTGACCCGACCCTGGAATTGTGGGACAGAGTGACAGGCAGACAGGCCCACGGGGGCAAAGGCCAAGGGAACAAGGGGCTGAGAAGCTGCGACCTGGGGGGACAGACTTGGTTGCTGGCTGATTGTGCTGGCTGATCCAGACTGATGGTAACCTCTGGACTTCCCTAATAAACCTCCTTGATGGTGAGTGTTGTCTGGGAGCTCTGTGCAGCCACTGCCAGGAATTCTTGAAGCCAGCAGAGATGTAGCGTGGCCTGGGAGGAAGGGGTAGAGTCAGAATAGGTAAGTGTCAGTTAGGGCCACAAGGAGGGAGCGTGGAAGCATGTCTGACTCTTCGCCTTGTGGCAGTAGGGAAGCCAGAGGAGGGCAAAGGTGCCCACCGCCCATACGGTTTCCTGGTGCCCGCATGTGTGTCTGAGCGGAACGATGCCCCCCAGGGTTCAGAGACAGATCGCCAGGCCCTTCTTCCAAAGTGCCTCTGGTGGTAGTGATCAACAAGGCCAACCCTCTACCATCGAGGGACTCTATTTGTGCCATGAACAAAACAAAACAAAAGAGAAAACACCTGTTGCTGAGGAATCCATTCGACCCACAGCGACATAGCAAATTCTTAGGCCAGTTTCTAGCACTTGCTAAGGGTTCATTAAATATCAGCATTAGTGTCCTTGCTGTGAAGGGAAGTTATTTGGTATGGCTCTGCAATCCATAGTGTTTGTCACTCTTAGCCAACCGACTAGGTGGGCACATGCAAATTAGTTGTAGAGGAGCCAAAGGAGGGGATTGGCCAGTTTTGCCATTCCGCTGGGTATAAAAGTAAGCCATCTAAGCAGCAGGAAGAGAGAATTCCACAACCATCAAGAAAGCAGAGGCACCAAGGGAGTGAATGGGAGAGCCCCTGGGTGAAGTGATGGCAGCTGCAGCAGATGTACCAGAGGATGCAGCACTGAGAACATGAAGCGACAGGGTGGTGGGTTTCCCAGCCTACGGGAAGAGTTCACCTGAGTGCCGTCAGCAAGAGGCTAGCTTGCGGAGTGGGGTGCCTTCTCAACCTCTGTCAGCACGAAAGGAGCTTTGTAACATGGGCCTGTGCACAGGCAAGACAGCAAGGCACTGCCTGGCTGAGAGGCTGAGGATCAAAGAGAGGCAACCCTGCTGGCATGGCTGAGGAAAGGAGCAGCCATGGACAGAAGAGCTGTACCACTGATGTTTTCTGATCCGTATTTGTAATAACCTGCTAATTTATCATTGCCACCGAGTCAGTTCTGACTCATAGTGACCCTGTAATAAGTCCCAATAGTTCCCCATGGAATTGTCCATGAGTTCTCGGTAGCCGTTGTCATCGAGTGTTAGACAAGTACTTAGCAGACAAGTACTATGCCACGAGAGGTCGGAATAGATGAAGCAGGCTGAAGGTTAGAGGTATGTCTCACCTCTGCCTTATGGCAGTTCACTTTGGCATGGTATGGAGGTGGATTCCTCTTCCTCTGGTGTTACCAGAGGAGATCAGATGTAAAGCCGCCCCCCCCTGCCATTAACTTAAGAAAACTTAAGACATAAAATCGTTGGCTTCGATTTTGAAATATACAGCGTTCACTATGATTAAATACAATGCATTCATTTTCATTGTTGCTGTTAGGCACAGTTGAGTCAGCACCAACTCGTGGTGAAGCCCTTTTATAAAACATCTTGGAACTTGTATCCATCAAGGTGTATTTGGCCCAAGTGACGGAGGAACAGCGAGTCTGCAGACGCGTGCCCTCAGGTTGGCCCTGGTCTCTATCTCCTTCCTCTGCGCATGGAGCGCAAATGGCAACCTGTTAGTGCAGAGTGACAAGGGACTCAAAGGAGAATGGAGGGAAAGATTAAAGTCGTTGTTCTACATTAACCTTAACAAAGCCAACTTGTTCCGTAGCCCAAGAACAAAACCGTAATTAATACCGTGATCTATTATACTGCCACGCATAATGGATAGCTGCTAGGTTTGAAATTGCTTTCCCAGAAGCAGACCCTGAGAGGAGCCACTTGGGTGCAAGAAGTTTCTTGGGGAAGGGATTCCAGGAAGTCTGCGAAGGGGACTGGGGAGCAGACCAGACCCAAGGAAGCTGGTCCCCTCTCTGGGTAACTAGGGGCTGGCTCCGCAGGGAACTCTGGGATCCTCCCAGGCACATTTTCTCAGTGTCAAAGCACAGAAAGGTGAGGAGGATGGAGAATGTAGATCGCAAGTTGCATCCGTGGTTGGCTTGAGGGCGGTTCATGCGAATCTTGCACATGCGTAGAACGAACATAGCCAGGCTAGTCTTTCAAGGAAATGTTTCGTGGGGACTGGAAGTGATATCAGCAATGGGTGGAACTCTGACAGTACCTCCCTGCCATGCTGTAGAAATGGTATTTCTTGCTATTATCATTGAACTCCCTCACTTACTGCATCGGGTTGTTCCCATCCCCACCATGGGGTGATCATTTTGATTGTACGCATCGAACCCTAGAATTTATCTCTTTCTGATTTCAGTCTTTCTTTGGAAATGCCAATCTGAGAACACCAGAAAAATGTTTACTTGTTTTATTGACTCTGTAAAGGCATTGGGCTCTGTGGGCTACAATAAACTGTGGATGACCCTGAGAAGAACAGGTATTTCAGAACACTTCTTTGTGCTCACGAGGGACTTGTACATAGATCAAGAGGCAGTTGTGTGACCAGAACAAGGGAAGACTGCATAGTTTAAAAACAGGAAAGGCGCACATCAGGGTTGTATCCTCTCACCATACTTGTTCAATCTGTGTGCTGAGCAAATCATCAGATAAGCTGGACTATATGAAGACCAATGTAGCAGCAGGCCTGGAGGAAGGCTTATTAACTTTTGATATAAGACACAACCTTGCTTGCTGAAAGTGAGGAGGACTTGAAGCATTTTCTGATGAAGATCAAGGATTACAGCCTTCGGTATGGATTATGTCTCAATGTAAAGAATCCTTACAACTGGACCAATAGGTAACATCATGATCAATGGAGAAAAGGTTGTCAAGTCTTGCTTGGATCCACGATCAATGTTCATGGAAGCACCAGCCAGGAGATCATAAGACATGTTGCTTTAGGTAAATCTGCTGCACAAGACCTCTTCAGAGTATTGAAAAACAAGGATGTTACTTTGAGGACTAAGGTGCTCCTGACCCAAGCCGTGGTATTTTCAATTGCCTCATCTACATATGTATATGTATACATGTGAAAGTACAACTGTGTCCATGTCTACTTATATATGTATACATGTACATAAGAAAGACGGAATAAGAATCTATGGATTTGAATTGCGGTGTTGGAGAAGAATATTTAAAGTACATGGACTGATAAAAGGACAAACAATTCTGTCTTGGGGGAAGTAAGGCCAGCGTGCTCCTTTGAGGCAAGGACGGCAAGACTTAGTCTTACATACTTCGGCCATGTTGTCAGGAGAAACCGGCCCTGTAAAAGGGCATCATGCTTGGTAAAGTGGAGGAGCGGTGACAGGAGGAAGGCGCTCGATGAGATGGATGGACACCATGGCTGCAGCAGTGGGCTCAGGCAGAGGAAGATTTTTAAGAATGGCACAGGACCGCGTAGTGTTTCATTCTGTGGGGTCAGAACCGATTCGATGGCACCTAACAGCTACAGCTTTCATTCAGAGTTTATTTAAACACTGAAAGCATACGACCTTATTGTCCCTTAAAAATGTTTTGCTCTGTAAGTCTTGCTGTGTTTCTTCCATGAGGATGGTAGTGCTTTGATGAGGGTGCTGACTCTGGAGCCGGCAGGACTCAAATAGGGTTCTCCAGTCTGTGGTAGGCAGGTTCCTTGGCTTTCTGAGGACCATGCCATAGGTAATCCCCCTTAAGGTTCTGGGATGCTCGTCCCAATGTGGAACAGGAAGACCTACATTGTTCTCTAAAGTAGTTGCAGAGCATCGCACTTACAAAATGGGAATGCAATAGCCATTTCCCAGGGTTTCATACCTGAGGATTAATTAAGACATTGTACATAAGCACCTGTCACATACCTAAAAGGTGCTTTTCATTTTATTTAAAAACATTTGGGGGCTTAATAATATGTTAGTCTGGGTGGGCTAGAGAAATAAATTCATAGACACTCATATGTGTATAAGAAAGAGGTTTATATACAAGAGTAATTGAGTATTGAGAAAACATCCCAGCCCAGTCCAGATCAAGTCCCTAAGTCCAGTATTAGCTTATATGCCCAATACCAATCTATGAAGTCCTCTTCAGACTCATGAAATACATGCAATGACAGGAAGGTCACAGGCCAGTGGGTGGGAAGTCTTGTGAATCCAGTGGCATTGTAAGCATCTCAGCGCTGGCAGGCTTCTCCACATGGCTTCTCCAGCACCCAGGGCTGCATCAGGGTAGGTTCATGTGTCTTCTACTCAGGGATGTCTCGAAGGAAGTGAGCAAAGAGAGAGTCTCCCACCTCCAAAGAGGAGATTTAGGAATTCCCAGAATTCTCAGGAGAAGGCCATACCCACACAGAGGGCTCATTGGTTATAATCTTGATTGACAGGCCAGACTCCACCCCTTCACTCATAATCCTCTCAGATTGACACCAGACCATGTAACTACCACATAATACATGTAAACTGGCCTGTATAGTGCCTGCCACAATGCTTTACAAATAGACAGTGTTTATAATTCAGTGGTTGGAACAACATTTTTAGAAAGGTCAAGATAAAATAGTTTAAGCTTTGTGGGCCATATGATCTTTGCTTCAGCTATTAAACTCTGCCACTTAGGGTGAAAGCAGCTGTTATGAGTTGAATCATGTTCCCCCAAAGTGTTGCTGCGATTGTTATTGTTAGGTGTCATGCGGTTGGTTGTGACTCACAGGCACCCAACTGACAGTCACAGGCACAACCCAAGAATGCATTGCCTGATTCCTCCCATTGGTGCTGTGCGTGAGCCCATTGCTGCAGCCACTGTGTCAACCCATCTGTTGGGAACCTTCCCCTTGCTACCTGCTATCCACTTGACCGAGCATGATGCCTTTCTCCACACACTAGTCCCTCCTGATACATGTGTCAGGTACACCAGCCAACGCTTGCTTATTTGTGCTGCTAAGGAACACTCTGGCTGTACGTTTAGCAACGCAGATTTGTTCAGTCTTCGGGACATCAATGGTTTTTTAAAAAGAACCAAAGAACATGCCACAGCTGGAGTCAGGTACATTTTAGGCCTCAAAGC
>NW_022103901.1:26515303-26516580 GCF_000313985.2 Echinops telfairi
CCCCCCAATTACATTTTAGGATTATTGATTATTATTTTTTCCTTTTATTTATGGAATATAACATATACAAAGAAAGCCATGCTATGCATAATTGTGCAGCACATCACATCAGAACAGCGATAGTACCCCACTCATTCTCCCGCTTCCACCCCCCCCTTGTCCCTCTCCTCCCCTCTCCCCACCCCCAGCCTCGCCGTCATCTTTAGGGCTTCTTCCTGCGGTGTGAAAGCCATTTCATTTTTCTTGATAAGTATTTTTTTCATGTATAATAGTGGGATCATGAAATATTCATCTTTACGAGATTGACTGTCTTTTCTGAGCATGCCTTCCAATTTTGTCCAAGTCATGAAGGGTGTGAGAGTCGTGTCATTGTTTGTTACGGATGCAGAATATTCCATTGTGTGTATGTCCCAGAGGTTTATTTTCAGTCATTCCTCCACAGAGGGGGCTTTGGGTTGTGTTCATCTGCTAAACATGGGTGTGCATCTGTCCGTTTGTGTTTTCTTCTTTAGTTCTTTAGGGTATATACTGAGTAGAGAGATCACAAGATCATGCGGCATTTGGATTCACATTTGTTGAAGGAAGTCCCATGCTGTTTTCCATAGTGACTAGACAATTTCACGATCCCACCAATAGTAGATGAGGAGTCCCATCGCTCCACATTGTCTCCAGCATTTATTATTTTGTTTATTTTCAAATTTTGCTGAGAGTGTCGCTGTGAGGTGGCATTTGGCTCTGGCAGCTCCTCAGGTGCTTCCAGGAGAAGATCCAGGGGAAAAGAGGCTTCCTCCACACGGTGGGTGTCTCCTGTCTCCCCAGGAGCTTGCTCTGCTAGGAACCATTTCCATTTGACCATTTGGGGTACTACTTTCCTTATTAGAATGTGCCTGTGATATCAACCAAGACATTATGGCATCTCAGGTCTCATGATGATTTTATGTCACCGAGACAGTCTCAATCAATATCTAATAGCAGACAAGTCATTGCCTTTCAAATGGCATGTATTGTGTTGCAGTATCTGGAAACTCTCCAGTCCAGAATCCAGCGATTGCTGTGGTGATTACATAATCTGCTGTCAACTTGAGGCTATTAAGAGTGAAGTGGTGGAGTCTACCCGGTCAATCAGGTCACAGTTTGATGACCTCATTTGGAGGTGCTACGGAGATCAATAGCTCACTGGAGGCCAGACCCACACTCGCTGCTTTGTCTTCCTGCTGACAAGTCACTTGGAGCTGCGCTGGTGGAGCTAGAGCCCTAGAGGTGGAGGAGCCACATAG
>NW_022103901.1:26516680-26517606 GCF_000313985.2 Echinops telfairi
ATAAGCATGTGTGTTAGCCACTGCCAAGGTCATGCCTGGATGTGGATCATCAGGGCCTACAGACAGGGCAGAGTTAGACTGTTCCTGTCACTCAGAAATACCTTGGGCCCCTATTTAACTGCAGTTTTCCAGTTTTAGGGCTGGTTTTAGGCTTGGGAACCATCAGTAATCCCAGATATAGACTATATCTTGTCCCAAATCCAAATAGATTAACCAAACATGGGGCCTCCTGCTTTGTTTGTTGGAAGGGGGCGGGGTTCATAGCAACAGCAACTTTTCGTGGATCCCTGTGAGTGGCTGCTGACCAAGTTATTCCCAAGAATTTCACCATTGGGGTATGGCTCTGGGTTTTAGCTGGATTTACTTAACCAGTTTCTGTTATTTGGGACACCGCGGTTCTCCAATCTGCCTTTGCCCGCTCTCCCATGATTGACATGAAGGTACTCCCATCAATGCAGTGCATCATCTCACTTGTAATCTGCACCAAGTCCAAGTCCTTTCTAACCAAAGGATTACAGTACATTGGTGAATGCCAGTGCCATGTGGCTACACAGGGAATGAAAACTGGATGCTTCTTGTGTGGAAGCAAACGGCAGCTGCCTTCTTTTCTGAAATTAAGATCCAGCGAAGGGCATCTACAAAAGCAATCACCAGGTGCCCATCTTCTTTAGCCTGTTGTGTTGTCTGTACTATTGATACCATGTCTGGAACACCGGAAGCCACATGGGACAAATTTTACTTGGGCCTCACGGTCAACTTCCATGAGCCATCTGCTTTTGTCCGAGGTCACATAGAGTCGTTATACAGGGAATTTGTTGGCAACAACACTCCAGCTTTGAACATGCCTTTAATCAAAGCAGTCGTTTTTTTGTTTTTTTTTTTAACATTTTATTAGGGGCTCATACAACTGTTATCCCAATCCATAC
>NW_022103901.1:26517801-26523266 GCF_000313985.2 Echinops telfairi
TTTACTTAACCAGTTTCTGTTATTTGGGACACCGCGGTTCTCCAATCTGCCTTTGCCCGCTCTCCCATGATTGACATGAAGGTACTCCCATTAAAGCAGTGCATCATCTCACTTGTAATCTGCACCAAGTCCAAGTCCTTTCTAACCAAAGGATGACAGTACATTGGTGAATGCCAGTGCCATGTGGCTACACAGGGAAAGAAAACTGGATGCTTCTTGTGTGGAAGCAAATGGCAGCTGCCTTCTTTTCTGAAATTAAGATCCAGCGAAGGGCATCTACAAAAGCAATCACCGGGTGCCCATCTTCTTTAGCCTGTTGTGTTGTCTGTACTATTGATACCATGTCTGGAACACCGGAAGCCACACGGGACAAATTTTACTTGGGCCTCACGGTCAACTTCCATGAGCCATCTGCTTTTGTCCAAGGTCACATAGAGTCGTTATACAGGGAATTTGTTGGCAACAACACTGCAGCTTTGAACATGCCTTTAATCAAAGCAGTCGTTTGTCCACCAGAAGCCCTGTACTGTTTCCAGTGAACAACCTGAGTGGGTGTGGGGATTCTCATGGTTCTCGTTCAGTATGGTCAATCAATACTGGCCTAAGGGCAGCTTTTTTTAAAAAATTCATTTTATTGGGGCTTGGTACAACTCTTATCGCCATCCATCCGTCCATTGTGTCAAGCACATTTGTACGTTTGTTGCCCTCATCATTCTCAAAACATTTGCTTTCTCCTTGAGCCCCTGGTATCGGCTCTTCATTTCTCCCCCTCCCTTCCCTCCCTGCTCTCCCTCATAAATCCTTGATAATTTATAAATTATTAGTATTTTGTCATACCTCACACTGTCCGACGTCTCCCTTCACCCACTTCGCTGTCCATCCTAAGGGCAGCTTTCTACATGTTCATTGTTTTTTTATTATCAAGTAGAGGGTGTGTTCTCCAACTAGACATAATAATCTATGAAAATAGTATATTCAGGCAAGGGCGATGCAACTATTTTGTACAACATCTGTTCACATCCTCCCAATTTTCACCCAAACGGACACGTTCATTCCAGCAACCATCGCCTCCCCATTTCTCTCTAGCCTACCCAGGGGCCTGCATGGTTTGGGGCAGGGTTTTGATTGACAGGGTTTTAGGATTAGACACCTTGGGATTTTGCATCCAGGAGTCACACAAAAGTCTTTCCCTATCTCCAGGCCATTGTTAACCACACACGAACATGGGGACCCCAAGCTGGGGCCGACCTAGAAGACCTTGGCGCCCTCATAATCCTTAGATTGATCAACTAGCTGAGGTTCTGCTTCTAATGGGCCCAGATGGGACTTCCCACCATTAAATTCCTCCTTACTGGGCCAAGTAAAGTGAATGTATTTAGGCCTTTTCATGTTGGAGGACCAGCAAAAGTCTACCCAACCTTTGTCTCACCTCCACCAATGTTCTGCTGTGTTCAGTCCAGATGAAGGTCTCCTTGTGAATTACCCTTGCATCTGTCCACTCCATGCAGGGAAGCTATGTCAACAGATCCAACATGGCTTCCTGGATTATTGCTAGGCTTCTCAATAGCAACGTTACTTGGGGTCCCCTTGTAGAAGGCGCTCGCTTGATTAACCTATGTACCATGACATGCGTAAGACACATATTGGATGAAGATTCTGATCACTGTAAAGCCCTTCCAACCTGGTACACGTAAGCAGCCAATCAGCTGCTTCCTCTGTAGTGCTTCGTGGGGGCTTTCGTCAAGGAGAGGAGTGGTTTCCTTCTCCGCCTGAAAAAAATCTCACTGCAAAGTTTATTCAGTTCACTGGGCTGTTTTCTCCTCTAGGTTCACTTGCTGTGTAACCATACCTTGTATCATCAACCATGACTCTTCGTTCCATAGTGAGTTGTGGGTCTTGCAACGGAAGACACTGCCCTATATTACGTAGTCTCTCACAATCCCTTTTAGGAAAGATCTCTCAGGAAGCTGATGATACGGATCTACAAAGTGAAATAACTCCTTCACACTCGACCCTCTGCTTTCGCTCGTTTCTGGCTTTTGTCTCTTCCTCTCCAGGTCTACCTCCTTGGGGACCCGTGTGGGTAAGGAACCGCTTCCTTATGGCTGTTTTCCTTTATGACACTTTCGTTTCCAGAGTGGCCTAACTGGGACAGGAACTGGGTTTGATTTCATGCTACAATCCATGCCTGCATTGTTATTTTGTAAGCTTTCTTATTGGGAATTGGGTGAAGGTTCAGTTCACTGTAAAACTGATTTTCCAGAGAAAATCGGTGTCCTAGTTAACAATTCATATACATTTTGTTTCATCTTGATTGCGATTCCCACACGGTGACATCATTTGTCCCACTTCCTCCCTGTACTTCCTGTTTCCATTCTTCCTTCTTGCTACCCTCCTGAACTTGGTCTAGGAAAATACTGCCCACCTCTACCTTTTTGTTTTTTTATCTTAACTCATTGATTGTTGTAAGGATGGTGTACCTCTCTCGGGTTGTTGTTCATCCTATACTGTACTCTTGCTTGTAAAATGGAGCAATTCAATTCCAGGTCTGAAAAGTGACTAAAAGCCATAGTCTCGGAGCTTCTACCAGTCTCTATCCAACAAGTAAGCCTGTGTGTGTGTGTGTGTGTGTGTGATTTTGAGTTTTATTCCACATTTTTTTTCTCCCTCTATCAGGACCTTGTCATGTGATCTCTTTCAGAGAAGTTGCTAATGGTAGCTGGGCACCATCTAGTTCTTTTGGGGCTCAGGGTCTGGAAGCTGAGATTCATGTGAACCATTGGTCTCCTTGTTCTGTTCCAAAAACTGCCTCTTGGGCTATGAACAAGTTCCTCATGAACAAAATTAAGTGTTCTGGAATTCCCATTCTTTGCAATGCCATCTTCACATAGCTTTTTCATGATCCCCACAGTAAAATACCTTTGCATAGTAAACATCTTTATGATATTGTCTGTTTCAGCAAAGATCCACCTGACATCAGCAATTATATCCCTAGTTCCACATCCTCTTCCAATTCTGCTTTGAATTTCTGGCAGCTCCTTGCCAATGTACTACTGTAACTGTTTTTGAACTATCTTCAGCAAAATTTCACTTGCATGTGATATAAATGATATTGTTCAATAACGTCTGCATTCTGTGGAAGCACCTTTCTTTGGAACAGGTACAGATATGGTTAACTTCCCCTCACTGAGCCAGCGAGTTGTCTTCCAAATTTCTTGGCATAGATGAGTGAATGCTCCCAGCATGGCATCCATCTGCTGAAAATATGTGTTATAAATCCTAACTTCTAAGTAGGTGGTCATAATCTCACTTGGAAATAAGTTGCCTTTGTTTTTCTCGCAATTGTTTGCAAAATGCTACTAATGTTCTGCAGGGTTGCTGTGGAGTGTCTCATGAATCAATCTCTTTTGAGACATAAAAAGCACCAACAAGCACAGGAAAGAGACAGAATGGGGAGAGGGTGATGCCAAGTCACACAAAAATCACTGGAAGCAGAAACTCAGAAAGACAAAGACTTTCCTTTAGAACTGGCAGAAAGAAAAAGCCCTCACCCTGACTTTAGACTCCTAAGTGATGAGAAAATCCTTTCTTCTTGGTTAGCCACCCAATGTGGGATTTCTGGAATAGCAATACCCATCAGGACAGTGCTACAGACACTGTGTGACAATTAGGTGTGGCTGAGCTCCAATAGAACCTTATTTGTAAAAACAGGCAGTGGCTCATGGGTATAGCATGGTAACCATTGGTTTATAGCATTATAATAATTATTATGACCACTGCCATGATTCTGAGCAATTTTACTGACTACCAATTAGACAAAACAATTATATCCTTAACTTAGATCAGCGGATCAAATGTTTATTGAGCATTTCCCATAAGAATATGAAAATATAAGGTCCATCTCGTGTGGTCGTTGCATGAAATATCATTCTCCTTTATTTTGATGTTAGCTCAGTTTTCTAGTTTTTAATCTTTTAATTCAATAGTTCAAGTGGTTTCATGAATATGTGCTCAAAGTAAAAACATTCAAACAAAGCACAACTGCAGAGAATGAGAAGTGACAGTTATTCTTCACGTTACACTTGCACTAGATTCCATTATTGCTGAGGAGGTAACCATGTTAATAACTGATGTTATTCTTTTCAGATTTAAACGTGTGTGTGCACGTGCACACATGCGTGCAAGGGGATTTTTAAAAGTTCATGGAAAATGGAATTTAAAGGAAATCAATTCATCCATGAACTTTCTGAAATGCCCTCATACAGGCTATTTGAAAAAATAAATATGGTCACACTAGTCCCAAAGCTTGCTTTTCCACCTTACCATTATGGTGAAATCTCTCTGGGAAAACACAGAGAGTTACACTGTTCTTGATAATATGTAGCTACAAAGCATTTCATAGTATTTTAAAAATCAACAATATTAAAATAATCTCTGGTCAGGAAGAATGTCATTGTCTTGAAAAACAATTAAAATAATTATTGATTTTGCCTACACATAGCTCCCAGTGTTAACCTCCAAATCTCTTTCTAGAATGGATTGAATTCTTCTAAAAAGCACAATGCCCAAGGTCTAATGGTCCTACTAATTTTTCTGGACCCTTGTGTTGACACAAAAGTGATTTTTTTTTTTTTAGTTTTAAAACTCCACTTTAAAGTTCAAAAGAATTTCTCGGGGCCCATGAGGCTTGGATGGGTCATCCCAACTCTATGGACCTAGAAATCTGGATTCCAGGCTACTGAAACAGTTTTTCCAGAGGCCTGTACATAATCTCCCACTGAGGTGATCACAAGCCATCCTAAAGAACCCGTTTGCCGCCTTGTAGCACTTTGGCGAAAGGCAGAAAGGGGCAGAGGTTGTGAGCGGGGCCTTTGCCACCCCGTCATTCTCACAGCCATGGAGTTGTAGCTTACCGCATTGTGAGCCTCCATCAGAACATCCACCCCAACCCGCAGTAAGTGCTCAGCGGAGGGTGATGGGTACGTTTGAGTCAGACAAACAGAAGAGTGTAGTGATGGGACCAGAGACTCTGAGGAGGGCGCTGGTTTGTGTACAGTTGTTCGAAGCACAGGAGTGATGTTCTAATCACTAGAGAAGCATTTTCTGTTATGGCACATCTTCTAGAGATGGAATGGCTGGGTCAGCAAGACGTGTCCGCTTTATGCTTTATGACCTGCTGCCAGCCTCTTCAGCCCACTCACCCTAGTCAGTGACTAGCTTTAACACCAAAGCTCTTACAGTTGCTTCCAAGTCGCCTCCACTTGAGGGGTCCTGTGTGTGACAGATTTCCAGTGGCCGATATTACAGCAGTGGAACAACAGGCCTTTCTCCCAAAGTGCCTGTGCGTGGACTCAAACCTCCAATCTTTTGTTGAGCAGGTGAGCTCGTTAACTCCCCAGGAAAAAAGCCCTACCAATTTCTATCCCTACCAGTAACCATTGAGCATGCCTGTTCCCCCCCACCCA
>NW_022103901.1:26523366-26524655 GCF_000313985.2 Echinops telfairi
CAATCAGCTTAATTTTTGCCAATCCAATCAGTTTGTTTTCCTTTAACACCAAAGCTCTTACAATCGGGTCTGGTCATAAAATCAGTGCATCCAGGCCTTTGAAAGGCCCGTGGGTGAAGGCCAGCAATGGCAAGCCATTGTTCCGGCTTCCTAATTTGCCACACACTCATTTAGACTCTTCCGAACATTGACAAAGGGTTATCAGTGTAATTTGGGAAAGACGGGGGTGGGCAGAGATCATCTAACAGAACCTAATGGTTTCCAGGGATTGGGATGGGGTGGGCTGGGGCAGCTTTGATTTGCTTGGCTATATGACCCCTTCTGCCAGATGTCAGCAAATCATAGACATTCAGTGGGCTGAAACCCAGTCTATTCAGTCTTTCTGGGCAATGCACTCAGACAGCACGCTTGGCTCAGGGTGGTGAAATAAATAGGACTTAATTTATATTTTAAAGTCTTTTATCTCTCTTTAAGCCCCTGTGCTTCACTGAAATAAAATTTGATGGAGATAGAGAGGGGAGAATGCAGTTTTAATAATGTATGATCTATAATCTTGTCTCTTTCTTTCTTCGCCTTAACATTTGGAGAGTTGCCACTTCCTCTCTGCTTTCGTCACCTGATACTTGAACGACAACCTTGTCCCCTCTTCTAAACCAGAGGGCCTCCGCAGGAAAGTGAATCCAGGTGTTACCGACAGGTTTGATGTCCACTTTGACCCAGGAAAGACTTTAAGGGCCAATTGGGCCCTAACCCTTCTCTCTGTGAGCCGCTAGCTGCCAGTCAGCGGCCATATTGATAAGATTAGCTGGTAATTAAGAGCCCAGCCCAGCCCAGCCAAGCAGAGGAGATGACTCAATTAGCAGAATGTCATTGCATCTAATTTACTTTGCTTATCAGATACGTAGTCTCTAATGACTGTAGGAAGAAGAGCAGGACACTTTCAGTGGGGAATCTAAATGCTTACATGAGGCCTAACCTCGCACCGTCTCCAGGTTTTCTTGGCAAGGGGGAGGCTGATAATGCCAACTTGGGACTCCGTGGACTGATGTACCTGTCTCATGCTTGAGAACAAAGACTGTCAGTATGAAAATCAGTACGTAAATTGCAGAGTCTCTGTTCCTAGTTGATTACCTAAGTCTTATGGTCTTATTTATTTCATCCTTTTTTGAGACCTGAATATCATATTTATTTGATGAGCAAGCTCCTCCCATGGTTGGTTAGTTTCACTTGTGGCTGTAAGACTAACATCTACAAAATAGTAATTACAAAGACTTACTGAATCCTCATAC
>NW_022103901.1:26525258-26540104 GCF_000313985.2 Echinops telfairi
ATCTAATTAAATAATTTGGCACTTATTTAAGGATGTCATCATCTTCCCTTTGGTGATCTGATGTAATTACCCTCCATTTGTGATGTGTCTATGATTGTGGTGATGGTCCCATTTGGGAATGAGTTGTCTATTATGTTATCAAGGAGGCATTCCAGTAGATATAGCTTACTAGAGGATATGACTCAAGTCATCACCTTATCTCAGTCACAACCCTTTATGCCTTTGTACCACCTTGCCCAAGTAAGGGTAATTTCTTTTTTATGATGCATCCAATATATATAAATGCTCTGATGCTCGGGTCTTGGAACTGAACCAGGATCCCATCATCCGACCTGGGGTGGCCCCTACGACCGTGTGAGTTACGAGAAGCCTCCAGCCTGATGCCTGACCCTGGATTTAGAATTTGTCAGCCTCAACAACCACGTGGGCCATTTTCTTGATGGTTAATGGGTTCTGTGCGAGGTGACCATGGGGCTGAGAGGGAAACACTGAAAGGAGGTGGAGGAGTTGGTGTTAGGGATGATGGAGTGGTTCAGCAGGTTGGAAAAGCTGGGCATTTGAACATCTTTCATCTCTGCCTCAGAGGGACCAACTCTGTGCCCATACTTGAAAAAGAAATTATGCCTGCCTTGATAAGGATAGCATCGGGGGAAGAAGCTCAACTCGTGGTGATCCTCTGAACCCCTGGACTAGACAGAGGAACAATTGGATAGGATATCAAGCATTTGAGTGACAGCTGGGTCCCTTGCCCACTTTGGAAATGTTAATAAGCAGTGATATGGATAAAATATGTTATATGTGTGTATACACTATGTGCGTGTTCTCTTTCTCTCTCTCAATATCACAAATCCAGTGGAAGGGATGGGACAAAAGGAAAACAAGAAACAGGCATACCCCCCATATTGAATGACTTCCTGGTAAAGCAAACTGAACTTGGTGTTTTTTTCCCCCTCTGCCATTGCAATTGTTATTTATCACAAAGCATTTCCCCCAAAACACATTTTAGAAAGAAAGTTGGAATTGATTTGAGGCTCTAAACAGTCTGGTGAATGAAAAAGCAAACTGTAACCTATTCAAGCAGCCCCTCTTTCTTAATCTAGTAATATGTGAGATGCAATTTAAATGATAATGTTAACCAAAATGCGAGAAATGCAATACTCAACTATTAGAGTTTGTGTGTGTGTGCTTTTCCTTTTTGTGAGCGCCCACTGAAAGACAAATGGCTGAGACATTTATATCTGCAGTACTTATTAGGGAGAAAATGCTCAACCCATTAATTTGATTGCTGTGGTGCTGAATATGAAGTGAGAATGAAGTGCCTGGGTGCAGCCACAGGGCTCCGGCAGTTCACACAAGACGGCAGAGCGGGGGCAAGGTGTCGGGACCAATATTTGAGAATTTAAAAAAGATTTCACCCTGTAACACAAGTGCATCTCTGACTGAGACTTCCTGGAACATTTCTTAATTTGAGGCTTTAGAGTTTACTTGTAAGTTGGAATTTTTGAGGACAACTCTCAATAAGTTGTTTGCAGATCATTTAAAAACAAGGCCTCTCTGGCAGCCACGGTCTACAGGAAATAGAATTTAGAATGATTGGAAATGATGAAAAAAATGCTAGAGTTGCTTAAATATTGTTCCACAACAGAGAACATTGTTCCAAGACAGGAATTTCTTCTCTGGCTTTTAAATATTGTTGGTATCTTCTCTTTCTTACTTTTTCTCTTTTATATTATTATTGTTTTCTTCTTTCTGTTTCACACTGTTTTTCTTTCTGATTGTCCTGTTCGGTTCCCCAGCTTATGACGCACAGAAAGAGTGGATGCATAGAGACAATAACTGATGCAGTGGTTTTTCAGGGATGGGGTTGGGGAAGATGAGAATTGGGGAGCAAACAATGAATGTGGGAGTGGGGAGGAGGGATTAGAACTGATTGTAATAATGTGTATATAACTATCTTTAAAAGAAATTTAACTACGAAAGTGTATGATATGTGAATTTTATGTCAAAAAAACTACTAAAAAGAAAACAAAGCCAAAGTTGACCAATGGTTACCATGGGTGAAGGAGGAAGAGTTTTTGCTTAGGGACATTCAGTTTATGTTCATAGAGATGGAATAATTCAGAAAAGGATATCAATAATGATTTCACAACACAAAGAGTATAATCAATGGCATTGAATTACATGGGGTAACCCCCCCAAAATGGAAAAAAGCTCTGCTTGGCAGAGTTTCCATAATACACATTTTCCCCACTAGGCTAGCAACTTGTTGTGAGTTAGTGCACCCAGTGGCGTCGCCTGGGAGGTTCTCTCGAGTGACACTGAATTTTTTTGTTAAAGCAGTTTTGCTCTAACCTCATGTTTTTGTGATAGCCAATTTAAGTGATCAGCATGTGGCTGTGAAATTTTGTTTCCTGCTCGAGAAAAATGCCACAGAAACTGTTGTGATGTTGAACTCAACTTACAAGGACAGCACTATGAGAAAAACTCACGTGTATGAGTGGTTTTCTTGTTTCAAAAAAAGGGAAATGTCAATTGAGGACAAACCTCATTCTGGATGTCCATCACTTCCCAAACGGATGAAGATGTCACAAAATTCATGCACTTGAACTCAAAGGCTAACAATGGACCATTGAAGAGATGGAGAAGTGATCTGGATGATCTTGGGACTTGGTCCAATGAATTTTAATGGAAGACTTGGGAATGAGAAGGGTCTCTGTGAAATTTGCGCCTTGGGTTCTGACTGACCAGGAAAAAGTGTCAATTGGAAACATGCCGTGCTTTGAAAGAACAGCTCCAAAGAGACCCAGACTTTTTCCCCAAGGTCATTGTTGATGAGACGTGGTGCTGTTCTTATGACCCCGAAAGCAAACATCAATCAAGCCAGTGGAAGATGCCATTGTCACCTCACCCACAAAAAGCTCACCAAGTGAAATCAAATATCAAGACGATGCTCATTTGTTTTTGTTTTTTTGATGTGAGGGGGATAGTGCATTTGGAGTTCCTTCTACCAGGTCAGACTGTTTATCAGCTTTCTATTTAGAGGTTCTGAAAAGATTGTATAACAGCTGTGTGACAAAAAAAGGCCTGATTTGTAGCAGATGGGGGACTGGTTTTGCCACCATGACAAAGCACCTGTTCACACAGATATCTCAGTGCATCAGTTTTTGGCAAAAAGCAACATGCCTCTCTTGCTTCAGGCACCTTACTTACCTGACCTCACTTTGTGCGACTTCTTTTTGTTTCCGTGAATGAAGAGGGACATGAAAGGATGGTGATTTGATGACATAGGAGAGGTGAAGGAAAAAATGAAGGAGGTGCTGTCAAGGTTGTTTTGTAAAAAAAAATTCAAATATATAGCTTTGAAAAAAAAATCCGTTTTTTGGTGGGGAGGGGCACCCTCTCATATACATTGTAGAAGTTGTTGAATTGGAGAATGTATTGTTGTACATGTTTTGCCACAATTTAAAAAATTATGCTAATAGCAATGAGTGCAAGGAAGGAGAAAATGTTCTAAAATTGATTGTGGTAATAATTGTATAACTCTTCTTGTGTATTGAACTATTGAGTTGTATGATAGATGGATGAAGTGCCTAGAAAACTGCTTTAAGTAAATCGTTTTTTAAAAGAAAGAAAGAAAGAAAAGAATGCTAGTTCCAATAAGAAAACAGTTACTCCAATGATGAGAAATACAACTTTCCTCTAGCTCCTAAATGTTTCCTCCCCGCTCCCACTACCATGACTCGAATTCGATCTTGCAAGTCTGGCTAGACCAGAGGAGGTACACTGGTACAGATAGGAACTGAAAATCCAGGGAATCCAGGACGGATGAGCCCTATAGGACCAGTGGTGTGAGTGGCAAAACAGGGAGGGTAAAGGGAGAATGGGTAGGAAAGAGGGAACCGATTACATGGAACTGTGTGTGACCTCCTCCCTGGGGGACAGACAACCAAAAAGTGGATGAAGGGAGACGTCGGACAGGGCAAGATTTGACAAAATACCCATTTATAAACTATCAAGGGCTCATGCAGGAGGGGGGTGGAGGGAGGGAGGGGGAAAATGAGGACCTAATGTCGGGGGGTTTAAATGGAGAGAAAATGTTTTGAGAAATGATGTACAAATGCGCTTTACACAATTGATGTGTGTATGGATTGGGATAACAGTTGTATGAGCCCCTAATAAAATGTTAAAAAAAAAAAAAAGAAAGAAAACAGTTACTCAAAAATAAAAGGAGGGAGACCTCACATATCTTTAAAGACAGACTGTCCAAATAGAAAACAAAGGTATGTGTTAGCCATAGGGCTGCCCTGAGTCAGACTCAACACAAGGGCAATGAGCAACAGCATCAAGGAAGAAAATAAATAATGTGCTCCCTATTGTGTAGTGTTTGAGCTCCACTAACGGCAACGAAAGACTTCTTGTTGCTGGTAAAGCTTATTGCTTCTCCCCAAGGACTATCTTAAGTGTGTAGAGCAGACACACATGGAACACAATTGTCTTTGGCACTCAATGTTACCTTATGTCCTTATGTTCCAGACTCCAGGATTCTTACTAAAAACCAAGCATACATCCACGAAGTGACCCAAACCACCTCCCCAAACATCTGGAGGTATTTATACTGTGCCACAAAACCTTGACATATGACTTGCATATTGCTGTGTACTACAGTTGTGTCGTCCAGAGAGCCAAAACTAAAAGACCCCTTCTAGTCTCCTAACTCTTAGGACTTGGCTGTGGAGTGCCCACCTTTATTATCTGAAACCTCATTATCCGACGATCTTTGTTTGTCTGTTGACAGAACACCTGCGCACACCGATGCACACATACATACACATGTGCACCTTATTTTGTATCTCTGTATACACGGGGGCCTCAAAAATTCATAGAATAATCCCACTAACTAGAAAGCCCTCTTTTACATGATCATATCTATTATCAGAGTTATGCATACCTATCATCTAAAGCAGTGGTTCTGAATCTGTGGGTCGCAACCCCTTTGGGGGTCGAATGACCCTTTCACAGGGGTCGCCCGATTCATAACAATAGCAAAATGACAGTGATGAAGTACCAACAAAAATATTTGTATGGTTGGGGGGTCACCACCACATGAGGAACTGTATGAAAGGGTCGTGACATTAGGAAGGTTGAGAGTCAAAGATCCCACCACGCTGGATACAAAAACAGAGCAGTAACTTATTTCTCCCTGTTTCCTCCCGTTTCCTTCCCTTCAGAGGCAAAGCTGTTGCCGCTTAGCTGATTATTTTAACATTTACCTTCATGATGGTAATCGCATGATGGTGAGCATGACCATGGTGTGATGCATTGGTTTTCCATGTTTGTTGTTATTGTTAGTTGCTGTTGAGTTGACTCCACCTTGTGGTGACCTTGTGTATCAGAGGGGGAACAGGTGCACGGTCCTGTGCCTTCTTCGTGACGGGGACAGTGTTTGATTCCATTGCTGGGACTGTCCCAACCGTCCACCTCACCAGGAGCCTCCCTCACTCTCTCGGGCTCTTCCACGTTCCCTTCGCTAGCCATTGGTCTTTCCTGAAACGTCTAAAATAAGCAAGCTGAAGTCTCATCGCCCTCTCTTTTAAGGAGCATTTTGGTTACATTCTTCTAAGATGGATTTGCTCATTCTGGCAGTACATAATGTCCTTAATATTCTTAGCCAGCCACCACAGTTATCCATTCTTCTTCTGTCTTCCTTTTTCATTGTGCCTTGTTCACATGCATTTTTCATATGTAGGCGTCAGTTTTTGCCTTTCTCTCGCTTGGAAAATGAGAATTTGCCACTCCCTTCCCTGCCTCCACTACCACCACCACCACCACACACACACATACACTATCCGCCTTTCCTGACTCAGAATCATCTCAGTGATTTTTAATATTCAGTTTTTATTTTATTTTTCTGGTTTTATCAGTATGCCAAATGCCATCCATTGTTGCGAAGTTCAAAGAGAGAGAGCTTCCAAAAGTTCTTGGAAAATGGAATTAAAAAAACATGGACTTTTCCACGAGCTTTTTGAAGCCACCCCTGCCCTCCTTACCATTCAGCTTTCTCTCCTCCATGAAACAAACACTGGCCTTTTCAAAGTTTGCTGTTTTCTGTGCTCTGATTATGAATCCAATCTCAATTATTCGTCTACTTTTGAAATTCTCCTCTTAAGACGATCCACCTGCATCAGGTGTGTTATCGATTTTATCTTCCGGGAGACGGGGCTCCTGGGGCCATCACACCTGCTCCTCTGTGGACTGGTTCCTCCTTCTGCTAGACGGCCAGCTCCTGTTCTGAATCTTCCTTCTCTGCCGTCTGGGGTAGTGTCCTTGTCTTGCCTTCTGCATTGGGTGCGGTGTTTCTCAACGTCTGCGTGTTCTGCTTTCTGGATTGACACCCTCATCTGAGTTCTATTTTCATTAGGGTTCTGGAAAGGAAGTTAATATGGTGTTGAGAAACTGTATAGTGGCCAGATGTAAAATTCTAGGTTGGCCATCATTTGTGCTTAGAAAATCGGAGACATCCTTCTTCTGGTTTTGCTTTGAAAAGTGTCCTCTAGTTTTGAGAGTTGCTCTGGAGACCCGCGGCTCCTGTCTGTTTGAAGAGGACCTGCCAGTTCTCTTAGCAAGTTTGTAGAAGTTATTTCTGAAATCCCAGGTGACAGGACTCAGTGCACCTTGGCCATTGTGCTGGTCTTTCAAAGCTGGGAACCACGCGGCCTTCCGTTCTGGGAAATCATCTTGAATGATTTAATGGACAATTTCCGTGCCCCCCCACCACCACCCCCTTCCTTGTTTTCTCTTTCTAAAACCATTGCTTTTCAGATGCTGGGGCTCAGAGTGCGATTCTCTTCTCTTTCGCTATTTGTTTTTTACTTGATTCTGGGTCATTTTGTCCACCTCACTTTCTAACATTCGCAGTGAGGTATTCATTTGTACCATCACATTTTGTAGCTTCTGAAGGCTTCACTTCACCCATTGGTGGCCATGTGATCAATAGCAGGTAGAAGAGTGAGGGCCTTCCTTTAAGACACTTTGTAGTGACAAGGGGACCCGTGTGCTTGGAGCAGAGTGAACCGGGTAAGTGTGGGCACAAGCGGCATCAGAAAAGTAATGAAGGAGGAGGGGCATCAGGAAGGGCCTCACACAGTCTTGTGATTTGAAGCAGCATGAAAGTGGGGGTTTCGGTCTAGCTTTGTACAAATTTTGGAAAACTCAGCCACCCCAAGCCTCCGTTTTCCCATCTGTAAAATGAACCTCTGAGGAAACTTACAGCTCATAAGCTCAGGGATCTTTGATTGCATCAGTACTTTTTTTCAAATGGGGGGAAAAAAAATCTATCTATCTATCTGTCTGTCTGTCTGTCTGTCTGTATATCTATCTATCTATCTATCTATCTATCTATCTCATGCATCCTCATGGCTGTTAAGTCTACTCCCATTCATGGGGACCATGTATCCTATAGGGTCCTATATAGTATATAGGGTTCCCAAGACTGTTAATCTTTATGGAAGCAGACAGCCTCATCTTTCTCCTGTAGAGCGACTTAACTGCAGCCCACGTGGTGAGCACATAGAGTCCCTGGGTTCAGTGCTTGACTACTAGCCAAAGGGTTGGTGGTTCAAAGCCACGCAGAGACATCTCAGACGACAGGCCTGGGGAATTGAAAGGGAACAGCCTTGAAACCCCTATGGAGCAGTTTATTATGCACATATGGGGTGACTGAGCCAGAATGAACTTGACAGCCAGTAATGGCAATATACATGTATACCCGCACAGATTTAAGGATCCGCGTATAACCATCATACCGTACACAAATGTCACCAGAAAACAAATTGCTGTTCAGTGGATTCCAATGCCTGGTGGCCCACGTGTGCCGGAGTGGGTTTTTCATGGCTCATTCTTGGGTGGGAAGTACATTGCCACGTCTTTCTTCTCAGGCACCTCTGGGTAGACTCCGTTATCAGTTGAGTGTGTTTGCACCAAATACAAATCTCGTGATTGCTGTTCCCGAGTGTTACTCTCATTATTCCTTTAAGGCACTTCGGACACTTTGATATTCGATGACTGATCTTGATTGCCTTTCCTATTATACAGAATAAACCTGAACCCATACTCATTGCCATTAAGTTGGTGCCAACTCATATCGACCCTATAGGACAGGGTAGAATCATCCCTGTGAGTTTCCAAGACTATAACTCTTGACAGGAGTAGGCAGACCTGCCTTTCTCCTGAGGAGTGGCTAATGGTTTTGAACTACTGACATTGCGGATCGCAGCCCCCTGTATAACCACTATGCCACCAGAGCTCCTCATTGCTAAGGAATAGGTTGCAGGGAATGAATCATGGGACAGTTCCAAGTCTTGAGTGGAAAAACTTGATCCTATTCCTAATCATGGAACAACGGTGTTCGTGGCCCTTTTAGATTTCCTCCAAATGGACCGGGGTGCCTTCAATATGGCCTTCCCGGTGACCTTTGCCAGGTTAATAACTTTAGTGTGGACAATCCTTTAAAGATGGGAGGTCTGAGCACAGGCCAGCCCCTGGCATGCCAATGCCTCTGAGACAGTAGACTGCTCCAACTGGAGTGCCCCGTCCTTCAAGATCAGGGCAGCCCTAAGGTCATGCTGACTAAGGGGCCCATTCTTCATGTCTCATGAGAGGCAGCCGCCATGCCAATGCCATGCCAATGCCATGCCAATGCCGATGGCTGAAGAATGATCTATTCCTGATGCTCTCACTCCCAGCACAGCTCTTTCCTGCCCTCATTGTGCAGCAGGTATACTTGGAAGGGCTCAGAAGGCAGACTCAGCGTTTTCCTTCCGATGGATTAGCTGCCTCTTGGTCATGGCTGAGAGCATTTACTTCGTCGGGTCTCTGCAGTGGTGTCCACTAGAAACACTGAATGACCAGAGATGTGCCTGTCTGCTACAGGAAAGGACTCTGGGGCAGGCCTACTCTGTCTTACAGGGTTGCTATGATTCAGATCCTGCTCCAGCCCTCCCCTTGGGACTTTGGGGCAAGTCAATTAAAGGCAAATCGGTAGTTTCTTCCGGCTTGCTGACATCGTTGGCATCGACATTCGCCGTGGCTCACTGTACCCCACACTGCCCTCCTGGCCATGACTCCCTCATGTCTTAGGCCCCTTGAGCAGTCAGACTCATGACCCTTAGAGAATGGCTGTTGTTTGGTCCAGAAGCTGTTTTCGGGTCAAGTAATAATATCCAGTGGACGTATATAAAGAAAACAGTTCAACTGAGCATTGTTGCCGTAGCAATCAACAACAACATATATAAATGAGTGGTACTGGTTAAATTATGGTACAACCATACCGTGAGAAGTCTGGGTGGCTACTATACTCATGTTCCTGCTTCCTGAAAAGCTCAGTGGTGAGTTTTTACATTTGAAAAACCAACAGCACATATACTGTGCAATTTCATAATTGCCAGGGTTGGTGCTGATCCGAGATGTGCACGCACCGGAGGGCCAGACACAGGGACTACATTAGGTGGAGGCACTGGTGGTTCCATGGTAGCATTCTCATCCTCCGTGTGGGACCCAGCCCACACCCGATTCAATTGAATGGATTCTGACTCACAGCAACCCTACAGGAACCAGTAGAGCTGCCCTTGTGGCTTCTCAGACCTTGTCTTTCTCCCATGATGCTGCTGGTGGATTCAAACGGCTTATCATTTGGTTAACAGCCAACCACTCAACCGCTGCGCCACACGAGATATTTCCATTTGGGACCAAACTCTAGACTTACTGCCATTGAGTTGATTCTGACTCCTGGGGACCCCTGGCAGGACAGAATCGAACATCCCATGTGGGTGTCTAAGACTTTAAATATTGAAAGTAGCAGACAGCGCCGTCTTTCTCCACTGGTGGATTCAAACCATTGACCTTGCAGCTAACAGCCTCCTGTGTAACCCACTAGACCACCAGGGATCCTTCCATGTGGAACAACCTGGTTCACTTCTTGGGCAGTGCACCTTGTGTACCCTTGCCATCCATCTCAGGGGAGGTTTGCGTGTTGCTATGGTGCTCAACAGGAGCTTCCAGACTAAGACAAGTTAGGAAGAAAGGCCCAGCAAGCTGCTTCTGAAAACCAGCCAGTGAAAGGCGTGTGGATCACAACGGCTGGTCTGCAGCTGCGCCTGGGGTTGGTGCAGATGTGGGGCTATGAAGGGTCACCATGAGATGGTGTTCACAACATCGGGGTTTGGATCTCCAGAAGCGGACCCTGAGACTGCACTGGTGTGCAGGAGATTGACCAGACCGAGATGGCAGGAGAAGCACGAACGGGAGTTGGGAAAGCAAGAGAGACCAGGGGAGGCCAAGCAGGGGGTCTTCAGCCTAAGCCCCCCGAGGAAAACCGCACGTGGGCTTTTACAATGGCCAGAGGGCAAGGGGAGCAAGGTTCACAGGAAACAGTTCACATTTCACCAGGGGATTATCAGACCATCAACGATAGCCTCATTACTCCAGGGGGTGTAAGACTGGTACCCACTGAGGTTTCAGTCTTCATGTTGATCTAAGTCAGCGGTTCTCAACCTGTGGGTCTCGACCCCTTTGGGGGTCAAACGACCCTTTCACAGGAGTTGCCCGATTCATCACAGTAGCAAAATGACAGTGATGACATAGCAACGAAAATCATTTTGTGGTTGGGGGGTCACCACCACACAAGGAACTGTATGAAAGGGTTACGGCCTTAGGAAGGTTGAGAACCACTGAGCTAAATGGCCCTGCTTCCCTTCCTGCACCCTTGAATCATTAACAGGTTTACAAGGGACGTTACTACTGAGGAAAGGGTTGTTACATTCTGGGTCTCTAATATCAAACTAAATCTCAGCAGACCAGATCCCAAATGATGTTCCATTTGTCCTGTTTGATTCACCGCAGGCTAACTCGCGCCCTCTCTGTCAGAGATGCTTCACATAAAGAGAAGCGCACGGTACTCACGTGTTTCAGCTGACTGACTTCACTCAGCATCTTTTCAAGGTTCCTTCTTCGTTTGGTCTTTAGGGCTGGATGATATTCCATTTTATTGATCCTTTCATCTGTTGATGCATAAGCTACCTCCCTCATTTTTAATTGCAGTTCTGCAGGCCTGAGAATGCTGCTAGATGTCCTCTCTGACCCAAAAGACAAACATGACCATGACCTCTTGGGTTCCTCTGGGCAGGCTCAACCACTGGTGCTTCTCCAGCACTGATGCCATGGGGATTTCTTTCCCTTTTTTTATTTATGAAAGTAAGTTAACAAATATTTCTTGATATCTGTTGTGTGCACACAGGTATTGTAGAATGCAACAATAAATGAGGTATGTCTCCCCTCTCCAGTAGCAAAATGCACTGCCATCTATGTGATCCTATAGGGCAGACTACTCTCCTACCACCCCCATAGGGTTTCTGAGATGCAAACCTTCGTGGAAACAGACAGCCTCATCTTTCTTCTGCTGAGCATCTGGTGGGTTCAAAGCTCTGACCTTGCCTTTATCAGCTGAACGCCTAACCACTGTGCCACAAGGGCTCTTCAAGAAGTACACCCAAATCCAAACCACTGCCCAGTTGCACAGGGGCCCTGTAACACAGACTACAACCGCCCATAGTCTGCCGATCTTTGTGGAAACTGACGGCCACATTTTTCTCCCTTGGAGCAGTTGGTGGGATCCAACCACTGACCTTTCAGTTAGAAGCTGAGTGCTTCACCACTGCACCATCAGGGCTCCTTTGTGAGTAAGAAGCGGGGACGGCCATTCAGGCTTCACTGCCGGCGATTCCTCAGCTTCTCTTCCATCTCTCAGAACAGCCTTCCTCCCTCCTGCCCAGCGACCGAGAGCAGGGGTTGCGTAGTTGAGAGATATACATAATGAAAGGTGCCATTTTACAGCTACTACACACACACACACACACACACACACACACACACACACACACGATGATGCCTTTCATCCTGCAGTTTTCCAAGGGCCAATCAGAAACCTCTGGTCAGGAAAAGGGTTCGTTCTAGGAAACCAGGTCAAATTCCCTGTAACAGGGAAAACACATGTCTGTCCAGGGACAGGACAGACAGACAGTGGGAGACACAGGCTCGGAGGTGCCCCAGCACAGTGGCAACCAGGACTGACCCAGGATGGACTATAGGGACAGGCCTGAGAGCAAGTACACCGGGGAAATGAATGTCGTCCTGGGCGTTCTCATACCCACCCCTCCACGCCCTCACTCCCACTCAGCCTTCCCCTCTCAGTGTAAATGTCACCGGCTGAACCTGCTCAGAACCCACCCTGAGCCCCACACTGGTGTAATGTCACCACCTCTAACCATGTAGCCCCTACCCTGACCCCCACACCAATATAACATAACCACTTCTAACCGCACAAGCCCCATCCTTAGCCCCACACATCTTCTTTGCAAGCAGGATCCGTTCAGAACTGAGGCGGTCTGGAAGGACGAGCTGCGTGGGGCAGCCTGTCCTAGGAGCCTCTCCTAGGAGCAGGGCAAGGAGCCTGCCCAGTGTGATCTCTCAAGGATGCTGGCCTCGGCCATGTGTGGGTGGCTCACAGTGTGAGCTTGATAAAAAAACAAAAAAAACTGTGAGTAGGAGTGGATGTTTGAACCAGCCACCCCCTCCTTGTATGCGGTGGCAGCCAACATCCTCACACTCTGTGGCACGCTGGGTGGGGATGAAAATGGCACCTGCCTCTTGGATTTGCTGTTTCACAGAAGGAGCTGCATGCGTGAACCATAGCCCCCAAGTCTTGGCGTACAGGAGACACCCGGTAAAGGGCAAAGGAGAGTTTATGCAACACCTGGAACAGGAACATGAAAACCAGACCAGGGGAGAGGCCCCCTCATGGTGACGCCACGCGTGTCAGAAGACAGCTGTGCCCTGTGTTCCCGTGGCTGGCATTTGAGAAGCAGGTGGCCAGGCTTTTCTCCTGTGCACCACCGGGTGGACTCAACAGGCCAAACTTGTGGTTTACCACTGAGCGCGTTGACCATTTGCACACCACCCGGGGAGTCCCTGGGACATGCCCAGAAGATGCATGCTACATGAAAGGTGCCTTTGACATGCCCTCGACCCAGGTAAGACTAAACGTAAGACTAAACGTAAGTGTTATGTCTTCAGTAGTCTTATTTCATCCCACTCTTCGGGAGAGGGAGAGAGAGAGAGAAGAGACTTGTGGCACGGTGGGTTGTATGGTGGGCTGCTAACTTCAAGGTCAACCAAACCCCCACCCCCACCCAAGGGAGGAAGATGAGGCTCTGGCTTTCATAAAGATTTATAGTCTTAGAAACCCACAAGGCTACTTTTGCTCTGTCCGTAGGGTACTATGAGTTGGGATCAGCTGGATGGCATTGAGTTGGGAGTTTTCTACACAAGTCCCAGTGCAGTCGAGGACTGCTTGGGGCTGCTAACTGCATCGTGGGCAGTTCACGCCCACCGGCAGCTCTGGGAGAGAAGAATGAGGCGCTCTGTTCCCACAACGATGTGCAGTCTCAGAACCCCCCTGGGGCAATTCTTTTCTTTCCTGTAGGTCACTATGCGTGTGAATCCACCTGATGGCAGTGGGGTTGGCCTTTGGACAGGGAGATTGCAATCTGCAAACGCCCAGCTCATCAATGGCACATCGAAGGTGGAAGGTCTAGTTTACCTCCCACACTAGACCGACCCCGACCCCAGAGTCTTGGAGTGTCTGCAAGTCTCGGTTTACTTATCTGGAGGGAAAACAAGGCAGTCCCTCCCCCAATAAAAACAACCCCTTTCCCAGATAGCCTAGATGGTCTCAGAGGCACCCCACCGTGCAGCCGTTGTATGGGAGCTGCCGGTGAAATTGTCCCAAACCCATTTGCCGGGGCGCACGCAGTTGGATGACAGACGTGTTTGCATGTTAAGCACTCACGTTCCCCATGTGAAGACAGAGCAGGGCGCCACAAGGCTTTCTTCTGCGCTTTGAGGCCAAATCAACCGCCAGGGACTGAACGAGGAGGGAGAAGCCCCTCTTTATATTTAGGCTCAGCCATCTCGGGATTGAGTCAAACACAATCATTCTCCCAGCCTATTTCCTTGAGCAGTTTAACCACCTCTGGGCGCTTTCATTTCCTATCCCCTCGCTCCTAAGTGCTCCGCTTCCCTTTCACAGATGTTAGGTCTGCTCCCAGCACCTGTCAGCGGGGCACCAAGCTCTCTGGTTCCCTGGGGTCCCTCAGGCCTTGTTTAGCCGCCTCTCCTCCTCCACAGCCTCCCAAGAGCGCACACTCCAGAGTACCGCCGCTGCCCACCCGGAACGCTGTGAAATCTCCTTAGCCTATATTTTGCATCCACACACACTTTTGGGAACTGGATCCTGGCAGCCGGTTTAATGGGTCCTGGAATTGTGCGTCTGTTTCTATTTGCGGTTGACGTTCACGTGCCGCAGTCAAAATTAATGGCCGTCAGTCAAGCAGAAAGTTATTATCAGGCAGCGCTAAGTCAACCCCAAGTCCAAGTGGAATCCAGGCTCTTCCACAACGGATGGCCGACGAATTTCACTCCTCGCTAGGCTCAGCCGGGCGGAGCTTGCTTGACTCTTTCTCTTTTCGTCCTTTCCTGCAAGCAAACTCGAATCTGGCAAGTTCTGAGCATCCCGCAAGCAAATGGATCTTCCGCTGGAAATTTCAGGGTGGAGATCAACTCATTCCTCTCCATTTCCTTGAAGGCACACGCTCGTGTCTTTTTCTTTTAACCCGTGTCAGACAGCGGTGTCTGCCCAAGGGTAAACTGAGGCCAGCAATAGGAAAAGGGTGATGGGAAAGAAGGGACCCCCTATTTATCCCATTTGGCAATTTCTAAAATGATCACCCTTACTC